>NC_073249.2:197466785-198068750 GCF_029289425.2 Pan paniscus
GAAAAGACACAAACACATGAAAATTAAACAACATGCTCTTGAACAACTGGTGGGTCAATGAAGAAATTAGGAAGAAAAATTTTAAACTTCTTGAAATAAATGAAAATGGAAATATAACATACCAAAATCTGTGGGATACAGCAAAAGCAGCACTAAGAGAGAAGTTTACAGCAATAAACACTTATATTTTAAAAGTAGAAATAAACAACTTGTGATGGTTAATACTGAATGTCAACTTGATTGGATTGAAGGATACCAAGTATTGATCCTGGGTGTGTCTGTGAGGGTGTTGCCAAAGGAGATTCACATTTGAGTCAGTGGGATGGGAAAGGCAGACCCATCCTTAATCTGGGTGGACACAATCTAATCAGCTGCCAGTGTGGCTAGAATATAAGCAGGCAGAAAAATGTGAAAAGAGGGACTGGCCTAGCCTCCCAGCCTACATCTTTCTCCCATGCTGATGCTTCCTGCCCTCAAACATCAGACTCCAAGTTCTTCAGTTTTGGAACTTGGACTGGCTCTCCTTGCTCTTCAGCCTGCAGACAGCCTATTATGGGACTTTGTGATCCTGTGAGTTAATGCTTAATAAACGCCCCTTTATATATACATCTATTCTATTAGTTCTATCCCTCTAGAGAACCTTGACTAATACATAAACCTAATGATGCATGTCAAGGAACTAGAAAAGCAAGAACAAACCAAACCCGAAATTAGTAGAAGGAAAGAAACAATAAAGATAAAGCAGGAATAAACGAAATTGAAACTAAAAAAACAATACAGAAGATCAATGAAACAAAAAGTTTGGGTTTTTTAAAAAAGATAAAAAATAGGCAAAGCTTTAGCTAGAATAACTAAGAAAAAAGATAGAAGACCCCAATAAATAAAATCAGAACTGTAAAAGGAAGCATAACAACTGATACCACAGAAATACAAAGAATCATTTGTAACAGTACAAAGACTGCTACAAACAACTATATGCCAATAAATTGGAAAACCTAAAAGAAACAGATAAATTCCAGGACATGTACACCCTACCAATGAAGAAATAGAGAACCTAAACAAACCAATAATGAGTAACAAAATCAAAGCCATAAGTCTCCCATCCAAGAAAAGCCCAGAGCCTGATGATTTCACTGCTTGCTGAATTCAATCAAACATTTAAAGGAGAACTCATACCAATTCTACTCAAACTCTTCAAAAAATTTGAAGAGGAGGGAATACTTCCAAACTCATTTGACACGTCCAGCATTACCCTGATACCAAAACCAGACAGACACAACAAGAAAAGAAAATGAGAGGCCAATATCACAGATGAATAGAGATATAAAAATTCTCAACAAAGTACTAGCAAGCTGAATTCAACAACATATTAAAAAGATCATTCACCATGATCAAGTGGGATACATCCCAGGAACGCAAGGATGGTTTGACATACACAAATCAATAAATGTAATACATCACATCAACAGAAACAAGAACAAAAACCATATGATCATTTAATAGATGCCGAAAAAGCATTTGATAGAATTCAACATCTCTTTGTGATGAAAACTGTCAACAAAATGGGTATAGCAGGAACATACCTCAAAATAATAAGGGCCATATGTCACAAACCCACAGCTAAATCATACTGAATGGGAAAAACTGACAGCATTTCCACAAAGATCTGGAACAAGATGCCCACTTTCACCACTTTTATTCAACATAACACTGAAAGTACTGGCCAGAGCAATTAGGGAAAAGAAATAAAGGCCATCCATAAGCCACTGAAAACCACCTATGGGGGAAAAAAAAAAGAAAAAGAAATAAAGGGCATTCAAATTGGAAAGGAAGAAGTCAAATTCACCTCGTTCACAGACGGCGTGGCTTATACTTAGAAAAACCTAATGACTCCCCCTAAAAAAGTGTTAGAACTGATAAATTCAGTAAAGCTGCAGGATACAAAATGGACATACAAAAAGCAGTAGGATTTATATATGCTAACAGTGAACAACCTGAAAAAGAAATCAAGAAAGTAACTCCATTTACAATAGCTACAAAGAATATAAGATAACCTAGGAATCAATGTAACCAAAGAAGTGAAGGGTCTATACAAGAAAAACTATAAGACACGGATGAAAGAAACTGAAGAGGACACCAAAAAATGGAAAGATATTGCATGCTCATGGATTAGAAAAATTAATATTGTTAAAATGACAAAACTACCTAAAGCAATTTGCAGATTCAATGCAATCCCTATCAAAATACCAAGGACATTCTTCACAGAAATAAAAAAATTCCTAAAATTTGTATGGCACCACAAAAGACCCTGAATAGCCAAAGCAATCTTAAGCAAAAATACCAAAGCTGGAGACATCACACTACCTGACTTCAAAATATACTGCAAAGCTATTGTAACAAAATCAGCATGGTACTGGCATAAAAACAGGCACATAGACCAACAGAACAAAATTAAGAAGACAGATATAAACCCACACACTTATAGCTGACTCATTTTCAACAAAGGTGCCAAGAACATTCAGTGGGGAAAGGAGTCTCTTCAATAAAACGGGATAACCATATGCAGAAGGATGAAGCTATACCCTTATTTCTCACCATTCCCAAAAATCAAATCAAAATGGATTAAAGACTTAAATCTAAGACCTGAAACTATGAAACTACCAGAAGAAAACACTCCAGGACATTGGTCTGAGCAAAGAATTTTTGTGTAAGATCTCAAAAACACAGGCAACCAAAGCAAAAATAGACAAATGGATTACATCAAGCTAAAAAGCTTCTGCGCAGCAAAGAAAACAATCAACAAAATGAAGAGATAACCCACAGAATAAGAGAAAACACATGCAAACTATTCATTTGACAAGGGATTAATAACAGAATACATAAGGAGCTCAAACAACTCAATAGCTAAACAAATAAATAACCTGATTTTAATTTTAAAAGAATCAGAGTCTTCTTTTTGTCTTAAAAGACCCGGGAGCTTGCAGTGAGCCGAGATCGTACCACTGCACTCCACTCCAACATAGGCGACAGAGCGAGACTCCGTCTCCAAAAAAAAAAAAGAAGACATACAAATGGCCAGTAGGTATATGAAAAAATGCTCAACATCACTAAACTTTAGAGAAATGCAAATCAAAACCACAATGAGATATCACCTCACACCTGATCAAATGACTATTATCAAAAAGACAGGCTTGAGACCAGCCTGGCCAACATGGTGAAACCTGTTTCTACTAAAAATACAAAAATTAGCTGGGCATGGGGTCACATGCCTGTAATCCCAGCTACTCAGGAGGCTGAGGCAAGAGAATTGCCTGAACCCGGGAGACAGAGGTTGCAGTGAGCTGAGATCGCGCCACTGCACTCCAGCCTGGGCAACGCAGAGAGATTCTGTCTCAAAAAAAATAAAGCCAGGGAATAATGTATGCTGGTGAGATGTGGAGGAAGGGGAACCCTCACACACTGTTGGTGGGAACGTAAATTAGTACATGCACTGTGAGAAACTGTTTTTTCCTCAGAAAACTAAAAATAGAACTACCATGTGATCCAGAAATTCTGCTACTGGGTATATGCAAAAGAAAGGAAATTAACATAATGAAGAGAATAAGCACACCCATGTTTACTGCAGCACTATTCACAATAGCCAAAATATGAAATCAACCTACATGCCCATCCATGGGTGAACTAATTTTAAAAATAAAGTGGTACATATACACAATGGAATAGTATTCAGCTATAAAAAAAGAATGAAATCCTGTCATTTGCAGTAACATGGACAGAACTGGAGGTCATTATATTAAGTGAAATAAGCCAAGCACAGAAAGACAAATATCACATGTTCCCACTCATATGTGGGAGCTAACAAGGTGCATCTTATAAAAAGAGAGAATAGACTGGTGGTTACCAGAGGGTGGAAAGGAGAGGGGGATGAAGAAAGGTTGATTAGTGGGTACAAATACAGTTTGATAGAAGTAAGACCTGGTGTTTGGTAGATCAGTAGGGTGACTATAGTTTATGATAATTTATTGTATATTTCCAAATAGCTAAAAGAGTATAATTCAGACATTTTGAGCAGAGAAAAAGGCAAAGGAAGAGGCAAATGTCTAACCCTGAATGTTCCGAACTGCATCCCCAGGAGATCTGATTACCTGGTATTTTCCAGGGCAGTGGGGCTTTAAGACGCAGGATACTCAAAGTACATCAAACAGCCCCATTATGGCCAATTCTCTCTTTGCTGCTGTTGTTTAATTTCTCCTGGAGAATAAGATTGGAAAGGCAGTGCTAATTTAATTTGCCAGAATGAATAAAGATAAGACAGTAACAGAGGGTGATGAAGCACTGGGAACACATAATTCACACCCCCGAAATCCAGTCTCCTTCCATCACAACTGCCTTCCCCATGCTGGAGCTAATTAAGCCAGAATGATGGCAGTTAATTATTTTCCTCTGTGGCTGGGGAAGGCTGGCTTCCCCGGCCAGGCAGTGGGCATGAGGGGGTTTGTAAAAGGGTAAATCAGATTAAAAGAAGGAACAGGGGCTTGTGGATCCCCTAGGGGCTCACAGATCTCCCTTACGGCGGAGGGAGGTGGCAGTTAGATAACATGTTCATTAGCTAAAGGTTCGCCAATCAATTCTGGTCTCTGGAGTCCAGTACTCCTGGAAGATGCATATGGGTGTATGTGAAAGTGGGTTCATCATTAAGCCCAACACTAGGCAGTCTTGCCAGGCTGGGTCCAGAACACAGAATGGCGTTCACAGGGACGGCATCGCTATGACCTAGGCAGGCATCCATGTGTGCAAAATGGCTTTTCATCCATGCACACAGGGGTGTTGCTCATCAGAGAGAAAAAAGAGTAGCTTCATGGTGCATACTGGGGTCCTCATTGCTAGAAGAGCACATGGGTATGCTTGGACACTGGTTCAGCCCCATACACATGAGTATGATATAATTAGAAGCATCTGTATTCAGACAGCCCTGAGGGTCCCTGGCCCACTGCTAACTCATTGCATGACCCTGGTGAAACTGCTTCTGTAAGCCTCAGTGACTTTGTAGAGTAGGGATAGTCATAGCACCCGCTTTAAAGAGTTTTGATGAGGACCAAGAGAGAGTGCCTGAAAGAGCCAGCTCAGCACCCAGCCCATGGGAAGGGCTCTAATCATGAGTTATGATCCATGTTATAGTATCATGATGATCACATGGCTTCTCCTTTCTGAGTGCAAGTGAACGGTGGGCCCTCTGGGCTAGTTCATGCACTTCATGGAGAGCTGTATTTATGGCCGTAGGGGAGACCTTTCTGTCACATCCGAAATGCTCTTTTGTGATCCTCCTTTGTGACTCGGATAAGAAGGTGGAGAGCCAGCCGCTCCTTCAGGGCCAGGAAATTTGGACTTTATGGAAAGCTGGCAGTCTGCTTTGCTGAAATTGAAGGCAATTTGCAGCAACACAAAAGGGTGCATTAGAGAGGGAGGGCCGGGAGCCCCTGCAATGGGGAGGCTGGAGGCTGGAAAAGAAGGGGATGAAACTGGCCCGGAGAAGAGCAGTTTAAAATGCAAACAAAGCATGAACACATCTGCCAAGGACTGGGGTTTCCATTCACATGGAATGAAGGACCCACGATGCAGGTGCCTTGTCTAGCTGATGGAGCAGGGGAAGGAAATCCCCACAGGGGCCAAGCCTCAGTGGGCTGGGCTTTCATTTCCTTTTTCATGGAGTCCAAAATGAGAATAGTGTCGGGGCCTGGGATTGGACTCAGATAGGGACTGGGATTTTTTCTTAACTGAGGGAAAAAGTAGAGTCACAGTCAAAGATGAAGGGGGTTTGGAGCTGGAAAGGCATCAGCTCTAGAGTAGATGCTGGCTGTGAGCAGGAGTTTCAGGGAGTAGGTAAGACTGAGGACAGCAGGTGATTCCCAGCAAAAAGCTCAGGACTGTGAAAGGGGAGGATGGGACATGGCTCCAGGTTTGTGAGGAGCCTAGCAACTTAAAGGAACAGGAGCCTGGATGGCAGTACCCCCACCCCAACCCCAGCTCACCATGGGTTTCTGGGACCCCTTGGGAGCCCAGGAAGTCCCAGATGGAAGAAATGTAATAAAACTCCACTACTCCAGTTTGGAGAATCATAGAGTATTGGAGATGAGAAAAGTCTTAGAAATGACCCAACCCATAACCATACACAGGAAATTCCAAAGGCTGGAGATGGGCAGTGACCTGACCAAAGTCTCTGCAATAGTTTAGATTTCTTTCAGCAAATATTCACTGGCCTCCCTCTTGAGGCAGAGTATATTTCTCTGCCCTACTGGTGTAGAAGAGCTTGGCTATGTGACTTGTTTGGGCCAAGAGAATGTGAGTGGAGGTGACAGTTGCCAATTCTGAACCAGGTCCTGAAGAAGCATCTGCTCACTCTCTTGGCCTGGTGCCATTTTTGATGAGAAGAACACGACCTCGGGAGCCACGACCCACAGAAGATGAGCGACACATGGGGCAGACCAAAGCCCGGCCCAGCCTAGAGCCAGCCCCTACCCCAACTTGAACCTGGAATGGAGCTGCCCTGGTCAATCCCCACACCTGAGAGCAGGAAAAATAAATGCCTACTGCAGTCAGCTACTGTCCTGGAGGTGGTGTTAAACAGCATTACAATAGCAATAGCAGCCACATAGCAAGTCAGGGACTAAGCTGGACACACCCCAAGCAGCCCAGGAAGAATAAAGGACTCATTCTCTCCCACCACCTCTGTCCCCTGAACAGGCCATTGTGCCTCTGGATAACATGATAGCCCAGGTCCAACTCTTAAGAAGCGGTATGTGGCCACTGCAGTGGAGTGCGCTGTCTCTGCGAGCACCTGTTAAAGCTCACACTGCCTGGAAGGGGTGAACCAGCCTCTCTCCCATTAGCCCAGCAGCAGGGACTCCTCTCAGACCAGGCAGAGATGCTGCAGTAATGGTAGGTGAGCCCAGCAGGGGGCCTGGAAGCAGAGCAAGCCCAGGAGGGGGCTGGACAGCAGCACCAGGGTGAGGGGTGGGAGGCTGAGTGCTGGCAGGCACAGGAAGGAGAGAGGGGCAGGGTGCTCGAGAAACGCCGTGTCCCGGGGGCCACTCTCTGCAGGGAAGAGCCCCTGGGTATGGAGTGAGTGGAGGAAATTTGACCCTCTTCCAAGCACAGGGCTCCGTGGCCCCGGGTGGCCAGTGACCTCACTGCTCTGAGCCAGGGATGGGGATAAGAATGTCCCCTCCAAGGACTGCAGTGGGGAGTGAGATAACCTTTAACAGGTAACATGCTCAGCCCAGCTCCTGATAGACGGGCTCCCTCCCCAACCCCCGGTCAGGACACCCCAGGGGTCAGGATTGTGGGCTCCCCAGTCACACATCTGGGACTCGTGTCCTGCTTCACTGCCTCTGGCCGTGTGACCCGGGGCAGGTTCCCCTCTTTCCCTGAGCCTCAGTTTCTTCTTCTGCAAAATGGGGATAATAATAGCACCTCCCTCCGAGTTATGGTGAGGACACTGGGAGATAATCCTCATAAAGTGCCTTGCACAGGACCTGGCACAGAAAACTTGCTCCATCAAAGGCAGTAGGTGTCGCTCCAAGCTGGGGGGTCTGAAGGGGACTTTAGACAGTGACGTCTGGACCCACAGAAGGGGTTGTTATTCCCACAGCTCATTTGCTGTGGCTGCCCCTTCCAGGATTCACGGGTCCACAGCTATTCTTCTCCAGCCCCCAAACACCTCTCTCTCCCTCCCCATCCAGCTTTGACAGGGCAGGTCTGGCTCTATGTGGAAATGGATTTTTCTGTTCACATAAAAATCTCATGGAAGACAATATCTTCTTCTTCTCCTTTTTTTTTTTTTTTGAGACAGAGTCTCACTCTGTCACAATATCTTCTTTATAAACAAACACTCTGTCCCCATGTATGGGGGGATTATTAACAACAACTACCTGAGAAAACGTGGCTCCTCCTTTCAAGCCACATTATGTTCAAAGCAGTGTCCACTCCACCATCTGTTACCTGTTTCCTTTCTCTTCTTCTGAATGAGAGCAGCCTGTGTTCATTGCTGTGGACTCAATTGTGTGCCCCCAAAAATTCCTACGTTGCAGCCGTAACCCTCAATGCGATGGTATTTGGAGATGAGGCTTTGGAAGGTAATTAGATTTAGATGAGGTCATGAGGGTGGGGCCTCATGATGGGGTTAGTGCCCTTATAAGAAGAGACTCCAGGGAGCTTGTGTGTGCTCTCCTTCTCTCTCTTGCACTCCCTCTTTCTCAGTCTCTGCCATGTGAGGACATAGCAAGAAGGCGGCCATCTGCAAGCCAGGAAGAGAGCCCTCACTAGAACCCAACCCTGCTGGCACCCCGATCTGGGATTTGCAGCCTCCAGAGCTGTGAGAAAATTAGTTTCTGTTGCTTCAACCATCCATTCCATGGTACTTTGTTCTAGCAGCCCAAGCTGACTGACATTCCTTCTTGTAAAAGATTTGCTAGGGGAGATGAATCCAGGAAAAATCACGAACTCCTGAAAAGATGACGCTTGGAAAAAGCATTCATTGTGGTGTGGAATAGGGTTGAGTGTGAGTGGGTAAATCCAGGCAAGGGCACGGGGCCATCATGGTGGAGGTTGAATTGTTTTCCTGGAGTTCTGTCTGCAATTAATTACCTGCTCCTGACTGGTGTTCATGGCTTCGTGAGTGAAATGGTTGAAGTCTGGCTGGGTCCGTCAAGCCCCATAAGGCAGGCAGGTAAAACCCTACCTGTATCTTACCTGTCCAACTCTCTGGAGCCCAGTCCCCTTCTCTATCCGACTCTACCTTTGGGCCTCCATGCCCTAACTCGGGTCCTATCTCTGGTCCACGGTCTTGGCATGGGGTCTGTGAGTCTTACTCTTGCTAGTGGCTTGGTCCAGCCTCTTGGGTTTATCCCACTGCAAAGCCAGGCAGACAGTCTGGCAAGTGGATCAGGGCTGATTTCACACCATCCTCAGACCTGGCCAAGATGGATCCTTGCCCTGGGTCTCAGAATTTGATGACTGTTCCTCAAATTCTGCTCTGCTCCTCCTCTGGCCATGCCTCTCCTCATAAGATGAGGAATCTGTGTGGCCAAAAGGACATGACCTTTGGAAACTAACCCCCAATTCAGACAATAGTTTGGGTACCTGAGACTGCAGCACTCCCTGCCCAGATATCCCAAAGCCGACTTCCCAAGCCCAAGTGGGCCTTGTCACTAGGTCCATCCTCCTGAGGGTGGCGTGTGCTGCGGGTGGGCACACAGGCCTGGGTGGGGGTGGGGGTGTGAAAAGAGTTTGAATGTGTGCACTGGTGTCCACATGCATGGGAGGCCCTTGAGGTGTGGGAGGGACCTGAGGTAAGAAGAGAAGGTGGCGGACCAAGGAGGGGCTAAGTCCGGTTCTCCCTGCATCTCCACATCTAGGGTGGGAACTCAGGGACCTGAAGACTTTAAACTCAAAACTGGCCTCCTACGTTGTTATAAAATTGTATTTGTTAAAGGAGGAGGGTAGGACATCCTTTATTCACCAGTTTGTTGATTTGGTTAATCGTTTTAAATATTTGGAAATGTGGGCATCCATTTGTGCTCTTGCCCTGGGCCCCCCAAATGTCAGGGACAGCCAGAGCATCCACTGTGCACAGACAATGTGCTTGCCTGGGGGTCAGACCCACAGGCAACATCAGACACCTCCCCGTTGCATGATTAGGAGTGGGGGAGTCAAGGTGGCCTTTCCAGTCTGGTCTGATTGAGAGGCAGAGAGTGAGGTGGAGTCCTCACTTGCACAGCACTCCCCCTGTGGTACCTGCCAAGGTACCTCTCCTGCTCATGGGGAGGCATTTGATGGCACCGTGTGAGAGAGGCATGCTCTGCCTAAGTGAGAGTTGACTAATGTGCTCCAGAGAGAGCAGGGCCCTTTAAGGAGGTGTGGCTGGAGAAGGTGGCAATCATCCTTCCTGCTTCCAGGTGAGGGCACCTCCAACCTCTTTGTCTGAAGAGACCAGTCCTCTTCAGAGTCAGCAGAACATCAGGAGCATGGGCCAAGAGCAGACTCAGAGGCTGTGGTTGGGGAGCTTGGTCAGCCTGGAGAGGTCTTTGTCACTCCTGCCCCCATCCTCAGGAGTTTTAATGTCCAGCACAGGACTAGGCACAGAGAGAGCCCTCGAGGCACGTGGTTGGTGAAGGGATAACACAGCTGCGGGGCCAGGGTAGGGAGATCCCCAGGACCCTTCATCCTGACCCCTCCTCATTCTTCAGCCTCTGCCTTCAGCAACTGTGGCCTTCTCTCAGTCTCCCAGAATGCACCGGGCTCCCGCCCACCACAGGGCCTTTACACATGCCCTTCTCTGCCTGGATTCCTCTCCTGGTCCCTGTGGCTCTTCTTACCTCCTTGGGGCAAGTCAAGTCTCTGTATTATTCGGCCTCTTTCAAAGCATCAGAGCCCCCTCTTGCCTGGCACTCACTCCAATTGTGATGAATTAATGATATGGGCAGTGATTTCTTCAGCACATCCCTCCTCCACTGGCTGCAAATTCACCAGTGAGTCTGTGCCACAGATTCGGCTGCAGCCGAGGTCCTGGGGGAGATTCGAGAAACAAGATGGTGCCCAGTAACTGAGGGGCGAGGAGGAGAGCCATTAGGATAAGAGTCTTGGTGAGGCTGATGGCCCTCCTCCCAGTCCCTCTCTCCTCTGATAAGAAGCAACACTGGCACACCTGAGACTGTTCTCCAGTGGCCTGAGGCCTGCAGAGTTGGTAGTATCTAGGAAGCGTTGGTGGAGTGATGGCTTTTTACTCATCCCATCTCCTTGAGGTCTGACATCTTAAAATTCATAGAATCACAGCATTTCAGGGCTGCAGGGACTTTCCTAGGCACTTGTTGATAACCTACCGTGGCAGGAATTGATTTATTATCCTGTGCATATTTCAACCATTTACACATACACACATACACAAGAATGTTATCTTTCCCCACTCAGCTTCTCCCCTTCCCCTGCCTTCTAAATGAGAATATTATCTTTGCAAGATGGTTTCTGATGTATGTGTGCATGTGTGCACATGATGCCAAGTCAGGAGAATGGGCTATGGAGAGGGGAAGAAAGGAGGAACCAGAAAGAATAAGCTGATCTTTCCATATAATGAAGATGAGAGGAAGTGACAGAAATAGGAGACAGAGAGAACAGCTCTGCAAGCTTGCCTGGGGAGCTGCTGGAGCTTCAGCTCATGAAAGGGTCTGCAGTTCTTGGTGGTAAGTAATGGGGCCTTCAGAGAAGAGAGAGAGAGAGAGAGAGAGGGAGAGAGAGAGAGAGGGAGAGAGAGAGAGAGAAAGAAAGAAAGAAAGAAAGAAGAGAAAGAAAAAGAAAAAGAAGGAAGGAAGGAAAGAAGACAAAAGAAAGAAGGAATGGAGGAAGGGAAAGAGGGAAGGAGGGAAAGAAGGAAGGAAGGAAAGAAAGAAGGAAGGAAACAAGGAGGGAGGGAAGGAAGGAAAGGAGCCTCTCCAAGGGCGTGGCTTTGCACAGCTCCCCCAGCCAATGAAAGTCAAGCGCATGGACTCAGTTTAGACCTGTCTTCAGCCCCTCAAACTCTTGTTACTTGTGCTCTATCTATAGCTGACTCCCAGCCCTGCCCTGGGGCCCTGAGCACTAGGCTAAGGGCAGCCCAAATCTGTGCATCCAGACTCAACAGGCCCCTCAGACTCCATCTGCCTGCCCCTGAGCCAGTCACCCACGCAGCCTCCTCAGGTTTCGCCCCTTGGACAGTTCTTAGCCAACTCAACAGCTGGGGTCAGTGACAAGAGTAGCTATTTTGAGGAATAAGAATAAGTTGATCTTTCCATGTAACAAAGATGGGAGGAGGCAACGAAAATAGGAGCTCAAGAGAGAGCAGCTCTGCAAACATGTCTTGGGGTACTGTCTTGCCCGTTGTCCACATTAAAGCCACATTTTCCTAAAGCGCCCACCAGACCAACTCACTGCCCTGTTTACGGCCCACCAAATCTGGAGCCACTAATGCCACCCATGTTCCCCCACCTCCCACCACCACTATGATTGTCCTGTTGTTCTCACCGTTGAGGAAACTAACCTTGGGGCTGTCCAGGTGTGACCTACACTTGTAAGCCACCCACCAGCCCTGCCATTGAGCACAAGATGAGGCTGCAAACAGTGGCCTGTCTGACCACTCATCATCTGCTCACTCCCAGCCACACCCCTGCATGTCTCTGTCATTTGTCTGTGGCCTGGGCTTTCTTCTGGGAATCAGGCCTCATGTTTTCTTGTAGAATATCCACTGGGCGCAGCCATCACTCACTCTCTGGGAGCCCAGCACAGGACTCTCTGTCTCAATCTGTGCCCAAGTCAGGGAGACTGTGTCCACCAGTTCAGGGGCCACACTCAATAGCTCTGGGAGGAGAAGGAGGATTCTGGCTGGCCGGCAGCACCACCTGCCAGATACCTGGGTTTCCACCACGAGCACAGTGGGTCTTACAGGAGCCTCTTCAGACAGGCGTATTCTCTGTGAAAGGAAATATGTCATGTTTCTTCTGTTCTCCAGTTTTCTTCCCAATCATCTGGGAATGCTGAGCCCTGGATCCCCAGGCCTCTGTCACTGGGGGTCAGGTGCTGACATCATGTGACCTGGAGCCCCTTCCTTGACCACTCTGGACCCCAACCTTGCATCTGTCCTTGGGACAAAAATATGAGACTGAAAAGACAAGGCAAAAAACAGCCACCTCCAAGGGTGAAGGAGAGGAGGCCTGTAAGTGCTTAGCCCAGCGCCTGGCAGACAGGAGGAGCTCCATACAGGTTGGCTGCTGTTATTGTCACTATCACGGCAGCAGCAGCGGCGTGAAGTAGTGAAGGGTTCAGCCTCCAGAGTCAGCCTGGCTGGTTGAAATCTAGGCTCTACCACTTCCCAGTGTGTCATTTGGGCAAGCTACTTAATCTTGCTGTGCCTCAGCTTCTGCATCTGTAAACTGGGGGTGGTGACGGTGCCCTCACCACAGCGTTGTTAATTAAATGAGTTAATATGTGTAAAGCACTTGGCACAGGTCTGGGCACACAGCCCCTCCTCTGCTCACCTCCAGCCGGGCCCTCCCTACCCTATTAAGAGTAGCTGTCTGGGGGCCTGTCAGCCTCACCCAACCACAAGCTCCTCAAGGGCCATGCGTGTCTCTATTAGGGTGATGAACACATCCCACTTTTTCCTAGGACTGTCCTGGTCTTATCACCAAATGCCCCGCATCCCAGGAAACCTCTCAGTCCTGGACAAACCAGGAGGGTTGGTCATCATAGTCTCCATCTTTGCACCCTCCAGGTTTGTCCATTTGGGCCCAGCTCTGTGTCGCCTCCTTACAGAAGCTAGTCCTGACCCACCACCCAAACAGGCATGTTTCCCCTCCTGGTCTGTCACCCGTCACGTGGGTTCGTCTCCACGGCCACTATCAGGTGTCTTGTCCAGTGATGTTTCCACTTGTTTCCTATCCTCCTTCTCCACCTTGGGAAGGGAAGTTCTCTGAGACCAGGAGTCCCGTTCCCCCTTTTCCACAGGATCCCCACAGGATAAGCCCTGGTATGCAGTCAGTGCTCAATACATACTTGTTGGATGAATAAATATCCATTTCCTCAGCACTATGTCCAAGGGAGGGGAGGCAGCACTGAGCAAGACAAATTCAGCACCCTGGGCCAAGCCCAGTGGCTTACGCCTGTAATCCTAGAACTTTGGGAGGCCAAGGTGGGAGGATCACTTGAACCCAGGAGTTCGAGACCAACCTGGGCAACATGGCAAGAACTTGTCTCTACAAAACAGAAAAACTTTTTAAAAATTCAACACCCTGGTACTGGAGACAACAGGTCATGGAGCAGAACAAGCATGAGGGAATCAGTTATTTTATCCAGGAGGGAGCTGAGGCTCAGGGAGGGTCATGGGCCTGCCCAAGTCACAAAGGATTTGGTGATGAGGTTGCTGAGCTGGAAGCCCACTGTCCTGACCCCTGGCCGGCCTCTTTGGCCTCTGGTCTTTCTCTGCATCCTGGACCACCTCAGCCTCTATCGAACTGATCCTTTTTCCCTCTTCTCCAGCAATACCTCATTCACCTTCCACCCCGGTGGCTGAGACCATTTCTCAACGTCCGGCCAAAGGAGTAAAAATTATTGGATGTGACTTAAGTAATAAAACAATCACTGCTGAACCATCCGGGTGCTGGAGAGCGGGGAGCAGCAGGCGTGGCGGCAGACAGGTGCATCCACCTCGCTGCCTTGCTCAGGATGAGAGCTCAGAGGGGCTGGGTTGGGGCTCTGGGCCTGCCCTGAATCTGCACTTCCCCAGCTGAGTGAGCCTGGGTCCGCCTTCACCTTTGAGAGCCTCCACTGCGAAAAGTGGAGCCCCACTGTGCACCCCACAGGGGTGGTAGTGAGGCCTGAAGACACCATGCAGCCCCAGCCCTGGGTGCAAACCAGCCTCCTCCCGGAGGCCCTGGCACTCCAAACCCCGACTGGCAAGGAGTGCTGTGGGTGCAGTGATGTTGGTCCTGCCCGCTTCACAGATGGGATGCTCACTACCTAGCCATGCAAACCCACATCTCAGTGGCTCTGTATGGATGGGAACAAATCAACGCACCCCACCAACAACCACCACCACCACCACCAATTCTCCTGGCCCCAGAACAGGCCCTCTGAGTTCCTACCCTGCACACAGGGAGGACAGGGCACCAAGCAGAGACTCAGGTTCAAGTCCTGGCCCGCATCTCCAGGGAGCTGCTTCCCCCTCAGGGAACACCTGACTCATCTGTACAATGGGGTCGTTGTCCTTACCTCTCGAGCTTGTTGAAGGGATTCCGATGCCCAAGCTCCCCCATAAACCCCCAACACTCTGCCGCCCCAGGTTTGGGGTTTGCTATTGATCTTGTTACTTTTTCCCCACCATGTCTGCTGCAGTTTCTCCCTGACCTTGGGAGCTCTTCCTCAGGGAGCTGGTCCCTGCTATCATGATCCTCTCTCTCTGGACCCTGTGTTCTCCTAAACAAGGTTTAGTCCCCATTTTTCAACCCAAAGTTCATTCTTTTCTACTTGTTTTTCAGTCTGGAACAGCATTTATACTAGAGATCATCTGGTACAATTCCCTTATTGTCAGGTGGGGAAATAGAATCCCAGGAGGTCTCTCAGGGACTCAGAGCTGGGATTAGGCAGGGGATTCCAATGCCAAGTCGAGGGCTCTCTCTCTACCTTCCAGGTGGCCACCCTTTTGATAGCGCTCCTCTGAGACCCACCCATATGGGGTCTCTACACACAACTATGCCCCAGATTAGGGCAGGGCAGATGTGGAGCAGGGCCTGGGGACACAGCCTTGCCCATTGGAGAGAGGTAGAGGGGAGCAGGGGTTACACAAGCATAGATTCCTCAACCTGTGAAGTGGACACAATAAGATCTGTCTCTCAAAGGTGCTGGAACAGAGAGGATTGCTTGAAATTACCCCAGTCAAGGGACACTGCCTGGTTGAATGTGAAAAATTCAAGAATGGGGTTGAGAGGAACAGGACATGATGTTTTCGAGGAAACTGATGAATAAATTGCAAGTCATTCAGAGGTATTTGAAGCTTACCTGCCTTCACTGAATTGATCTCCAAATCTTTCCCTCCCTCTAGCAGAGAGTGGAGTGAGGAATAAACAGCAACTTCCTCCCACACACATACACACACACAGAAGAGAGAGAGAGAGACACCAGCCTCAGTGCAGACATCCCCTATGAGGGTGGTAGGGCTAGAATAGGGAGCCAAAGCCAACTTTCCTTCTGGGATCAGCCACAATCCTAATACTAACAGCTACTGTTTGTTGAGTACCTACTTTGCACCAGACACCATGGTAAGTATTTTACTGCATCGTCTTTTTTTTAATTGTTTTTATTTTTAATTGTTTGTGGGCACATAGTAGGTATATATTTAATATATTTATGGGGTACATGAGATAGTTTGGTACAGGCATGCAATGTGTAAAAATCACATCCTGGAAAATTGGTTATCCATCCCCTCAAGCATTTATCCTTTGTGTTACAAACAATCCATATACACACTTTTAATTATTTTTAAATGTACAATTAAATTATTATTGACGATAGTCCCCCTGTTGTGCTATCAAATACTAGGTCTTATTCATTCTTTCTATTGCTTTTTTGTACCCATGAACCATCCCCACCTCTCCCCCGCAGCCCCATTGCCCTTCCCAGCCTCTGGTGACCATCCGTCTATTCTCTATCTCCATGAGTTCAATTGTTTGGATTTTTAAATACCACAAGTAAGTGAGAACATACATGCATCATCTTATTTCCATCTCTCAAGAAGACAGTGAGGTGAGCATTATAAATAGCTTCATGTTAAAGTGAAGGGGTGGGTTGCCCCTCCACACCTGTGGGTGTTTCTCGTAAGGTGGAACAAGAGACTTAGGAAAGAAAAAGACACAGAGACAAAGTATAGAGAAAGAAATAAGGGGACCCGGGGAACCAGCGTTCAGCATATGGAGGATCCCGCCAGCCTCTGAGTTCCCTTAGTATTTATTCATTCGTGGGTGTTTCTCCGAGAGGGGGATGTGTCAGGGTCACAAGACAATAGTGGGGAGAGGGTCAGCAGACAAACACGTGAACAAAGGTCTTTGCATCATAGACAAGGTAAAGGATTAAGTGCTGTGCTTTTAGATATGCATACACATAAACATCTCAATGCTTTACAAAGCAGTATTGCTGCCCCCTGTCCCACCTCCAGCCCTAAGGCGGTTTTTCCCTATCTCAGTAGATGGAACATACAATCGGGTTTTATACCGAGACATTCCATTGCCCAGGGACGGGCAGGAGACAGATGCCTTCCTCTTGTCTCAACTGCAAGAGGCATGCCTTCCTCTTATACTAATCCTCCTCAGCACAGACCCTTTACGGGTGTCGGGCTGGGGGACGGTCAGGTCTTTCCCTTCCCACGAGGCCATATTTCAGACTATCACATGGGGAGAAACCTTGGACAATACCTGGCTTTCCTAGGTAGAGGTCCCTGCGGCCTTCCGCAGTTTTTGTGTCCCTGGGTACTTGAGATTAGGGAGTGGTGATGACTCTCAAGGAGCGTGCTGCCTTCAAGCATCTGTTTAACAAAGCACATCTTGCACCGCCCTTAATCCATTTAACCCTGAGTTTGACACAGCACATGTTTCAGAGAGCACGGGGTTGGGGGTAAGGTCACAGAATCTCAAGGCAGAAGAATTTTCCTTAGTACATAACAAAATGGAGTCTCCCATGTCTACTTCTTTCTACACAGACACAGTGACAATCTGATCTCTCTTGCTTTTCCCCACATTACAGAATTACAAGAGGGTCAGATAGTGGCAGAGAGAAGGCTCTAGACCAACACTGGGTTTGATTTCCACCTCTCACACTTGGCCATTGTGAGAACTTAAGCAAGTAATTTAGCCTCTCAAAGCCTCAGTTTCCTCATCTGTAAAATGAGGAGTGACAACTTTGCTGGGCTTTTTTGAGGAGTCTGCGAGCAAGCAGGTCAGTGTCTGGCATGTAGTAATGATTCACAAGTGGTGGTCATGGTCATTCATATTGTCATTATTGTTCAAACATTGCTTCTACATCATTCCTTTCCCCTGTGCCATCCCAGTTGCCCATGCTGGGGAGAACTGCAGAGATGAAACCAACCAAAAATAGAACACTGAGATGTCTCATGAACTTTAAGTGACTACAGAGAATTAAGACTTCCCTGC
The DNA here is from genome assembly GCF_029289425.2 of Pan paniscus. Taxonomy (NCBI): domain Eukaryota; kingdom Metazoa; phylum Chordata; class Mammalia; order Primates; family Hominidae; genus Pan; species Pan paniscus. Next base: position 197,484,509 of record NC_073249.2, read on the forward strand.
TGGGAGGCAACACACACACACACTTTTCTTCCAGCAAGGAGAAGGGAGGTGGGGACTCCCTGGACATTCTATGTCCTGGACATTCTATAGTTCCTGGACATTCTGTAGTTCCTAATGATTGCAGGCCCAAGCTCCTGGCATGTCTGGACATGGGACCCTCTTTGCTGGCACTAGGAGGAGTGTGAATGAAACCAGTGGGCAGGGAGGTTTCACTCTGCCTGAGGGGCCTGCCCAGCTATGGCCACCTCCTCTTCAGCTCCAAGCCTCCACTCCTGCTTTAAGACAATCTGTTCTCCACCTGACAGCTGCAGAATTGTCCCAGTACCCAGCACAGAGCCTGGCACAGAGTGGACATTCAGAAAATATTTATTGAATGAATTAACAAATTCTAAGATTCTGTAAGTCTAGGTGTCTACAATTCTATGACTGTGATTTGAGAATCTTAAACTACTATTATTTTAACCAGTGCCAAAGGGGACCAGGCAGGGAACATGTAGCAGTGCAATGAGCCAGACATAAGAGCAAATACACACTGTGCAAACAGGGCAGGCTGGGAGGGACTCCGCTCCCCATCATGGCTGTGGCCCATTCTGAGCCTAGCGTGGGTAGATCATCCGATTTTTCAGGACATGGCAGATATATGGGTTTTTTTTCTTTTTCTGTCTTTTTTTTGGTAGAATGTCCTCATTTTTGCTCACTTTTAAAGAGTGGCGGCTGGGTGTGGTAGTTCACGCCTATAATCTCAGCACTTTGGGAGGCTGAGGCGGGCGGATCACGAGGTCAGGAGATCGAGACCATCTTGGATAACGTGGTGAAACCCCGTCTCTACTAAAAATACAAAAAAATAGCGGGGCATGGTGGCAGGCACCTGTAGTCCCAGCTACTCGGGAGGCTGAGGCAGGAGAATGGCGTGAACCCAGGAGGCGGAGTTTGCCGTGAGGCGAGATGGCACCACTGCACTCCAGCCTGGGTGACAGAGCAAGATTCCGTCTCAAAAAAAAAAAAAAAAAGAGAGTCATGTTTTGAAAAATAATGAGATAATGAGGGAAATTGAGTGCTGGGTTTATGGAAATTCTCTGGTCTATCTTTAACTTTTCTGCAAATCTAAACCTACTCTAAAATTTAAAATTTTACTAAACAACAACAAAAAAACACCATGAGGGCCAGCCAAAGGAAATGAATCTGTGAGCCGAATCAGCCCCATGGACAGCTGTTTGCAAACTCTGTTCTCATCAGCGGTAAACACTAGGTGCACAGCCAGTGCCCATGTCCTTGAGCAGCTCAGACACTCCCACTTCCCAGTCAGGCTGGGGAAGGTGGGGCCACCCCCGAAGACTGGGGCTAGGGGGGACACAGGGCAGAAGCTGAGGAGAGCAGGCTTGGCTGGGCTGGGGGTGGAGGTAGTTCCAGGCGGACACATTGAGAGGCCCGTTAGACGTCCAAGTGGAGAAATGTGGCAGGAGCTGACAGAGTCAAAGCCCAGGTGAGCAGTGTCAATTTGGGGGCGGCGAGTGTGTAGATGGTATTGCTATGGGACTGGGTGGTCTCATCTGGGGGAGAATGTCGATGGAGAGGAGGAGAAGGTGGAGGACTGAGCCCTGGGCTCTCCCATTTTGAGAGAGCAGGAACAAGAGAAGGACCCAGCTAAGAGACTAAGAAGGGCCAGCCCGAGAGGTCAGAGGAAGACCCAGAGAGTGCATGCCCTGGACACAGTGTGGCGAGTGGGGGGACGTACTAGACTCTGACACCTGATGGCCCTGTTTTTTTATCAGATTCAGTACGAATTCTGAGATTCCATTATTTTAGCAGTCTCTGACTCCGGCAGTTTAAGGGAACTCCTTCAGACCTCAGGCTTGAGTCTGACAGAGTCTGAATGCTGATTCTGCCCCTTTCTAGCTGTGCGTCCCTCTTTAGGCCTCAGTTTCCTGATCTGTAAGATGGCGATAACTCCTACCTTCGTCTCACCTCACAGGCCCCAGAAGATACCTGGTCCATCCTAAGACAGGACACACAGGGGCTCCCATTGGCCGGCGCCCCAGATTGGCATAGTCGGGCCCGCCTCTAGCACCGCCCACGGCCCCGCCCACCCTCGCCCTGCGCACCTGCCCAGGATTCCCGGCACCTCAGCTCTGCTGCTTCGCTTCTCCTTTCCAGGTCTTGCTTCCCTTCTGGAGTTTGACTCTGACCCTTGATTGAGGCTGGTTTTAGGCAGAACTTTTATTGCAAGGGGCAGAACACACATAGCTAAGGAAAGCTAGAATGTTCCTGGAAAATTCGCAGCATGGAACCATGGCTTCAGGGATGGGTGGAGGCAGAGGCTCGAACCGTGTCGCCAGGCCCTGGCTCCCTCCTTCCTTCTCTTAGCTCTGCTTCCCTCTGTGTTGATACCTTTCTCAGGCAGTCTTTCTCCTCACTGCAGGGAAGGTGGCCTCCAACAACTCCAGGCTCAGATGGTGTTTACAGGTTGTGATTCTAGAGAAAGTGGGGCTGCCTCTCTCCAAGTGTCCACATGTCAGACCAGAGGACCCTGTTAATAGAAGGGAAGGTTCCTGGACAAACGCCTGAGGTCCTCTAGATGAGCTGATGTGCTTTTTGCCTTTGCGCCTGATGATCCTAGGAGAACAAGGGTCTCCCTGAGGTGACTGGGGGGGAGGGGGGCCAAGCTTAAAGCTGAGAATGAGTTCCATGGAGTAAGCAAAAGTAGGGTGGGGCTGGATCCAAGGGCTCAGAAGACTGAATTAGTGGAAAATTTGGGAAAGCAGAAATCTGCTCATAGGGCTCTCTGTGGAAGTAGGAAGAGAAGGGAATGCTGGAGGGAGTGGAGGTCTGGACTCAACCCCCACCACGGTCCCCATAGTCCTTGGAAGAGGTAATGTCCTAGGTGTTCTTTTGAGCTCTGGGCCTCAGCTAGACTGCCCCCTTCAGCTGCTGGCAGAATGGACACACAATAGGAAGGCGAGTGCCTTATATAACCCAGGACTGAAGAGGAAAGTATTTCTCACACAAGCAAATCACAGGAGGAACCAATCAGCAGAAACCGCCAGTCAGATGGATCAATCCGATTAATTCGTTTATTCAACCAATCACGTGTTGAGCAGCTGCGGTGAGCTCCTATTAGGAGACAGGTGGGCTCGGTGGTGCCTGCTGGTTCCCAACAGCCTTGGGCCTCCAGGCGGCTTCCACCTCCCCCACCAGGGAGCAGGTCTCACCAAACAAGCAAAGGATAAATGGCCTCCTATGGGTGGAAGCCGTTCATCCTTTCCAGGCATGAGGGAGTGTGGGGGACTCCCGCCTGACATTTCAGTGGTGCATTGATACGCTCGCATCTCCAGGCCCCTGATGATGTCAAAATGTTATGATCTTGCTGGGAGAAGTGATGAATGGAGCACAGTGGAATTAAATATAGTCCTGAAACAGGATGTGGGCTCCCGAGCGTGTAGTCATGGTGACAGCATCCCTGCTGACTTCACTCACCAAAGGGGATACAGGCACTTGGGGGGGAAAGGCACCTGTCAGGCCCTCCTGGGGACACTGCCCCCAGAATCTCTGTCTCATCAAGAGACTGAGGATGTTCAACTTTGTTTACTCATTCACTCACTCCATCTATTTACCTAGCACCTATTTTGTGCTAGACATCATGAACATCACAGGATGTTTCCCGTCTGGAGACAGCAAATAGTCTAGGAGAGGAATGAGACATAAATAAATATAATTTAAAATGTGGGTGCTTATTGTGAAGTGAGAGAATAAAACAATGTGAGGGAGAACAAAAAGAGGGATTGATCTGGGGAGTCCAGGGAAGGCCCCAATGAGGAAACATTTGAACTGAGACCAGGAGGGTCAGAATGAGTCAGTCAGGTAAATAGGAGGAGAAGAGATTTTGTAGTGGCCAGAGCGGTCTATGCAAAGGGCCTGAGGCAAGAAGGAGCCTGGGGCATCCAGGGAACAGAGACCCCAGCGAGGTTGCAGCAAGGCTGGAAACACCACCAGGACTGGGTCAGGCGGGACCACGAGGGCTGTGCCAAGGTCTAGCAGCTTAACAAGGGCAGTAATGGGCCGTGGGAGAGGTTGAAGCTGGGTTGTGATGCCACTGGGATCCTGTGTTTAAAGATCCTCTGTCAGCAGTGTGCAGAGTGGGTTGGAGGAGGGGGCAGGAAGGGAGAATAGTGTTCCAGGAAGAGGAAGCAGCTCACAGGCAGGTCAGGCAGAAGGCGTGGGCGGACATGTTCCAGCAACTGCAGGAGCAGGTAGCTGGGAGCCGTGAGGGAGGGGAAGGCAAGGGTGGGGATTTGGACGGGGATTTGGACAGGGCCATGCAGGCTTCATAGCTGCTGGTTCAGAGTATGACTATTAAATGGTGAGAGATGACATGATCCATTTTTTAAGTTCCCTTTAAACTCAGTCTTACTTTGTCCAAAAGCCACCAGTGATCACAGTGCAAGGAGGCTCAGCTCCTATAGGATGGGGGAAGGGATCCAACAGAAAACGGTCCCAGCACTAACCTTTCTACCTGTGTGGCCTCGAGTGGGCTCCCGAACCTCTCTGAGCCTCAGCTCTCTCCTCAAGAAATGAGGCTGAGGCTCCCTACTGCATAGGCTTTAGAGCGGGCCTGAGGAGCTCAGGTGTGTGGCGTGGGGGTCAGTGCTATCGTCCATGTCATTATGAGTCCATTTACCTTGTAGACAAGGAGCCACCACAACATTCCAGGAAGCAGAAGGGTCAGGAGTTGTCCCTTTTATTTTCCAGATGAGAAAACTGAGGTCCAGGGAGGGGAAGTGGCTCTCCCAAGGGTGGCAGGTCGTGGGCAGTGCCCAGGAGATCATGAGGTGTAGGATGGTGGAGTGGTTAGAGCTGGCCCTCTCTGGAGCCCCATGGACATACATTCCAAATCTCATCCCTGCCACTCACCAGCTGGTGCCTGGGTCGGTGGCCTGACCTCTCTGGAACTCAGTCACCTCACCATTTTTTATTTTTTATTTTTATTTTTTTTTTGAGATGGAGTCTCCCTCTGTCACCCAGGCTGAAGTGCAGTAGCATGTTCTTGGCTCACTGCAACTTCTACCTCTACCTTCAAGCAATCCCCCTGCCTCAGCTTCCCAAGTAGCTGGAACTACAGCTGTGCGCCACTACACCCAGCTAATTTTTGTATTTTTGGTAGAGACGGGGTTTCACCATGTTGGCCAGGCTGGTCTCAAACTCCTGACCTCAAGTGATCCACCCGCTTCAGCCTCCCAAAGTGCTGGGCTTACAGGCGTGAGCCACCACACCCGGCCAGTCACCTCATCTTTAAAATGGGCTTTATGCCCTCCTGTTCCATGAGGTGAGGATGGACAAGATGGTGCTGGTGAGGGGCTACACCACTCCTGGCACCTTCTCTTCAATTCTCGTTCAATGGTAATTGTGGTGACAGGACCTGGGACTTCCCCCAGCCTGGCAGAGGGTTCACAGTGGCCGAGGCTGCACCCATGTTTGTTGGGGTGGAAACTGCTTAATAAGCTGGCATTAAGGAAGCACATCAGGGGAAGGCAGGAGGACAATGCCTGGGTAGAAATCACTCTCCTCACTCAGGGAGCAGCTGCCCTGAGCCCCTCACACTTGGGCTCCTCTTCTCCCCTTGGCTCTTGGTGGGATCCACTGTCACTTCTGCACAGGGATAACAATAACAATAATGATAATCCCAATCCTCAAATCTGTCCTCTCAGCAGAGCTTTGCCTGCACCAGCTGTCGCTCTGTCCCCACCTCCCCCAAGAGTGGGCTGCTAAAGGCAGAGTCTTTGGGCAGGACGTCCAACACCAACACACTGTGTGACTCTGGACAGGTCCTTTCCCATTCTGGCCCTCAATTTCCCCTTCTGCACAACACAGGTGTTGAACTACATACTCCTAGGGGTAGGAAGAGTCAGTCCATTTGAGCCATTAAGTTCTGTAAAGATGTTCTGGGAACGTGCATGCATCTGCCCCCTCAACTCCCACTCCCCCCTGACCTCATCCCCTCTCCTTTCCCCAGCACAAAGCTCTGCCCACAGTGACCTTCTGCTATTCCCCAGGGCCTTTGCACAGACTGTTTCTCCTGCCCAGGAGTATGCTTCCCTCAGCTGTAAGCAGGGTTTGACCTTCAGTTCATTCCCATCCCTGCTCAGATGTCCCCTAAAGTGTCACCAACCCCATCTGTCACTCTTTGACTCCCTAAATTGCTTTTGTCCCCTCAAAATACTCGTGTTGAAGTCATAACCTCTAGTACCTCAGAATGTGACTGTATTTAGAGATAGGGCCTCTAGAAAGTGATTAAGTCAAAAATGAGGCCCTAAGAGATTAGGACACACAGATATCAAAGTGGACACAAAGGAAAGACCACTTGAGGACATAGCACAAAGGTGGCTAGCCAAGGAGAGAGACTCCAAAGAAACTAACCCCGCAAGCACCTTGATCTTGGACTTCCAGCCTCCAGAACTATGAGAAAATACATTTCTGTTGTTTAAGCCACTTAGTCTGTAGTGTTGTTATGGCAGCCCTAGCAAACTAATATGTCCCCACTACATAGCACTGATCAGCCCCTGGCATTTGTCATATATTCATTTGTTGTTTGTCCCCTCCCTACACCATACACTAGAATGTGAGCTCCACAAAGGCAGGGACTTGGCTTATTCTGTATCCCCAGACCACAGAACAGCACCTGGAACATAGTACATCCCCAGTAAATGAAGAAAGTGGAGCCAGACATCCCTGATTTCAAGTTCTAGCCCTTTCACTCCTTCATGGTGTGACCTTCGACTGCCCCTTAACCTCTCTGAGAACACTGTGTCTCATCTGTAAAATGCACCTAATGATCATACCAAACTCAGAAAGGCTTGTGAAGCCATAGCAGACAAATGCAGGCAAACTGCCTAGCACAGTGCCTGGTGTGCAGCATATTCTCCAAAATAAAAGATATAATTGTTGCTGTTATTGCAACAGTAGCAAGTTCGATCCTTCATTTAACCCTCTACAAACACACATTGACACCTCTTCTGCTGTCTGATGCTGGAGACAGAAAAATCACTCTGGCTTCTGACCTAGGTATGCTCACAGTTTAGTGGAGGAGACAGATGAGGGGACATGTGCCAAGACAGAAATAGGCCAAGCAGGGAGGGCTTCACTAAGAAGGGTATATTGGAGCTGGATCTTGAGGCATGAGTAACAGCTCACCAGATCAACAGAGAGGGGAGGGCATCTAGACAAGGAGAAAGGCAGGTGCAAAAGTAGGGACACATGCTTTATGGTTTGTGTCTGGCTGATGTCTGTGCCTCTGCATGGGCTGTGAGCTGAGGGCACTGGGAGCCTGGGAAGGGTTTCCAGCTGGGAGGGACCCAGCCAGCTTTGTGCTGCTGACGGGCATTCTGGGTTAGACTGGAGGGGACAAGCTTGAGGGCAGAGAGCATGCATAGCATGTGGAGCTGGGGCATGAGGTGGGCTTGACTGGAGGACCAAGGAGGGCACAAATGGTCAGGATGTGCCTCAGCTCAGCTGGAGAGAAGCAGTCAAGACAATGGGCTTGATGTGGAAATGCCTGAGCTGCAGAACAAGGCTTCTTCAAACTCCCAACTAACGTTGGGGCCTCCCCACCTAGGCAGAGATAGACTGGCAGGCAAGCTTGGGGGCTGGGGGGTCAGAGAGCTGAGAAGATCAACCAGGGCATCACCCACACAACTCACAGGGATCAGGAGGAACATTCTGTCAACCAGAACCAGGGCAGGAAAGCTGACAAGACTAGAGAAGTTTCCTCCCACCAGACAGCCAAAGGGAAACACATTTGTTTTCAGGAGACAACGTGATTGTTTTTTGCACTGAAAAGGCAGGAATAGAAAATTCCACTTTCCAAGACAGTCATCTCCTCCCCCAAGCATTAAAGGGAGCTTCTGTATCCAGCTTATTGGTGCTTGAAATTCTACCACTGGAGCTCCATTTCTATGGCTTGAGGCTTTGCCATTTGTTAAAATGCAAACAACTTCAAAGAAGTCATGTCTTCAACAGAAACTTATTTTCATTAATTCAACAAATATTGAGTTCTTTCTTTAAACCAGGCAGTACCCAGAGTCTGAGAACAGAGAAATTAATTAAGTCCTATCCAGAGCCAAACCTTCAAGGAACTGGCAAGCTCTGCGCCAATAGCAGGTAGAAAGTAGGGGCAGGGATGCCATAAGGAAAGCTGACCATAATGGTGTTGGAAATGATGGTGGGAGCGAGGTGCTGTGGGAATCCCCGGCAGAGATTATTCATTTCAAAATTGCAAAAGGTGAAGCTTGACCTGGGATATAAAAGATAAGGAGGGTAGAGATTAGGGGCTGAGAATCCCGGATGGAGGGCACAGCAAGGGCAAATGAATGGAGTCATGAGCCAGTATGGATGAGGGGGACTCCATTCCACTAAGCAGAGGGCTTGGCCATAAGGCAGGACACGAAGACAGGGCTGGAGCAGCGGGGGGAGTTCTGATTGACTGGATCATATTCATGATCTCAGGCAATGGCGATGGCGACTATCTCAGGGCTTTGTTTGCCTCCCCAGCCTCCATGTCAGCACTTCCCACCAAATCGACAGACCCTCCCTCAGGGAACTACCCTGTCCTCTCAACATGTGCCCTGAACGACCCACCCTCAGCTCCAGGGCCGGATTCTGATTGGCCTAAGCCGTGGGGCTAGCCTATCTTGCTGGATAAAGTGATTGGTTCAGGAAATGGCACATGACCCAGTTCAGACCAATGAAAGGCGAGGAGATGTTCGCTGGGGTTTCTGGGAAAGAGGAGCTGTCCCTCTCTTCAGAGGGACGTCCCAGAAGCGACTGGCTCTTTTCTTCTGGTCGCTGCAGAGTGAGGGTGTGACGGGCCAGCAAGGACGGCAACAGTCGAGGAGAAAGGAGAGAATGCCAGAGAGATGGAGCCCAAACCTGAACCCAGGATCAAAGGGCAACTGGGTAGCACTCGCTCTGGAGTTCTCGGTCGGCTGCGCCGCTGACTTGCCAAATTTGCCTAAGCCCGTTTGTTGGTGTTTGCAGGTCCTAACTGATGCGGTGCCATTTTTCAAGTACAGAATTGGATAAGCGTTGGAGACAGGGAGCAGCCAGCAGGTGCAAGCACTTCTGTGGATCCAGTCCCTTTCCTTCTGATTCTGTCTCCGTGTACACTTCTTATCACAAATCAGGGTCTTGCCCTGGAAAACATCTCCCGACCCCTCTTGCTGGCCTGGCACCTGCACAGTAAGTCCTGGTCGGGCAGCCCGAGTGTCAGGAACCCTGGGCTCTGTCCCAACCCTGTCTGCTGTCTGGCTGTGGGACCTGGGCTGATTTATGCCCACTCTCTGGGCTAAATTTGTGATTCATCCACCAGCCCATAGACTGTGAACTCCCCGAGGAAAAGGGCGATGTCCAACCCATCCATGTGGCCCCCAAGCCCAGGACAGGCCTGGCATACAGCAGGTGTCCATGGAGCTGTTGACCAGTGTGGGAGTGGCACCTTCCTGCTCTAACCTCCCAGGATCAGGGCCATTCATGATGCTGACAGGGACAGCTGCAATTCCTTCTGTCCACCCCAACAGCCTCCTGGAGGCCCCAGCCCGATGCTAGAGCAGCAGGAAATCTCACCGGAAGAGATTTCACACGGAGGCTTTGAGGCAGAGGCCTCAGTTCGCACACAGCCTCTATCTCTGTTGAAGGTTCACTGAGCCACAATTAGACTATAGGGTGAGGAAAATCCCCCAAAGCCTCAACCCTTTCTTTACTCTCCAGCTGCAGCTGTCCTGGGAAAGATTTGAAACTCCTTAGTTCATTGGTGTCTGTGGCAGGGGTGAGGGAGGAAGAGCAATGATGAGGAGCCCATGTTATAAGACAAGAATCAAAAAGAGAAACAAGGCTGGGCATGGTGGGTCACGCCTGTAGTCCCAGCACTTTGGGAGGCCGAGGCGGGTGGATCACTTGAGGTCAGGAGTTTGAGACCAGCCTGGCCAACATGGCAAAACCCTGTCTCTATTAAAAATACAAAAATTAGTCAGACATGGTGGTGCGCACTTGTAGTCCCAGCTACTCTGGAGGCTAAGGCAGGCGAATCACTTGAACCTAGGAGGCAAAAGTTGCAGTGAGCCGAGATCATGCCACTGCACTCCAGTCTGGAAGACAGAGGGAGACCCTGTCAAAAAAAGAAAGAAAGAGAGAGAGAGAAGAAGGAAGGAAGGAAGGAAGTAAGGAGAAAGAGAGAGGAAGGAAGGAAGGGGAGAGAGAGAGAAAAGGAAAAAGAAAAAAGAAAGAGAAAGGAGAGAGAGAAAAAAAGGAAGGAAGGAAGGAGAGAGAAAGAAAAAAGAAAAAGAAAGAAAGAGAGAAGAAAAAGAAAAGAAATGGGCCGGGCAAGGTGGCTCATGCCTGTAATCCCAGCACTTTGGGAGGCCAAGGCAGGCGGATCATGAGGTCAGGGGTTCGAGACCAGCCTGGCCAACATGGTGAAACTACATCTCTACTAAAAATACAAAAATTAGCTAGACGTGGTGGCAGGTGCCTGTAATCCCAGCTACTCAGGAGGCTGAGGCAGGAGAATCATTTGAACCTGGGAGGCAGAGGTTGCAGTGAGCCGAGATTGCGCCATTGTACTACAGCCTGGGTGACAGGGCGAGACTCTATCTCAAAAAAAGAAAAGAAACAAATCCATGGTGTTCGGCTAATGTTTTTTCCTTAACAACAGCAGAGCCACTCCTCTGCCCTATTGGGTGGCATGGGCTGAACCTCAGATTGTTCAGAGGATGAGGACCTGTGTGTCGGTATACATAGGCAGGAGCAGAGAAGGCAGGGGTGGAAAGACCCACTTTCTCCCATGGGGAGAGGGTTCAGTCTAAAGAGAACTGGAGGTGGGTCAGGGGCTCAAAGCGACCCTGTTGTTATGTGTAGGGAGTTTGGGAGGGGAGAGTAAATCTTGTGTGACATGTGAGGGTGGGCAGGGATGAAAATAGAGGAGGAAAATGAGGAAGTGGTTGATGATGATTGGGAAAAGTTAGGAGCCAGAACATAAAATGTTGAATTCCAAGTTAAGGATCTTGGCCTTCACTCCATGGGCAGTGTACCTCACACCACACACCCCAGAAGAATTTTGGCAGTGTGCCCAGAGATACATGAAGCCGTAAGATGGGTATAGGACATCCTCCCTCTGTGTGGAAAATGCCCATTATTTTATATTTTATATGAAAACAATCATGGATATATCACAGAGGGCAAAATATGCATGGCTTTGAAATATTAGATTGGAGAATTTAAAGAACCTATGAGCCTGTGGCTGGAGTAGACGAAGCCCTGTCTGGATGCAGACCTCTCAGTAACCTGGGTGTCCCCATGTCCTAATGCTATTAGCAGGAAGCTCCCAGTTTCTCCTTCCCAAACTTATCAAAATGGAACCTCAGCCTCCTCCATTACTGGGAGGGAAGAAATTGGGGGCGGGGATAGGGGGCTGTCCATGATGCTAAAACTGGATTAACCCATTTCCACAGATGAGCTCTGACCTTAAAGTTTCTATTCTGTCTTCACCTTCTGGAAGCTAGATGAAGGAGGGTGGCTCGGGGAGACCCCAGGAAGCTGAGTACTCCAAGGGCTAGGGAAGTAATAATCCTCAGGGCAAGGTAGGGCTGGATAGTAGAGGACCTAGAGGAACAAGATTAGGACAATTATCATGTGTAGCATTTACAGGTCCTAGGAAAAATATTTTCTTGAGTTTGGAGACTATCTCTGCTTCCTAAGAACCATTCAATGTTCTTGAAGTGAGCCCTGAAAATGGTCCCTTAGGAAAATAGTCGCTAGGACCTCCTCTTTGTGTGTGTGGGTGTGTATCTGTGTGTGTAGTTGCTTCTGTATGCATGTGTATGGCTTACTATGCATGTAATAGACTCTGTGTGTGATAATGCATAGCTCATATTAAAACAACTGGCATCTCATAATTCAATTCCTCAGAAGGAAAAATCTAGGACAAATATTTAGCTGGTATTTTATCCCAATTCAAAAATGTGTACATCCTGAGTTGTCTCATCTCCACCCACAGCCCTGTAGTCACAACCACCCAGGTAGCATCTGCTAAGAAGAGAAAGCTCCAGTCTCCAAGTGCAGGGATGGGGGTGCCTATCTTGGTGGGGGCTGAGGGGAAAGCCTGCAAGGATTTCACAGTTCCAGGGAGATGGAAAGCCTGCAGCTCAGCACAGCCAACCTGGGCTTGCAGACATGGTCTCTAGCCAGACTTCTTGTCTGGCCCATCATGACTAAAGGGAAGGGGCCCGCACCCCAAGTGCCTATACCCATCCGTCTAGGGCTGCTCTGTTCCCCAGTCTTGCTGGGCCTTACAGGCCTGGGAACATCCAGCCTTCAGACATGGTGTTAGCCAATTCAGAGCTTTGGCTGCAGACAGAGCTGGGTTGGAGTCCAAGCTCCACTACTCACCCATTGTGGGACTGAGGGCATATTGTTTCAACTGCTGCACCTCATTTGCTGTCGACCCCAGTGAGTGTCCCAATGTGGCTGCCACACAGTCGGTGATCCCTCACTGTGGATCGCCCTCTCTGTCTCCCTAACAGGAGACATGACAGTCATTTGTTCATGGGTTCTCCATGTACATTTCTTCCTGAGTGATCTATTGACATGAAATTGGCCTTCAGCTTTTTTTTTTTTTTTTTTTTTTTTTGAGACAGAGTCTCGCTCTATCCCCCAGGCTGGAGTCCAATGGTGTGATCTCAGTTCACTGCAACCTCTGCTTCCCAGGTTCAAGTGATTCTCCTGCCTCAGCCTCCTGAGTAGCTGGAATTACAGGTGCCCACCACCACACCTGGCTAATTTTTGTATTTTTAGTAGAGATGGGGTTTCACCATGTTGGCCAGGCTGGTCTTGAACTCCTGATCTCAGGTGATCCACACACCTCGGCCTCCCAAAGTGCTGGGATTACAGGTGTGAGCCACTGCACCCGGCCTCAGCTTCTTATATATTTATCAGTTTAGCCACCGTTAATACATAAACTGTTGTCCTCACAGTAAAATTTGTTAACTGCATTCCTTTGCATGTGTGATTTGGGCTTCTGTGCCTCTTCAGACTTCTCTCAACTTGGACAAATCCATCTGCTCCTCTGCATGAACAAGCCGTCTTACCTTCCAGTGGGATGGGTTTTCCAGACTCTCCCAGAACACACACATTTGTAGATTTACAGCTCCTTTTCCCACTTCTGCTGCCACTCTAGCTACTGCATATTGAGGACTTGCTCCTGGCCAGGCATAGTACTGAATGCTTTGCCAAGATTATCTCTAAGAAATGGGCACCGTTCTTATCCCCATTTTACAGATGTGAAAACTGAAGTTTAGAACAGTTGAATGATTAGCCCAAAGTCCCCCAAATACTGAGCGGTGGAGTCAGCCTTTGATTTTAGATTTTTCTGATTCTAGAGCCCACAATTTCTGCTTGCATTTTGTACCATAGAATGGAAACAGTCCTCCTCCAAATGTTCCGCTGTCTCCTTCTGTCTTTCTTTTCCTCCTCATCCTCTCCCACCTCCTCCTTTTCTTCTCACCCTCCTCTTCTTCCTCCCCATTTCTCTGTAAGCCTCTTCTTTCTCTCTTTCCCTTCCCCAGATATTTGCCCCCAACCCAGCACTGCCAAACCTTTGTAGCCAGGATGTTTAAGAGCTGAGATTCCATGTCACCTGCTGGGACAGAAAGGGGAATATGGCTTCAGAGACACCCCTACATTATGGGAGGAAGGATGGCCAAGGCCTCCAGACTTACAACCCACCCTGAGGCCCCTCCCCTAGCTCAGAGCTGTGTGCCTGGAAAAAGACACGTTGGTTTCTCCTTCACTTCTAGCAGCTCAGGGAAGGACCATCCCTGTCCTCAGCATCCCATCACTGCAGGTGTGTGGGTGACGATAACACTGTTCCCAGGTTTACTTTCACACAGTGTGCCAAGGAGTTTCTCCTGGACCTCACGTGATCCTCACATCATCCTGGGAAGTGGAGCATTATGCCCCTTGAATGGGGGGGAAACTCAGGTCACACAGGAAGGTAGGGGCAGAACCAGCATCAGATCCCAGAGTCTCTCATTCCCAGGTCAGCATCTGTAACAAAAGGGCAGGCCCAACCTGTGAGTTGGTCACGATGTCGGTTGTTTTAGTTTTTATTTCAGCACAAGTCTCACCTGCCAGCTCCTCAGAGCCGTGGGAGAGGGTGGGGCCAGAGCTGTCTGGATTCAGCTCAGGGCCCCAGGTCTGCCACTGGCTCAGTGTGTGTGACCTTGGGCAAGCGCTCCTTTGCCTCAGTTTGCCACAGGCCTGTTTTCTCATCTGTAAAATGGTCCTTTATGGGACCAGGGTGCTGAGTTTGACTCCCCAGCGATCTGTGCTCGGAGCATCCTGTTCCCCAGGGGCTTCGGGGCTGGACGTAGCCTGTACAGCCGCTTGGCTCCACAGCAGCTGTTTCACTTCCTCAGCAAGGATTGTAATTCCTCCTGGTGGAAACTGGGTCCATGCGTTTGGCTTGAATACGTTGATTTGTCAAAATTACCATTTCCTGGGGCTGCTCACATCGGAAGCAGCAGGTGGTTCTTCCGTGTGCTTCAGAAAGCATCCCAGAGTCCAGCTGGGACAAATCCATCCCTCCAAAGCGACATCTGCTGGAAGGCAGCACTGAATTATGTCGCATTATAACAGCATTTCACTGGGTTCCTGTGACCTTTATTTAGCCAGAGCCGGAATCTCCTACCGAGGGGCCCGCTCCCCTGTCTGGGGACTTTTCCTGGCCTGCACCAGGCAGACTGCATCATAGCAGGTAGGACGGGGGTCAGGGTGAGGGGTTCTGGGCCAGGCAGGGGTGGGCAGAGATAGGCCCCCTTGGCGGAGAGGAGAAGGCGGGGTTGAAAGGACCACATCCATGGGACAGTTCTCTCCACGGGGCTGGTCACCCACCATGGGTGGCCCTGGAGACTCCCATCCCCTTCATCCATTCCTTTTCTCACTCACTCAGTAAACATTTCTTGGCCACTGATGTGCCAGGGTGACATGCCAGGTTAAGGGGACACAGAGGTAGGGAAGAGCTTGCTTTTATCTCAGGGACTCACAGTCTGGAACAAGAGACAGAAACTCTGTGTCAAGAAACAATAACAGGCATCAGGGAACAGGAGGAGGGAGCAGTTAACTCCCTCCAGGGTTAGGGGGACAGGGGTGTGTCTCAGGGTGGCTGCCCCAAAGGGTGCTCTTTTTGAAGCACATGGATGAACCACCTGTTGCTTCCAATGTGAGCAACCCCAGGAAATGGTCATTTCAACAGCTTGCCCTGAGTCAAGGGCCCCAGTGCTGATAGTTTATCTGAGAGGGGATCCCTCTCAGATAAAGTGTGGAAATGGAGCGACTAAGTGGGGAAAAGAGAAAAGTCAGTGAAGCATGAACTAAGCACTAGGCAGTGGGTTACAGCGACGGCAGCTTCGGGGCTCAGTCCTGCTGGGGAGCCTCTGAGGCCTGCGTGGAAGATGCCCCAGAGTCCACTCTCATGACTCAAGGGGTAGTGGGCACTGTTCACCAACTCTCGAGGCATTAACTCCTCCTGTCCCCTGTACTCCTAGCTGACACCTGCCACACAGACAAGCAAGTTCTCCAGGTGCCAGAGAAAGAGAGAAAGAGATACAGGCATTTGAGGTGGGAAGCTGTCAGCATGCTCAGAACTGTAACTGCAGAACTCAGAGTGCCAAGGGGAGGGGGACACCAACCACATCTGTTACAGCATCTTAGGAAAGCTGACATCTGAGCTGGGTTTGAAGGTGAGTAGGAGGTTTGCAGCTGGAGCAAGCAGGGTGAGTGGCTCATCTGGGCAGTACAAACAGTATGTGGATGGGAGGGGAAGAAATGAAAGTGGCTCGAGGGGCCAGAAGATTTCAAGAAAGGAATTTATTTTAAAATTAAGTATGGGGGAGATTGAGCAGGCTTTATGCAGGGAAGTCAGGGGTGCTGACAAATGCCGGGGGAAGTGGGGACAGAGAGAGAGAACGCTATAGGGACAATGTCCCACAAAGGCAGAAAGGAATCAGTCCGGAAGGTGGAAACGGACTGGCCCTCAGCCAGAGGAGAGAGTCTGTCCTGAGATAGTTAAGAGTCCTCTTCCCAAGCGGGCTGAGAACAGGTTCAGGAGAGAAGGGAGTATTTGAGAAAGTCAGGTCACTACTGGGAGTGAAAAAGCTGATGGTGGGACTAGGGGAGAACTTAAGAAAGGTGGAGGATCTGAATAGTCCTTGAAGGGAAGGGCGGTCGGAGCAGATGACAGGGAGGTGGCAGAAACAATGGGCGATGCTGGAGCCCGCTGACGTTGGCAATCACCCCTTGGCGATGTTGCCAGTACTCACTAAGTGCAGTTTTCTCAGCAGCTTCTCAGCAGCTCAGAACAGGAGTTGAGAAAGCAGATGGCTGCCTTGGCAAGTGGCTGGGGGTTGGTAAGGCAGGGAGGCGAGAGGAGAATGTCAGCCACCTGCAGGCACAGAATTCCTCGGGGAAGGTTTCACTGGCTTTCCATTGCCTTCCTACCCTTGGACCTGGGAGAAGAATGGGGAAGGGTTGAAAAGACCAGGGCTAGGGGTTTCAGTGCCTAGGCTCTCATCCAAGCTCTGCTGCTCACTTTCTGTGTGACCCTGGGCAAGCCACCTCCCTTTGTAAGACCTCTCTTTCTATACCTATTAATTCAGGACTTCTCATCCTCAGCACTACTGACATTGCAGGCCAGATAATTTCTTGTTGAGGGGCCAAGGGCGGCGGGGGCTGTCCCATGTATTGTAGGATATTTAGCAGCATCGCTGGCCTCTACCCACTAGATGTCAGTAGCAAAACCACATTGTGATAACCAAATGGTCCCTGGGAAGCAAAATTGCCCCCAGTTAAGAAGCACTGTATTAATCAGAATAACGATAATACAACTGGAATAATAATGTAAGTGGAATAATAATGACAAGATCTATCCAGCCAAGCCGTAAGAAGAAGGGTTGTCATGAGGATCACAGAACATCATGGAAATTGAGGTGGGGAGAAAGCCTTTGCAGGTCATTAGAGCAGCTTGGATGGAAGTAGGCATCTGACACAACTTCTCCTCACTTTCCCCGCCTGTAAAGGACATAGGTTAGAAGCTGAGCTGGGCCTAGAACCCAGGCATCCTGATTCCCAGCTCCAGGCTTTGGCCTTTCTGCAAGGCATGCTGGGAAGATGCCACATCCTCATCTTCACCATGTTCACACAGAAACTGGGACTTTCCAAGAAGGATCTGAAAGAGGCAGAGGTGAAGAGAAAGGCCAAGAGGAGAGCAAGGGGGAGGCCAAATCTTCATCTCAAATCTGATTGAGATGGAGGCAGCAAGGAGGCCAGATGCCAGGGTGGAGAGTATGTGAATAGAGACCATTCAGAAGACAGAGACCACACCAGTAACCTAAACATGGAAAATGTAATGTAAAGAACTGTTCATGAGGCTGGGCGCGGTGGCTCACACCTGTAATCCCAGCACTTTGGGAGGCCGAGGTGGGTGAATCACCTGAGGTCAGGAGCTCAAGACCAGCCTGACCAATATGGTGAAACCCCGTCTCTACTAAAAATACCAAACTTAGCTGGGCATGGTGGTGTGTGCCTGTGGTCCCAGCTACTGGGGAGGCTGAGACAGGAGAATTGCTTGAACCTGAGAGGCAGAGGTTACAGTAAGCCAAGATCACGCCACTGCACTCCAGCCTGGGCAACAGAGAGAGACTCCATCTCAAAAAACAAAACAAACAAAAAAAAAAAAAACAAAGAAATGCCATCCATCTCTATAGCCTTTCAATACCCCTCCACTGCCCTCTATTGACAGAGATTAACATTGCACCACCCTGCAAACAAATGTTTATAGGGTCCGGCTCCAGTAACACAAAGCAGGACACAGGGTGGACTTGAGAAACAATTGGTGGAACCATCACAGTCCTTGCCTTTGACGAATCAGCTTCCATATATATCTACTACACACTTTTAAACTTCCATTCACAACAAGGCAACTCTGTGTTTCCACCTAAGGAGATGCAGTTATCCCTTGTACACATAAGGAAGTTCCCACCCTTGCCTCAAAATAAGGAGACACGTAGTTCCAACATCATTCACCCCTTGCTGGCTATATGAACAACTCCTCAAAATCAGCACAGTCACACTGAATATTCTGTTTCCTAAAGGCCATATGGTAAAGTTAACCTCCAATAACTGGTATATAAATAACAATGGGGAGAACACATGAACACAAAGAAGGGAACAACAGACACCCAGGCCTGCTTGAGGGTGGAGGCTGGGAGGAGGGTAAGGATCAAAAAACTACCTATTGGGTACCATGCTTATTACCTGGGTGACAAAATAATCTGTATACCAAATCCCTGCGACGCATAATTTACCCATGTAACAAACCTGCACATGTAACCCCTGAACCTGAAATAATAGTTGGAAAGAAAAATAGGCCAGGCACAGTGTCTCACACCTGTAATCCCAGCACTTTGGGAGGCCAAGGCAGGTGGATCACGAGGTCAGGAGATCGAGACCATCCTGGCTAACACAGTGAAACCGCGTCTCTACTAAAAATACAAAAAATTAGCCCGGCGTGGTGGCACACTCCTGTAGTCCTAGCTACTTGGGAGGCTGAGGCAGGAGAATCGCTTGAACCCAGGAGGCAGAGGTTGCAGTGAGCCGAGATCGCGCCACTGCACTCCAGCCTGGGCGACAGAGCAAGACTCTGTCTCAAAAAAAAAAAAAAAAAGAAAAAGAAAAAGAATAATACCAACGGGAAGAAGGAGAAGAAAACAATTAACATAGTCATAAATATATACACATAACAATAAATGAGAAAATATGCAAAGCTACTCTAGTCCTCATTTCTGTAACTGACCACAAGGCCATAATTTATATCTATGATTTCCTTCTTCCACTACCCATTCTGAATCTTCCCTACCCTCAACCAGAACCTCAGCTAGTTGGGGTTTTTTTTTTACCAGGAAGAGTAAGTCAAAACCTCATTCTTGAATGATATGAGCCCTCAATTATCCTGCCTTTTTTGGATTGATGAAGTTCTCCATTAACCTGTACAGTTGGGCTTGGAAGTACTAAGAGGCACACCCGCAGAATCCCCTGAGTTCCAGACATAGCCCTCCTGTCCCCATCGTGTAGAAGCAATCCAATTTTTCCGTGGAAACCAGGATCAATCATTCCATCCAAAAGAGTAACCCTTTTATCGGCCTGTTTGATAGGCGACGTAAGAACCCCAAATGGCTAGAGGCAGTCTCATCCTTCCATTCATTGGAACCAACGTTGTGTCCTCTAGGATTCCCCCCATCCTTGCCTTAGGAACAAAGATATCCAAGCCAGCAGAGTTCAAATTTGCAAAGACAAGAAGCAAACATTCTCCAAGTGGGTGATTAAGAATAATAATGAGAGGAGCCTGTACCAGTTGTCATTTATTGCTTCTGAGTTCCAAATCCACCCCTCATGGCCTGCTTGTGAAACTAGAACGTTTTCTCTTGCAAGTTGGCATGGTGTTGATTTTGTCAATAGATGGCACTGGCAGGATGTTGGACACTCTGATTCCAGAGTACTTGGCTTCTTCTTGCATTCGGTGGTGTGCAGGACACTCAGTAGAGCACACCGCTGGTGATAGCAGCAGCCCTCCCATATCTGGCTTCTCAAAGGCAGGATCTATAGAAGCCCCAGCTCACTTCCACTCATCTTCCCAAAAATGGCTTCCTATCCTCCCACCCCAAATACTCTGAGAAACTTCTTGGCAGCCAGTGCTCCAGCTGGCTTCCCAGCAAGTTCAACAGAAACCCTCACAGGCAGCTTCTGAATTTCATCAGCATCTCAGCAGGCATGCCCACTAACCTTAGCCCACTGTGGGGAAAAGCAAGAGAGATCAGATTGTTACTGTGTCTGTGCAGAAAGAAGTAGACATAGGAGACTCCATTTTGTTCTGTACTAAGACAAATTCTTCTGCCTTGAGATTCTGTTAATCTATGACCTTACCCCCAACCCCGTGCTCTCTGAAACATGTGCTGTGTCAAACTCAGGGTTAAATGGATTAAGGGTTGTGCTAGATGTGCTTTGTTAAACAGATGCTTGAAGGCAGCATGCCCCTTAAGAGTCATCACCACTCCCTAATCTGAAGTACCCAGGGACACAAAAACTGTGGAAGGCCGCAGGGACCTCTGCCTAGGAAAGCCAGGTATTGTCCAAGGTGTCTCCCCATGTGATAGTCTGAAATATGGCCTCGTGGGAAGGGAAAGACCTGACCGTCCCCCAGCCCGACACCCGTAAAGGGTCTGTGCTGAGGAGGATTAGTATAAGAGGAAGGCATGCCTCTTGCAGTTGAGACAAGAGGAAGGCATCTGTCTCCTGCCCGTCCCTGGGCAATGGAATGTCTCGGTATAAAACCCGATTGTACGTTCCATCTACTGAGATAGGGAAAAACCGCCTTAGGGCTGGAGGTGGGACAGGGGGCAGCAATACTGCTTTGTAAAGCATTGAGATGTTTATGTGTATGCATATCTAAAAGCACAGCACTTGATTCTTTACCTTGTCTATGATGCAAAGACCTTTGTTCACGTGTTTGTCTGCTGACCCTCTCCCCACTATTGTCTTGTGACCCTGACACATCCCCCTCTCGGAGAAACACCCACGAATGAATAAATACTAAGGGAACTCAGAGGCTGGCGGGATCCTCCATATGCTGAACGCTGGTTCCCCGGGTCCCCTTATTTCTTTCTCTATACTTTGTTTCTTTTTCTTTTCCAAGTCTCTCGTCCCACCTTACGAGAAACACCCACAGGTGTGGAGGGGCAACCCACCCCTTCAGCCCACCATGAGACCATCTCTGGGCTGACAATCCAGTGAAATTTTCTACCATCCAATAGGCTGCAACTACACCCTCCTCAAGGGTCTGAATCCCAGCTGTGGAGAGGATCCTCTCTTCCTTCTAAGTTTTGGGCCTTGTACATTCTCCTTCACTTTAGTGGTATTCTTTAGAGTTCTCTTTTATTCCCCCTTAGTTAATCTCATATGTTTTCTGTATCTTGATTGAAAATTGACTGACATAGAACCACTCCCACTTCCACCCCTGATTAATGGACCCAGGTATTCTAACAACGAGGAAGGTAGCACTATACAATGGTGTCTGATTCAAAGCATATATTGCATCCTTTCAGGGAATGTCTCCCAAGTGGTGCCATACCTGAGCCTTCAGTAAGCCATTCCATCTTTTAATTAGACTGTTCACTTCCAGGTGATGAGTGATGTGGTAAGACCAGTTAATTCCATGGGAATCAGCCCACTTTTACATTTCCTTTGTTGTGAAATGAATTCCTTGGGAAGAGGCAATTCTGTGTACTATACCATGATAGTGGGTGAGACATTCTATGAGTACATAGATGGTGGCAGGGACAAAAGAATCACAGGCAGGGACATCAAATATATCTCCAGATAATGATTCTATTTCAATAAGGAAGAATCTATGCCCCCTACATGATGGGAGACGTACAATGAAATCAAGATGAAACCTGGTAGATGACCAGTCTATCCAGGGAATGGTGGCATACTGTGGGCTCATGTTGGTCTCTTCCGTCAGAAGATTGAGCACCCAGCAGTGGCAGTATCCAAAGAAGTCCTTAGGAAAGGGATGTTCATGTTTTTAAGCCCAGGCATATCTTCCATCCCTGCCACTACAGCCACTGTACTCATGGGCCCATTGGACAAGCATAGGGACAGAGGAATAAAGAGGTTAACTGATCATCACAAAGCATGTTATATTGCTCACCTACTTATTGAAAGCCTCCTCTGCAGTGGATGCCCTTTAGCAAACATTCACATGGGACACAAATCTTCACAGTCTATGCCCATTCTGAGAAGCCCATCCACATGACTCTTCTGCAGAATTCCCCCTCTTCAATCTTCCAGTCCTGTTTCTTCCAAGTCTCTGACCAACCAGCCAAACCATACCATTAACAACTGCTCATAAATCAGTGTAGAGCCATACTCTGGCCATCTCTTATTCCAGAATGGACAACCAAATATACTGCTTATAAGATTTTCCCTCACCACTGTATTTCAAGGTCACCCTAATGGGGCTGTGATACCTCAGTCTTCTGTTTTGGTTGGTATATCGGACAGCACCATCTGTAAACCAGGCTTGAGTTTTCATTGTTCAGCAACTGGTCATAAGGAGCTCCCCACGAGGCCATAGGCATGATTTGAGGGGGACAAGGCAATGAGGCAGAAGTTGATGAGAAAGGAGTTTGAACTACTAATTCATACAACTTACTCATACCTTCCAGGCTTGCCCAAGTGAGGTCTCTTTAATATCATTCTCATTTAATGATAGATTGCTGCCACACAAAGCTAACCTTATAACTAGTTGTGTCAATAGAATCTCAATTAGGAATCTTAGGCTGCATGGTCACTTGATGTCCCAGTTAGGCACCCAGTCTCTACCACAGTCCAATAGCAAGCTAGAAGCTATTTCTCAGGGGGGAAAAAAGTAGTGTCTGAATAAACAGGAATAGATTTACTTTAGAATCCTAAAAGTTTGCATTGTGATTCCCTTTTAGGGGCTTAGCTGTGATTCCATACAGCATCCCTACCTGCTGTGGACAATTTGAGAATCACTGGATCTACTGGATCATCCAAGTGGTAGAAAAACTTTTTCTGAAGCCTTAATTTGCTGCAGAACCTCCTTGACTCAAGACTGGAAGCCTTATGGAGATTTTTGCTCATGAGTCAAAGTTACACACGCAAATGTGACATATGTTGCCTCTAAAATCCAAAATGCTTACCAAGTGCTGTGCCTCTTTTTTAGCAGTATGTAATGTGCAACAACTTGACTTTCACGTTGGAGAGACATATCAACATGTTCCAGACCACTGAACCTCAGAAACTACCAAGACAGCAGACCTCTGAAATTTTGTGGGATTTATTTCCCACCCTGACATTCACATATGTTGTACTTGCTACTGCCTGTTCATCAGGCATAATCAGCTCATCATCAATGTAGTACACCAGTGCAATGCTTTGTAGAATGTCAAAATGATCATATTATCTGTAGACTATATAATAGGAGAAAGCAAGAGAAATTGACTTGGTTCTGAGGCAAGACTGTGAATGTGTACTGTTGGCCCTTCCAGGTAAAAGCAAACTGTTTTTGATAGTCCTCACTAATTGGTACAGAGAAAAATGCAGTAGATGGGTGAACAGCTACATACCAAAGTGGTATACTGAGTTGCTCCAGTAAAGATGCTCTATCTGGGGCAGCAGCTGCAATTGGAGTTACCACCTAATGAAATATACAATAATATAGTCATTCTCCAAAACCCTTCCAACCTCTGCATAGGTCAAATAGGCAAGTTAAATGGGGATGGGATAGGAATCACCACCCCTGCATATTTCAAGGCTTCATGAATCTCTGAAATTTCCCCGCGGATATGGAAGTGCTTCCAATTTGCTATCATGGCAAAGAGAGGAAGTTCCAGAAACTTCTATTTAGGCCCTTTCTTCCATGATGGATCTCATTCCATAAGACAAAGACCCAAAAAGGGGTCTCTTCCAGTGAGAGTATGCCAATTTCACTTATACATTCAGAAACTGGGGGAATGTCCAACTGAACACATTTGGGCTAAATATCGATCACCTGATGATCTAAGTCAAGACTTTGAATGGTGGACCACAGTGGCATTTTGCAACCCCAGGAATTATCATAAATTCAGAGTCAATGTCTAGTAATCCCCCAAAGGACTGGGTACTTTCTTTCCCCAAATGCAGTCATTCTAGTAAGTGGCCACAGGTCCCCTTGGAGAAGGCTTGGAGGAAGTTTGTTTTTTTTTAATTATTTTTATTTCAAATGTTTTGGGGGCACAAGTCATTTTTGGTTACATGGATAAATTCCTTAGTGGTGATTTCTGAGATTTTAGTGCACCCATCACCCAAGTAGTGTACACACACCCAATATGTAGTCTTTTGTCCCTCGCACCCCCCAAACCTTCCCCACTGAGTCCCCAAAGTCCATTATATCATTCTTACACCTTTGTATCCTCATAGCTTAGCTCCCACTTATAAGTGAGAACATACAATATTTGGTTTACCATTCCTGAGTTACTTCACTTAGAATAAGGCAGGCATGGAGGAAGACTTATGGTATATACTTATAGCACTACTGCAAGAATCTTCTTCAAAGGGTCTGGCATCCTCCTAAATCAAGATGCTCTGATCTGTGAATTGCTTTAGGTCTAGAAACTGGATGAGAAGCCGTAACTCCAACAGTCATTCCAGTCGGGTTTTGGGCACCAGTGCTAGAGTTGTGTTTGTTCATTTGTTTTTCTGTGATACAGATCAAGCAGTGCTTTAGTAGGCTATCTGTCTATTTCCTTTCTAGGGACAAAGTGGTCAATTAGTCACCACCAAAGATCCCTATGGGCCAAGGCATTCTAATTACAGGCACATCCCTGCTGCCCTTTATGGTGCATCGTCCATATTGTCTTTGGTTATTAAGCAATTCCACTTAGCCTCTGCAGCTCCAGGATGCTATCGTCCCCATGAAATCAAGAAGTTCACAGGAATGATAGCATAATCTATGGTAATAACTGGACTATGAAGGTGAACATCCACAGAGTTTCTTAAGGATGAAGGTTCTCCTCTCAATAATATATTTCTCAGTGCCTTAGTTAAGAAGGTGTCTTCTGAGAATTTTCATGGAACATAGTTTGCAGGGGTGGTTGTGCAGGTCACACATGATAAATTCACTCCAACATCCTATCTCCTTAAGCCTTTGGACTCCCTCTTCCACATTATGCCATGGAACCTCTGGCATTTCAATTTCATTAAATGTAAGCCACCTTCAAGTCCAAGTTTCAGTCAACCAACTGAGTAAACTGTTAGAGCCAACTTCAGTTGCACAACTTAACACATTAAATACCAAATCCACATCCATGAATTCAGAATTATTACCTTCCACCCTTAGAATCAGCTCCCATAAATATTCCCTGAATTATGTAAAATCTTGCCATTAGCAAAATCTTGCCTTTCTTCTGTTGTGTTGCCTCGTTCTGCATCACAGTGCGTACCTGTCCCCTTGGAGCATGCTGAGATTTGACCCTTGTTATGGATCTAGTGGTAACAAAGGGTGCTTGTGGCATCTCCTGAGGATAATGGTCATGGTATCTCAAGGCATCTGCCCCATATGAGGTTATCTCCGCATTTTCAAACAAAGGAAAACTAACCTCCTCAGATACAAGAGGGGAAGATATTTCCATTGGCAAGGGAGGCTCAGAGGGCCTCAGGGAATCAGGATTCTCCATTTTATCTGAGTCCAACCAGATGTCCCTATTCCAAGTTTCAAGATCACATTCTTCCCTGATTTATACCCAAACTTTCACATGAAAAACTTGTGATGCTATAAATTTAACTGACATTTAAATTCTGCCACCCACACAATTAAATTTTATGTTTGGTTTTGAGCAATATCAGCCCTGTGGCTACATGAAATATGAGATTCTTTTACGGATGACATGGAAGCTCTGTGGTCCTCAAACTATGATTTGAGCTGAGAATTAAATAACCTCAACTTGTCTTTTTTTTTCTAGTAAGTGCTCCAGTGCATGCAAGATTCATCCCACACCACAGTCCCTGTGGGCATCATTACTGGTGTAATCATGGTCAGGTGCAGGAGTCACCTGAGTTCCCAAGACACTTGCTCCAGTTGGCATTGCACCAAAATCCATTACAGGTGATAGCAACATTATGGTGCCATTATGCTGTAGATTACAAGCATCCCATTCCCACTGGCAAGGAACTCAGCATTGTGCTCCAGCCCAAAGGCACAATGAAACCTATCAAAATCTCATCTTTGCGGGTCTGTCACCTGGGACCATTCCTGCTCTCAATTCCTTATCAATTAGGATCCAGTCAGGAGACAGAGCTCACACCCATAATCTGAACATGGAAATTTTAATATAAAGAATTATTATCTAACAAAGGATAGTTAATTACTAAAAAGGGTAAAAGAACACTCTATGAGACCCAGAAGCAGCAAGTGCAAAAAAGTAGCTACTGTTTCTAGGCTGAGGGAAAGTGAATAATGAAGGAAATAGGGCCTCAGGAGAAGGTGTTCCCCCTGACTCAGACCTCCTCTATGAGGGAGTGATGACCATGAGAACATGCAGCCTCCAGTGGCTAAGAAACCTGCCAGGGAAAGTAAGCTGGCTCAGTCTGTGGACATGGCCGTCTTTGTGGGAACCTGATCCCACATGGGTTCAGGCTGGTGTCAAGTGTGAGTAGGGCTGGTCTATAGAATCGATGTCCAGGTGGAGAGAGTGAAGCCTGATGGTTCTTTCCTGTTATACAGAAAAGACGTTTGGAGCTGGTCCACACAGGCCACTGAGATGATAGCACTGGGCCTTGGCTCCTGTGCTGGAAACAAAAAGATGGAAGGAGGACCAGAACCTGGAAGGGAAGTGCCTTCCCGCTGCAGAGGGACCTTACAGTGTCCCTCTAGCGCCCTCTCCTGACAAAGCCTAACATTGCTCTAGCTGGCACAAGAGAACTGTTCACAGGGTCCAGCTCCAGTATTACAAAGCAGGGCAACGAAGGATGTATTTGGAGCTCAGAGACAATAAATTAAGAACTGTCATGGGCGAGAGAGGCAGACATGGAAGGGAGCAAAGGGTTGATTGGGGAAGAGGCTAGAAGGGGAAGAGTTGCTATGCCTTTTGTAGGGAAAGGAGCATGCATGGGCTGGAGCCCTGGGGAGCAATCCCAGCCCTCTTCAAAGAGAGAATGCAGTCACAGAATAAACACAGCTCAAGAAAGCCACATTGTTCCACTTTCAAAAGAATAGAAAATAAAATTCCTGGACAGGTTCCCTCTTCCCACTTCTGGGAGTAAGTAGGGAGTGGGTTGAGATACATTTCATTTTTCTTCAAAAGGCTTTCTCAGCTCCTGCTGACTCAGGCCACCTCCACCCTCTGCAGATTCAAGACATTCAATTGTCCAGTCACTGGCTTTTGCTGCAGGCCTACTAGATGCCCAGCCCTGAGCCCTGTTTGACTGTGGGCCTCAGCTAAGCCTGTTTGTGGCTGTGGTTGAGCCTAGCTTGAGTAAGTGTTGAGAGGGCAGACTGGTTCACGGACAAGAGAAACTTCCAGCAGTTAATGTGGTTCAGGTTTAGATCTGCCAGTATTTCTCCAATGATTATAAGAGCAATGGTTTGGAGTCAAGTGACATGGCTTTTAATTCTGTCTTGGCTCTTTTCTAGCTGTGTAGCCTTAAGCAATTCACCTCAGCTCTCTGAGCCTCTTTCCTCATATATCAAATTGTTTTGGTAACATCTGTCTCTCAGGATTTCTGGGAAGATTAGGGACAATGTCCACATTAGGTATAATGCAAGTACCTGCCAAAGTAGGTACAGAGGTCCATCAGACCAAAGCTCAGACTACACCCAAGATTTCATCAGGCTCAGAAAGCAGATGCTTAGGCCAGTGGCCTGGGCACTAATGAGCAATGCCAGCCCCATTGTCTCTGAGGGATGTTGAGCCCATTGCTCTTCAAACAGGGATGCATTAAGAGATTAAACACAGCCCAAGACAGCCACATTATTCACTTTGAAATGAGCAGAAAATGACATTTCTGGTCAGGGTCCCTCTTCCCATCCCAGGGAGAGAGTAGGAGGTGAGCTTAGACGAGTTTCCTTTTTCTTGAAAGGCGTTCTCAGCTCCTGCGCTCCCGCTGACTCAGGCCACCCTCACGGTGAGAATGCAGCAGACTAGGATGATCAGGCGGTGTTTCAAGCCGGCCCTGGGCCTGGAGAGGCTGTTGATGGTGAGGCACAGTGGAGATGAGCCCAGCTAGGGCAGGGTTGGGAGAGCAGCCTGGCTGAGGGTTGAGAGCAGCCTCAAGCAGCTGGTGTGGTGCAGGCATAGACTGGCTGTTGTTTGCATGAGCACTGGCTTTGGAGTCAATCCCAAGTTCTAGTCCAGAGACTGAATCTTTTCTAGCTGTGACATTGAGAGCTCTGCCCTCATTTCTCTGAGCTTCAGCTTTCTTGCCTGCTAAATGGGCTTGGTGATACCCACCTCTCAGGATGCTGGGGAGATTAGGAACAGTCTGTATTAGGGACAATGCACAGCAGTCACTATTGTGATCACCAGGACCAGCCAGGGCGGGGGTGCAGGCCCATCAGACTAAAGTCAGTGTAAAGCCACCAGCCTCAGACACCAGATGCTTAGGCCAATGGCCTGGACCCCACTGAGCAATGTCAGCCCCATTGTCTGAGGGATGTTGAACCTGATGCTGTCCTACTTAGAATGAGCTCCTAGAAAGCACCTAGTTCTGCCTCCTCATGGACAAATCAGGAGACTGAGCCCCAGATGTTTGCTCAATGCCACACAGCATGGTGGTAGCTGAGCCAGCATTGGAACCCAGCCTCATGACTTCAAGCCATGTGGTCATCCAAGGACTAAAAATTATGTGCTTAAGAGTATAGGCTTTGGAGCCAGACAGACCTGAGCTCCAGTCCCAGCTCTGCAACTTTCATTCATTCAACAAATACTCGTTGAGTTCTTGTCATGTGCCAGGCACCATGCCCAGTGCAACGGACACAGGAGGACAAGACCTACATGGCCCTGGCCTCTCGCTGCTCAGTCTGGTGAGAAGAAATACCCAGTGAATGAACAAGCTCATCACCCACTGTGAGAAAGCAGCAAGGCACAGACACAGGATGGGCCCTGAAAGACACAGGGACAGTGGGTGCTGGAGGGCCACTCAGGGCATTCAGGGAGGGCATCTCAGGAAGGGGACATCTGATCTGGGAACTGGACACCAGGCAAGAGCCAGGTATGCAGGACTGGAGAAGGGTGTCCATGCAAAGAGCTCAGAATGATGGGGGAAGAAGAGCCTGGAGTGCGCAGGAGCGTGCAGGAGGGACGTGGACAGACAGGGTAGAGCCAGGACAGGTGGGCCTCAGAGGTCATGGTCAGGAGCACAGTGCTCATGCACACAGCAGCAGGAGGCACTGGAGGGTTTGAGCAGGTGAGTGATGGGATCTGGCCTGTTTTTTCAAACGATCACACTGGTTGCTGTTGTTTGTGTGACCTTGTTGGCTCTCTGACCTGGGGCAAGTTGCTTAAGCTCTCTAAGCCTCAGTCTCCTCATCTGTAAAATGGTGATGATCATAGTACCTACCTCACAGGTGGAACTGGAGACTGACATATGACAGTCTACAGAGAGCACTGAGCAATGTGCATTTCAGTGCCGAATAAAGCTTTGCTTTCTTATATCCCCACGTCCAAAGCCCTCATCCTCTACCTGCTGGCCATTCATTGCCTGACTTGAACCTGTTGATCCTGCCTATGCAATGACTCCATTATTTCTGCACTGCCCTTAGCCATGGGGATGTTGAGGCCAAAGCTCATTAAGCTCCTGTCCATCAGAGGTCACCGGGGCGGGGGGAGGTCCATGGAGCCCAGGGAGAGAGATTGGCCAGGCCCTGCTCCCAGTGAGGGCCTTGCAAGTGGCCTTGGCATCCATCAATGTCACGGCTCCATCTCCTGGGTGCCTGGGATATATAATGCATCTCAATCAGGGGCTGAGAGAGGTTGTGTGAAGTAATCATTGCTTTCGCTGACTCCTACAGCCAGATTTATTATGGTATAAAGAAACAACTTAGCTTCTGGCAGTAACAGGCAGCTGGCCTAGCTGCACTTGTAGAAATCTTATTTGCTGGGGCCTGGGTGGGTGGAGGTTTCTACCCACACCTGCTCAGCCAGAGGCCCTGGACAGAACCCGGCTGGACCATTCATCTTCCTGTGCTCCTGGCCACCTTGTCTGAAAGGCCGCCACCTCTGACACATTTCACAGCATTTGAAAAGCAGTGCTTAGGCCACAAATTCCCCATCTGGTATTACACCGAGGGGATCCTTAGGCTTTTGAGCCAGGGAGGCCACAGAGCAGAGCAGTTAAAGGCCCAGGTGTTGGAGTCAGCCTAAACATGTGTTCAAGTCCCTGCTCTGCCATATATTGGCCAGGTGACCTTGGGTGAGTAAACTCACTTCCCTGAGCCTCCATGTCTTGTCTCTAAAATGGAGGGGTAGGAATCCCCCCTTTAAAGAGCTGCTGTATGGAGTAAGGAAGAGCCAAAGGGTGTAGGACACATAACACAGGAATAGGCACTAGATGAAAGGTGATCGTCACCATTTTCATTATCCAGGGGCTTCAGTATTATGGCGTGAGATGCCCTTTATTGAGGGTCAATTATGTCACCAGGGACTATGCTGGTTCCTTTTAAATATTTTGTCCCTAGACCTCACAACCAATCCTGCAGGTAGGTCCTGTTATGTTTATTGCAGGGTTGTTAGGGGATTGTGCAAGGTCACCCGACTGTGGGTTGTGGAGCTGGGGGCGGGACTATGGGTTCTGGAGCTGGTGCTCCTCCTAATACAGAGCCCACCTCCCCAGCTTCTCTGAGAGGCCACACAAGGCCCCTGGTCAGTTGGGCAGGCAAGTCCAACCTCTCCTTCCTTCCCTCCCTCGTGCCAACATTTCCAGGGCACTAGCTCCATGACAAGCCCCTTACTGGGCAATGGACACAAGATGGCACAGAAATACTCCCTGCCCTTGAGGAGCCAGCACCGAACAGAGCAAAGGGCCGAGCCGCATCCAGACTGCAAAGGGCCGAGCCGCATCCAGACTGCTCCACACGCGTGTGTATCAGTTAGCAAAAACTAACTGTGTATGTAACAAGTGATTTCAACAGACTGTCTTCAAAAAAAAAACCATTTATCATCTCTCCCAGTTCTAGGGGTTGGTTGGGCAGTGTCTTCTAAGCTTAGCCATGTGGCTACACTTACCTGACAGGTCAGCTAGACTGGAAGGTCCAAGACAGCCTCACTCACAGCCTGGGAGTTGCTACTGACTGTTCATGGCACGCGCTGGTTCTCCTCTGTGTGCCCTCAAATCATCCGGTAGGTGAGACAGCTTCCCTCGTATAGCAGAGTTCCAGAAGAGCAAAAGCAAAAACTGCAAGGCCTCATGAGACCTGGGATCCAGAACTCACACGCCATCACTTCTGCCCATGCTATTGGCCAAAGCAAGTCATATTCTATCGCTTGGCCAGTACCCGTGACACACATTTGTGATGCATCGTGTAAGGCTCAGAGGTCAGCTCAGAATGAGGATGAGGGGGTCAGTCTGTGCCCTATCCAAGTGTGATCCTAACTGGCCAATTAATTTTTAACTCAGATTAAAGTATGCTGAATTGTGAGGTCATTAGAATGGGTTGTATCCTCTGACCAATGGAGAAACTGAGGCACAGAGGGTCAGCCAGTGTGCAAACAGAATGTGACATCATAGAGTCAGCCTTCATATGAAGAAACTGAGTTCCAGAAACAGGAATTGTCTTGTCCAAGGTCAGGCAGCAAGCCTGTGACAGAGCCAGGAGTGACCCAGGTCCCTACCAGCCAGCCTGCTCCTCCTCCCTCTCTACCCCATGGACGTGGCTGGGGCTGGGAATGGGCTGGGCTGGGGCAATGGGACGGTCATCCCCAGCAGGGCTGTGTCTCCTCTGCCCCCATCTCTGCCATGTTTGTAAAGTAAGCCCTTTCAACACGCTTGGCATTACATAAGGCACTTAATCATTACCTCATCTGATCCAAACAGGACTGTCCCCACTTTACAGATGATAAAGTAGGCCCCAGAGAGGGCACTAACTTGCCCAGGGTCTCGCAGCTGCTGGGCCCATCTGCCTGACACTAAAGCCTGAGCCTCCCATGCTGTCCCAGAAAGAGCTGAACCTGATCCAGGGCCCCCAGTGGAGTGAGAGGCAGCTCTGTGGCCCTCAGGGATCTCGAGTTGATATACCCTACCTGAGGAACTGCTTCAGAGGCCTGGATGGGGACAGCAATGGCCAGGGTCCCTTGGAACCAACTCTGAAAGTGGAAGGACCCTGAGTGATGTCCTGGTCCACACTCCCACCATTTTACGAATGGAAAAACCAGGACCAGATCAGAACCCAGGCTTCTCCAGGGCCCTCCCACTGCACTGGAGGCTGGGGGCAGGTGAGCAGGCCCCGTCAGGCTGGTGAGACACACACAGGGCTGCTCTGTGGCATTCAGAGAGCACGTTTATTTACAAAGCGCTTTACAAACATCAGCTTATGCCTCCCCACAGCCCCCTGCGAGGTAGGTCAGTAGTCATATCTACAGTTTATAGATGGGGAAATTGAGGCACGGAATGGGGGTGTGGCCTGCCCCATTTTAAAGAGACCTTCCCACCCACCCAACCAAAAATAACAAAAGAAACAAAAAAGCACTGGTCCTACCTCTTCCTCTGAACTCCAGAGGGTATGACCAGCCCTGCTCTAACACTGCCCCTCCCCACAATGGGCAGCCTGACCAGGAGCCACAGGGGCCTCAACCCCAGGGGCTGTTGTTCAGCCTTGCAGATTGTCACTGGCCCAAGCTGAGCAGGACAGGCCAGTGAGGCCTGAAGATTAAAGGAAGAGGGGGGCGAGGTGACTTCATTCTGCAACAGTGCCTCAGGCAGGGAAGGAGCCCCCCATGGGGCACAGCAGTAATAGGCAGATCCTGGTTCAGGGAAGCTCAGAGCACATATCAGGGAAGCAAGTGGGGAGGGATAGTGAGCAAAATATCCCAGGGGCTGCAGGGGGCAGTGGGGAGGAGGGCGCTGCAGTTCCCCTGGGGAGGACAGTCAGTGTGCCCCACTGGCTATTCAGAATTGAGTCCTGCTTCCCCAGGACCTTCAGGGGCTGGGCCAGATGGAATCCTAAATGCCAAGTCCCAGTACATCCTCTACCCACATGCAGAGGGGGCAGGCTGAGTGGGAACCTTGGCCTGGGATGCTCTCTGCAGGGCCTCACTCATTCCTGCCAAAAGCCAGGATGGTGCCAAGGGGTTTGGCCTGAGTCCCCCAGAGCCAGCCGTCCTGAGCCTTTGTCACTCTGCCAGGCAGCGCCAGGCCTCTCAGCACAGGCCTGCAGGACCCTATGGAGGTGGGGCTGGGCTGCAGACTTGCTAAGCTCCTCCTTGGCCCACCACCTGCCCATGGGACAAGCGAAAGGCCCTACCCACAGTGGAAGGGGGAGCAAGATAGCCCAGCATCCACTCCAGTGCTTGCCCCATGGGAGTGTGTTTGGGCAGAGCAGGAGGCACTGATCTTCCTCGCCAGTCCAGGATGGTGGGTCTGGCCCTGAGTGTGCAGTGGGTGCCCCAGGCCAGGGCCCCGCTATCTTGACTCCAGCCCCTCCAAGTACTCCAGGGCCACATCGTAGCAAAAGTGGTACTGATCCTGGGGAGAGGAAGAGAGGGAGGGAATCATGAGCCTGACCCCGACTCCAGTATTGTGGGGGGAGGGGAACGGGGAGTGAGAGGGCAAGCACGAGCCCGAGCCCAGGCCCGCCCTCGGGGAGAAGGGAGAAATGGGGGTAATGTTTTAGGACCACAGGGCTAGAACCAAGGCCCAGTGGTGGGGCCCAGATATGGGAGAGTGGGTGCTAAGGAACCTGGCCTGGCATGGACCAGGAAGGTGGAAGTGGCTGGGCACGGGACACAGCCCCTCACCATGGTCTCCACCATGTTGGGTTTGTAGTTCCGGAGGGTTTTGGCAGCAAAGAAAACGTCCACCAAGTTGTGGCAGCGGATCATCTCCAGGACCGTGGCGCAGGCGCAGAAGGTGCCGCTGCGTCCTCCCCCGTTTCTGAATGAGAGATGCAAAAGCTGAGGGGCGGGGCCTTGGAACCTGAAGGTAAGAAAAGGGCCAGGGAACCACGAGGGAGGGGCAGAGAGCCTAGAGGAGAGGGACGGAGCTAGGGAATCTAGAAGGGTGGGGCAGAGAGCCCAGAGGTGAGGGGCGGAGTTAGAGAACACAGAAAGGAGGGGCCCGAGAGCCTAGAGGAGAGGGGCGGAGCTAGGGAACCCAGAAGGAAGAGGCCAAATCGCCCAGAGATGAGGGGCAGAGCTAGGAAACCCAGAAAGGAGGGGCCAAAGAGTCCAGAGGTGAGGGGCGGGGCTAGGAAACTAAGGAGGGCCAAAGAGCCCAAGGTGAGGGGCAGAACTAGGGAACTCAGAAGGGCGGGGCAGAGGACCCAGAGGTAAGGGGCGGGGCTAGGGAACCCAGAGGGAGGAGCAGGACCAGGTTAAGAAGGATCAGAGGCTAAGACATCTCAGAAGACATATTCTCAAGGCGAAACAGACTGCGGATTCTGAGAGAAAGGAGGCCAGACACACTCCAAGAGAAACACCCGGAGAGACAAAGACAGTGACAAAGAAGGGCGGGGGAGCAGCAAGCCCGTACCCAGAGAGCAAGGTGGAACAGGAATGCTGAGAAGACTGGTCACCACCTGGCAATGTGGGCACACAGGCACAAACGTACCCAAACCCCAAGTCAAACCCACAGCCTCCCACAGAGCTCCATCCCCTCCGTGCCTCTCCCTCCTTCCCTGTGACTCCCCGTGTGGGGTGCCTCCTGGGGAATGGCAGACTGATGCAGCCCTCACTCCCCTTCTCAGGGGTCTTTCCCACCAGAACCAAAACCCCTGGGGGCCAGACCCGGACTGACTCAGCTCCGCACCAGCTTCCAGTAGGCCCAGCCTGCCACTCGAAAGGCTCAGTAAGTGCTGAAAGCATGAAAAAGTGGGGAGCAAAGGAGTGACTGCACCCAGACATGAGTGAATACATGAACTTATGAATGGGGCATGCAGATGGATGGATGGATGGATGGATGGATGGATGGATGGATGGATGGAAAAAGTCACATGTGTGCATGCATGAACAAAGACTGGAATTCTGTTGGCATAAAAGTGTGCCACAATCTCATGGGGTAAAAAATTCTGACCAAGGACTCTAATTAAATTGGCAAAGTCAGACATCATACAGAGGATACTGGGCAGTTGTTCAGGGCTGAGTCTATAGCCTGGAAACTCACTGGATTCCTCCAGGGCCAGCCTTGGCTGGTTGGGCAGCATCCTGGCCACAGCCATCTAAGAGCCCAGGGGTTTCGGTGCCAGCTTTGCAGTCCAGCCAAAGCTGGCACCCTTTCAGACTGGACCTCTGCCCCTGGCTCCCCAACCCCTCCACCTGCCC
The DNA here is from genome assembly GCF_029289425.2 of Pan paniscus. NCBI lineage: Eukaryota > Metazoa > Chordata > Mammalia > Primates > Hominidae > Pan > Pan paniscus. The sequence continues at coordinate 197,519,635 of NC_073249.2, forward strand.
TCCCGCAGGGCAGGTACTCACAGGCAGTGCACGATGGTGCGCCCATCCCCACTCTCGGCCTGCCACTTGTCCACCTCAGCCAGCAGGTGCAAGAAGGCCTTCTTGGAGTCAGGTGTGTCCCGGTATGCAGACCAGCGCAGGAACTGGAAGTGCCGCACCAGCAGGTGCCCCTCCTGCAACTGGGGACAGGGGCAGCCAGCCAGGGGGGACATGAGCACCAGGGTCCCAGGGGCCCCTGATGACACAGAGGGTCATTAAAAGCTGCCCCAGCCACCACCCAGGGTCCTTCCCTGGGGCTCCTCAGACCACTCACCCGAGAGATGTTCTGCACCCGGAAGACTCGAGCCACTAAGTCTTCATCAGCTGTGCCCGACATAAACTCCACCTCCATGAGGCCATATTGCTGCCGGCCTGGCTCTGGCCAGTACTGCAGGCAGGGCTGGGCATGAGCACGGAGAGGGGAGAGCTGAGTAGAGCCTGGCCGGGGCTCACCCCACAGCCATGCCCACCCCAAGGGCTCCACACTTGCCCTGTGGCTCCCACGAACCCTGGCCCACCCACTCACTCCAGACTCACCTTCAGCAGCCCCCCCAATCACCACCAATCGCCCACAGTCTGCAAGGCCCACCTGCCCCAATGCGTTCTGCACTGACACGTTCAGATCAGCCAAGATGAACCCTTTGCAAACTGCACTGATGCCTACTGCTGTGCAGCTAGAAAGCTACACCTTAACCGGTTCACACGCTCCTACATGAGGCTGCCTGCTTCCAGGAATAGGCCTGGATCACTCCCACCCACCCCAGAACCTCCCCCCAGCCTTCTCTCTCACTGCCTCTGCCCTTCAGCACCAGCTCACAGAGGTGGGGTGTCCCTGATGCTGCAACACAGTTCAGTACCCCCACTTCTGCCCCAGGACCCCTCCATGGAGTCAGGGTCCTAAATACAACCCCCTCCCAGACTCCAGACTGTGGAGGGACAGAGGAGGTACAGCCCTATGACCTCACACACACAAACACACGTACAAATACACACACACATCCTCCAGGCTAAGTATCCTGAGCCTCAGTTTCTAGTCTCAGCTCTGCCTGAAGCCCAGGAAAGGCTCTTCCTTTCTCTTGGCCTCAGTTTCTCCATCGGTAAAATGACTCCCATCCTCTCCCAAAAAGACACCGTGCTCATCAATCCCCTCTGACCACAGCCCAGGACAGGAGGACACCACCTTCCTCATTTTGCCTCAGGTCCTGGCAACCCTGTGCGTTCAGAACCCTGCACAGGCTGCTCCCTCTCCACGGGTCACTCTTCCTCCACCTCCTCACCTAGTTAATTCTGCCCTTCCCACACATCTCAGCTCAGACACTACCTCCTCCAGGAAGCCATCGCCAATACATGATCCCCCGGACTTCTCTGTCCCTGTGCCAGCTCTTTCATAGCTCTTTTCCCTCTGTGCTGTCACTATCAGTTTTTCTACCTGTTTCCTCCTGGACCATGAGATCTGGGAGGGGCTGTGTCTCTTCTCCCTCTGTCTCCTCCCTGCCCACTGCAGGGAGCTGTTCATGGGCAAAATTGCTTGAGCAGATGAGCAAATCAGTGCCCAGTGAACCACATCTCTGTGAGCCTCCCTCTGGGCCTCTCCCCTCTACCCTAGCAAGGATGGTTCCTGCTGCACCAGGGCTGAGGCCCATTATCCTGTAGTCCTGGGTCATTTTCACAAAGTGCCTGACTCATAAAGAGCCCAGTTAATGCAATCTTCTCAAGGAGGCCATTAAGAAGCTGTTGTACTCATTTTACAGCAAATCTTCCTAGCCCCCTGGGCCCAGCAGAAAGCTGGGGTGGGAAGGGGTCCAGAGACCTAAAGCACATGGTCAGGCAGGGCTGGAAGGCTGGGTATCTGTACTTCTTGGGAGGTCCAAAGGGAAACAGGGGAGTCAGAGGGGCTGCCCCCAGGCTGAGGTCACTGAACGAGTGTCTGGGCCAATCTCAGATACAACTGTCACCCTCATCATCTTTGTCCCTGCCACATACCACATGCCTACTGTGCAGCAGACACAGCAGTGCCACATATCCTATGCACAGCTGACCTGGTCCTCACAATAACCCCACAAGAACAGGTCCTATGATGGCCCCCATTTTAAAGAGAAGGAAAGTAAAACTCAAAAGAGGTCAATCAACTTACCCTAGATCAAACAGTCAGAAAGTAGGAGGCTTGAATTGTACTCTACCTCGGAGGCCCCCGTGATGGGCGCTTTAGTGGAGTGACTAAAAGAGCAGAAGCTCTGGAATGAGGCAGCTGAGGCTGGGGAGCGCAGCTCTGCCCCTCCCCAGCCATGTGGCCCTGGAGAAGGCACTAAACCTCTTTGGGTCTTAATTTTCTCACTGAAGCCTTCCCTCCAAGGTCATTATAGATTCTAAATAAGACCATGAGTGCAAAGCAGTCCCTGGCTTAGCAGGGGGCCAATAAAGAGCAACTGTGGCCAGAGGCAGTGGCTCATGCCTATAATCCCAGTTCTTTGGGAGACCAAGGTGGGAGGATCACTTGAGGCCAGGTGTTCGAGACCAGCCCGGGCAACACAGTGAGACCTTGTCTCTACTGGAAAAAAAAAAAAAAAAAAAAAAAAATCAGCCAGCTGTGGTGATGCAGCCTGTAGTCCCAGCTACTCGATAGGCTGAGGTGGAAGGATGGCTTGGGCCCAGGAGGTCGAGGCTGCACAACTTAGTGAGCTGTGATCGCGCCACTGCACTCCAGCCTGGGCAAAAGAGTGAGACCTTGTCTCAAAAAAAAGAAAAGAAAAAGAGCAACTAGTGATCTCCCATCTGACACCCTTGTTTTACAGATGAAGAAACTGAGGCTCTGGGAAGGTGTATGATTCATCACACAATAAATAGATGGCAGAGCTGGGACCCAACTTTTGGCTTTGGGGACCATGGCCCTGAATACACAGAGGACCTGGGCAGCAGGCGGCCCATTGGCCTGGCCAGTGGAGGCCTCACCCAGGCGGAGTTGGACTGGTTCAGCTGGTTGAGCATGACGATGGAGGTGCACCCGTAATCGTAGACCAGCCGCCAGAAGTCGGGCGTGGTGCTCTGCAGCGGGTGCAGGGTCACGATGAAGGCCGCACTCCGTGTGTAGCTCTGCAGGGAAACCGGAACTCAGCAGGGCCCTGTTCCCGGCCCCTGGCCTGGGCTGAGCCTCTGCCCCAGGCTGTCTTCCCGCACTGCCCACCCTGAGTTGGACAGTTGTGCCCCACAGGACCAGGCTGCCTCCAGTGGACCATTTCTGATGTTGGTTGGCACACTGAGGCCTGGGTTGACAGGGTGGGCCCAGGCCTCTGGGGACCAAGCCCATGACCCCCCAGAACTAAACAGCAAAAGTTTCCAAAGGTATGGCGAGGGGAGCTTGGGCATGAGGCTGAGCTCAAGGCAGAGGCTGGCCGAGCTTACTCCCTGCCTCCGCACTTACTCCCTGCCTCCGCGCTTCGGCATCTGCTATTTTGGCTGCCTAGGCCAAATTTCCCAAATGTCTATATGGCTGTCTCCCTCACTTCCTTCTGGTCTTTACTTATCACCTCCTCAAAGAAGCCCTCCCCCACCACCTCATCAAAAATAGCCCCCCACACACCCCAAATCCACATTAAACACTGCCTGGCTGTTTTTGTAGAAATTTCCAGTTGATGACATTTCATTGTATATTTCCTGACTATCCCACTCCACCTGCTAAAAGCAAGGTTCAGGAGAGCAGAGCTTCTAGGGTATGGTCTCCACCCAGAACCCTGTAGGGGCTCAATAAATATTTTGAATAAATCTCTAGGTCCCTTCCAACTCCATAAGTGAAGGGTCTGGGGCCCCAGGCTCTCCAGGCAGTGACAGGCCCCGACGCTGCTCACTGCTCCCTCGTCCTGCCAGGGGGGCTGGCACCCGGCCTTCTCCCATTAAAGATCTAGCTCCCAGGCTCCCCTGGTGACCTGCCCTGCCCCACCCTGTGCCATGTCCCCTCTCCCTTCCCCGAGGTCTTCTCCTGACCCCCAGTCTTCCTCCTGACCTAGGGGCTGGCACAAGCTCCCATGACCCTGGTCTTTGTCTGGCTTCTTCTGGCCTTGACCCTAACTTGGGCCCTAACCAAATATTGATCTGCCCTTTGTAATCCTGCAAGGTGCAGTGCAGAGAAACAAAGAGCCCCCCTGGTCCCCCAGCGATCTCTCTCCAGGACTCTCTGAAGGCTCATGATTAACAACTCCTCAAGGCCAGGCCCAGCCAGATTCCAAAACGCAGGCCTGGGTGCCCAACAGGGCTCCTTGCAGACTTGACCACCACAAAGACTCCAGCTGGCCCCTCACTGACGAGTTCAGGGCCTGTCTGAGAAATGGGGCCTCCTGGCTCCAAGCCAATAGGACCTGCCTGGCTGGGGTCAGACGTCAGAGGCATCAAGGACCTCAGGAGGGGACAGGGCTGTCTCAGAACTTTTCCACGTGATAACCCACCCATCAGGGCCAGGGAGCCCCAGCTCAGGACCCTCAGACAGTCTCCTTTCCAGGCCCCCAATGTGCAGATGGGCACACCAAGGCCAAGGAGGGGGCTGGGCGGGAGGGCACAGCTTCCTAAGTTTAGTTCAAAGATCTTCCCAGTACTACATGCCACCCCTCCAGGACCCCTGACCCCTCAGCAGGCCAGATGTCCCCAGGCGAGCATGTGGGCACACACATTCCATCCACCAAGCTGAGTGACAGTGACTGATGGGCCCCTCACATCTCTCTCATCAGTGGCTAGGGCAGCTCTTCCCCTCCCCTTCAGCTGACACCCGGAAGCCCCCTGGGTGGTTACCCTCTTTAAAGAAACCCCGCTGTCCCCCGCACTGTCCTGCCAAGGAGTTCCTGGCCAGGCATCAGGCCGCAAAAAGCCCATCTCCCTCTTACCCGCTATGGGAGAACCTTCCCCATCGGCATCCCTCATTTCCGCGTGGAGAGACGCAGCAGTGACACACCTGGCCCTGGCCCATCCTTCACTCACTCCTCCCATGAGCGAGGCTGCTTGGCTCCACTCCTTCCTCTTTTTCCAGGCCAGCCTACCCTTGGAAAGTGTGCACTCAATTGCTCCTGCTCCCTGCCAGTAAAGGCCAGTCCCTGACGGGGAGGGGTGGCCTGCGGTTGCACGGCTATATCGGGGAGGGGTGAAGGAGCGGCCCACCAACTGGCCACACATCTCAAACTCCATCTCCAGTTTTATCTATAACATATGATCTCCACCCGTGTGTCTCCTGTGTCTATATCTGAACTGGTTCCAGTGTGGCAGAGGAATAGGGATAATAATCCTAGACCCTTCCCGCCTCAGACAGCAGCATCTTGGAGCCATTTAGCAGGGGCCTAAAATGCCAGCACCCATCTCCTGCGCTGCTTGCAACCCTCAGTAAAGGAGGCAGAGCCCCTGAGCTTAGAGCAGGGAAAGAGACTTCTAAAAGGCTCCTGAGCCCTCAGAGGGCCCATGCCCACCCAGGGAAGAATGGGGCCAGAGATCACTGTCCCAGGCCTGGTCCTGGAGCAGACTCCAGCTCATTCTCCCCAGGACAAGCTCCCCTGCCTCCAGACATCAGGTCTCGAGTTCCATCCCCAAACCCTCGAGGTCTCCCCAGCCAAAGTCCCCTGAATCACTCATCCTACCCCAGGCTCTGCTGGGCCTAATCTTGGAGACAGCCCTGCCTGAACTCCACAACCAGACCCCACTGAGGCAGAGTGTGGGGGGCACTGGCTTGAATGCCCTGAATGGAAGCTCCCTAGGAGTAGGAGGGTCACACACAGGCCTGTTCCCCAGAATGGGCAGGGGTCCCCCCAACAGAGCCTTCAGCTTTGTTCCCGTGGCCCCTGGACCTTCCCTGATGCCGCTGGGAAGGGGAGCCCCAGAGCCCACTCCACCCCAAGCTCTCACGTCAGTCAGGGCTGCATTAATGTAGTTGTTGGGGTCCCCATCAGTGGAGATGAGGAAGGGCAGGCAGCGGTCGGGTGGCAGGACGTCCATGCTGCGGTTCTTGTCGCGGTTCCGGGGCAACAGGGCGATGCTGCACTCCTCCACGTCCAGTGGCGGGGTGACCGAGTTCAGCGTCTACAGGGAGCGGGGGTGGGGACAGAGAGTTACGTCCAGGGCTTGCTGGGCCTCCTCGCATCCCCATGAAGGAGGCTGGACTGAGTTACTAATCCCATTTTATGGATGGAGAAACTGAGGTCCAGAGAGAAGGGTAGAGGGCACGGAGCCAGACTCCCTGTCTCTAGGCCATTGTAGGGCCTGGATAGAGCTCTAGAGACCAGAGTCTACCTCCTTGCCACCCACATAACCTCAGACAAGCTACTGCATCTCTCAGCCTCAGTTTCCTTGACTGTGAAATAGGGAAGTAATATGCCTACTTCATGGGGCTGCTGGGAGGCCAAAGTGAGATCATGACAAGCACTAGGCTGAGCTCGGCACACACGGGCACAGTGAGGATCTTTACTAGCTGACCAGTGCCTTCACTGGGGCAACCCCTGAAACCCCACGCCCTCCAAGAAGCGGACTCCAGGCACGTGGAGAGGCGGTCACGTTCCTTGGTCACGGCCCTGTCTGAACAGAATGAAGTCCTAAGCACTGGGCACTGAATCACACCTGGATCTCCAGGGCATCTCCTCCGCCCGCATGCCTTCACACCTCACGCATCCAGACCCAGGGGCTCTCAGTTTTTCTCTTGTTCTTGGAGATCCCTCACAGGGAACCACAGTCTATCATGATCCCCAAAGCCTGACACCCTCCTCCGGGAACCCTGCACCTCCTGTGAGAAGTGCCAGGTCCCCAGCACGTGCCATCCTGCTGAGCCACTGCAGGAACCCTGGAGTGGAGGGGACTTCTGAGGTCTCTGCCACCCAATGATCGCTCTCAGGCTTCTCTGGAGAACCAGCCTTTTCCCATCTCAGCCATGTGATATGGTGAGGCTGGTCCTGCCCCAAGAGCCAGGCCTTGGGCATGTGACCAGAGCCAGGGGCAATCAGTGAGCTCCACCTCTCCAACCTGTGACTGGTCCAGGGATGGGAACATGAAAGTCTGATCTAGGACTGTTGGGGGGATGCTGGGAGCAGCAAGCGCCTTTTTCCTAAGTCACCAGACAATAGAGATGATGGGAGCCCAGCACTGCTGGCGGCCAGGTGCAGGTCTGAGAATGAAGCCAAAAATAGGAGAGCAGAACCAAGGCAGACAGAAACCACCTGTTGGCATCATCATCTGAGCCCCTGGATCCAGCTACAACTGAAGCTGCACGATCCTCAGACTTTTCAGTTACAAAAGCTGGATTTTTATCACTCACAACCAAAAGAATCCCAATGAATACAAACACCCCAAGGGACATATTAACTACTTCTCTTCTCTGGGTAACAAAACTGAGGCTCAGAGAGGTAAAGGGAATTGTTCAAGGATACTCACAGCTCTTAACTAGGTAAGCCAGGATTTGAACCTGGGTTTATCTGACTTCAAAGCCTGGGCTCTTAACTGCTTTGATGCACCCCATCTTCCGCTGTCCCAAAGTCCTTCCTGGTAGCTCAGCTCTGTCCCTCCAGCTGTGGCCTCAGGCTGGTCCCTGCTTCTTGGCCCTCAATGACTCCTGCAGTATTAAGGACGCCCCAACACACACACAGACACACACACACACACACCTATACACACGCACTCATCCCCCACCTGGAACTCTTCCCGCAGCTGGGAGGAATTACTCTGAGGATCAATGCGGATCATCTCCTTGTAGGTGGCCTTGAACTCACTGACAGGGATGGTGGTCTCCCCACACAGGCAGGCCTCCAGGATTGCATCATGAATGAAGATGTACTGCTCCTGGAACAGGAGATGAGAATGAGGCCGAGGAGGGGCCTAGAAGCTGGAGATCTGTGGTGATGGGGCTTAAGCAAGCTCAAGGTTGAAGCAGGGTGTCCTGAGGTGGAGGCCAACCATGTTACTACAGGCTGGACCAAGCCTACCTGAAACAACCTCCATGGACATGCCCCTTTATCTCCTATTTCATCCCTACCCCCTATAACAACTCTGTGAGTGCTCTGAGAGGTGGGGGACAGCTCACGGTCACACATCCACTGAGGATGCAATCCCAGGTATGTCAGCTACAGGACCGGTTGTCTGACCCCACCCAACAGAACACAGGGGAGCAGTTCAGGATAACCCTATGCAGTTGGCGGCCCAAGGTCAGGGATGATCTGAGGGAAGGCAAGAGCCTCAGGACACCCTTTGGGCATGCTCTGCCGGCTCCAGGATCCTTCACGAGAAACTCCAGTCCTAGAAGTAATGGTGGGGACAGGGCCAGGTCCCCGCACCTCAGTCTGGATCATGTTGACACGCCGGGAGCAGAGAGTCTTCACACAGTTGTAAATGTCCACGACGCCCTCACACTCTGCCATGTCCAGCATCACATCCAGGACGATATAGCAACCTGTGCGGCCGGTGCCCGCGCTGGAGAGAGAGCAGCCCCAGACCAGGTCAGAGCTTTGGGGAGGAAGCCCGGGACTAAGGAGAAGAAGAGAGGAGGGCACTGGCCATGTCTACACCATACAGGGGACACGGACACAGAGATGATTGCCCCTCCCCGAGTAAGGAGCCAGGACGCAGGCTGCTGGATGGAAGAGCTCTAGTGAAATGTGCTAGAGGACAGAGATGGGATGGGCCTCAGGGAAGGAGAGGAGAGAGGGTGGGGAGAATGCAAAGGTGACACTGGCTCAACCTAGCAACTTAGATTAGGAGAGAACAGGAATGATGATCCTCCGAGCTAATTCAAGAATGTTCTTTCCTCCTGAAAACCACCAAATCTCCTACACATCCTTGAAAAGCCCACACACTCATACCCATTCACATACCCACGGGAGCATCCCTGACCCTTCCAGGATGATGTCATTCTTTTGAGTTCCCAAAGCAACGTGGGCAGGTTTTTATTAAAACACTCTTTGTGGCCAGGCACGGTGGCTCAGGCCTGTAATCCCAGCACTCTGGGAGGCTGAAGTGGGTGGATCACTTGAGGTCAGGAGTTCGAGACCAGCCTGGCCAACATAGTGAAACCCTGTCTCTACCAAAAAATACAAAAAATAGCCAGGTGTGGTGGCACGTGCCTGTAATTCCAGCTACTCAGGAGGCTGAGGCAGAAGAATCGCTTGAACCCAGGAGATGGAGGTTGCAGTGAACCAAGACCACACCACTGCACTCCAGCCTGGATGACAGAACAAGATCCTGTCTCAAAAAAAAAAAAATTAATTAATTCAATAAAACACTCTTCCTGCTACATGGTCATTGTTTATGTGGCTGTCTCCCTAACTTGACTGGGGGCACATCAAGATCATTGTCCTCACGCAAGGTTGTGCAGAGTTGAGGGGGAAAGAGAGTGGACAAAGATGACAGCAAGATTTCAGGTTTGAAAACAGTGGCATCCACGTGCTAGCGAGGACATATAGCAACTGAATACCCCATATACCCCTGGTGGGGCTTAACTTAGCACAACCCCCTTGTAAAACTGCTCAGCAATATCTCCTAAAGCTGAACGTTCACACAGATAACAGTTCTACTCCTACGTACATACCACACAGAAAGAAATACATTTCTTGGCCAAAAGACATACGATCGAATGTCCTTAGCAGCACTACTCATAATAGCTTAAGACTGGAAACAATCCAAATGCCTATCATGGCAGAATGGACAAACACACTGTCATTTATTCACTTGATGGAAGATGATCCACTGTGGACGAGCCTCACAAACCTAAGGCTCAGGGAAAGAAGACAAACAGCAAAGAGCACATGCTGTATGATTCCATTTATGACAAGTCCAAAAACATGTGCAACTAACTGCGCTTTAGAAGTCAGAATAGTGATTTCTCTGGGACTGGGGATGGGGGAATTCAGGCCAGAAACGGGTTCAAGGGGGCTTCTGGGAACTGTTCATGTTCTGCTCCTTTCTTAACTTTAAAAAAAAATTTTTTTTTAGAAGCAGAGTCTCGCTCTGTTGCCCAGGCTGGAGTACAGTGGTGCAATTACAGTTTACTGTAACCTGGAACTCCCATACTCAAACAAACTTCCCACCTCAGCCTCACAGGTAGCTGGGACTACAGGCTTGTGCCACCACAACCCACTAATTTTTTTATTTTTGTAGCAATGAGGTCTCACTATGTTGCCCAGGCTGGTCTCGAACTTTGGGCCTCAAATGATCCTCCCACCTTGGCTTCCCAAAGTGCTGAGATTACAGGCATGAGCCCCTGTGCCCAGGCAATGTTCTGTTTCTTAATCTCAGTAGAGCTGGTTTTTTCATAAGTGTGCTCAGTTTATGAAAATTCATATTTTTAAACATATTTCTGCACTTTGCTTTAAGTGTATTATATATCAATAAAGTTTTGTTTTTAAAAGATGGCATCTTAAAGAGGCCTAAAGAAATCAAAGAGAAGCTGGTTTAGGTGGCAGGGCAGGGAGGACGACTCTACCGTGTGGCATTTGGGGAGCTGATAAGAACACAGTAGAGGAACCGCAATGAGACACAGAGGCCATGGACAAAGCCACAAAGGTTGGGGGTTACGCTCTCCAGGGGGAGACAGAGGGCAGGCCAGGACAGCGTACTGGGTCCCCATTTAAGAAGCAAGAGAAAGATGTGGAGCCAGGGAGAAAGCAGAGAGAGGAGGGGCAGCTGGGGTCACGGGAGCCAGTCAGGGTCTGCAGAAGGTGTGAAGGCCAAGGGGTAGGCAAGGCCCACTGGGTTTGGTGGAGAGAAGTGAAGTCCTTCCCACCCCCAGGCCAGGCCTAGCACGCGGCAGGTGTGCAACAAAAAGCTGCTTACTGAAAGCAGGCAGAACTCAATCGTGCCTGGCGCCTCACCGGCCCGGAGGCCCCTCCCTATCTCCAGTGCCTCCTCAGCACCTGGGTCAAGGGGCTTCACAGGTCTTGGGGGGCACATGAAGATGCCAACCTCAGAGCCAAAGGCCAAAGGGGACAGGGCCTTTGGGGGTCGTTCCCTCCTGCACTCCGTCTCTAAGCAGGAGAACCCAGGCCTGGTCCCCACTACAGATCCTGAACCAACCTGACCCCAAGCCCAACTTCCCAGGGAGAAGGGCCCCTTTTCTCCTTGGGATTCCCGGTGCCCCCACCTGCAGTGGATGACAATGGGCCCGGCATCAGGTGGGGTGGAGGCCTTCACGCGCCGGATGAAAGCCAGCAGCCCCGTGGCGTGGTAGGGGACGCCATGCTCTGGCCACGCTGTGAAGTGGAACTGGCGGACCTCGTGCCGGGCAGAGTAGCCTCTCTGGGGAGACAATGGGAATAATAATCAGAGTCCCTGGCAGCATCTGTCACCATTAGACACCTGCTGTGTGCCAGGCACTGCAGTAAGCATCTCATTGTATAATCTCAACTAATCCCAATGATCAATTTACTGATGAAGTAGGTATTAATGTCCCATTGTACAAACAAGAAAACTAAGGCTCAAAGAGGAGAAACCACTTTCCCAAGGTTAGAGAAACCAACAACATGCAGGATTTGGACAATGGTCTGCCTGATGCCTAAACCTGGGCTGTGAAATACTCACCTCTGCCACCAGGTTGTTGTGTAAACATATATCATTTTGACTCCCAGGGTCTTAATTTAAAGGAAAAAAAACTATCTTTCCTCTGAGGACTTTACAGAGCAGATCAAATGGGATCGTGGACAGGACTCGCCGGCCAGCCACTGACTATGTGGCCTCTCCTGCCTGGCATAAGCCCTCTGAGCCTCACTTTCTGTATCTGGGCTAATCACACGGAGCTTTCCAGGACTGAAACAATATTTATAACAGGCTCAGCACAGAGTAGGAGCCAGCACCTGGCAGATACTGTCACCCCCTTCATTGTCTCAGCTTCTTCCTATGGGCACCAACAAAGGCAGTGACCTTCCTGCCCTTCTAGAGTGCTCCCAGCCAACAGTGACCAAGTAGCTTCCTTGCTGGGATGGGCAGTGGTGCGCTCCTCACCCTCCTGCTCCCAGGGCTGGGGGAAGTGGGAGTGGGCTCTAATCCCTGCTCAGGCTCCCTCTGCAGGGAACAGGCGGTGGGGAGACTCACCCGCTCCAGGGCAAAAGTGCGCACGACATACTCAGCCAGGGTCTCTGTCTTCACCAGCGTAATCTTGATGTCCCCGTAGGTGTCTGAGTCCTCCGGCCAATACCGTGAGCATTTCACCTGGAGGCCCCACAGGACGGGACTCAGTGGGCTCTTCGCTGCCCCCTTGGCCTGCCATGCGCCCCAGCTCGCCCCGCAGCCCGGCTTACCCTGCCCACCTCGACCAGCTTGGTGATCATGACGATGCTGGAACAGTGCTCCTGCCACACCATACGCCAGAAGTCGTAGACCATCTCAGGCTTCGGCCCTGGGGATGCAGGCAGAGGGTGCCTGTCCCTGAGACAAGGTCTCCACCCCAGGTCAGCACATCCAGCACCATCCAGCACCACACCCCAGGCCAGGAGGCCTCCTGAGCCCCAACGGGGGCTTCATGCTGCCCACAACACCCAGCTTGCAGCTGACGCATGCCTGTAGGGCCCTGAGGTTGGGTAGCATCAGGAGAGGGCCTGGCTAAAGAGCCTGCTCATCCTGAATGGGACCCTGGAGGAGGACCAGATGGTTGGGCAATGGCATGAGTGTCCAGGAGGGACAGACAGATGGACAGTCGTGGAAAGGGATGCAAACAGAAGAATCCAGGCAGCCACCAGACCGAGAGGCCCAACCCACACCCATGAGGCCTGAGCCCAGCTGGCCCTTTTACAGACACCACTTTGGAGACAGGCAGGTAGACCAGGAGCAACAGATGGACTGAGCACATCAGGGAGACACAAACACAAAGAGGGGACAAAGGTAGTTGGCCAGATTCCAAGAGATCCAGCAGAATAGGGAGCAGATGAACAAGCAGGGAGCCAGAATATGGCGACGGTGGGGAGACATTCAGGAATCAAGCGGATCAGCAGGGGAGGCAGAAAGGCAAGCTGAGGGCATTCCAGCACGCTGGGAGGCACATGGGAAGGCGCATGTGGGCAGAGGTGCCAGGTACCTTGAGTGGCTATGAAGTGGTTTGACCTGTGGTAACCCTGGAACAGGAGGAGAGGGCACGGTTAGACCCCAGGGAGTAGCCCCTCACTCCCTCACACCTCCTCTACCCTCCCCTCCCAGCAGCAGAACCCCTACCCCACCAGGGAACTGCTCCCTCGCATCCCTAGGACCTCCTAAGCAGGATGACTTTGCATCCCCCCAGGTCCCCAAGGAAGTGGAGAAGTACAGCTGGGACGCCAGAGTCGTGGGCTTAATCCAACCTGGGCTGTGCAACCCCAGGGAGGACATGACTCCTTTATGTGCCTAGAGGGACCCCCCACCCATAAAGTGGAGAGAGGCATCTGCTTTCAGCCAGGCTGTTGTTTGGAGACAGAGTCCCCGATGGCCCTGCCCTGTTCCCAGGGTTCCAGAAGCTCTAATCAACCCAGATCCCACACGTGGGATAACCAGAGCTTGTCAGTTATCTTAGCCCCCACACTTGGGATAACCAGAATGGACAGTACCCCTCCCCCTTACTCCTCAGTCACTCAGAGCGTGGGGGGCCTAGATGAGGGCTTCAGGATGGAAGTATATGGGCACAGACATTACTCATGGCCCTTGGATAAAATGTTAAAATCTTTAAGATCAATAATAATGACCCTGTTATGGTCACGTACTGTGCTAAGCACTTTACCTGTACCACCTCCCACGAGAGAGAGGCCAAGAGCTACTTCATCCTCCATCCCCAGAGCCCCCAAGCTGAGGAGAGAAACCTGCCCTCCGACAAGCCACCCCAGGGCCACAGCCACCCATGAGGTCCTGCCACAAGGCCTCATCTTTCTGAGCAAAAGAATTCACCAGATACCAAGGGCATCAATGTGGGCAATGCGGAAAGGGGAATTAGTACTGCAGGGCTGGCGCTGAGAAAACTAGCCCAGCCCCCTACCTCAAGTTTACACCCTCAACACAGCTCCCAGCAACTCCTCCGGTCTCGTGAACTTCCCAGGCCTGAGGAGCCCAGGGGCCAGACTGCCAAGGTTCAAATCCCAGCTCTACCTCTCACTAGCTGTGTGCCTTTGAGCAAAAACTCCTTCATTTCTCTATGCCTCCATTTTCATGTCTATAAAATGGAATAATTACAGCATTTACCTCTGAGGGCTGTTGTGAGGAGCAAATAAAGTAGTATGTTAAATGTCTGCCACTGTGTCTAGCACAAAGTCAGTACTTATTCAGTAATAGCCATTATTATTACTATTACTATTTTAAAGCTGAAGCAGTATCCTTGAAGATACAAATGAATCAAGTGTATCAAATGGAAGTCAAGAATTGCTGGGGCAGAAGGCGATTGACTATGGGGTGAAGAATCTGAGTCTTGGAGTTGAATGGACCTGGGTCCCTGCCACAGCTATGCCGAGCAGTAGCTGTGTAACTCTGAGCGCTGAGAAGGTGCTTCTCAGTCTTTCTTGAGACATAAATCTCCCAGGGGATCTTGTTAAAAGGCAGATTCAGATTCAAAGGTCTGGGGTGGGGCCCGGGATTATGCATCACCAGCTCCCAGGTGGTGTCCATATTGCTGGCCTCAAAACATCCTGAGTAGCCAGGCTCTTGGCCTCTCTAAGCCTTTGTTCTCCTCTGCAATATGAGGATAATAGCAAGACAAACACTCAGAGATTCTGCTGGATACCTGCTCACTGTTCCCACGAAAATGACCAAAACATAGTCAAAGTGACTAATGACGAAAAGCCTCCCAGTGACTCTCAGCCCTCAGCACTGGAACTTCTCCACGTCTAGCCCAATTCCCTCCTGCTGTCGCTCCATGCCACTGTCTCTCCACTGCAGCCTCGACCTCCAGTGCTCAAGCAATCCTCCCACCTCAACCTCCCAAGTAGCTGGGACTACAGGCACAGGCCACTACATCCAACTAATTTTTGTTTGTTGGTTTGTTTGTAGAAATGGGGTCTCACTATGTTACCCAGGCTGGTCTAACTCCTGGGCTCAAGCAATCCTCCCGCCTCAGCCTCCCAAAGTACTGAGATCACAGGTGTGAGCCACTGCACCCAGCCAAGAAATATATTTTTTAAAAGAAAAAGGAGACAAAATGGAAAAAGCACCCACAAAATAGCAAATAATCACCAGTCATTAAATATTATGAAAACAGTATATATGTATTAAAAATCCCCAGCCTAGGCAACATAGTGAGACCCCATCTCTCTCTCTCTTTTTTTTTTTTTTTTTTTTTTTTTGAGACAGGGACTGGCTCTGTTGGTCAGTCTGGAGTGCAATGGCACGATCTCGGCTCACTGCAACTTCTGCCTCCCAGGCTTAAGCAACCCTCCCACTTCAGCCTCCCCAGTAGCTGGGACTACAGGCATGAGCCACCATGCCCAGCTAATTTTTGTATTTTTTGTAGAGACAATCTCACTATGTTGCCCACGCTGATCTCGAACTCCTGGACTCAAGCAATCTGCCTGCCTTGGCCTCCCAAAGTACTGAGAAGACCCCATCTCTTAAAAAAAAAAAAAAAAAGGAAAAAATTAGCCGGGCATGGCAGCACACGCCTGTAGTCCCAGCTACTCAGGAGGCTGAGGTAGAAGGATTGCTTGTGCATAGGACTTCAAGGCTGCAGTGAGCCACGATCACACCCCTGCACTCCAGAGCAAGAACCTGTCTCAAAAAAAAAGAAAAAAGAAATGAAATCAGAGAATAGCTAGATGAATTAGGGTAGTTTTTTTAATTTTAAAAAGCTAAAAAATGGGCCAGGTGTGGTGGCTCATGCCTGTAATCCCAGCACTTTGGGAGGCCAAGGCAGGTGGATCACCTAAGGTCAGGAGTTTGAGACCAGCCTAACATGGTGAAACCCCATCTCTACTAAAAATACAAAAATTAGCTGGGCGTGGTGGTGCATGCCTGTAATTCCAGCTACTTGGGAGGCTGAGGCAGGAGAATCACTTGAACCCAGGAGGCAGAGGTTGCAGTGAGCCGAGATCGTGCCACTGCGCTCCAGCCTGGGCAACAAGAGCGAAACTCCACCTCAAAAAAAAAAAAAAAAAAGCATAATATTTAAAAACAGACTATCCAAACTGCTTCCACCAAAAAACATTCAAATTAAGGCTAAATTGAGGGTAAAATGGTCGGGGTTGAGTTTCAGGCAAACTGATCATGAAGGTATTTGAACACTAGGGAAAGTAGTTTTAGGAGGCTGACCTGGGGCTGTCCAAGATCTTGACCCTTAAGCAGCAGAAACAGGGCCCTCCAGGGCAGCTTCCCCTGCACCCTCCAAAGGGTCCTGTAGAAGGTGCAGCTAGGGAGGACTCCTTGGGAATGGCGGAGCCAGGGAAGGAAGGTGACAGACTGTTGTGACCAGTGCAGAATGGGCAGGGGAAGCACCCCCAACACTGCTGCCCCTGCTCAAGGCAGTGGAGGATGGGAGGGAACTGCTTACAATAGGAACACTCTCGAATCTTCAGCCCTGGGCGGCCCCTGGCCAGGCTGCTGAAATGGACGGTTGGTGCTGGGCACATAAGTAGAAAGGAAGGACAGAGACAGAGAGACAGACAGCCAGAGACCATGAGAGAGTCTGAGATACAGCCAGTCAGACAGACAGGAGGAAGAGGAGGAGGAGGAGAAGGGGAGAGAGATACTTACTTCTCGGTTTATCCGAATCTTAATGATTCCAGTGAGGAAACAGTACAAAGCAAAAGAGACAGATATTAGGCCAGGGGCAGATGGAGGTGGACGGAGCACAGGAGTGGCCAGAATGGGCGATGTGAGCAGGGCAGGCAGAGCGGAGATGGGCAGGCCGGGCCGGGCTGAGCCACAGAGTGGGGAGTGGCATGTCCCTGCCAGGGCCCAAGAGAAGCCAACTGGGACCTTGGCAAGACCAAGGAGAGGCCCGCTGTCACCAAAGCTGCCCAAGTCTGCCAGGCTGGGCCTGGCCCTGACTCCAACCAAGGGACAGGATGAGTGGGGGAGGCAGCAAGGGATTCTGGGAAACATGGCATGGCACATCTGGCCCCAGGAGGAGGAGAAGAAGAGGGAGAGGAGAGGCCACCTCCAGAGGCCCTGACTACCTCGGCTCCCAGACCTGTGCCTTGCTCTGCCTGGCCCCCCAGGCCTTTGCTTAGGCAGCTCCTCACCCGGGACACTCTTCCCTCTCCTCTCCAGTCACCCAGAGGCAGCTCAAGCCCTGCTTCCTCCACAAAGCCCGCCACACCAGCCCTGGCTCTGCCACTAGCCTGCTGTGTAACACTCAAGCTGTGTGATCTCTCTCCTGGCCTGCACTTGCTCATCTAATCTGAAGTTATTTTGATTTGTAAACATGTCTATCTGTCTCACCCACTCAAATAGATATGTTCAAGGAAAGCAGAGGCCATGACTGTCTTGTTCACATCTGTATCCCTGGTGCCCAGCACAATGCATGGCACAAAGGAAGTGCTCAAAATATATTTCATACGTGATTAAATGATGCTCTCCCAAACTTGGTTTGCTGTAGGGATTAGGGGCCCTGTCCCGCCTCGCCCCTCTTCCACACCTAGGAAGTAGACTCATCACCTCTCTTTGACACCCAAGCCCAGGCCTCCTGGCTGCCTGCTCTGTCTCTGGCCCCTCCCTCCAATCCATCCAAGTCCTGCTGCTGCAGCAGGGGGCAGGACAGCCTCACAGCAGCAAAGGCTTTAGAGACACAGACAGGCTGAGATTTGAGTCCTTTCTTTACCACTCACTAGCTGTGCAACCTGGGACAAGTCGCTCCACGTCTCTGAGCCCTGGTTTCCTCACCTGTAAAGTGAGGTCATGGTGCTAACTGCCTCAAAGGGTGGGTGGAGGGATTACAGAAAAGGAGATCTTGGGTGTAAAGTGCTTAGCACAGTGCTTGGCACTCAGTACGTGCTGGATAAATGTGCATTATTATTCTTAAAGGACCACTCTGATCATGGTCAAAACACTTTAACAACTCCCTGGTGCCCCTAGGAAAAAGCCCCCACTCCTGAGCCTGCCATTTGAGGTCTTCACAATCCAGCCCCTGCCTACCTCTTCAGCCTCATGGTGCACGATGAGAATTCCATTCTCCATGCCTCCCGCCTTCCTCACCTCTTGGCCTAGCTGTCTGCCTCTTCCCTTTGCTTTGCTTCTCTAAAGCACCTCATCTCTCAGGCCAACTCCAGCCTACAGAAAGCCTTCCAGAAGCTGCTGCCCACTGTCCTCCCTCCTCTGAGCTCCCTGGCACTGACTGCAGAGATAGGGGCACTCCGAACTCAGCCATTTGAACCCCGATTTATCCTGACAGGTTTCTGCCCTGCCTGGATAGTAAGCCTGGAGCAGGCAGGGCCAGGTCTGCAGAAATGACAGGGCAAGGCACTCACATCTATGTAGTTGGCATTAATGTAGTCTGCATTGGGGTCTCCCAGCATCGGGTGCAGTTTCACTCGGTGCCGATCATCTGTAAACACAGAGCAGGTGGGCAGGGGCTGAACTGGGGAGCCCAGAGCTAGGCAGTCAGGGAGGGATTCCTGGAGGCTAGGGGATAGGGCACAGGCAGGGCAGCCAGGGAACCTAGAGTCTCAGGGCTTACCAGTAGTCTCTGGGCACCATGGGAGGCAGGACACGCCAGGGGGTAGAGCCTGGGCTATGGAGTCAAGGAGGCCTAAGAGTGTATGCTGCTCAGGCAATTACTGGCTCTGAGACCTTAAGCAGGAATCTTAATCTCCCAAGCCTCAGTTTCCTTATTTGTAAAACAGGGATTATAGTATTTCCGGTTTCACAGGGAAATTGAAGGGAATAAATGAAACAAGCACAGGGCGTGACGTGTGGTAGGCCCTCAATAAAAGGTGGCCAATGCTACTATCATCTCTGAGGCTGCCCCAGCTCACCCTGGCTGTGCTCCCCCTCCTGATGCCCTCCCACCCACTGCCCTGGACCCCAGGCCCTTCCCCAGGACTCACAGGCAGGCATTGGCTCCTGCCGGCTGCCCTTGACCTTGTCTTTCTTCTTTGTGGCGTCCCAGCCTTCAAAGAAGCTCTACCAGAAAGAAAAGTGGTGGTCAGTGGGAGAGAGGGACCCTCACTGATAGGGCCCCTTCCCCTCAGTGGGGATGATGTAGGCAGGATGGGGGTGGGATGATAAGGGCCAGATTCAAGCTGAACTTGGGCCTGAGATAAAGTCACTGTGTCACTGTGGGTCCTTTTATCAGCCAGGGACCAGGGTCAAAACCAAGGCATGTGGGGGGAATGGAAATAAGAAAAGAGGAAAAGAGGGTCAGGGTTCAAAGACATTTTGGAATAAGGGTCAGGCTTAGAATAACGGTTAGAAAGAAGGTAAAGGTGAGGTCAGATTTAGATTAGGATAAGGGCGATGTCAGAGTCCAGACAGAGGTGGAATGAGATCCAGAGTTCAAATGGAGCTTAGGATGACAGTCAGGATCAATGTCAGGCTGGGATTAGGTCAAGGTCAGTGTCAGTGGGCAGATTCAGTTTAGGGACAGAATAAGGATCCCGATCACAGTCCACATAGAGATGGAGACGAGATTCAAGGTCAGATTTCAAATCAGGGTTAGCATGAGAGTGAAAAACCAAATCAGTCTAAAATTAGGATGAGGGTCAGAGTCGAGGTCAAAAAGGTTGAGCTGGGAACTGTCAGAGCAGGGGTCCAACCAGGACTAGGCTGAGGGTTGCCAGGGTCAGAGTCCACAGAGAGTAAGAGCCAGGTGAGGCCTCTGCAGGGATCCTGCTGGCCCGGGGCCGGCGTGCACCTCATACTCCTGCTTGAAGCCGTAACCCTCGGCCGTCTTCATCTGGTTGATGTGCTGCAGAAGGTCTGCGACACGCACCGCAGGGTGCAGCTGCCCCGTGTGGTATGGGGAGCCCTTCCGGCCACAGGGACGCCTCGGGGAGCCCCCCAGGAGGCTGCTGGCCTCAGTGACCCCACCGCTGCGCTGGTCTCCTGCAGTCAGAGAAAGACAAAAGCGTTCTTGACACACATGCCCCAGCCTCGGGGGTCCTGGAGAGACTGGGGTCTGTGGGGGTGGGGAGGCACAGCCAATGCCAAGGATAGCTGGGTTGTTGGCTGGAGCCAAGCAGCCTAGCCAGGCCCACCCTGTGTGGTCCTGGACACATTCCCTCCCTCCAAATCTCGGTTCCACCTGTAGAATGAGCCGGTCAGATCAGGTGGCCTCCGAGGGCCCTTGCAGCTCTGCCTGGCTAGATTTCATTATCCCCTCACTCTATCCAGCGAGGCTTCACCATGCTACCTGCAGAAGGCAGCGCTCCGCAGAGCCCATGACAGCCGCTTCTTCCTCCCCCTCTTCCAGAGAACAACCTGGAACACTGGCAACTCCCAGCAATTACCCCCATTCAAAGACAAGCAAATCAGAAATTAGCAGCTGCTGCCAACCCCTCTGCAGATTAACACCAGGTACCCGAATAGGCGCCTTTCTCCTGCACAGGCAGTTCCACCGTCAGCCTGTGCGGGGCCGCAGCCAGTGGGGGAGTGGGTGGAGAGGTCCACAGCTCCTCACACACCCTGGGAAACCATCCTCCCCCCAGCCCCCAGGACCACCCCATCCCCGGCTGTTCTGCTCAGCATTCCCAAGGACGTCCCACTCTGGTCTTGGAGATCAGGTCCTGGGACTGAGAAAATAGCCACACCCGCCTTGGGACACGCACGCCCACTCACTCACTTAATACTTATGCATCGCTTAACAACAGGGATGCATTCCAAAAAATGCACTGTTAGGTGATTTGGTCTTTGTGCGAACACCACAGAGTGTATTTACACAAACTCAGATAGTAGAGCCTACTCCATGGACCTGGGCTGCACGGCATAGCCTATTGCTCCTAAGCTACAAACTTGTACTGAATACTGTAGGCAATTATAACACAATGGTAAGTATTTATGTATCTTAACATAGAAAATGCACAGTAAAAATACGCTATAAAAATAATAAATGGGCCGGGTGTGGTGGCTCAAACCTGTAATCCCAGAAATTTGGGAGGCCGAGGTGGGTGAATCATGAGGTCAGGAGTTCGAGACCAACCTGGCCAACATGGTGAAACCCCGTCTCTACTAAAAATACAAAAAATTAGCTGGGTATGATGGCACGAGCCTGTAATCCCAGATACTTGGGAGGCTGAGGCAGGAGAATCACTTGAACCTGGGAGGCAGAGGTTGCAGTGAGCCGAGATCGCGCCACTGCACTCCAGCCCAGGTGACAGTGCGAGACTCTGTCTCAAAAAAAAGAAAAAAAAAATCATAATAAATGATACACCTGTATAAGGCATTTACCATGAATGAAGCTGCAGGACTGGAAGCTGTCCTGGGTGAGTCACTGAGTGACTGGTAAGTGAATATGAAGGCCTAGGACATTCCTGTACGCTACTGTGAGCTTTATAAACACTGTATGCTTAGGCTACAATACACTTATTTAAAAATAGTTTTCCTTCTTCAATAATAAATTAACCTTAGCTTACTGAAATGTTTTAATTTGAATTTTTTGACTTTTGTAATGACATGCACATAGTACAGCTATACAAAAATATTTTCTATCTTTATTCTATACACTTTTTTCTATTTAAAATTTTTTTTCGTTTTTTAAATTTTTTTTGTTAAAAACTAAGACACACACACACACACACACATACACATTAGCCTAGGCCTGCACAGGGTCAGGATCATCAGTATCGCTGTCTTCCACCTCCACATCTTGTCCCACTGGGAGGTCTTTAAGGGCAATAACATACATGTAGCCGTCATCACCTATGAAAACGTTGCCTTCTAAGACTTGGAACCAACCCAAATGTCCATCAGTGATAGACTGGATTAAGAAAATGTGGCACATACACACTATGGAATACTATGCAGCCATAAAAAAGGATGAGTTCATGTCCTTTGTAGGGACATGGATGAAGCTGGAAACCATCATTCTGAGCAAACTGTTGCAAGGACAGAAAACCAAACATCACATGTTCTCACTCATAGGTGGGAATTGAACAATGAGAACACTTGGACACAGGGCGGGGAACATCACACACCGGGGCCTGTCATGGGATGAGGGGAGGGGGGAAGGATAGCATTAGGAGATATACCTAATGTAAATGACGAGTTAATGGGTGTAGCACACCAACATGGCACATGTATACATATGTAACAAACCTGCACATTGTGCCATGTACCCTAGAACTTAAAGTACAATAAAAAAAAAAAAAAGAAAGAAAATGGTGCCTTCTTCTGGGACACTTCCTGAAGGACCTGCCACAGGCTGTTTTACAGTTAACTTTTTAAAAAATAAGTACACTCTAAAATAATGATTAATAGTATATTAAATACATAAACCAGTAACACAGTCATCATTAACTATTATGTACTGCACATAATTGTATGTGCTAGACTTTTTTACAACTGACAATGCAGTAGGTTTATTCCAGCTTCACCACAAACAAGTGAATAATGCATTGCATGACGACATTATGATGGCTACAATGTCACTAGGTCACAGGAGTTTTTCAACTCCGTTATAATCTTATAGGACCACCATGGTATACGTGGTCCATTGTTGACCAAAACTTCATTATGCGGTGCACGACTGTACGCATGTCCCTCCTCCTGCTCTGGGTGAGGCTGTGAGGGGCTTATTCAACTCCAGCCCTCCCCACATTTTCAAGCCAATCTCTGCCCAGATCTAAGCTGGCAGGGTCCAGTGGGGGACTGTCAGTGGGGCCTAGATAACCTGCCCCCACTCCCTGTGCCTTCACATATGCTGTCCTTCTCCCTCCAAAACTCCTCCTCCCCCTACTTTTCTTGCCTGATGAACTCATACTCATCCTTCAACGCTCAACTGAAATGACCCTCCCAGCAAGAACCCTCTCCGGTGCCTGGCCTAGAATTCCTACTCAGCAACTAACTGGCAGAATGAATGCAGGATCACCAGGGACCCCCTGATGAGCTCAACTTCCTCAAACCCCAACCAGGGCAGGGAGGCTGCTCCATTGTGCTTGGGTTCCACCTTCCTGTGCCATGGTTTGAAGATGACTTCACCTCATTTGCTTCTCTGCTCTCAGGAACCACGGTCTTCAGCTGCCTATAGTTCAATGTCTGAAAGCAATTGATTCCTATATTTTAGCTGGATTTCTGGTTGCTTACAGCTGGATGGCAAATCAAGTACCAGTTATGCCATTGTGGTGGGATGCCCAAACCCTTAATTTTACAGATGGGGAAACTGAGGTCCAAAGAGAAAAGACTGGCCTAATTTGGTGGTTGCCAAAGTGTTTCAGAAAATCGTAGGTATGCAAGATGATTAAGTGGTGTCCCATTAAAAAGAAGAGCAAGAGGAGGAAGAGGAATTCTGTGTTTTAAAGGAGTCTGTGAAATTCTGGTTTAAACAAAAACAAACAGGTTTCTTCCCTG
This sequence comes from Pan paniscus, assembly GCF_029289425.2. Classification (NCBI taxonomy): domain Eukaryota; kingdom Metazoa; phylum Chordata; class Mammalia; order Primates; family Hominidae; genus Pan; species Pan paniscus. Next base: position 197,543,059 of record NC_073249.2, read on the forward strand.
CAAGACCTCTCGGGGCTTTCAGCATGTTTGTTTGCATTTTAAATCTTCAAGAGAGGAGTGGAAACAGCAATGTTTCATAAACATCTTTTGCCACGGAGGGCTTTTCTTGTTTGTTTCATGAAACATCCTCAGGAGAACACAGTGCAATGTAGACACTGAGAGATGGGCTCTGGAAAGACTTCAGATCAATTCCCAGCTCTGTATGTGACCGTGGGGATGTTACCTACTCTCTCCAAACTTCCATTCTCACATGTCAAGTGAAGGTAAAAATTGTTATAATCCAATATGATGATGTAAATATTAAATATAATAATGTATATAAAGCACCCAGCCCAGTGCCTGGCACACAGCGAGCACCTGCAAGGGCAACTGTTGACATTACTAGTCATTTCCAGGAAAGGAAGGAAGCCCCTGAGTGCCAGAAAGCCATGGCAGCTGGCTGACAAGAGTCTTGGTCCGTCTCTGCTGTAAGATCTTGGGTCTGGGACCTAAAAGGCAGCTTGAAAAGATGATTCCAAGGAGTGTCCGTAACGCACCACCAGGCAAGTGCAACAGTTTCAAGAAGAGGGACTTCTGTTGGCTCAAAGAACTCAGAGAAGAAACTGGCGAGATGGAGAAGCCCTCGTGCTCTTTGTGGAAAGTGGGCCGACAGCTCCACAGAGAGCTCTCCTGGCAGAGAAAGGAGCAAATGAGGGTGGCAGAGAATCAAAGAGTTTATCCCAGAGATCCTGAAAGGCTGGCAGCCCTGGCACAGCCCCACAAGGAGGCATGCAATCAGTGCGCAGTGGCTGAGGACAAGCAAAAAGTCCCGCCTGGAAAGCCAGAGCCACATCTGGGCAGCTGACAGCTGAGCCTAAGAATAACACAAGATGTTCTACAAATAAGACCACCAGGAAAGGAAGGGATGATGATGTTCCCAAAAGGACCCTCCAATTCCTGGGCCCAGAGAGGACAGGTCCCTACTCTCCTTGCCTATGAGTTCCCCTGTGGGACTTGAGACACACTTCCTACCCCACCCCATCCCCTACCTCTAAGGACCAGTTTGCCCATAGGCCCACCTTCAAAGTCTCCACTTTGGGACTCTCCCAGGCTCTTCCTAGCACCATCGTGACTGTGGAACATCTTCTGTGAGTAACCACTGGACAGCTGATGCTTTATGGGAGGGCTGAGGCCCAGAAAAAAGAACACTAGGTTTGGAGTCAGAGAGACCTGAATTCAAATTCTGGCTCAAGTTCCTTGACCTCTCTGGGTCTCAGTTTCCTCTTCTGGAAATGAAAATCCTCAGCCCTCCCTCAGTGATGGCACTTTCCCTGATTCCCACCACCCTCAGATGAGGAGAGGCCCCCAGTTATTCAATGTGGTAGCACCCCAAACTTTTCCTCCACTGTTTGCAATTAGCAAGTAAGTTTCTTTCCTACAGAAGCACAGCCTGTAATAAGAGCTAGCCATATCTAACATATTGAGTGCCCAGCACAATTCTTAAGTCATTTATTCCTTAGAATATCCGTATGGCAGGGGCACTATCATTGTTCCTCTTGTGCAAACGAGAAAACTGAGGCCCAGAAGAGTTAAGCTACTTGCTCATTAAATGGAAGCACTAGGATTCAAACCCAGGCTTGAATCCACCTGACTCTGAGACCCTGCTGTCCGCACTGCTCTCTCTGCTTCCCTGATTAAGGGGCATTGATGGGCATGAAAAAACCTGGCACTTATTTGACAAACAATTTGGCCAACACCGACTGGCACCCACAGGAGTCAATAGCTCCAGACGGACAAGGCCCAGGAGGATCTGAGGGTTTTCGCAGGCAGGATTTCAGAGACAACAGGGCTCATTCCAACACCTTGGGAAGGTTCCAGCTGGCTTTTTCACACCAGCCCCGCCACCAGTTACCCACAGTGATAAGTCCTTCATTTAAAATTTGCATAGAAGGATCCACCAAAATCAAAATGGCTTTCCATTCTAAACCACAAAAACCTGGCCTCCACTGTTTGGAAAAGAAGGAAGTGGAAGGCAGACCAGCAAGTGGAGGGCAGAGAAGAATAAAGAGAGAGAAGGTGCTGAGGCACAGCTCAGCTCAGCTCCTGGACATGTTTTGGTTTTTTTTTTTTTTTGGTCTTTTTTTTTTTGAGACAGAGTCTTGCTCTGTCTGCCAGGCTGGAGTGCAGTGCAGTGGAGTGATCTCGGCTCACTGCAACCTCTGCCTCCCAGGTTCAAGCAATTCTTGTGCCTCAGCCTCCCAAGTAGCTGGGATTACAGGCGCCTGCCACCATCCCTGGCTAATTTTTGTATTTTTAGTAGAGACGGGGTTTCACCACGTTAGCCAGGCTGGTCTTGAACTCCTAACCTCAAGCGATCTGCCTGCCTCTGCCTCCTCAAGTGCTGGGATTACAGGTGTGAGCCACCGCACCTAGCACCTTTTGAGTTTCCAACCATCACCTCTGCCCAAGTTCAGTGACCCTTCCTCCTCACCATCAGTCAACCATACCCATCTCACCAAAATGCTGACCACTCCTGCCCAAGGGCATATTTTCTCAAAACTAACAGCACTGATCGTCCCCACTATCCACATAGCAATTAGCCTGGTCCCGACTTCCCTGGGTCAGTCCTGACTCCCCAACTCATCAGTGAATCCCAGGAGCAGAGCCCGTGTTTCCTGCCTCTCTCTGTCTCTCAACAAGACTCAGCGGTTAGGCATGAGCCCACACCACCCTGATCTCCCGCTCTCTCTAGCACCCACTGGAGGATTTAGTGCAGTCACACCTCTCCCTGTCTCCTCCCATGCCTATCACCACACATTTGCACATACGGTGCCTCCTCTACACATGCCCTTTCCTTCCCATCTCTGCGGTCTGAATCCTACCCATCCCTCGAGGTGCAGCATGATGCAGTAGAAACAAATTTGCAATTCAGAAAGACTTGCATTTAAGTCCTGACTCTGCCACTTTCTGGCTGTTTAACCTGGACAAGTGACTTCCCCTCTCCAAGCCTCTGTTTCCTGATTTGTAAGCTGAAGGGTTAATAACAGCTACTAAGCAGGCAGGTGCGGTGGCTCACACTTGTAATCTCAGCACTTTGGGAGGCCAAGACGGGTGGATCACTTGAGGTCAGGAGTTCGAGACCAGCCTGGCCAACATAGTGAAACCCCGTCTCTACAAAAAATACAAAAATTAGCCAGGCATGATGGCAGGTGCCTGTAATCCCAGCTACTAGGGAGGCTGAGGCAGGAGAATCACTTGAACCCGGGAGGCAGAGGGTTGCAGTGAGCCGGGATTGCACCACTGCACTCCAGCCTGGGCGACAGAGTGAGACCCCGTTTCAAAAAAAAAAAAAAAAAACAGCTACTAAGCAGGGTAAAATGGTATAAAATGGTGAAAATTTAATAAGAGAGATTACAAGGAGAATATGATTAATAAGTGCATAATACTGAGTTTAAAAACATAAATAAAATGGCCAAATACCTAGACAAATATAACTTATCAAAAATATAACTTTCTATTTTTAAAAAAATAGAAAGCCTGAATAGTTGTTTAGTCCTTTAAATATACCAAATTAGAAGTTTAAAATCTGGCCAGACACGGTGGCTCACACCTGTAATCCCAGCACTTTGAGAGGCAAAGACAAGTAAATTGCTTGGGCCCAGGGGTTCAAGACCAACCTGGACAACATGACAAAACCCTGTCTCTACAAAAAATACAAAAAAAAAAACAAAGTAGCAAGGCATGACAGTGGGCACCTGTCGTCCCAGCTATTCAGGAGGCTGAGGTAGGAGGATCACTTGAGCCCAGGAGGTCGAGGTTGCAGTGAACCATGATCACACCACTATAGTCCAGCCTGGGCAACAGAGTGAAACCCTATCTCAAAAAGAAAAAAAAAGAAAAGAAAAGAAAGGAAACATCATAATCATCATGACCAAGTTGAATTTATCCCAGGAATTTAAGGTAATTTTTTAAAAATCTAAAAATGTCACTCATCCCATTAGCAGACAAAAGGGGAAAAAATAATTATCACAATAATTGCAGAAAAAAGTATTTGGTAAGTTTAATGCCCACTTAAAACCTCTCAGCAAACTAAAAACTAAAAGGAATTTGGTTAGCCTGATAAAAACATTTCTACCAAAACCCCAAAGCAATCTTCATTCTGTGTTTAAATGTTAGAAACATTCCTGTTAAAGTCAGGAAAAGAAGACAAGGATTCCAGCTACAACCAGTCTATTCAACACAGTACTGGAGGTCCCAGCCAAAAAAACATGGGGAAAAAGAATAAGAAGTGGGAAAGAAGAAACAACTATTTCTTCTGCAAAGGATATTCACAGATCCTTTAACTGCTCAGAAAGTCTGAAACATTCTACAGACAAATGAGAATAAGAAAGCATATCGAGAAGTATGAATATAAGGCTGGGCACGGTGGCTCACGCCTGTAATCTCAGCACTTCGAGAGGCCAAGGTGGGTGGATCACCTGAGGTCAGGAGTGCGAGACTAGCCTGGTCAACATGGTGAAACCCCATCTCTACTAAAAAAAAATACAAAAATTAGCTGGGCGTGGTGGCGCACGTCTGTAATCCCAGCTACTTGGGAGGCTGAAGCAGGAGAATCACTTGAACCAGGGAGGCAGAGGTTGGAGTGAGCTGAGATTGCGCCACTGCACTCCAGCCTGGGTGACAGAGTGAGACTCCGTCTCACAAAAAAAAAAAGAAGTATGAATGTAAGATCAATATACAATCAAAAATAAACTGCATTTCTCTATATAAGAAATGGAAATGTAATATTTGAAAAGTGTACCATTTGCAATTGAAGTCAAAAATAAAGAACCTAGGGACATCTATCTAAAAAAAGATGTACAAGATTTTATGGAGAGAATTATTGAAAGACATTCAAGACCTAAATAAATGGGGCAATATACATTACTTTCATGGGTGGAAAGACAATTTCATAAGATGGCGATTCTTCCAAATTGATCTATAAATTCAATACAAAACCATCCAACAAAGTTTTTCAAGAAACTTAAAGAGATGACTCTAAAATTTATAACAAAGAGAATTAGCCGAGCGTGATGGCTCATGCCTGTAATCCCAACACTTTGGGAGGCTGAGGCGGGCAGATCACTGGAGCCCAGGAGTTTGAGACCAGCCTGGAGTAACATAGTGAAACCCCGTCTCTACCAAAAAAAAAAAATGCAAAGATTAGCCAGGCATGGTGGTGCACCCCTGTAGTCCCAGCTCCTCGGGAGGCTGAGGTGGGAGATCGCTTGAGCCCGGAAGACGAAGGTTGCAGTGAGCCCAGACTGTGCCACTGCACTCCAGCCTGGGTGACAGAGCTAGATCCTATCTCATTAAGAAAGAGAGAGAGAATGAAAACAAAAATAGCCAAGACATCCTTGATGAAGCACAAAGTTGGCACAGCTTCATGTTTCAGATATCAAGACTTAAATAGCCTCAATAATTAGACCGTGTGGTTAGGAATCAACCAAACCGACCAATGAAAGAAACAGGGAACTGAAAAATGATCTACTTATCTGTAGAAATGGGGTGTGCGAGAAAGATGGCACTGCAAATCAGCAGGGAAAGCGTGAACTATAATAAATGATGCTGGGACAGTGGCTTATCACCATGGAAAAAATAAAATCCTTAATTTATACCACCACACACAAAAATCAATTCCAGATGGATAAAGATTTAAATATAAAATGTAAAATGTTATAAGTTCTAGAAAAAAAGCAAAAAATATTTTATAACTTTGGATAGGGAAAACTTCTTTAAAAAACACAAAAAGTAGAAATCACAAAGAAAAAGACTGATGAATTTAAATACGCGAAAATAAAAATCTTCTGTTCATCCAAAGACACTATAAATAACCTAGGAAGATAAGCCACAAATTGGGAGGAGATATTTGCAATTCACAAGTGACAAATGATTATTATCCTAAATATATAAAGAACTCCTAAAAACCACTAAGAAAGCAACAGAAAACCCAATAGAAAATTAGGTGAAAGACATGAACAGGCATTTCACGGAAAAAGAGACCTGAATGGCCATTGATGACTTGAAAATACGTTCAACCTCATTAGTCATCAGTGAAATGCAAATTAAGACTATAGAGAATTACCATTTTATACAAACTAATGTGGCAGAAGTGAAAAAGGCTGGCAAATTTTGATCTTGATGTAGAGCAACAGAAAGTCTTACACACTGCTGCTAGGAAAGAAAACAGGCAGAGTTGCTTTGGAAAGCAACTTGGCACTCTTATTAAGCTGAAGATGCACGTACTCCATAATCCAGCAATTCTATTTCTAGAACCTTGTGTGCAGGTGCATCTAGACATCCACATCAGAATATTCACAGCAGTCTCATTTGTGATAACAAGAAAACTAAAAACCAATCGAATGCCCATGGATGGCAGAATGGAGAAGTCAATTGTGATACAGCCATACAATGGGAAACTACGCATCAGAGAAAGTAAATGAACTGCAGCAAAACATCCACATGGGTAAATTTAAATATGATGTGGAGTTAAGAAGTAGTGTGTGATTTCATTTTTATAAAGGATGAAAATGAGCAAAACTATACAATGCGTTGTTTGGGGATATATGTACACATGGTAAAACTACCCCCAAAAGTCCGGGCGCGGTGGCTCACGCCTGTAATCCCAGCACTTTGGGAGGCCGAGGCAGGTGGATCATGAGGTCAGGAGATCGAGACCATCCTGGCTAACACGGTGAAATCCCGTCTCTATTAAAAATACAAAAAATTAGCCAGGCGCAGTGGCGGGCGCCTGTAGTCCCAGCTACTAGGGAGACTGAGGGAGAAGAATGGCATGAATGCCGGAGGCGGAGCTTGCAGTGAGCAGAGATTGCGCCACTGCACTCCAGCCTGGGTGACAGAGGGAGACTCCGTCTCAAAAAAAAAAAACAAACAAAAAACTACCCCCAAAAAAGGTAGGAAAATTATAAACACAAATTTCAAGGGAGGCTAGGCACAGTGACTCACGCCAGTAATCCCAACACTTTGGGAGGCTGAGGCGGACAGATCAATTGAGGTCAGGAGTTCGAGACCAGCGTGGCTAACATGGTGAAACCCTGTCTCTACTAAAAATACAAAAACTGGCCAGGTGCGGTGGCTCACACCTGTAATCCCAAGACTCTGGGAGGCCAAGGTGGGTGGATCACCTAAGGTCAGGAGTTCAAGACCAGCCTGGCCAACATGGTGAAACCCCATCTCTACTAAAAATACAAAAATTATCTGGGTGTGGTGGCACACACCTGTAATCCCAGCTACTCAGGAGGCTGAGCCAGGAGAATTGCTCCAACCCTGGAGGCAGAGGTTACAGGGAGCCAAGATCACGCCACTGCACTCCAGCCTGGGCAACAGAGTGAGACTCTGTCTCAAAAAAACAAAAAAATTAGCCGGGTATGGTGGCAGGTGCCTGTAATCCCAGCTACTTGGGAGGTTAAGGCAGGAAAATCGTTTGAACCTGGGAGGCAGAGGTTACAGTGAGCCGAGATCATGCCACTGCACTCCAGCCTGGGTGATAGAGTGAGACTCCATCTCAAAAAAAAAAACCACAACAATTTCAAGGGAATATTTACATCTAAGAAAGAGGCAGGGGATATAGCCAGGGAGGTGTACCAAGATAATGTTCTAATTCACCAATGAGGTTCACTGCTGTTTGTTGTATTGTTATGATTTTATGACTTTCATAAACATTACGTATTCTCTTCTGTACAAATCAACACTAAACAGAATAAAAAGATGTGGGATGAAGCAAGTTATGACACAGACCTAGTACATAACGGCTGACTCACTATATTCTGTGAATACAAGCACAGCCCTAAGTGATTTTGCACACATTATCTCATTTAGTCTTCACATCGGCCCTACTAGCAGAGGCAATCTGCATTCCCATTTTATACACAAGGAAACAGACATCCAGAGGGCTTAAGTGACTTGCCCCAGGTCACACAGCTAAGAAAGGGAGAGGTAAGCCCAGGTCTGACTCTATATCGGTCTCTCTCAGCCACTGTATCCCCACCTCTCACATAACAGGTGCTCAATAAGGGGTGAGGCCACTCTGATCCCTCTGATCCTACAGCAGCACCTCCTCCTTGACGATTGTCACAATGGACCTTGCATTCCTTTTACTAGCAGAATTCCTTGCAAGCTCCTCTAGTACACAATGCAAAAACGCCACCTGTGCTGGCTCTGTATCCAGAAGGTATCCAGCAGGAGCACCATAGATGCTTCACCTTTGGTTGCAGGTGTTACAGAACTCACCTGATGTGGGGACCCTATTGTCTCAGGTCGGGAGCCCCAGAGCCATGAAGAAGGGGTAGGAGGGCCGGGCACTCACCCCGGGTGCTGTAGCCATGGGTGTCCATGAAGGACAGGCCCAGCCGCTCGTCCTCCTGCAGGGTGCTCTGGTCTGTGAAGCTGCGGTCCACGGCGCTCATCATGTGTGTCTTCTCCTGGCGGTAGTTGACGGTGGCCTTGGTCATGTTCACCGGCTTCCTGGAGAGGGGGGTTGAGGGGAGACACAGGCATTGTGTGGGGCTGGACAGCACCCAGAGGTGGCTGGGGAGGCCCTGGAGTAAGGGGACCTCAAGGCCAGGAGCCAGCAGCTGTCCTAGAAGCATCTCTGGATGCTGAGGGCTCTGCCCCCATCCTTCACTCACTAGACCCAGAGCTGCTTCTTCCCTGAAAAGGGCTTGGCAGAGCCCGTCCTAGGGACCTTTGCTAAGGGAAAGGGGTGGAGCAACAGTGGATTCAGGCTGGGATCTCACTCCTAAGTTTCACTGGCCCCCTGGGCTTAGGAAATGGGAAAGAAAGTCACTCCAGGGCTAATTTGGTGTCACAGCAGACAGCCCCCCTCACCCTCACTGCACCCCAAACTAGGAAAATGGCTGGCCCAGCTCCAGGCCCAGCATGTCCCCACCTCTCTCCTCCCCATGTTAAACAGGGACCGCTCTCCAGACTCCTCCTTCTCCTGCAGGAAGGAGGGACTACACCCCTCCTTCCCCGCAGAGAGTCTAGCTTGTGCTCAGCCAGAGCTCGGGGGCTTCCCCCACGCACAGAATGAACTCCACCCTTGGCTTCTCCCTACTGCCAGTAGCACCTAGGATGGTCCCAGCATAGACCACCACAGACTTGTAAAGAGACCCACAGAAGGTCCAGATTCCCACCACTGCCCACCAGTCCATCCTGCTGCTCAGAGCAGCAGGGAAGAGAAAGAGAGACCTCCTCTCCCTCCAGGCCCAGCTTCACGGATGAGGATGGCAGTTTGTGACTTCGAAGGAACTTGGAGGAAAGTGGGAGGGAGAAAAGGAGGTGGGGAGATAGGGCCATGGACAGAGGACAGCCAGCCAGCCTGGCTGAACATGGAGCCCAGAGAGGACCCGTCACTGAGCAGATGCTGGCCTAGAGGGCGGTCTCCAGGGGTGTGCCACAGGCTCTGTTCCCAGCCCAGGATTCCTGGCCTACCTGGAAGAAGAGCTACAGAAACAAACCAACCCGATCCCCAGAAGATGGAACCCGGGAGGGACACCTAACGCTGTTGGCATCCAGCTGAGCTCAATGTGAGATTAAGCAGATGGAATTTAATACAGATTCTTTGAGAAGTTCTGCATCTGGTTTTGAAAACTAACTGCGCAAGCAGCAGGGAGAGCTGCCTGTCCACAGCCCCTGCAGGAGCCGAGCTGAGGGCTCAGCGCGAGTCGCTGGGTGTTGAGTTGTTGGAAAAGCTCGTGTCAGGAAACACTAAGGTAAGGAGCTGTCCAGGGAGGAGGAGGTGAGAGACCCACTGTCCTCAGGGCTGGCCTGGCGCCCTCTGGGCCTGCACTTCGAGGGAGGGAAAACCAGCACAGGGGCAGGAGGAATGTTCCGGAAGGCTTGCAGAGTAGAAGACAGAGAGAGAAGACAGAGTAGCATCGGCAGGCTGTGGAGTCAGCAGGGGCCTGGGTTGTGTCCCAGTTCCAGTGCATTTTGCGACCTCCCACAACTCCCTTGGTCTCTCTGAGCCTCAGTTTCCTCATCAGTAAAGTGGGAGTGATAAAAGCTCCTATTTCTCAGAGCTGTTGTGAGGACTCTGTCAAGAACTGAGCACAGGGCTTGGCCCAGAGGAGGCTCCCAGGAAATGGTGGGTCTGCAGAGCTGGGGCTGCCTGGCTGGAGAAGGGACTTGTAGGGGCCTGAGAGTTGCCTGTGCTGTGGGAGAAGCTGCCAGTCTCAGAACAGGTAGGCCCCACCCACACGCACACAAGCACACACATGCACATGGACATGGGCTCCAGAGCGTGTCCTGAACGTGGATTTGGTTGGAGGTCAGGACATCCTTCTAACCACGAGGAACAGTAGACGTAAGGGGCTGCTCTGGTGGTGAAGGGGACATTGAGGCTCACGGACTTGCTGGGGGTGACTCAGCAGGGCCAGCTCTGAACCCATGCCTCTTAGGGGCAGAACCAGCACTCATGACCACGACTTGAGGAGGAAGATGCAGAGGGGAAGGACAGAGCAGAGGAAAGAAAGTCAGAGGCCGAGGTAACCAGGGAGAACCGGGTGGACACCAGGCCAGGCTGGGTGCAGCGAGACCAAGCCCAACCAGAGAAGGCGGGGGCAGGGGATCTCCCCCTAGGCAGGGCCGGGGACTCCCAGGCAAGGTAGAGCTACTTACGGGTAGTAGGAGTAGGCATAGTGGTCTCTCCTGGCAGCGTGCAAAGAGAGAACAGCACAGTTGTGTCCGAGGTCCGTCCACCAAGGCCGGGCTGAGGCAATGCCCAGGCAGCAGGGTGGGTACCTCCTGGGCTGGGGAGGGGGCTGGCCAGGGACTGAACAGGTCAGGAGGACCTCCCTGGTCGGGCTCAGATATTAATGACCAGGACCCAAGGCCCTTCTGAAACCTTCCCCAAGCCTACTGCAGGAGTGAGGAGGAGGTGGGAAAAGGACCTAGGGGGCCGCAGAGCTTTCACACACAGTCATACACATATGCACACTCACACAGACACACATGTAGATATATGCTCACATACACACTCATACATGGAGAAACACATATCAACACACACAAATGCAGACACACAGGTGCTGACATGCATACACACGTATTCAGACACACTTGACACACACTCAGACATATATTCACAAACACACACACACATTAGACATCCCCTGACACACACAGACTCATACTCTCTAGGCTAACTGTGCTTACCAGGGCTGTTCTCATCCCCCACCCTCCCACCCTGCACGGCCCTCTGCCCATAAGGGGTCAGCCCTTTGCCTGCACCTCCACCTGGGTGGGGACAGAAAGGGGGCAGGATGGAGAGGACTCCAGATGTATGCCCAGGACACAACTAGGGCCCACCCTTACCTACCCTGCCTGCCCCTGGGTGTGGGATCCACTAAAGGAGCCAGGTCATCCCCTCTGGGAGCACCTGGGGCACAGCTTCCATCAAGAGCCCTACCTTACCGCAAAGCACCCACAGTGTAAAGCAGGTTGGATTCCCATTTCATAGGCGGGGAAGCTGAGTCAGGGAGCATGGGCTGCCTGGGCCTCTCTGGGGGTCAGTGGCAGAGTCCAGAGCAAACACCTGCCCCAGGACCCTGGTCCTGGAACTTCCTCTGTGCTCTCCTCCCAGGCTCTCCAGAGGCCTCCATTCACTTGCCCCCACATCACCCTGTCAGCAGGGACCCCAAAGAATGGCCTTCCACAGGAAATCCTGCAGATGAAGGGGAGGAGAGCGGAAGACGGACCAGCAAAGGCAGGAGCTTGGCCCCAGGTCACAGAGCACATCTCCTCCATCCCAGGGAGAGAGGGGAGAGTCCAGGGCGCTGGGGCTGTTGCAGAGGCCCCACGAGGGAGGACACGGCTGAAGAAATGGCATTCTTCTGGCCTCAGTTGACACATTGTGCCTTCAAAAGGGCCTTCCCGGACCACTCTCCCACGAGTGCCAGCTACATGATGTCTCTTGTATTCTCTTTGCCCCCAACACCCAGCACCCTGTTCTTTTCACAATTTGCAATTATCTCTTCCATTTGTGCTTTTTCTAATTTCATGCCAGGCTCTCCACTGGCTACAAAGTACAGGAGGACAGAATCCTTGTCTTTTTGTCTCCCTCGGTTTCCCCAGGGCCCCACACATTGTAATCCCACAATAAATATTTTGTTGAATGGAGTAATCAATAAATGAGGAAAAATAAATAAAAGAACTTCACCTCCATGCGCTTCCACTTTCTTCTTTAAAAAGTGAGGTTAAGCCTGGGCATGGTGGCTCAGGTAGGCCTATAATCCCTGCACTTTGGGAGGCCGAGGCAGGTGCATCACCTGAGGTCGGGAGTTCGAGACCAGCCTGGCCAACATGATGATACCCTGTCTCTACTAAAAATACAAAAAATTAGCCGAGTGTGGTGGTGGGCGCCTGTAATCCCAGCTACTCAGGAGGCTGAGGCAGGAGAATCACTTGAACCCAGGAGGCAGAGGTTGCAGTGAGCCAAGACTGCATCACTGCACTCCAGCCTGGACAACAAGAGCAAAACTCTGTCTCAAAAAATACATACATACCCATCCTGGCTAACAAGGTGAAACCCCGTCTCTACTAAAAATAAAAAAAAAATTAGCTGGGCGTGGTGGTGGGCGCCTGTAGTCCCAGCTACTCGGAAGGCTGAGGCAGGAGAATGGCGTGAACCTGGGAGGCAGAGCTTGCAGTGAGCTGAGATCGCGCCACCGCACTCTAGCCTGGATGACAGAGCTTGAGTCCATTAAAAAAAAAAAAAAAACACATACATACACAGTGAGGTTAATAATAATCTCCCACAGGGACTGCTGTGAGGCCCCAGCACCGGGAAGCACCCAGCAGTGCCCACAAACCACTCCTCCCTACACCTCAAAGTGGGGAGACCCGACTCCCCTGGGCTAGACTGTGGAGATATAGACAAGACAGGGCTTTCTCTGCCCTTCATGGAGCTCTTAACCCAGGAGGGGAGGCAAGCATTGAGCAAAACACTACAAGTAAGTAAATGACAAAGTGCGGGGAGAAGAAAGTGCTGCCACGGAGAAGGGTGGGGTATGGCGACTTCTGGAAGCACAGCCAGGGGATCTGACCTGGCCTGGGGTCACCAGCCTCCCTTCCAGGCCCTGGAATTCCCCTACAGCAGATGCATCCAGTCTGATCGTCCACAGAGGCAGGGCAGGATGGAGAATCTGAAATCTTCTTCCAGCTGGCCTCTATTACCCATAATCCCCCTGGGACTCCCTCCTGGGGGCGTGGTAACTGCCCTCCTCAGCAACTTCCTACTCTTGTTAGTTATGTTGGCACCCCACATTGATCTGAACACCCCCATCCCTGCCAGGGCTGCTGCATCCCATGATACCCACAATGCAGACTGCAAAAGCCCTGAGGAGCACGGAAGGCCCTGAAGGCCAGGCTCAGATCCAGGGGCATGCAGTGGGTACTACACAGTGAGACTGAATGGCTTTTAGAGGAAGTAAGGAGGTCCAGAGTGATGGGGGATGAGGGGTTCCTGGAGGCATCTGGGATAACTTGGGTTTATGGGGTAGCAAATACATAATGGAAGGTTTCCCAGTGAGGCCCTGACAACATTTCTGATCCACCCTGTCCTGGGCCCAGTGCTCTCTTTGCAGCGCTCTCTTTGACACCCCCCACTCGGCCAATCCTCTTCTCCTTGAGGGTAGATTTCTAGGACCTCAAATACCACCTGAAACTGAAATCTGCCCCCTCCATTATAGCCCTCTCCAGCCCCAGCCCTACTTAAAGTCATTTCTCAGGCCCCCTGGTGGGGGAAAGTCAGGGGCTTGCCATTCTGGGGGCACTGCCTGTGCACCAGACTCAGTGAGGCCTTCGCATTTGTAGGCGAGCCTGAGTTGAAGTCAGGCCCTACTGCTCATCAGCCAAGTGGCCTGGGCAAGGTGTTTTCATTACAGTTTCTTCATTCAGAAAAAAGGGAGTCAGTCAAGATCCAAGAAGGAAATGTTCTCTGACGCATCCTGAGTGCAGAACAGTGCCTGGTACACAGTAGATGTCCAATAACTAATGTGCTCATGGATGATGTGTGTGAAGCTCCTGGCACATAGTAATCCCTCATTAAATGATACTTTAAAATAGTCTCTCTTAAAGCTGTGCAGGAACAACGAGGGGAAAAATCAGTGTATCGCCCTGGCTGGGCCATCCCCCCCCCCATCTCCTCCACTCCGCTGCACACTCCACCCCTAGACTCTCTCTCTCTTGCTGGTGTCTGGCCTCAGGCAAGGTGGCCCCAGCCAGCTCTCTCTCTCATCTTCCTGGATCCTATTATCTGCTCCTGGCAGCCCAGAGATACAGCCAACTCATCCATGTATGCCCAGCCTGGCAGCAGTAGGGGCTATAGAAGCCAGAGCCCAGGTGGGGAAGGGTGGAGCTGGCTCTGCCTCTGGTTCTCCGGGTAGCCTTGGGCAGCCCTGCGTGCCCTCTAGGCCTCAACATCCCCATCCCTCATTTAAGGTGCTTGGACCACAGTGTCCCACGGCTGCCTGGTGGGGAACATGGTGGGGCAGAGCTGGCAAACAGAAAGGTCCCAGAAGCCCCCACCCAGCTTCCGACCAGCACTGCTGCTCAGCCTTCATCTGCTCCATTTACTAGGCTCCCAGGGAAGGGTTTTCTGGTGTTTTGAAGGCAGGTTCTGTTTCTTTAAAAAGATTTGAAAACCACTAGACTAGATGGCCTTGAACTACCTGGCAGCTCTTACGTTCTGGGGCTCTGAGCCTCTACAATTCTAAAGCCTAAGATTCCTAGAGTCCTAAATCCTACACTTCTGAAACTGCAAGATTCTAGGTTCTGGATTCTACAGTGTCCTGGGATTTATGCTGCCCTCTGCAAATCCGCTAGGAAACACATTTCATGCAAACACAGGCTGGACCTTTGAGACACGAGGGATAGTAGGGGCTGCAGGGGGAGGGGTTTATCAGTCACAGGCCCAGGAGGGCTCCTCAAGGATCCACAGGAACAGGGTCCAGGGCAAGTTGAGCCTGAGAGAAGGTGGATCCCGGGAAGAGCCATGGCTCAGGGCCCTTGGTTTAAAGAGGAGTGAGCTCCATCCTCTGCTCAGGTCAACTGCACAATCCCATAAGCAGGGCAGACACCTTGGCTGAAGGTCTGCAGGAGGGTAGGGGTTCAAAGCCAGGTCACCTCTATGCCCTCCCTATTGAAACAGTCCCAGCAGGCATAGCTCCTTGGCACCAGGCACTGAGCGCCCCTCCCTGGATGGCAGCACCTGGCACCAGCCAGAACTGTACTCCAGCCATGCCATTCCAGGGCAGCCCCATCTGCTCAGTCTCTGGCTTCCCACCGCCCAGCTCAGATCCATCTGTAGAGGCAATGCCCAGGCTGGCAGCCCTCCACACACCTGCAGGACAGCTGCCCTACCAGCTCTTAGCCACTATTCCTCTGTGCCACCAGGCCTCTAAGGGGTAGAAGCCACTGGTGGGACAGGGCACCGGCCTCACTCACCCTTTGCGGATGATGACAATGATGGCACCCAGGAGAAGGATGAGGACAGCAAGCCCCCCTGCACAGATGCCCAGGATAAGCCCCATCTCCTCCGATCTCTGGGACACCTCCAGGGGCCGCTTGCTTTCCTTGCAGGCAGCTGGGGAGAACAAAGCAGAACAAGGGATCAGAGGAAAGACAGGGACCATCAAGCCCCTCCTGTAGGTGGCTGTGCCCAAGGAACAAACTGGGCTGCACAAACCGCCCCACATCCTCAACATGTGTCCTGCCTTTTGAGCAAATCTACCTCCTCACCATCCCTGATACCTTCTGCACTTCCACGCCACAGTCCTCACTGATCCTTTGCCAGGAATAGCTTCCCTCGCTTCCCACTTTCTCAGATCCTCCCAGCTCTCAGTGGATAGGGGAGAGCAGACACCTGGGCTTCAGCCCCACCCTCTTGCCCTCCTGGGAGGTAACAGGGATTAGGAATTGTGTACCTAGGGCATGGTTAGTCCATCTCAGGATGGGGAACCAACCACATTCCCTGTCTGGAAGCAGGAAAGATACCTACAGCACAGGGCCCATGCTGACCTCACCTTCTCCCCCACCACAGGAAAGCCGGACAGATACGTAACCCAGAACCAGCACCCAGTACCCATCACCCCCAACGCCCAACTATAATGGCTCCTCTCCACAAGCCTGCTCCAGGCCCCTGCTGTCAGCCTGGGAGAAGGCGCCCTTGAGGTAGGGCACATGGAAACCCAGCAGCAAAGCCCCTCCTGGCCCCAGGACTGCCCAACCACCCTCCTCTACTCCCACAGCCCTAGGTCCTCAGGATCCACCTCCCCAGCGCTGGGCAGGTGAGAAACCTGCCGCTGAAAGGCTGCAGGAACTCAGCGGACTTACCTTTCCTGGCAATGCGGATGCAATTCAGCCGGGTCTCCTGGAGGCACAGATGGGGGTCTCAGCGTTGCTGAAGCCCCGACCTCTCCCTCCCCAGGGTGGGAACCTCAGACAGCGTTTCTTGGGCCTGTTCAGGGCTTTGTCTGGTGCTGATGGCATCAAGGGACACCCCACCCGAAGGCAGGCCTGGGGGTACCCTTGAGAGCGGGGCCTAGAGGGGAGGCACCTGCAGTGCCTTAGGAAAGGGGGATGAGATCGGAAGCAAAAGAGAAACAAACGTCATGGGGAAATGGGCGGGGCCTCGGACATCGGGGCGAGGCCTAGGGCCAGAGGTCCAGCTAGGAAGTCAGAAACCAGGCAAGAAACCAGGCAAGAAGCAGAGGAGGGAGGAGCCTGGAGGATAAGGTGGGGCTTCAGGGAGGAGGCGGGTCCTAGGCCTTAACACAGGAACGCTGGAATCTGAGATGGACTCCTCTGGGAAGAGAAGCATCTAAGATAGAAGGCAGGGCCTCAGGAAGGGGCAGAGACTAGACTGGGGACCTGGATAGAAAGGAGGAGCCTGGGAAAGAAGGCTCAGGAAGGGGGTAGTGCTCTGTGGGAAGGAGCCTGGGGTCAGGAGGGCTGGCTATGGGAGGGGTGGGACCATGGGGGAGGGGCTATGGGAGGAGGGACTATGGGACGGACTCTGGGAGGTGGGGCTGTGGGAGGCGGGGCCGTGGGGGTGGCTCTACGGGAGGTAAGGCTATTGGAGGTGGGGCAATGGGAGGTGGGCAAAAGGAGGCAGGGCTATGGGAGGGGCAAGGTTATGGGGGAGGAGCTGTGGGGCCAGGGCTATGGGAGGTGGGGCTACAGAAGGTAGGGCTATGGGGGGGTGGGCTGTGGGAGGAGGAGCTATGGGAGGTGGGGCTATGGGAGGTGCCGGGCCTGGAGTCTGCGCTGGGCCTGCTCCAAGGTATCTCCTGTCTGCCATCCCCCACACCCAACCACGCCCACCATGACCCTGGCCGGTCCCTCACCCCCTTCAGGTGGCTTGCTGCCTGGAAGTAGATGAGATAGGCCTTCCTAGGCTCAAGTGGTGGGTTCCAGAAGCCTCGGTAGGTCTGGTTGTCACCCACGGTAAAGGGCATGGCCTCAGGTAGACTGCTGGCCACTAGTTCGGCCCCGAAGTAGTGCACCAGGCCTCGGGCCAGCGCCGCCTCGAAGGTCAATGGCACTGGGAAGCAGTCCTGTCCACCTGGCTCCCGCCGCAGCCTCCGCGCCCGCTCCTCCTCCACAATCACCTGGTACACACTGGACAGGGAGGAGAGTGTACAAGGGATCACAGGCGGCCAGAGGACTGGGAGAGCCAGCTGGCAGTTAAAGGCATGCGCTTTGTGGTCAAGCCCTCCTGGGGACTAACTTCCACACACTGCTCCTTACTAGCTGGGCAAGTCCCCTAACCTCCCTGGGCCTCGGTTTCTTCCTCCATAAAATGGGAGTAATTGCAAGACTGTTCAGAAGATAGATGGGAAGAACAGGCAAGTTAAGCAAGCAGCCAGCACCTGTCAGCGGTTATTCCTGTTACTAATCCAGGCTAAGAGGATCGTGGACCCTGCTCAATATAACCAAGCCATAAGGCCCAGCCTGCTTCCTCCATGAGTCCTCCTGTGTGTGTGACACAAGACCTGGGAAACCAAAGCTACTGAAAGCTCCCTTCTGGGACTCAGTAAATGACAGGGTTAACCAGATTCATTCATTCATTCATTCATTCATTCAGAAAGAGATGACTGAGCTCAGACTATGAGCCCTGTGCTATACACTAGGCATCTGGGCTTCCTAAAACTGACCTCTAGTAAGAGACAGTCATTTAGCAAACAAGGACACCCAACACTATGTCTCTAGCACCCTCCCAATGCCAAGGCAGCCTCTGATCAGCAAATCGGAGCCCTGCTGTCTCAGGATCCTGACTGCCCACTCTGGTTCGTGCTCCCTGGTCCCAGCTGTGTTTCTATTTTATCTCTTTACTAAATAGGTTTCTGCTATGAGCTCCTCCAAATCCTCTGCAGAACAAAGTGGAGAGTAAATAAGTGAATCCTGACAAATTTAAATATTTCCAGTTACAGTCTCGGTCACGTCTTGGCGTGTGACATCCCATACTGACAGCCTCTCCTTGGGGAAGCAGAAATGCCTTTTCCTTGCTCACCAGATGTTTCTTTGGAGCATCCAAGTTGTGGGGAATCATCCCAGAGTGTTGGACACCAGCCCATGGCTTGTCACTAGCCCATTATAAACACCAGTCCAAGCCCCTTTCAGCCTCCATTACCCCAGGCTAAGGTCAGGCCTCTCCTAGCCCTAAATCCCACCAGGAGGTAATCATTAACATTAGCCATGAACAAAGTGCATCTTAATCTAGAATAATCCCCATTGTGCAGATAAAGAAACGGAAGCTCAGGAAGGTAACGGGACATGCCCAGGGTCATGCAGCCATCTTGCCGCTCCCCTCCCACCAAGCCTGCCCCCACCTAGCCTTGCAATCATCATCCTGAGGGACCCTGACCAGTGCTGCTCACAGGATCCCTCAAGAGGACAAGAAAGAAAGGGTTCCCAACCCATCCCAGACTCAGCGGCATAAGGGCCCTGAGGCTCTAGCAACAGGCAAAAGGCCCTGCAGACCCCGTGACTTTTTCATGGGTCTTCCCTGAGGGTCTGGGAATCAGCCCAGGGCAGGATTTGCAGTGGCAAATACAGGGAAGACAAAGCAGAAGAGGAGAGGATACAGTGGGGAATGAGGAGGTGAGGGACTGCCATGGTCACCCAGGCAGCCCACTCTCTTCCTGGGGAACTGACTAGGACCCTCACACCCCCCCACCTAAAGGCTGTCACCCTCTCCCAGAGCATGTACCTTCGTG
The DNA here is from genome assembly GCF_029289425.2 of Pan paniscus. NCBI lineage: Eukaryota > Metazoa > Chordata > Mammalia > Primates > Hominidae > Pan > Pan paniscus. Next base: position 197,562,318 of record NC_073249.2, read on the forward strand.
GAAGGAAGGGGTGGACCAGAAGGGCAGGGAGGCTCTATAACTTCTAGAAAAGGTAGAGGCACAGCAGACAGACTTGGCTTCCAAATCCCAGCTCCACCACTTACTAGCTGTGTGGCCTTGAGGGCAAGTGATTCAGGCTCTCTGAGTCAGTTTCCCGATATGTAAAATGAAGGTAATAATACCCATGCCACAGGGCTGCCATGAGGATAAATGGCTTCTTGCAGATAAAGCCCCTAGCACGGGGTCTGGCTAACAGTACGTGCACACAGTTGCACAAACACCCTCACACTCTCACACACATGCACACTTATGTCTCCCATACATGCCTCTCACACACACTCACACCACACATCCCATGTCTTTATCACAAAGACACACCCAGGTTCACATCCCACGTACACACACACACACACACACACACACACAGTCTTGTCTCCAGCACCCTCTCCCAAGCAGAGGCAGCCACCACGGCACCAGCAAGCCCAGCTTCCTCTGGGGAGAGGAGGTGGAGAAGCCAAGCTCCTAGCCATTCCAGAGAGATGGCCCTATCTGGCTGGCTGCCCCAGCCTTCTAGAAAGCCCATATCTGTGCTTCCAGGAAAAGGCTGGGATGATATAAAGCCCCCAGAGTTTCACTTCTCCAAGGTGTCTGCGGAAAGGCCCCCTGGACAGGCCTGGACAGTCCCTTCTCCACGCTGGACCTATCCAGGGTCCTCCTGACAGTCACCATCTGAGACCCATGGCCTCAGAGGGGAGGGACTGCAGGCTTCTCGCCTGCCAAGCATCACAGAACAATCTCCTCCAGACACTCCAAGCCCTGCGTGGGAGACTGAGGGAGGAAAAGGGTGAGCTGGCCTGGGATGGGGCTCTGGGTCAGAGGAGGGGCCTCTTTCCTAAGGCCCTGGACTCCCACCCCTCCGTCCCTGCTTTCCCACCTGATGGGCGCACCGCGGCCCTGTGCCGGCCTCAGCAGCACGGTGATGGTGTTCTCAGACTCGCCCAGGGGTGACGGCATGTCGGCATAATCAAAGCTGGGAGCTGGAGAAGGGGACAGGGTCACAAGCTGGAGCTTGGCCACTGGACCAGGAAGACCAGGCTTCCAGCCTCCTTGACCACAGTCCTCAGATCTCCCCTACTTCAGCCTTAGCCTCTTTGTTCCTGCTGACATGACCTGAGCTACCCTGGCCCCTGACCTCAGGCACCAGCCCCAACCTCAATCTTCTGATTCCACTGACCAGTCTCCTGACTCCTCTGACTTCATCCTCCCTGAGCCTGACTTTAACTCCTAAATGGCATATTTATCTCAGCAGGGGCCCTCTGTAACTACCCCCAGGATGCCCCCCATTTCCCTTCTGCCCATGGAACCCTGGGATTCTGGGCCACCTCCGAAGAGGCTGGGCCGGGTCAGGTGGGGCTCACCAGAGATGTTAGTGGTTATCTCAGTGAGTGCCGCCTGGCCGAAGCCTTTGCCTGTGCGGGCTCGCACGGAGAATAGGTAGGTGGTGCCTGGGTGCAGGTTGGAGAAGACATGGTAGGTCTCATTGCGGAGCTTGGAGATGGTACGTCGTGGGCCTGGCACGTTCACTGCCGGGTCTGATGACTCGATGCTCTGGTAGCTGATCTGGGGGCAGGATTGGCAGGCAGGTGGGCACTGGATGGTCAGAGCATCCCTGACCAGCAGCCTCCACCCACCATGTTCCAGGGAAGTGAGAGATAAGGCTAAGCAAAGGAGACTATGGATGCCATCAAGCCAGGCTTCTAGTCATCTTCGCCTCTCCCTCCTGCCTTCAGGACCCTCCTCTAGAATACACAGGGCACAGACCTGGCCATAGTTGAAGAAACTATGACAATCACATCTGTCTTCCCACGCACCTCCTACTGTAGCAGCAGAGAGAAAGAGGGCCACCTCTCACCTTCCACCAGGGTCCCCCACTGTAATAGGGTCCCAAACCCACCTCATACTGGGTGATGAGACCATTGGGCTCCTGGGGCTCCTCCCACTTGAGGAAGATCATGTCCTCCAGTGGAGTGAAGGTCAGGGACTCGGCTGCAATCCCACTGGGCACTGCAAGGGAATGGCAGCAGGGGCCAGGGGAAAGTGGGCTTTGGTGCCAGACACCTGGGTTTAAATTCCAGCCTTGCCGCTCCTACCTGGTTCTCATGGACTATTCAGCCTCTCTGCACCTTACTTAACTCAGCTGTGAAGTGGGAATGATATAACCCCTCTCAAGCCAGGACTCAAATGATGTGATGTACATAAAGCCCCAAGGCAAACATCAGCAATTGCATATGGTTCAACCTATTACTAAGTACTCAAAATGGATAGCTGGCATTTTCATTACTGTGTAGGTTGCATTCAGGAAAGAAATACATTTGAAGGCTCCAATTTTGTTCCAGTTGGGTAGTTTTCAGAAAATATGCACATGGGCCAGAGAAATGAAAACAGCAATTGCATTGCGGTATTGGGATTATGGGTGGAGATATTTTCTTGTCTAAAAATTTCTAATTACATAAATGACATGTTCAATGTAGAAAATCAAAATGAGCTTAAAGAAAATTAATGGCATCTACAATTGTATCACCCAGAGATACAGTTAACATTTTAGCATTAACACTTGCAGGCATGGCTTTGTTTTGTTCTCCTTGTGTAAATGTATACTGTTAATGGCAGGCACAGGAGTGTCATTTAGGAAGAGAATGATCTTTGCTTGGGAAAATACCTTGATAAACCACTATGGGGAAGCTGAAGTCCTAAGGCAGAGAAAAGCAGAAAGTAAAGAAGGAGCTGAATTTTGAATCTAGGCCAATGCTGTGCAGAACAGAAAACTGTGCATGTGCGGCAGCAAGACAAAGCCATAAACCAAGGAGCTTAGTGGTAACTGGAATCTGTAGGAACCCAGGGAAAGGTTTTGGACCTGTGATAGCATTCGAGTGTAGCTCTTAAGAATGACAACTGGCTGGGCACGGTGGCTCACGCATGTAATCCCAGCACCTTTGGGAGGCCGAGGCAGGCGGATCACTTGAGGTCAGGAGTTCGAGACCAGCCTGGCCAACATGGTGAAACCCCCATCTCTACCAAAAATACAAAAAATTAGCCGGCGTAGTGGTAGGTGCCTATAATCCCAGTTACTCGACAGGCTGAGGTGGGAGAATCGCTGGAACCAGGAAGGCAGAGGTTGCAGTGAGTTGAGGTTGCACCACTGCTCTCCAGCCTGGGCAACAGAACAAGACTCCATCTCAAAAAAAAAAAAAAAAAAAAAAAAAAAGAATGACAACTGTGAAGCCACATGGTCAGGTTAGAAAGCCAGGCTTTCTGTGACTTCTTCTATAAAATGGGAATAGAAATAAAATGGGAATAGAAATAGTAACCTACCACATAGGGTTGTCATGGGTATTAAATGCAGTAATATATCAAAACCATTCAGAATGGTGCTTGACATGTGCTAAGGGCTAAATATTAGTTTGACATATGTAGAACACTGCATTCAACAGCAACAGAATACATGTTCTTTTCAAATACACTGGAACATTTACCAAAATTTAACAATATGTTGGGCCATAAAGTAAAGATCAAATTTCACAAGATAAAATTTAGAGTATACACTCTGACTACAGTGGAATTAACCTAGAAATCAATAATAAAAAGACAATTAGAAAAGTCCCAATTGCTGGCCAGGTGCAGTGGCTCATGCCTATAATCTCCGCACTTTGCAGGGCCAAGGTGGGCAGATCACCTGAGGTCAGGAGTTCGAGACCAGCCTGGCCAACATGATGAAACCCTGTCTCTACTAAAAATACAAAAATTAGCCAGGCGTGGTGGCGGGCACCTGAAATCCCAGCTACTCAGGAGGCTGAGGCATGAGAATCACTTGAACCCAGAAGGCGGAGTTTGCAGTGAGCCGAGATTGCACCACTGCACTCCAGCCTGGGTGACAGAGTGAAACTGTGTCTCAAAAACAAACAAAAAAGGAAAAGTCCCAATTGCTTAGAAATTAAGCAACATAATTCTAAGTAACTCTTAAGTCAAAGCAGAAATTATAACAGAAATAACAGTTCAATTGTATAGACAACAAATTGAACTGAATGATAATGAAGATAGGAAATATCAAAACTTGTGGGACACAGCTAAAGCAGGACTTAGAGGAAAATGTGTAGCTTTAAACACGTATATTAGAAATGAAGAAGGGCTCAGTATTAATGATCTAAGAAACTTCTATCTCAAAAGGCAAACAGAACAGCAAATCAACTCCAAAGAAAGTATAACAAAGGAAATAAAAAATAGAAAATAAAGAAAATCAAGTAAGCCAACAGTTGGTTCTTTGGAAAGATTAATTTATACAGTCTTCACAAGGGTAAACAAGAAAAAAGAAAACAGAAATTACCAATATCAGAAATGAAAAAGATGATATCACTATAGAGCCTATGGACATTAAATAAATATAAGAATATTGGCAAATGAAGTGGCTCATGCCTGTAATCCCAGCACTTTTGGAGGCCAAGGTGGGTGGATCACTTGAGCCCAGGAGTTCGAGACCAGCCTGGGCAACATGGCAAAACCCCGTCTCTACAAAAAATACAAAAAAATTAGCCAGGCATGGCAGTGCACGTCTATAGTCCCAGCTACTTGGGAGGCTGAGGTAGAGGGATCATTTGAGCCTGGGAGGTCGAGGCTGCAGTGAGCCATAATCATGACACTGCACTCCCACCTGGACAAAAGTGTGAGTCCCTGCCTCAAAAATAAATAAATTAGCTTGGCATGGTGGTGCATGCCTGTAGTCCCAGCTCAGGAGGCTGAGGTGGGAGGATCGCTTGAGCCTGGGAGGAGGAGGCTGCAGCAAACTGAGATGGTGCCACTGTACTCCAGCCTGGGCAACAGAGCAAGACTCTGTCTCTAAATAAATAAAAAAAATTATAAACAACATTATCTCAAGAAATTTGACAATTTAGGTGTAATGAACAAATTCCTTAAAAAATACAGTCCATCTAAACTGATACAAGAATAAAAAAATCTGAATATCCCAATATCTATTTTAAAAACTAAAATTTACTAAAAACCTTGCCACAAAGAAAACTCTATGCCCAAATGGCTTCACTGCTGAATTCTTTCAAACACTTAAGGAAAGAAATTAGACCAATCTAACCCAAAGTCTTCCAGAGAAAAAATAGGAGCCATCACTACTTTGGTGTTATACAGTTGGTTTAATCCTAAGCAAAAAAAAAAAAAAATACCCTCAGTAAATTTCAGTCTCAGACATGGCGTATCTGTGGGAGGTACACAGGGCCCCGGGAATGGGGACTGAGACTCTTACCATCCTCATCCGTCTGGAAAGTGACCTCCTTGCCCTCTTTGCGCCCCTCAGGGTTAGTGAGGACAAGCCTCACGTGAACGTTCCGATAGGGCAGCAGGTTCTTGATGGTGTAGCGGCTGACACCTTGCTCTGTCTTCACACACTCTCGGATGGTCTGATTGTGGCTGCTGCCCAGGGTGTAGTGATAGCACAGCGACACAGTATAGGTGTGGCAACGCGTCACGTTGTAGCCCAGTGGTTCCCACTGCAGGGTCAGCTGGCGGGCCTGGATCTCAGCAAAAGCCAGGCCTTTGGGGGCCCTCATGGGCTCTGGAGAATGCAGGAAGCAGAGAGAAGAAGTTAGAAGAAATGGGAAGAGAAGAGGAAGAAGAACAGGGAGAGAAAGCATCAGTCAGCTGCCTGAAATCATCCCTCCATTGCCCCCAAGAGCTCAGGGGACCCCTAGAACATCAAACAGGGAGTAAAAGTATGTGCTTTGGAGTCAGGCAGACTACATTTGAATCCTGGCTCTGCCACTTGCAGCTGGCAACTGCTGGCTGAATCACTTCACCCCTCTAATCCTTAGATTCCTCAACTACAAAATGAAAAGATAATAGGCCCTGCCTCATAGGATCATTGTAAGGTTTAAGGAAATACACACAAAGGATGCATGACAATGGCTAATATACAATAAGCCCTCAAAAATATTAGCTTTTTTTTTTTTGACAGAGGCTCACTCTGTCACCCAGGATGGAGTGCAATGGCATGATCTAGGCTCACTGCAACCTCCGCCTCCCAGGTTCAAGCAATCCTTCCACCTCAGACTCCCAAGTAGCTGGGATTACAGGCGTACACCACCACGCCTGGCTAATTTTTGTATTTTTGGTAGAGACAGCGTTTCACATGTTGGCCAGGCTGGTCTTGAACTCCTGACCTCAAGTGATCCACCCACCTCAGCCTCCCAAAGTGCTTGGGTTACAGGTGTGAGCCACCGCACCCGGCCAATAATTTATTTTTAATAGCACAGTTCACCTCCTAATTCAAGATCACCCTGGACTACAACAGGCCAGTCTGAATCAAACTGTTGATATATTTTTCTTAAGGTATTAATTCCAAACTTGTTCTGAAACAATGTATAGTAATACATATAATATAATAACATACAGAAATCAGGGTAATGAGGGAAATGAGAGCCAAATAGTTAAATAAAGCCAGAGAATGACAGGGAAACAGAAACAGAAATACATGACATTAGGTCCTATGTGGAGGTCTAAAGATAAGGTTCAAATTCAGTGGTGGGTTCCCTGGCTGTCAAAGCAAAAAGGGAAACACAATCTATTATATAATGATAATGATAATAAAGGCAGTTAACATGTATTGGGGGTTTTGGATAGGCTGGGCATTGTTCTCGAGTCTTTAAAATGCTTTATCTCGACCAGGCATGGTGGCTCATGCCTATAATCCCAGCACTTTGGGAGGCCGAGGCAGGCGGATCACAAGGTCAGGAGTTCAAGCCCAGCCTGGCCAATATGGTGAAGCCCCGTCTCTACTAAAAAAAGAAAAATACAAAAAAATTAGCCAGGCGTGGTGGCGCAAGCCTGTGGTCCCAGCTGCTTGGGAGGCTGAGGCAGAGGAGTCTCTTGAACCTGGGAGGCAGAGGTTGCGGTGAGCTGAGATTGTGCCATTGCACTCTAGCCTGGGCAACAGAGCGAGACTCCATCTCAAAAAAAACAAAAAATGCTTTATCTCATTTAATCCTTGTAATCTAGTGAGACAAGTGCTATTATTAGCCCTATCATACAGATATGAAAACAATGGCACAGAGAAATTCAGTAACTTGCCCACAGTCACAGATATGGTAAGTGGTGAAGCTGGGATCCAAACCTGGTCAGGCTGGCTCCGAAATCCATGCTCTTAACCACCACTCCCCACCTCCCCAATAGGAATTCACTGATGCCTCAGGAGAGAGCGAGCTACCCCAGCAGAAGGGAGGTGCATGTTATGTTTTACGGTTTCTTGATGACTCTATGGACCAGAATGCTATCCCCATCTTATAAATAAAGAAACTGGGCTGGGCACAGTGGCTCATGCCTGTAATCCCAACACTTTGGGAGGCCAAGGCAGGAGAATCGCTGGAGCCCAGGAGTTTGAGACCAGCCTGGGCAACACAACAAGACACAATCTCTACAAAAAATAAAAAGTTGGCCAGGCGTGGTGGCTCACACCTGTAATCCCAGCACTTTGGAAAGCCAAGGCAGGTGGATCACCTGAGGTCAGGAGTTTGAGACCAGCCTGGCCAACATGGAGAAGACCCATCTCTACTAAAAACGCAAAAATAAGCCGGGCATGGTGGCACATGCCTGTGGTCCCAGCTACTCAGGGAGCTGAAGCAGGAGTATTGCTTAAACCTGGGAGGTTGAGGCTGCAGTGAGCCATGATCGCACCACTGCACTCCAGCCTGGGCGACACAGTGAGACGCTGTCTCGAAAAAAAAGAAAAGAAAAGAAAAGAAAAGTCAAGGCTTCTGAAGCAAAGGCAAGATGGAGCCCAGGACTCAGCCCTTAGTCCTGCATCTGCATTGACCAGCTGTGTGATCTTGGGCAAATCTCTGGGCCTCAATTTCTGGATCAGTAAAATGAGGGAAGACACCAAGATTGCATCAAATGATCCTTTTCTCTCTTACACTCTGATTCCATGAAGTATAGTTTCATTACTCTCAAGTTCTGTGATCGCCTGCAAAGTGTCCCCAGCTAGAGGGACCTCAGCATCCCTTAATGAACAGGTGAGAAAGCACCGCTATACAATCTCTTAAGAAGATTAAGTACAACCCCTAGGAGCATTTTTTTTTCTTTTTTTTTTTTTTTGAGACAAGGTCTTGCTCTGTCATCCAAGCTGGAGTGCAGTGGCAGGATCATGGCTCATTGCAGCCTTGATCTCCCAGGCTCAAGTGATCCTCCTGCCTCAGTCCCCCAAGTAGCTGGCACTACAGGTGCGTACCACCAAGCCCAGCTAATTTTTGTATTTTTTGTAGAGATAGGGTCTTGCTGTGTTGCCCAGGCTCATCTCAAACTCCTGGGCTCAACTGATCCTCCTGCCTCTACCTCCCAAAGTACTGGGATTACAGGCTTGAGCCACCGCACCCAGCCCCTAGTGGCATTTTTTATGTGATTAATTTGTTCCGAATTCCCCTTATGAAGAAGATGCAAAGGAAAGCATTCGCCCAGGCTGCTCCTATCTTGGGAGTGCACCAGTAACACAGTTTTCAACACTGGCCCCATGTACGGCACAATACAAGTTTCTGTTTCCACCCAGAAGGTTTCCTTTCTTCCCTGGAATGCAGGCAAGCAGCATGTCTCCAGTTATACATGGAGCCATCGAAGAGAGATTTCAGCACTCACTAGGAACAAAGCCTGCCTCCTGACTGGCTCCCTTCTCCCCACAAGCAGGGACCACCCAAATCCCATCCCATATGGACACTGAGGGGCTGGCTGCCACTGCTCCCTGTATCCTGGGTACTGTGGGCTGCAAGCCCATTTACCACACTTAGGTTTTCTCTCCCATTCCTGGCCCGTAGAGATTTTTCTAATTTTTTTAATGTAGTTTTAAGCCATCATTCTTCTATGTTTGCGCCAGAGGAGGCAGATCTGGGGTGTGCTCACTTGCCATCTTTCCCAGAGGTCCTCGCGTTATTCTTCAACTCTCTGGCTGTGGTCCTGGCTGCCCTGTGTGCACTGTCCTGGGAGTCTACAAGAGCCGAGGTACTACTGCTTTATTTGCACTACTGGGAGTGGCTCTCTGTTCCCTGCAGCTCAGCTCACACCATCCCCACCCCCTGGAATGCAGCCCTGCATTCCTTTCCAGCCTCTAGGGCTTGGCAGAAGCATTCTGCTTCCTAGTCCTCCTGCAGCATTTGCAGAAGGGCAGGAGAAGTTCCATGTAAACGGGGGACGTAGGCTGGGTAAAGACCACGGCAAACAGGACAGTAGTGTCCCATCCAAAAGGGGCAGCTACTGCTCACCTCTAGATGACTGCTGCCAGGCAGGACTACAGGTTCAGAGTTGCCAGATCCTCCCATTTTTCAAGAGGAGCCAGAAATTCCAATTTTTATGTGAAATCTCCAGATTTTTAAATACTGGCAACCTACTCAAGCTTCTTAAAATCACCTTACAGGGCCCAAGATAGCAACTTTGGAGGATGAAACTCCCAACTTCAGACTTAGGCATCTCATTCTTTGACAACTGTGCCACCTCCCATCCACCCAGGTAGACTGAGAGCTCTTTGAAAAGAAGGTCCACTTCTCTTGTTTCTTCCTGCCTACCCTGATCATATCTGGACAGATCCAGGGAGCTCAAATAGTTTGTTGACTACAGACTGATATGTTGATTGAGGGGTGTGAATCCATGAGTTTCTCCACGTTTCTAAAAACCATCTGGCACCCAGACACACTCTCTTCAACTGTCAACACACGCTGACAAAACAGAACTTGGGGACCTCAAAGCCCCATCCCTCTAAATTACACAGGGCTACAGGTCACTCCGAGATCAGAGGTCAAAATGCACATTAAAACAATGAGGATAACATTTAACAGCTGTTGAATTAGGCCACCATGTGTTGACTTTAGTAAGGCTAAACAAGATGCAATAACCCTGAAATGTTCAACTTTTTCTCATGGGAGGAGCTTTGGACTGGGATCTGGTACACCCAAGTTCACATCCTATCTCCACCCCTCATTAGTTCTTTTTTTTCTTTGTTTGTTTGTGTTTGTTTTTTTGAGACACAGTCTCACTGTCACCCAGGCTGGAGTGCAGTGGTGCTATCATTGGCTCACTGCAGTCTCAATCCTCCCACCTCACCTTCCTGAGTAGCTGGGACCACAGGCACGTGCCGCCTTGCACCTGGTTAATTTGTTTTGTATTTATTGTAGAGACGGGGTTTCACCATGTTGCCCCAGGCTGGTCTCAGTCTCCTGAGCTGAAGTGATCCACCTGCCTCAGCCTCCCAAAGTTCTGGGATTACAGGCATGAGCCACTGCACCTGGCCATAGTTCTGTGGCTTCAGGCAAGTTACTTAACCCCCTTTGAATGTTGATGTCAGGTTCCTCCACTAAAAAATGGAGATTATGGCTGGGTGCAGTAGCTCACGCCTGTAATCTCAGCATTTTGGGAAGCCAAGGCAGGATCGCTCAGGGGTTTGAGACCTTCATGGGCAACATAGTAGTGAGACCTCATCTCTACAAAAATATAAAAATTAGCCAGGCATGGTGGTGCGCGCCTGTAGTCCCAGCTACTTGGGAGGCTGAGGTGGGTGGATAGCTTCAGCCCTGGAGGTAGAGGAAGCGGTGAGCCAAGATCATGCCACTGCACTCCAGCCTGGGTGACAGAGTGAGACTCTGTCAAAAAAAAGAAACAAAAACAAACAAATGGAGAGTACGATGCCTACTTTAAAGAGCAAATGTGAGAGTTACATGAGATAATATGAGTCAAATTGCCCAGCCTACAGTCATTACCAGCCTACAGTCATTACCAGTCTATAGTAATTAATAAACATGTGTGCATTAACATGAGATACCAGTAGCAGTATAAATTAGCACAACAATTTTTTAAAGCAATATATTTAAAAGCCCTTTCTTCAACCACTCCTGACTCTTTATCCTAAAGAAATAACTCAGGGTGGGGGGAGAAGGGAAGAACTACAAGCGCTAGGTTTCTCAATATAGTATTATTTATCATTATAGAAGTCTGGAGGCAAACAGTCCAGCCAAATGGGGACATTCAATGGACTTCTAGAGTCAGTAAACATAATTATAAACAACATAACACATGTAACAACACCAAGCAAATGAAGCAGCATACGAAATGCTTTCTACATCCCAATGCAAGGGTGTAAAAATGTCTACTGCAGGCATATGGGCAGAGATGTGAAGAAGTCAGAAAAATTAAAACAGCTGTTGGGCTAGGATGATGAGCTTCGGAGTGCTTATTTTAAAAAATGCCTTTGCCTGATGCTATATTATTGTTTTTACAGTAAATAATATAGTGCGAGGGGAGTTTCATGGGGATGGAGGAGATGACAACACAGCTGGCCAACAGCAAAACAACTGCCGGCCAACGCGCCTAAGCAGGGAGGGGCCACGATGTCAACAAAGAGAAGCGTGTAATTCAGAAGGGCAGGGGGAGGTGTTTGCACCCTGTCTGCCAGGCCCCTGCCCCAGCTTCCGTCCTGGCCAGCCTATGAAAACTATTTCACAGTGCCCAGCACAAAGTGGGCATTCAGCCCATGATGGTGGCAGCAGCAGCTGCTGCTGCTGCTGTTAAAAACACTGGATTAGGCTGGATGCACGGGCTCCTGTCTGTAATCCCAGCACTTTGGGAGGCTGAAACAGGAGGATCCCTTGAAGCCAGGAGTTTAAGATCAGCCTGAGCAACAGAGTGAAACCCTGTCTCTACAAAATATATATATATATATGTATATAAATTAGCTGGGCATGGTGGTGCAAGCCTGTAGCCCCAGCTGCTTAGGAGGCTGAAGCAAGAGGATCACTTGAGCCCAGGAGTTCAAGACTGCACGCAGTGAGCTATGATCATGCCACTGCACTCCAGCCCAGGTGACAGGGTGACACCCTGTCTCTAAAAACAAAATAAAACAAAACACTGGATGAGAAATCAAGAGATTCAAATTTTGATTCTAGCTCTGCCATGGACTCACTGTGTAGATTTGTACAAGTGGCTAAATCTCTAAATCTGAGTTTATTCATCTGTAAAATGGGAATAATCAACAGCCGTCATCATGAAACCTGGGTTCTTGACCCACTGTCTGATCACAGCCAAGTCTCTTCCCCTCTCTGGGTTTCAGCTTCCCCATCTGTACACTAAGGGGAGTGCAATAGAGATCCTCTGCGGAACCCTGTGCTATGATTCCTTTTATCCTAAGTGGCAAACCAGAACTGCCTTTGAAAGATTAAAAATACCATCATTTACTGGGTGCTTACTGTGTGTTAAGCGCTATACTTCACATGCATTTAATGCATTTCCCTGCAATTGTCTGCATTTAACCCAAAACACTGGAGGCTCCAAGGTTCAGGCTTTCCAACTCCTCTTTCTTCCATCTACATTTATTCCCTAAAAATCTAAGGACTGAATCGGGGATTCTCAACCTCAGCACTATGAACATTTTAGACTAGATAATTCTTTCTTATGTGGCTGTCTGTGCATTGTAGGATGTCTAGCAGCTTCCCTGGCCTCTATCCCTTTAGATGCCAGTAACACCCCATTGCCGCCACCCACCACCCAGTTGTGACAACCGTTATGTCCTCAGTCACTGTCAAATGTCTCCTAGGAGACAAAATTGCCCCTAGTTGAGAACCATCAGCGTAAAAGATCTCATCCAACCTCAGGGCTTTAGATGCCATCTATACCATCTCCACACTGATGACTTTCAAATTTCTATCTGCAGCCCGAACCTCTTCCCTGAACTCCACACTCATGTATCCATCTGCTGATGAATATCTCCACTTGAATGTCTAATGGGGATCTCAAAGTCAACATTTCCAACACAGAACTCCTGATCTATGACACCCACGTCAAATCAGCTGCCACCACAGTCCGCTCCAGGAAACGACAGCTCCATCGTTCCTGCTGCTCCAGCAAAACACCTTGGAGCCATCCTTGACTTCTATTTCCCTTTCTCTCATCCCATATTCAATCCATCAGCAAATGCAGTTAGCTCTGCCTTTAAAATAAACCCAGAATCTGACCACTTCTCCCCACCACCACCACTTCCACTCGGCTCCCAGCCATCACCACCTCTTAAGCAGATCATTGCAGTAGCCTCCTCCCTGGTCTCTGTGGCACCTTTGCCCTCCTGGAGAACGTTCTCCACAAAAGGGCCAGAGTGATCCTTTTAAACAAAAGTAGATGATGCTCACTCCTGCTCTCTAAACTCTTCAGTGGCTCCCCAGCTCTGTGTACAACGGCTCTAAGTCCCACATCTGCAGCTCAACTTCAGCCTCTTCTCCTGCCATCTCCCACTCAGTCACTAACACAGTGACACTGGTCTCCTGGATGCCCCTTGCACGTGCCAAGCATTCTCCAGCCTCCAGGCCTTTGTGCTGGCTGCTCAGTCGGGCTGGTGCTTGCTTCTCCCAGCAAGCCCCCAGCTCTCTTCATGGCTCAGTCCCTCACCTCCTTCAGATCTCTGCTCAAATGTCACCTTCCCTTGAGACTTTTAAAAGTAACAACCCTCCAGGCCCCACTCCCTGCTTTTCTTCTTCACGGCACTTATCACCATCTGACAGGCCATAAAGTCCTCCCTCGGTATATGCCAGGGATTGGTTCTAGGACCCCTACATATAACCGAATTCACACATATTCAAGTCCCATAGTTGGCCCTTCATATATACAGGCCCTAGAAACACTGGAGTTTTTTGTATTGCTGGTTTGTTTGTCTCTAGATAAGATCTTGATCTATCATCCAGGCTGGAGTGCAGTGTGAAATCTTAGCTCACTGCAGCCTTGATCTCCTGGGCTCCCGCAATCCTCCTGCCTCAGCCTCCTGAATAGCTGTGACTACAGGCACATGCCACCACATTCAGCTAATTATTGTTGCTGTTGTGTTGCAGAGACAGGGTTTTGCTATGTTGTCCAGGCTGGTCTCAAACTCCTTGCCTCAAGCATTCCTCCCATCTCAGCCTCCCAAAACACTGGGATAAAAGGTATAACCCACCATGCCCAGCCCGCAAATACCGTATTTTTGATGCATGTGTGAGTGAAAAAAAATCTATGTAAGTGGACCTGCCCAATTCAAACCTGTGATGTTCAAAGGTCAACTGTATACTTCACTTGTTTACTCATCTATTATCTATCTCCTCTTGCCAAAATGGGAGTTCCATGAAGAACTCACATGTTGGTGGCCTTTGTCTGTCCTGGTTATAGTCATATATCCCTAACAACCACAATAGCACCTCGCACGTAATAGGCACTCAATAAGCATTTGTTGAATAAATCTTCAAACTAACCCTATATGGTAAATGTTATTATTCCCATTTTGTAAAACAGGGGGACTGAAGCTAAGAAAGGTTAAGTAACCTGACCCAGACCCCTTCACTAGAAAGCAATTCCTACTGGAACATTCTGACCCACCACTCAAGGGTCTCCCAAAGTGTGACATTAAACCAGATTTTAGACCTACCACCCAAGGAGTTCCCAAAGTGTGGCTTTAAACTGGATTTTAGATAATTCACAGATTGGCTTTTTAAAACACTTACGAATATTGATTAGCAACAAATAACATTGACCTAAACCTCACACTTTACCCAAAATAGATCATGAACTTAAATGTAAAATGTAAAACTATAACACTTTTAGAAAAAAAACAGGAGGCCAGGCACGGTGGCTCATGCCTGTAATCCCAGCACTTTGGGAGGCCGGATCACCTAAGGTCAGGAGTTCAAGACCAGCCTGACCAACCACCTCTACTAAAAATACAAAATTAGCCAGGCATGGTGGTATATGCCTGTAATCCCAGCTACTCAGGAGGCTGAAGCAGGAGAATCACTTGAACCCGGGAGGCAGAGATTGTGGTAAGCTGAGATCATGCCATTGCACTCCAGCCTGGGCAACACGAGTGAAACTCCGTATCAAAAAAAAAAACCCAGGAGAAAATCTTTGGGAGACAGGGATAGGCAAGGAGTTCTTAGACTTGATACCAAAACCACAATTCATAAAAGGGAAATTTTATAAATTGAACCTCATCAAAATTGAAAATAGTTCTGTGAAAGTCCATATAAAGAGGGTGAAACGACAAGCTACTGGGAGGAAATATTTACAAACTCCACATTTAACAAAGGACTGATACCTAGAATGTACAAAAAACTCTCAATACTTAACAACAACAACAACAAAAAGAATAATCCAATTAGAAAATGTTCAAAGACATGAACAGACGATGCACCAAAGAGGATATACAGATGGCAAACAGCACATGAAAAGATGTTTGTCCAGGCGCCGTGGCTCATGTTTGTAATCCCAGCATTTTGGGAGGCTGAGGCGGGCAGAACACTTGAGGTCAGGAGTTCAAGACCAGCCTTGCCAACATGCTGAAACCCCATCTGTCCTAAAAATACAAAAATTAGCCAGGTGTGGTGGTGTGTGCCTGTAATCCCAGCTACTCGGGAGGCTGAGGCACAAGAATTGCTTGTACCTGGGAGGTGGAGGTTGCAGTGAGCTGAGATCATGCTGCTGCACTCCAGCCTGGGCAACAGAGTGAGATTCCATCTCAAAAAAAAAAAAAGAAAAGAAAAGATGTTCGACATCACTAGATGCTGAAGAAATGCAAATTAAGACCATGATGGGATATCACTACACACCTCTCAGGAAGTCCAAACTAAAAAATAGTGACAACACTAAATGCTGGCAAGGATGCAGAAAACTGGATCACTCATGCATTGTTGGTGAGAGTATAAAACAACACAGCCACTCTGGCAGTTTCTGATAAAACTAAACATGCAATCACCATATGACTCATTGATTGTACTCTTGAGCATTTATCCCAGAAAAATGAAAAGTTATGTTCATGCAAAAACCTCTGTATGAATGCTCACAGAAGCTTTACTTGTAATAATGAAAAAGTGGAACCAGCCCAGATGTCATTCAACAGGTGAATGGTTAAACAAACTGGCATTTCCACAGAATGGAATAAAAATAAAAAGCAATAGAAAGTAATAAACTACTGATATACACAACTTGGATGAAGGAAACTATGCTGAATGAAAGAAACCAATTCCAGTGCCAAGATAATTCAATAAGAATAGACTTTTCAACAAATGGTAATGAAGATCTACATACAAAAAGAACGAAGTTGGCCACGCATGCCTATAATCCTAGCACTTTGGGAGACTGAGCCAGGTGGATCACCTGACATCAGGAGTTTGAGACCAGCCCGGCCAACATGGTGAAACCCTGTCTCTACCAAAAATATAAAAATTAGCTGGGCATGGTGGCACGTGCCTGTAATCCCAGCTACTCAGGAGGCTGAGGCAGGAGAATCGCTTGAACCTGGGAGGTGGAGGTTGCAGTGAGCCAAGATTGCGCCATTACACTCCAGCCTGGGCGACAAGGGTGAAACTCTGTCTCAAAAAAAAAAAAAAGAATGAGGTTGGATCCCTACCTCACACCACATTTGAAAAATTAACTCAAAGTGGATCAAAGACCTGAATGTAATAGCTGAAACTATAAAACTATTAGAAAAAAAACACAGGAGTAAATCTTCATGACTGTGGATTAGGCAATGGTTTCTTAGGGATGACATCAAAAGCACAAACAACAAAAGAAAAAAATAGATAAATTGAAAACTTTCGTGCTTCAAAAAAAAACTATCAAGAAAAGGAAAATATAATCCACAGAATGGGAGAAAGTATTTCCAAACATAAACATCTGATAAGCATCTAGTGTCCAGAATATATAAATAACTCCTTTTTTTTTGAGACAGAGTCTCAGTCTGTCACCCAGGCTGGAGTGCAGTGGCACCATCTCAGCTCACTGTAATGTCCACCTCCTGGGTTCAAGCGATTCTCGTGCCTCAGCCTCCTGAGTAGCTGGGACAACAGCCCACCACCACACCTGGCTAATTTTTGTATTTTTAGTAGAGGCTGGGTTTCATCATGTTGGCTAGGCTGGTCTCGAACTCCTGGCCTCAAGTGATCTGCCCTCCTCAGCCCCCCCAAAGTGCTGGGATTACAGGCGTGAGCCACCACCATGCCCGGCCTACTCAGAATATATAAATAATCTTACAACTCAATAATAAAAAGACAAATAACCCAACTTAAAAACTGGTCATTTTTAACACTCTGAAGACATTTCTACAAAGAAGAAGATATAGAAATGGTCAATAAGCACATGAAAAAATGCTCAATATCATTAGCCATCAGGGTAATGCAAATCAAAATCACAATGAGATACCATTTCATATATACTAGAGTGCTTATAAGAAGACAGATAATAACAAGTGGTGACAAGGATGCAGAGAAACTAGAACCCTCATAGACAAGTAGTGGAAATTTAAAGTGGTACAGCTGCTTTGGAAAACAGTCCAGCAGTTCCTCAATGAATAAACAGAGATATCTTATGATATATATGGTACATAAGAAAAATGAAAATATATATCAATATAAAAACCTGTACACAAATATAGCAATACTGTTCATAATAGCCGAAAAGTGTAAACAACCCCAATTTCCATCAACTGATGAATGACAAATAAAATGTGATATATTTGTATAATGGAATATTATTAAGCAATAAAAAAGAATGGAGTATTGATACATGCTACAATGAGGATAAACCTTGAAAACATCATGTTAAATGGAAGAAGGGTCAGGTGCAGTGGCTCACGCCTGTAATCCCAGCACTTTGGGAGGCTAAGGCAGGCGGATCACCTCATGTCAGGAATTCGAGACCAGCCTGGCCAACATGGCCAAACCCCATCTCTACTAAAAATACGAAAATTAGCCAGGCGTGGTGGCGGGCGCCTGTAGTCTCAGCTACTCAGGAGGCTGAGGCAGGAGAATCCCTTGATCCCAGGAGGTGGAGGTTGCAGTGAACCGAGATCACGCCACTGCACTCCAGCCTGGCAACAGAGTGAAACTCCGTCTTAATAATAAATAAATAAATAATAAAATAAATGGAAGAAGCCAGTCACAAAAGATTATATATGATTCCATTTATGTGAAATGTCCACAGAGAGGCAAATCCATAGGGACAGAAAGGAAATTAGTGGTTGCCTAGGGCTAGAGGTGTGAGAGTGAAATGGGGATGACTGCTAAAGAGTACAAAATTTCCTTCTGAGGTGATGAAAATGTTCCAAAATTGATTAATGGTTAATGGTTGACTCAATTAATTAATTGAGTTAATGGTTGTGTAACTCTGTCAATACAGTAGTCCCCCCATATCCGCAGGGGACACATTCCAAGACCCCTAGTGGATGCCTTAAACCACAGAGAGTTCCGAACCCTAGATAAACTATGTTTTTCCTATACATACACACCTATGATAAAGTTTAATTTCTACATTAGGCACAGTAAGAGGCTCACAACAATAACTAATAATAAAATAGAACAATTACAACACCACACTATAATAAAAGTTATACAAATGTGGTCTGTCTCTCTCTCTCAAAATATCTTATTGTATTGTACTCACCTTTTCAAGCCTCAAGTTGACCACAGGTAACTAAAACCATAGAAGGAGAAACCTCAGATACACGGGGACTACTGTATACTAAAAACCACTGAACTGTACATTTTAAGGATTGAATTGTATGAGATGTGGATTATATTGCAATAAAGCTGTTATCCAAAAAAAGCCAATTCTAGAGGTTATATACTCTGATTTCATTCATATAATATTTTTGAAACAACAAAATTTTAGAAAGGACAGATCAGTGACTACCAAAAGTTGGGGAGTAGAGGAAGAAAGGGAGGTGAATGTGGTTATAAAAGAGTCCTTAAGGGGATTGAGCTATTCAGTATTTTGACTGTAGTGGTGAATACACAAACCTACACATGTGATAAATTGTGCAGAACTACATACACATATACACACACACAAACAAGTACAAGCAAAACCAGAAAAGTCTGAATAAGATCTGTGGTTTGTATCAATGTGAATATCTTGACTGTGATATTATGCTATAGTTTTGCAACATGTTACCACTGCAGAAAATAGGGTGACTTGCACAGAGAATCTTTCTGTATTTTTTTTTACAACTGCATGTGACTCTACATTTATCTTAGTAAGTCCATTAAAAAAACACACTAAGCCAGGCACGGTGGCTCACGCCTATAATCTTAGCACTTTGGAAGGCCGAGGCGGGTGGATCACCTGAGGTCAGGAGTTTGTGACCAGCCTGGCCAACCTGGTGAAACTCTGTCTCCAGTAAAAATACAAAAATTAGCCAGGCATGGTGGCACATGCCTGTAATCCCAGCTACTCGGGAGGCTGAGGCAGGAGAATCACTTGAACCCAGGAGGCGGAGGTTGCAGTGAACCAAGATCACGCCACTGTGCTCCAGCCTGGGTGACAGAGCAAAACTCTGTCTCAAAAGGAAAAATAATAACAACAACAATACTAAAGTCACAAAAAGAAAAACCTGTTGTGTTCTCAATTTCTCTTCTGATTAAACAAAAAAGACCCTCATCTGGCACAGGTGTACCATCCTCCAACAGCTGCTTTGCCCTTTTTAACAAGGAAGAGCAGACCTCAGGCTCAACACCCAGACAAGAGAAACCAGCTAGAATGTATAATATACTTGTATTTGATGGTATTTAGTTGCTTATTTTATCTAGATGTAGAATTAAGAACACAGATTCTGGAGTCAGCCAGTCAAGAGTTCCAATCCCATCTCTGCCACTTACTAGCTGTGTGCTCTTGGGCCAGTCACTTAACATCTCTGTACCTCAGTCACATCTAAAATGGGTACGACAAGAGCACCTACATCGTGGTGGTGTTGTAAGTTTTAAATCTATAAATATGGGTTTGTGTGTGTGTCTACACACAGATATGTTTAAGTGCCTGACACAAAGTAAAGTATTAGCTATCATTATCTTTACCATAACAAGGGTTGAGGAAAAATCACAATGTTTTAGAAAGGTTTACAAGCACAGGCCACGCTACCTCTCGAATGCGCCCCTCCAGAGCCCTGGGCCCACCAGAGACTGAGGCCAGGGGTAGCGGCTGCACCCACCTGCGCATTTGGTGCGGCTGATGAGGGGTGGCCCAGGGCGGCCAGTGCCGCCGTCTCCGGGACGCGTGAGCAGCACGCTGATCTCATACTCTGTGTCGGGGTCGAGGTGCCACAGCTTGTAGGTCTGCAGGCTGACGGCGTGCACCTCAGCCCAGGGCCCGCGCGCCATGCGGTACTCAATCTCCTTGCGCACGATCGGCCCGTCGCCAATGATGGAGTTGGTGTTTAGCTGGATGATGAGGTAGGTGGGGCCAGCACGCAGCAGCTGTGGGGGCGCGATGGGAGTTGGGGGCTCTGCGAGGAGATGGGGGAGAGGCGAGGCGGACCGATGCTGCTGTGAGACCCCAGCACCCAACTCTGAGTTCCACCCCACCCAAATCCCTCTCCGTCCTCCTAGGGCCTCTCACGCTGCTACCAAGCCCTCAACCAGACCCGCTCTCCTACCCCCACTAAATCCCGGGCCCTAAGGGGCACCTGGCTCCAAAGGCTGACCCCGCCCTCGCCCATCAGCCCACAACCCCTCTCTCAGGCCCCTCCTAATCCCCCAAATCCTCGTCTCCTGGAGCGGACCGCAGGCCAGCTAGGATCAACACAGAAGTCACACAGCCAGAACCCCACCCCTCTTTAGGCTCTCACCTTGACCCTGTCCGTCCCCCTCGAAGCCAGCCCCGACCCCTAGATCAGATCTCATCCCGGCTGGGCCACTGCCATTTCCACAGGCCCATCTTCAGATAGCGCCCCAGCGACACCCTGCCGGCCCCACCCCCTACGGCCACGCCCCCGGGCAGAGCCCGCCCCCGCCGCCGGCCCCGCCCCTCGAGGGTGAGGTCCCGGCGCTCCCCGGCGTCCACCAGCTGACCCTTGACGATGAGCTCGGCGAAGTTAGAGACGCCCGCGCCGCGCGGGGCCTGGGACACACAGCGGTACAGGTCCTGCTCGGCGCGGCTCACGGCAGCCAGCGGGAAAGTGGCCAGGAAGCGCCGGTGGCTGATGTGCCGCACGCCCGCCGCCGGCACCAGCGCCCCGCTCTGCCGCTGCAGGGAAGAGAGTGAGGGGGTCAGGGGCGCCTCGGAGCGAGGGGTCCCGATCTCGCTCTGACCCGAGCCCCATTTAGCCGTCCCTACTACACCGCGCGGACATAGGTTCCTGGAGCCGCGCTCTAACCTGGGGGAATGGGGGACCCAAGAGAGCGCAGAGCAGAGCTAGGGGAGGGCCGGGACGCTGTGCGCGGTGCTGGAGTATGAAGCAGGGACTCAGCAATCTGCGGGGAGTCAGGGCCAGAAGCAGCCACCAACCCCCTCCCACCCCGCCCCCAGCCAAGATCACCGCTCCCGCTCACTTGCAAGAGGAAGCGTTCGGCCTCGGCCGCTCTGCCCGCGGCCATGCACTGGAACGACGCGTTCTGGCCCGCGTTGACCTCCACGTCGCCCAGGCGGGAGAAGTGTGGGGCCTTTGCTGCGGGGTTAGAGCTGCATCGTGAGCTGGGCCTGCGCCCCCTGCAGGCAGGAGCCGCGGCCGCCCACACCCCTTACCCCTGCGCCCCCAGTGGGCTGGGACTCACCGCAGGGGTAGCTGAGAAGCAGGATGTCATCTAGGCCCATGTAGCCCCTGCGGTCTGGGGAGATGAGGGCCTCAAACAGCACCTGGGGGAGGCGGGAGGGCCCCAATCATACTGATATTCCTCCAGCCTTGCCTGGGGAGGTGCCCACTTTCAGCTCGGCCTCAGCCTCCTCTGCCTCAACTAGCAGAGGTCAGCCCCGCTCACACTGACCCTCCCTCCCAAGCCAGCTAGTTGTGGGTGGGGTCCCAGCGCCCATAGTGAACAAGGTGGAGGCCAGTTTCCATCCAAATCCTGGACAGTTACCCTCAAGCAGCCAGACAGAGTTTCCAGGTCAGCACTGTTCCAACTCACCCTTGACCTGGGCCACAGGCTATTCCTAGGAACAATGACCTCAGATGCTGAACCCAGACTGGCCCCAGACTGACCCCTGGCCTTGACCACAGGTTGCCTCTGATACTGAATGCAGACACATTCTAACTTCAGCCACTCATCTACTCCAACCTCAATTTGACATCCATCTGCCCCACCTCCAGGCACAGGCTGAACGCTGACTGAACCCAGCCCACCTGATATTCATTGGGCCAGAAAGTGCTGACAGCCAGCTCAGCCTGGTGCCACTGACGGCCGTGGGATCCAGTCATATTCCACACAGCACTGCCCAGGGGGCCCCCATTAACGCGCACGTAGACGCCCAGGGTGCCCGGGCTGTGCCCGTCCCGGCTGTACAGGAAGTAGCTGAACTGCACACAGTGGGTATCATTCTCGCTCAGGCTCTGGAAGATGACATGGGCTCGCTGGCCTGGGGCATGCTGGGAAGTGTTGACCATCAAGTAGGAGCCTGGAAAGAGAGGAGGAAGAGGCAGGAGATGAGGAGACCTCAGGGGAGGGACAGGGCCAGGGCAAGGGGAGCACTGAGGAGGACTCCAGGCATCGGGACCCACCAGGAGTCAGGGATTCTGAGTTCTGGCCCCAGCTCCACCTCCCTGGGTGAGTCCCTTCACTTCCTAGCATCTGTTTCCCACAGGAGACCTGGAGCAGTAAAAAACACACAAACCTGACTTTGTCAAAACCATTTAAAGGCTGGGCGCGGTGGCTCACGCCTATAATCCCAACACTTTGGGAGGCTGAGGTGGGTGAATCACCTGAGGTCAGCAGTTCGAGACCAGCCTGACCAATATGGTAAAACCCTGTCTCTACTAAAAAAACAAAAATTAGCAGGGTGTGGTAGCATGTGCCTGTAGTCCCAGCTACTCGGGAGGCTGAAACAGGAGAATTGCTTGAACCTGGGAGGCAGAGGTTGCAGTGAGCCAAGATCACGCCACTGCACTCCAGCCTGGGTGACAGAGCAAGACTCGGTCTCAAAAAGAAAAAAAAAAAAATTATGGCTCCTTACAATCTACAGGTCACAATGCCCATGCCCAGCCTAACCACAGCTTTCCCCATGTTCTGAGCTATCCCTGGAGACAGGGACTAGGTCATTCATCCCTGGAGTCAAGAGCTTGGCACACAACAGTCCCTCAAAGGCCACCCCTTCCAAAGCCCTCCCTCTGCCTCCCACCCTGGGCTTCTCTCCTGCCCCCTGGGTCATTACTAAAGTGCCTGTGTGTCTCCCACCAGGCTGTGAGGCCTCAGGACGCAAGCTGAATGAATATGTAGAACAGAGATTGAATGAAAGGATTCCAACTTCCCTTCCAGCCCCCATCCCTGAGTCTAAATTCCTGGGATACAAATCCCCTTGACTTCCAACCTGGAGAAAGGCAGCCTGTCCCTTCCCCAGAGACCCAGGCTGGGTACTGGTGGAGTAGAAGTGGACTAGGCTGGCTCAGGACCTGGCGGGGGGATTTGGGCTTCCCAAAGGGCACCCGAAACCACCCAGCGCTGCCTCCTCCCGGGCTTGGCTGCCAGCCAACACAAGCTCACTCAGATCCCCGCTCCAGGAGGGCTCCCCAGGGACTCTGCTGGAGGCGATCTCATTCATCTCTGTAAGCTAGAAGCCCTATGGAGGCGGCTCCTGGATCAGTCCCAGCAGGGCAGTAGTAAACTAAACTCAAGTCCCCATCCCCACCCAGGAAGGGGCACTTCCCAACCCCCAACACACTCCCTCTTAGCCCACTCATGCTACTTCTCTCTCCTCTCCCTGCGAGCAGCTGTGTGCATCTTTCTCCCTCTTCCAATCTGACACTTTGTTCTTTCCTCCTCCTCCTGCTCCCTCTGCCTCCCCCTCGGCTCACTGCATCCCTCCCCTTCTCTTTCATTTACTCCCTTTGTCCCTGTCGCTCTTCCTTCTCCTCTCTCCATCTCTGAGTGTGAATCTCCCTCCTTTCTTCTCCCTCCACCACCAGCTCCCATTCCTAGAATGTGAGAACCAGGAGGACAAAGACTGTCCATCTGGCTCACCACCACATCCTCAAAACCTAGCACAAGGCTCACACTAATTGCTAAATTCCCCTCTCCCCTTTCTCACTGGGTATGTCTCTGCTTGCACGTGACAAGAGAGGCAGTGTGCACTCAGGGTGGTCAGTACTATAAGAGGTGAATTCCAATCAGCTGCCTTGTACCTGACTGCCAACCATGTATCAGACTGAGGCTGGGCCCTGGGAATATGGAGAGGCCCACACGAGGTCCCTGCCATGGTGGGTACCTTTACAGATTATTTTCAGAGAAGGCAAACTGTGATACCCACTAACACCTGCAGAGGCAGAGATAAGTGCCCCAGGAAGGGCACAGTGTAAGCAAATGCACAGAAGGGGAGGCGGGGCAAGCCATGAGAGTCTGCAGGAGGCGCCTGTGCCAGGTCATGAAGGTCTTCTCTCCTAGTGGCTTCAAGTCCTGGCCCCACCACTGAGAATCTTTGCTGCCCCTCCCTGACAACAGATGCAATCTCAGCCATGATGTGAGCTAGGCAGTAAACACCCTGGGCACTAGTGTGATGGGGCAAAGGGAGTGGGCTTCAGGCTGTGGAATTTCAGGATTCACTCAGAAAGCCCATTTGATACCCACACTATGTCCTCTGACACAGCCCTTATCGGTAATAAAGTTGACAATTTGGCCTTTATTTGTCTCATTCCTTTTTAATTCCCAGTTGATCCTGCATCCAGTGAAGAGCAGTACTAGTAATCAGGGCCCCCAAAGACCCTCAACCATAGCAATTAAATAACTGACCCCTGCATGCCACCCCTGTGCTCTGTACTTTATATGCATCATCTCATGACCCTCTGAAATGGAGTCCTGTTTGCCTCATTTTACAGTGAAGACAATGGAGGCTCAGAGACGTTAAGTGACACTGCTGGTAAAGTGACTGGAGACAGGGTTTGAGCCCAGGTCTTTGTGACTCTGGAATGAGTGTTCTAGGGGCCATGATGAAAGCAGGAAGTCAGTACTAGAATCCATATTATTAGTCTCCTGACTCCCAGTCCAGAGCTCAGGATGACAAAGGTGCCCCATCTTGAAATAGGAACACAGCAAGGTAGAAGTCGAGAAGGATCTGGGACTTCCAGGAAGAAGAGGGCAGAGGAAGGAAGGTTTTATACACATCTAGTCCCAGTGTTACTGCTCTTTCAGCATCTTCAAGTCCTGGAGAGACCAGGATTCAGGGGCTCTTTGGGAGAAAAGAATCTCTGAAGACAGCCTCCCAAAGATGGAGGATTTAGGAAGAACTGAGAATGGGAGTGGGCTGGACCCTGAGCTAGGCAGCAAGGGGAGTAATTGGAAGTGAGTTTTAGCTCACAGCCATGAGGGCCTGCACTCATTTTATACACGAAACTAGCTGACATGCACAATTAGACAGTGTCCAGAGAAAGCCACATTCAGTGTCACGTATGTCATTATAGATGCAAATGTAGATGGGGCCCAGATAGGTTAAGTAATGTGCCCAAGGTCACACAGCAGGTGGGTAGAAGTGCCTCTGGAAGGAGAAGAAGGGGTAATGGCGATGGAGAGTAGACTTACCGTGGGGCAGGTCCGCAGGTGCCCGGGTGCCAGGGTGGATTCGCACTTGCTCCCACTGGAAGTCATCGTACTGGGCCTGGCTATACTCGCAGGGCACTGCTGGGTCACTTGCCTCCTCGAACGTGCAGCCAGCTGTGAGAGCAGGGCCTGGTTAGCCCAAGCTAAGGCAGGGCTGCTGGCCAGGAGGGCTCCTGGAGGGTAGCCCCACTCTCCCTTCTACCCAGGCCCACCTGCCCTCCTCCCTCTCTTCAGGCCCTTCCCCACACTGCTCCCTCCCTCTAGCAAAATTCTCCCTCCTCCACCCTCTCCCTCTACCAAGGTCCCCTCCCAATACCAAGATGTCCCTACACTGCCAACTCCCCCAGTACTTCCCAGGACCCCCCAACCACCACTGGCTCAGTCATCCATCAAAGACCCTCCTCAAAAACTAGTTATCAGGATTGCTATATTATTGGAACTTCACAACAACCCATAAGATCAGGAATAGAATCATCTCCACTTTGTGGATAAGGAAACTGAGACCCCAAAAGGCTGAGTGACTTCATTAGGGTCACACAGGTCACTGGTGATGGAGGTGGGGTTTGAACTGAGATCTCCGGATTGTTACTCAGTGTTCTGTCACCTGCCCCTCTATCTTCCCATAGAGGACAGACAGTGGGCCCTGGGCCTGGCAGGACCATGCATGCCATAATCCAGCCCAATGAGATCTCCTTTAAAAACAACAGTTGCCGCCAATCCACTCAAGCCGGGCATGATGCTAAATGGCGTAAGTACAGAGCCTCGTTCAGGCCACGCATTCTGAGTCAGGCACCACTATTTTTCCTACTTGACAGATGTTGATGGGATTCAGTCATTGCCCAAAGTCGGCCAAATTAGGTCTCTGCCTGCAGGAATGTGACATGCAAAAGCACAGTCATGTGTGGACTAGGCACATGTATGACTAGATGAAGCAACTTCCCATGATTTGCAACCAGTACTAACAGTTTAAATGAGAAAGAGGGGAGGAAGTGAGGATTGAAATACATGTGAGTCCTTTGGTTGGTAATGAGGTCCATATATCTTAGTGAGTTCATCAAAGGCCTGAGCTGGTTGCCTGATAAACCTGAGAACACTATTGGTTCAGAAAGGAATTGCAAGCTTCTCCCTGGCACTCACTCCCAAACCTTAGTGTTTGGAGCCCCATCAGGAGCCTGAGGCATCAGAAACCCAGGAAAATGCCCAAGTAAGTGGCGAGGAAGCAAGCGCAAACCATGCCAGACCCTGTCCTGGGTGCCTGCCAGCCACTGGTACTCCTCCCGATTTGACAGGTGACGTGACTGAGGATCTGAGGAGTGAAGGGATTTGTCCACAGCACCACGTGGTGGATCAATGAGGAGGCTTTGGCATCACAGACTTGGGATCGAATCTTGACTGCAATTTGCCAAACCTTGTGACCAGGGGCAGGTGGCTTCTCTTTCTGAGCCTCTGTTTCCCTATCTGCACATAGGCTTGTTGAGGATTTGATGTAGTGGCCCACTTAGCACAATGCCTAGCATACTTAAGCACTCAGGAAATAGCAGCTCTTATATGTACCATGCAAGTCTCCTAGGGAACAGAGGTGGGATTTGAATCCATGTGGGTCAGATGACGAAGTCAAAGCTTCCCACCAAAAGAGGTTTCGATACCAGAAGGAGCAGACCTGAGCTGCTTCCCAATCTCAAGAAGAAGAGGGAGAGGTATAGATAGTTGTGATATTTACACATATTTGGTTAGTGCAAAAGTAATTGCAGTTTTTGCCATTTTTTTAAAGTAATGGCAAAAACAGCAATTACTTTTGCACAACCTAATACATATTTATTTATATATATAAAACCCTTTGTACAGTCTTATGTTATAATGTTGGACACTTTAGGCCTCAGAAACAGGCCTCAGGAAACAAAATTTCTCTCTGACCTATTCCTGTCCTCCTTTCACCTGTCCAAGGCAGGGCTCTAATCTAATCATGGGTCATTCCAGAGAGGGTCCTGCCCCATACCCTAGAGGAAGGAATGCCACGGAAAGGCCAAGTAAAGTCTAAGCAGACAGGCCTTGCTGGGTTTAGATCAGGTGCTTTATGTGCAATCACATTTGTC
Source organism: Pan paniscus (assembly GCF_029289425.2). Lineage (NCBI taxonomy): Eukaryota > Metazoa > Chordata > Mammalia > Primates > Hominidae > Pan > Pan paniscus. Next base: position 197,589,961 of record NC_073249.2, read on the forward strand.
CATCATGCTTATGTAAGGAAACCTCCGTAAATACCCAAAAGGACAGGGTTCGGAGAGCTTCCAGACAGCTGAACACATGGAGCTTCTTGGAAGATGGTGGGTCCAGAAAGGGCAAGGAAGCTCCATGTCCCTTCTCCCATACCTCACCCTATGCATCTCTTCATCTGTATCCTTTGCAATATCCTTTATAATTAACCAGTTAATGTGTTTCCCTGAGTTCTGTGAGCTGCTCCAGCAAATTAATCAAACTCAAAGAGGGGGTCGTGGGAACCCCAACCTGCAGCGGGTCGGCCAGAAGTTCTGGAGGCCCAGACTTGCGACTGGTGTCTGGAGGAGGAGGCAGTCATGGGGACTGAGCCCTCAACCCATGGGATCTGACTCTTGTGCTAGAACTGAATTGGAGGACACCCACCTGGTGTCTGCTACAGAATTAATTGCTTGCTTGGTGGTGGGGAGAAGCCCCCACACATTTGGTCACAGAGGCCTCCTGTGTTGATGACTGCTGCTGTGGTGGTGTGAGGGCAGAGGAAAAACACCGTTTGAGAGAGCTTTTCCCAAACAACAACACCTGGGGAGTGAGTGCTATGTCACAGGCCCAGTGCTAGGCATCTTCACACGCAGCAAGCGACTTCACTTTTAGGAGGCTCTACTGTTTCATCTGCAGCTGCAACTCCTCTAGGCGGTGATGCGGATGATGTGAAGTAGCACATGAAAAACACACCCAGGCCAGGCGCGGTGGCTCACACCTGTAATCCCAACACTTTGGGAAGCCGAGGCAGGCAGATCGCCTGAGGTCAGGAGTTCAAGACCAGCCTGGCCAACATGATGAAACCCCATCTCTACTAAAAATTAAAAAATTAGCTGGGTGTGGTGGCGCATGCCTATAGTCCCAGCTACTTGGGAGGCAGAAATAGAAGAATCACTTGAACCCAGCAGGCAGAGGTTGCAGTGAGCTGAGATGGTACCCCTGCACTCCAGCCAGGGTGACAGAGTGTGACTCTGTCTCAAAAAAAAAAAAAAAGAAAGAAAGAAAAAAGAAAAACACACCCAGAAGAGCCAGGCACAAAGGGGCTCCTCACTGCTGGGGGCTCCCGGTCTTCTCCTGAAATGGTGAGACGTGGGTGTGAGGATGGCACCAACCAGTTGGGATGAAGTAACAGAAGACTCTTTCCAGAGCTGAGGCAGGACCTTGGCTGAGCTCTTTGGCTCTTTGTTTGAAAATCCCTGGTCAGCATCATACCCTATTGCCTGTAGGAGGTGGGTATTAACCCCATCTGTACCTGGAGGGCCTCAGCTTCCCCTGTAGAAAAAGACCCACAGTGCAGCAGAGAGAAAGAACATGGCAAGTACAGAGAGAGAGCATGGTGGTCAGGGAGGACTTCCTGGAGGAGGAGGCCAGCTGACTTCAGCTTGAGCTGGGTCTGCCCTAAGGCTCTTAGCCAAGGCCTCCTTGAGGTAGAGGGGTTGCCAGAAAGGGAAGCCCAGGATCTAAAGCCCTGGATGGGGCTCAGGCCTTTCCTGTTCCTTCACAAGTAACAAAGCCGCTGCCCTGATGTCTCACTCACCACCCTGGGGAGAGCCTGGGAGTGCCAGCCCCTTGGCTTCCTCTTGTTCATCCTGAGCCAGGCCACACGAACGGCCAGGACTCCCAGACTGACTAACCTGGTCAGAGTGACACCCAGACCACCTGACCTCAGTCACAGGAGCCCCCAGATAGACTGACAACAGTCCTATGATCCCTAGCCAGACTGACCCAAGTTGGTGACCCCCAAATAGGCCGACCTCAGCCAGCCTGGCTCCCAGCTGACTGTCCCTGTTGAAAGTGGCCTCTGCCTCATACAGATGACCCCCAGACTATCTCACTTCGGCCAGAATAACCATCAGACTGACCGACCCCAGACCTGCACACCCCAGCCACAGTGACCCCTGACCTCTGCCAAATGACCCCTACAACTGACCCCGGCCAAGGTGACCTCCAAGGAGTCACTCTGGATGGGCTGACTGGCTGACCCCATCCAGAGTGATTCCTTTTTTTTTTTTTTGAGATAGAGTCTCATTCTGTTGCCCAGGCTGAAGTGCAGTAGCATGATCTCGCTCACTGCAACCTCCAGCTCCCAGGTTCAAGCTATTCTCGTGCCTCAGCCTGCAAAGTAGCTGGAATTATAGGCACGTGCCACCATACCCAGCTTGTTTTTGTATTTTTAGTAGAGACGGGGATGTCACCATGCTGGCCAGGCTGGTCTCAAACTTCTGGCCTCAAGTGGTGCCTCCACCTTGGCCTCCCAAAGTGCTGGGATTACAGGCATGAGCCTCAGAGTGATTCCTTAACCAGATTCACTCCCTCTCCCTGACCCATGTCCGTCTCTAGACCTGTGTCTCTGGGCCAGGCCCAGTTCTAGCTCCAGCCCATAGTGGGTAACATCTCTGGGGACAGGCTCCCTAAGGAGAGCCCCACCCTCACCCCTTCCCCTGGTCCCTTGAGATGGGAATGGTCAGCTAGGAGCCAAAAGCCCCAAAGCCAAGTCCCAGCTCTGCTAGAGACTCAACTCCTGCTGGAGGCCACTAAATCTGACTTTGAGTTCAGAGCAAGAATGGTAGCAAGGAATCCTTCTTGACTCCATCGACACAGACATGGGCACAGACATGCACATATACACATCAATACCTCTATGAAGGGGCTGTGAATTACCACCATGACCACCTGAGCCGGTGAATCCTCAGCAACTCAGAAGGTAGGTAGTATTATTTTTGTCTTATTGTTAGTTTATTAGGTACTATTATTATTCCTAATTTACAGATTAAAACAGGCTCAGAGAGATACAGCTGCTTACTCAAGGCCATGCAGCTACAATGTGCAGAAGCTCAGACTTAAACCTCCTATCTTTATTCCAGGAAACTGGGCACAAACAAAACAAAGCCTGCCCTTCTGCTGGCCATAAGTGTTAATTCAGCTTCATTCACAGGGGATTTTTCCCTGCCAGTACAAAGCAGGTCCCAGGCTGGCACTATTAGAGGTACAAGGATGATGAAGACTCTGCCCTGCCCTCAGGGACCTCCTAGTCCCAGTGAGGGTGAGGAAGAGGGAATGAGGGAATAAGGGAAGAGTCAAGGCCACAAGAGGGGGTCCAGGGGAGGGGGCCAGGTAGAGGGGAAAGGCCTCCTGGAAGAGGCGGCATCTAAGCAGAGCCAAGAAGGATAGGTAGAAATGGGTGGAAGGCATTTGTGGCAAAGGACCCAGGGGAGCAAAGCAAGGTGGTCAATAAACACAGTTCGTCCAGGGCACAGAAAGGAGCCCAGGTTGGCTAAAGCCGTGGGAGCTATGACTGGAGGGAGGGGAGGTTGAGGCCAAATCATGGAGGACCCTGAACGCCAGGGTGAGGAGCTGGGCCTCATTTTGAATTGAGAAGCCACAGTAGGTGTTTGAGTAGGAAAGTTTATCTCATCCTGGATTCAGATGAGATAAATGATATATCCTATAAGCCATGAGTAGGGCAGGTGGTGTCTCCAGAGAGCACAGCAGGATCCAGAGGGAGCTTGGGACCAAGCCACCAAGGGGTCCAGAGTCAGATGTCAGAAACTGGTGAGGACAGGGGCCTCAAGTCCCCTTCCAGGATGTAAACGGCTCACCCTCCAATCACACTCAGAGAGGTGCACAGCACACAACACACATATGCCCTGAGCCCCACGCTCAGTGTTCACACACACTCCCTTTCTGCAGCCTGGGCCAAGCCTGGGGATGCAGCCTCAGACTGGGAACAGGGAGAATGCCTGCCCTTGGGCACCCCATCTCTACAGAGGCCTCCCTGAGAGGGTGAATTGAATCAACCCAAGACCCCCAAGGGCTCCCCCAGCCTCAGTTCAAACTGGCCCAGCTACATTCCTCAGCTAATCTCCCCAATCTGGCAGGCGGTTGCCTGAGCAACCGTCAGCCACAATTTGGGAAGGCAGGGGGATGGTTTAGCCACATCCGGCTGGGCTCAGGATGGGGTGATATAAGGGGCAGAGCTGCCTCTGGAGGAGTGTGGGAGGGGTCTCCCTGGTGGGAGGGGCTCCACACCTCCCCATGCACGTGTCCACATGCAGGTGTGCGTGTGAGTGTGTGCAGGTGTGCATGTGTGTATGTGTGTGCACACGTGCACTCATGGCTCTAAGATGACAGGACAGCCTGGTACTGAGTTTCAAGTATTCAGATGGGAGGCGGAAGACCGGGATCTTTTTCCCGCTGAGCCTCTAAGTCCCTTTGTGACTTTGGGCAGGTGACTTGCCCTCTCTGAATCCTTACCTCCTCACCTGTAAAATGAGAGTGGGGACCGCTAAGGTCGGATGACCGGTTGCAGTTGCGTGAGTGTGCACGTGAGCAAGAGTCATCTTGGGGCAGAGGTGCATGAGGGTGGGCATGGGTGTCGGAAAGGGGAGGTCTCCCGGGCAGGCGCTGTGAAGCCGTGGGTGTATAGACGTCCATTTACAAGCAAAGGTACAGGGCATATTTAGTGGTAAGCCTGCACCTAAGGGGGAGGTGGGTGTGTGCAGTAAGGTAGATGGGAGTTGTGCATATGTGTATGTGTCAGTGTGAACACAAGCACTGTGCACCAGACTTTCCTCACACCAGACAGGGAACAGCACTCCATGCCCAATGCGGCTGCCGCTGCAACCAGTATTTTCTGAAGACACCTGGCAAACAGAGCCTGTTTGCAATGAGACTTTTCTGCCCTTTGGTTTGTCAATAGAACATCCAATTCCCAAGAGTGGTCCCAGGAGAAGCAAAACTTTTCCCAACAGGTTGCACATTTAGGGGCTGGGATTTCACCCAAGCCCAGGTACATGCCCAGTTGTGGGTGGGGGAATTCAAATACAACCCCAACAACAACACTGGACTATTTCATCATCCAAGGTTGTACCCCTATTCTCAGCAGCCCAACCCAAGCCTGGAACCAACACTGGCCTCACCCCTGACTTGCTTGCCTAACCCAGCCCCATCCTGGGTTCTCCACCCCAACTACAGCTCCATCTCAGGCCTGTCTAATCCCTACCTCCTCCCTGCCTGAGGTCAAGGACCACGTCTCATGCATTTGAACCCCATCCCAAGCCCTGTGTATAGCCAACAGTGCCTGGACTTATTGACCCCATGATCCCAGCTAGTCTGACCCTCACCAACCACACCCAGCTCTAGGACCATGACTCCAGCCCAGAGGCCCGGCCCAGCCCACCTTGCTACTCTCCTTGCCCAAGTCAACTCATCTAGACCTAGGCCGAGGCTCCCAGAGCTGCCCGAAGAGCCCTGACAAACTGATGGGTCATTAATTGTAGTCAGGGCTGGGAGAAGTATGCCCATTTTCTAATCACCCAGGAGTCTCCATAGCTGCAACCAGAAAGATCGCCCAGGGCTGGGCCACAGGGAAAGTTGAGCTAGCACCACCCACAGAGCCAACAGACAGCCTGACAATGCCAACATCTTGCCATCTCCACTGAGAATGGAAGGAAACCAAGTACAGCAGGAGATCTTATGCCAGGCCCACTCCCCATCTCCCTGATCAATATGTGCTGCAAATCCCAGAGTTAGCAGTAGAGCTGCCACACTGGCAGTATGAGGGGAAGGCACAGGCCAGGGCTGGATGCCAGACAGAGGAAAAGGGCCGAATGGAGGACTATGTTGTGCAGTGGTGCAGTGGGCAAAGAGTTCACAGATCTGCCCTGCAGACACCCTGCAACATACGAAGACAGAGTACAGAGTAGAGGGGCATGGGGCTGTGCACAAACCCAAGCAGTGTGACGATCTGTACTTCATAAAGGTCCATGGAGAGAGGCCTCTGCTGTGCCACAGTGCAGTGTGTGGAGGGTGCAGTGCAGCAGCTTTGCAGTGTAGAGACAGAATACTGTTACACAATGCAGGGAGCAGAGCCCACAGTGTGCACAGGCCTCATTACAGACATCTGGTACAGCATGGCAGAACTGGCCAGGGCCATGATGCACCATGGAAGAGCCACATCCATCATGGGCATGACCCAGAGCGGCACAAGGCACACCGCGCCACTGCAGTGCACTTAGTGGTACACTGGGCTGGCACCCAGTGCTACGTGATAGGTGTATGGAGGAATGCCAAGATGGTAAGTTTAAGCCTTACTAGTTCAAGCTTCATGCATTCTCAGGGGAAGGGTGTGTGCCCTGCATAGACATACAGCACGGGCACACAGAACAACAGAGAGATACGGGGATGGGAAAGGGGCAGTGAGTGAAGAAGAAACTGCTGGGTGCGGCAACCCAGCCTAGAATATAAGCCCAATAAATACAGTCCTGAGGAACAGAGTAGGTGCAGACTCGAGGCACGGGTAGGAAGTGGCACAAAATGGAGTACAATTAAGATGCAGTGTGGAGCTGGGCGCAGTAGCTCACGCCCGTAATCCCAGCACTTTGAGAGGCCGAGGCAGGTGGATCATTTGAGGTCAGAGGTTTGAGACCAGCCTGACCAACATGGTGAAACCTCGTCTCTAGTAAAAATACAAAAATTAGCTGGGTTTGGTGGCACATGCCTGTAATCCCAGCTACTCGGGAGGCGGAGGCAGGAGAATCACTTGAACCCAGGGGGCGGAGGTGGCAGTGAGCCCAGATCGCTCCATTGCACTCCAGCCTGGCCAACAGAGTGAGGCTCCATCTTAAAAAAAAAAAATAGATGCTGTGTGGAACCAGTGGATTCAACACAAGGGCTCTGGGTCCCGCAATCCGGTAGACTGCATACAACCCAACAGTGAACAGGTTCGTTGCAGGGTAGAGGCCCTGGGCAGTAATCCTGTGCAGTGCACGAATGCAATGTCAGATACTGTGCAGCGGTGCTGCCTTTGCAAACCTAAGCCAGTCCTGAAGCCCAAGAAAGTGGTCCCAAGCTGTACTATAGATATAGACTCCGAGTCGTGTGCAACATGGGGCAGTGAGGACACTCAATGCAAAGATGTTGTTCACGTAGGGCTGACAACAAAAACCTGGAAAAGGACACCAGCCTACAGATACCATGGTGGTAGGACAGTGAAAGGCCAGGACACCATAGGGGCAGCGTTTCAGCAGCAGTGGCGCAGTGCAAGGGCTGGGCCATGAGGCATATATCCAGTGCAGCAAAGCAGTGCACATGCACAGAAGTGCTATGTGGGGCAAAGTGCACTGTTGGTACAATGCAACTGTGGAATGCAGAGGGGCCATGCCCAGAAACTCAGGAAAAGTTCACAGTCCTGATGCAATACTGACGTCCATGCAATAGTGCAGTGCAGTACAGAGATGCTGTGTGATGCCAAGATGCAATGTTGTGGTAGCATGCCATCTGTTGGCACGGTGCAGTGCTGCAATGCGAGGAGCTATGCCCAAACCCCAAAAGAGTCCACGTGCCCAATGCAATGTAGACTGCCTGGTGAGGCACTGGGGTGCAGAATATAAATGCTCTATGACACAAACATGCAATGTGGCCACAGAAAACCATGTGTTGATCTCAGACAGTGGTGCAGTGTGAGCGGCTCCGCCCAGAAACCCAGGAGAATTCACCTTCCCAATGCAACACTGACATCCAGCAGAGTGACACAGTATACAAGAGAGCAGCAAAGACACACACATGGCAGGATCATGGCAGGATGGAGGCACGGTCCAATAGGACAATGCAGAGGCAGAGCATGCAGAAACTCAGGAGAACGCACACCCTCAATGCAATGCAGCAATCCCAGTGAAGTAGAGGGCTGAGACAGAGGGCTGTGCGAGGAGGCTGGACCCAGGAATCCCAGACAGCGCACATCCAGAGCAGTCCAGAGCCTGGCACGCTGCAACAGTGTTGCTGGGAGGGTCGTGATGCCTCCCTGTGATGCACTGGAGGAGAGGGGAGCTCAGATCCCTGGAAAACCCTCTACCTACAGCTCTGCCCGGCCACGCTGGCTCACCCCACAAGTTGGGGGCTGAAATCTCATCTGGCTTGTCTCCCTCCCTCCAACATCTTCCACCCCAGTGACTCTCCAAGGGCAAAGGATGAAGCCACTGCCACCCACAGGATAGGCCATCTAGAATCGAGCACATTGTCCAGGTATTATAACTGAGCAGAGCCCCAGCATGCTGGCAGGAAAACAATGAATTCAAATTCTGCTGGTAAAGCTCTCGGACAATTAAAGTACAGCCCCTGGCCCTCAGCCCAGGGCAGGACAGAGGAGAGATAGAGAGAAAGACCTATTACTGGATTAGGCCCTGGGACAGGGTGGGCAGGAAGTAGGATGAACAAGAGGTGAGGATGTCAGAGAAGAGCCAGACTCAATCAACCTGGCTAGGCACTCCCCAACCACCACCCCCATCCCCACCACTATTACTCCCTCCCAGGCCTGGACTTCATCAGAAACCAAGAACAAACTTTTCTGGGCACACAGGATGACCGCACACAGGCACATACACACATCATAACAGTGAACACTTACACAGTGCTTACTATGTGCAGGACCTGTTCTAACCTACATAATCATAACCATAAAACATATCCTCATGACAAACGCATGCAGTGTGTTCTATTATTATCCCCATTCCACAAATGAGAACACTAAGGGCCCAGAGAGGTCAGTAACTTACCAAAGTATCACACAGCCAGAAGTGGTGGGCTTAGGATTAGAACCCAGATGGTCTGGGTCCTCAACCCATGCTCTTAACCACCACACGCTAGACAAACACATATTGACAGGCATGCCCAGCCACAAGTCCACATGCACGCTCCTGTAAACACACATACATACACATTCTAAGCAATGTATTTCCCACTCTCAGCTGAGACTCACCTGTCCTATCCACTAGGTTTCTGATACCTCCCAGTTGTCACCTCTTATCTCCACCTCTTACCTCCACCTCTTATCACCCACATCTCCTGGTTCTTTCTATCCTCCACCTGTCCCCCAACCCTCAGTTGTTCCCCCAATACCGCCTGTCCCTTCACTGTCAGCTGTCCCATCCCCCAGGTATATCTTTCCCACCAGCTATCTTCTATCCGCCAGTGGTCCCCCAGGCCTCAGCTGTCACCCACCATAGTGGACATCTGACGGTGTGCTGCGGTTTTCCGTCTCCTTTTTCCACTAGTCTGGGAGCCCCCGGGGGCTGAGCTGTCACCCCACCCCTAGCTTTAATCTTGCCCTGTCAAATATCCTCAGCATCTCCCCTTCCTAACAGCCCCATCTCAATCTTTCTCCCCAGCTTCTGCCCTCAAACTCCCAAGCCTCAGCAGCCCTCCAAGCCCCCTTTCTCCTTGTCCCTTCTGAGTCATCACAAGGTCCTGTGGTTTGCATCCTGGGAATCTGCCCAAGACCTCCTGTGTCATCTGGAAGCAGCATCTTCTGAGCTGTCCCCCTCAGGGGTCCTCCCACAGTCATTCTGCAGGCAATGGCAGCCCCCAACCCAGAGCCAAAGGAGGAGGCATAGCCAGCCCACCCATGACTGTGCTGCAGAGCCCCAGCTCCTGCATTCACCCCTCCAAGCCTTCCCTGTGCACCCAGAGGCATCAAGATGCAGCCACTTAGTGGGCATCTCCCACGTAAAGGCCCTGGGGACCACAGATGACGAAGACACAGCTCAGCCCCTGGGGGCTCCCAGCCTAGTGGAAAAAGGAGACGGAAAACTGCAGCACATTGTCAGACGTCCACTATGGGAGAAATTTGACCAACTGCACCGGGAGAGGGCTGGGAAGGCTTCGCTGCATCAGTGACAATGGAGCTGAACTGTGAAGGTTGAACAAGTAGGTAGATCCCCCACCCCCACCGCGAGGTGAGAAGTAGGGAGGGGCACAGTGTGTGCAAAGGTAGAGAGGTGTGAACTGGCATGGCAGGCTCCTGGATCAGCAATTTGCCTGGTGATTTGGAGCAGACAGCGGATAGGCAGGAGTGGGGTCAGGGAAGAAAGGCATCATGTGAAGCTGCTTCAGAAAGAAAGGGCTGGTCATGCAGGGCCTCATCTGCTATGCTAGGGTTTGGGTTTTGTCCCCTGAGTTCTGGGGAGCCTTCAGCTTGGGACAAAGGAGTGGCAGCATCCTATGTCTGCCTTAGAAGCTTATTCCAGCCACAGGGTGGTGGAAGCATTAGAAACCAAAAGCCTGGGGAGGGCCCGGTGGCTCATGCCTGTAATCCCAGTACTTTGGGAGGCCGAGTCAGGCAGGTCACCAGGTCAGGAGATGGAGACCATCCTGGCTAACACAGCGAAACCCCGTCTTTACTAAAAATACAAAAAATTAGCCGAGCGTGGTGGCACGCGCCTGTAGTCCCAGCTACTTGGGAGGCTGAGGCTGAAGAATTGCTTGAACCCAGGAGGCAGAGGTTGCAGTGAGCCAAGATGGTGCCCCTGCACTCCAGCCTGGGTGACAGAGTGAGACTCCATCTCAAAAAAAAAAAAGAAACCGAGAGCGTGATGGCAGGCAGAGTAGAGGCCAAGAAGGCTACCAGGCTACTGCAATAGTCCAGGCAAGATCTAATAAGGCTGCAGAGAAGGGGCCTGGATTGAACAAAACCTTTTGTCAAGAGCCACTGAGTCATGGTCCATCCAGACCAATTCCCCTCCCAGAGATGCCCAGGCCTCACTGAAGGTGCTGCAGGCCGCCTCATGCCTCTAGACCAGTGCTGTCTGCAGAACTTTCTGAGAGGATGGAAATGTTCTCTGCCTGCATTAACCAGTACAATGAGAGCCACTAGCAACATGTGACTCTTGAGGACTTGAAATCTGACTAGTGCAACTGAGGGATTGAATTTTTATTTTAATTAATTTAAATGTAATACCCATACATGACTCAGGAGCCACTGTATTGGAGAATGCAGGTAGAGGACAATTTCCATCACCACAGAAGGTTCTATTAGATAACACAGCTCTAGGCTGACCGTTGAAAAACAGAACTATCAGGGCCCCTTCCAAGGCTTCTGGCTTTGGAGTCTGAAGAGCGATCAGGAGGCAAGTCCCAGGGAAGGGGCTACCAGAGGTTGAGTTGGGTACAGCCACCAGGACGTTCCCACCCAACACGTCCACACCCCTTGTGGACACATCCTGGATACATGGACACCACCATAGGTCACAAGGGCACCTCCACATCTAAACATACAAATAGACACATGAGGCCAGGCACAGTGGCTCACACCTGTAATCCCAACACTTTGGGAGGCCGAAGCAGGTGGATCACCTGAGGTCAGGAGTTCAAGACCAGCCTGGCCAACATGGTGAAACCCCATCTCTACTAAAAATACAAAAATTAGCCAGGCATGGTGGCGGGTGCCTGTAATCCCAGCTATTCGGGAGGCTGAGGCAGGAGAATCGCTTGAACCCAGGAGGCAAAGGTTGCAGTGAGCCGAGATCATGCCATTGCACTCCAGCCTGGGTGACAAAGCGAGACTCCATCTGAAAAAAAAAGAAGAAAAGGCCGTGCGCTGTGGTTCACGCCTGTAATCTCAGCACTTTGGAAGGCCAAGGCAGGCAGATCACAATGTCAGGAGTTCAAGACCAGCCTGACCAACATGGTGAAACCCAGTCTCTACTAAAAATACAAAAATTAGCCAGGCATGGTGGCATGCGCCTGTAATCCCAGCTACTTAGGAGGCTGAGACAGGAGAATCACTTGAACCCGGGAGGCGGAGGTTGCAATGAGCCAAGATCACGCCACTGCACTCCAGCCTGGGCGACAGAGTGAGACTCCATCTCAAAAAAAAAAAAAGAAGAAGAAGAAAAAAAAAAAAAGTAGACACATGGCACCCCACACCCAGACTCACTAACAACTGGATACTTCAATGACTGGGTCCCTGTTGTTTCATACACAGATAACCCCACCCTCAGATACCCGGACACTTGGGGACCCCTACAACCAGACACTCAGGCACCTGGCCAGCCCCATACCTGGACACAACACAGAGACACTCCCCACTTATAAATACCCACTAACCTGAGGACTCCCAGACACATGGATACACCCACCTCCACACCCAGGGATGCTGGGATAGCCTCTGTCTGCACACCCTGCTCCTCCCACATGCTGGTACTGGGTTGTCCATACCTAGATAGCGAGACACCACCCATCCAAATAGCTCTGCACCCAACTCCAGGAATGTGATACTTGGATAGCCAGACACCCTTAGCACCAGGCTCCCCAGGGGTCAAAGCAGCTGGTTACCTCCCTACTCCAAACTCAGATCCTGCCACACCACACGATAACCAGATGGCTAGACACCCTAACAGGTCACATGTGTCCATGCCCCTAGTTACAATCCCTACACACCCCCCACTCTGACTGCCCAGATGCTAGAGTCACATCTGCACACACCTCAGCCAGCCTCCCCAACCCCATCTGCCAGGGCCACCATGGGATGCAGTTCTCCTCCCTTCCCTCCGGTGCACAAGCGGTGAGAACAGAGGCTGTGACCCCACCCGCCCACCCTAGGATCTAGGACTGAGGACTAAGGGAGGGTCTTCCAGGAAGCTTCCCTCCCTCTCCTAACACAGGGCCCTGCGGGCTCCCTCCCTCCTCCCCAGCCACTCACACAGACCGTTGAGACTCAACGTCTCACCAACTGCCAGGCCCCATCACAAAAGGCTGAGACTGGGGGCTGGAAGAGCCCTGCCAGCTGCTAGGGGTGGGGCCAGAGCCTGGGGGAGGGGCTGGCAGGCAGGAGGCCCGTTCCCTTCAGTCTCTTGCCAGGGACTCAACCTCCCCAACTCAAAGCTCCCAGATGACACTCTCAACATGGCCTTTTCACAACATAACACCATCCCCCACCCTCCAGGAATTTTCCAGATTCCTGGAGGGAAACCTGGTTCTTCAATCTCTACCTTCAGTGGAATCAGTGCGCCCCCATCTGGCATCTCCACCTCTGAACTTGGCCCCCTTAAACTTTATTCTTTCAGGCCATATATATTTATTCAGACCCGGTGGGCCAGGCCTTGTACCTGGCACTAAGATTCAGAAGTAAACTAAAAACCCAGTCTCTGTCCTCAGCTCTCAGTCTGGTAAGGGAGACAGCACTAATAAACTGTAATTACAATAATTACAATGCTATGTAAAAATCCAATTGACCCCCACCCCCAACTTCCTAGGCTAGGACAGGGCATCACCGAGGAAGGCTTCAGGGAGTGGATGATGCTTAGAGCTGAGAGCCCATCAAGTTGCAGGAGTTCACCAGCGAAAAGCTGGAGTTAGAAAGTTCTGCAGAGAAAGCACGGCTTGCCCAAAGGCCCAGAGAGGAGACAGCAGGCTGTGGGCATTTGGGTCTTTGGTAAGAAGGTCAGGCTGGCCAGATCATAGGATGCAAGGGGCAGTGACACAAAACAAGATGCAGCTGGACAGGCGGGCAGGAGCTAGAGCCAGCAACAGGGCCAAGGGATAAGGACTTCACCCTGAAGGCAATGGGGAGCCTACAAAGGGTTTTAAACCCTTTGAGTTAAAATGTATTTTACAAAGATCCCCGGCACCATGAGGGAAAGAGGGAAGGAGGAGGCTGGAGCCTTCCTGCAGGTGAAAGATAGCTGAGGACGGACAGAAGGAGACAGATGAAAGAGTCTCTGAGAGGGCAGACAGGACGTTCCAGGATGCAGGAGGGCAACTAGGAAGAGAAAAGGGGGGAGGGGGAGGAAGGAGGAGCACAAGGTACCCCCTGCAACTCTGGCCAACCCAGTCCTGCATGGAAAGGCCACCCCATATGCCCAGCTGAGCTGATGAAAATCATGGAAGGATGGTGGCCTGTCTCCATCAAGCACGATGCTTGCCCTAGGTTTTTTCTGACACCAGAGCTGGGCAGCAGGCTGTCCAGGAGCTCAGCGTCCCCACCTCGGCCACTGTCACTGCTTCCTGCTAAGTCCCCTCCCCTAGCCCCAGGGAAAAGGGAGGGATGCCCAGACAAGCCTTTATTGCCCAACCTGAAACCACTGGGCAGCCGCTCCCTCATTCCTGCCGTCCACAACTCCTGCGACCAAAAGGACAAAATAGCAAGAACACAGCAGAATAAATAACTACCAGGTTTGCAAGGCTGAGAAGGCATCACACACCGCCCCTACCCGGAAGCTCCGGAGCCATTCAGGGAGCTGGGCTGACTCTGTCCAGACTGGGGACAAGGGGTATCACATCTATTCTACTTGGGCTTCTGAGTTCATCTCTAAGAATAACAAAGGGGGCCAGGAACTTTACAAGTGAGGTGATTTGCCAGACATCACATGAATAGCAAGTAGCAGAGGCAGAATTTGACACCGAATACCCCAGCTTTAAATCACAGCCTCTGTCTGGGGCTTTGCAACAACTCTCAAATCCATTTTTTGTTCCCTGGCACTCACAGACAGAGCCTTACTTTACAAGGTACTTGGTATCTACCAAAAGTGCCATACACCATTATCATGATGGCTATGAGGCAGAAGAGGAAACTGAGGCATCAAGAATGGGAGTAACCTGCTCTAGGCCTCACTCCCAAACTTCAGTTCCTGACAGTCCTCCTGCTGGCAGGGCTTGGGGCTTGTGAGTGTTCTTGAAATCAAAGCGATGGTGGTAGGAGCGGGGATGGGGCGCATACAGAACCCCGCGGGTTTGATTTCACGGTGGGAGAGGGAGGCAAAGTTGCCGCAGGACATGGGGGAGAAGTCGGGGAGGATGGGGTGGGAGGTCGCCTTGGGCGTCCTTTCGGGAACGGGGAGGTCAAAGCTAAAGCTGTGCCCTATGGCCCCGGAGCTGCAGGGCGAGGCCCAAGCGCTGGCCAGTGGCCGGCGCGAACGCTGGAGCCACGGGAGTTCCGGCCCGAGACACCGGAGCCGGCAACAGGGCCGCGAACGCGATGCCGGGGAGGTCAGTTGTCTGCGGCTGGCGACCGTGAGGAAGCGGCTCCGCTCCGGCACGTGTCTCGGCTCGGATCCCGCCCCGGGCGTCTCCCGGCTACCCGGAGCCCGCGGAGCAGCCCCACCGGTGGCGAGGGCGGGGGAGGTCACCCGGAGCAGGGCCCCGAAATTCCGCGGGAAGGGGCCGCGGTCTAGGATCCCAGGCCTCAGGGTGGGATGTGGAACACGCGCACGCACACACACCCGACACACCGTCCACACTCCGACGAGCACACGGACACACAAACACAGGCTCCGTATACACACATTCAGCTGCGCGCACACACACACGCGCACGCACACCAAAGACACCAGACTCCGAAACCCGGAGAACGCGACCACACAGCAGACAAGCGCGGAGCCACACGCTCACACTCACGCTCACACTCAAGCACACACCTGGCGGTCCCGGCCGGCCGGGAGGCCGCACAAAGTTGCAGGCTCCACCAAGGGAGTGTCCCGGGAGGCCCGGGCGTCCCCCGCGCGTCCTGCGCGCCAAGGGAGGGGGCGCCGTCCCCCGGCGGCGAGCCAGGCCCTGCCCGCGCCCCGACGTCGCAGCCCAGCCCGGGGACAGCCCCCGCCCGGCCGCCCGGGGCGCAGCCGCGGCCCGGCCACCGCAGGAGCGCCCGCCGGTCCGGCCCTCCCCTCCCCGCCCGCCGGCCCCTCGCTGGGGCCCGCTGGCCCGGGCGCCCCGCAGCCCCGGCGCCGCCTCGGATCAGCCGCCCGCCAGCGCCGCGCGGAACTTGCGAAACAACAAACAGTCCGACATGCCCGAGGCGGCGGCCGCGGGGCCCGGTCCTCCCCGAGCCTCGGGCCCTGCCCGACCCGGGCAGCCCAGGGGGCGCCGCCGCGACAACTTGTTCCGGCCCAGCGCGCCACACACGCGCACACGCACACGCGCGCACACACGTCCTGCCACCGCCCCCTCGGGCGGCCCCGGGCCCAGGGCACACTCGCAGCCGCGGCCCAGGCGCGCTCCACACTCGCAACATTCCTGGACGCGCAGCCAGCACACACGGACACATTCGCACACACTCACATCCGTTCCAGACTCGCTCCCACACACGCATTCCCGGCACACTTGGCATTCACTCGGACCCACGCGGCCCCCGGCGGCACACACCACATACCCCAGACACTCCCCACACGTACACAGCGCACGGACACACACGTTCCGGACCCGTTCCCACGCCTTCACACATGTACACGGATCTCAAAAGCACACACGCCACACACGCGTTCCCGGATCCACACTCAGGCGGGATCCAGAGAGCACCCCCGGCCACAGGCATAACACAAACACACACCCCATTCTCAGACACAAAACAAACAGCACTCCCGGCCAGGCATACAAAATGCAAACAAATGCAACACATTAGCAGATACAACTCCCGCAACACAACCAAACTCAGATGCACACACAACCCACTTGGCCACACAAACACTACACACTGGCAGACCCACAAGACACTCAGCGCACACCCAATGCCTCGATGCACACAACATTCAACCCCAACATACTCGCCGACACACATCACCTTTTCTTGCGCACAACTCACGGACACACAACATTCGCAGTCACGCAACACCCCGGGCACACAATCGCCCATCCTACGCTCAGACACACACAGGGAGCACGCTCGTAACGCCCGGTCACTCAACACTCACACTTTCTTCCGAGCTACGCCACGGGCCCCGAGGCTCGGCGGGGCAGGCTCGGTCCGGCCGCCGCGCGCTTACCTGCCGGAGTCTCGGTCTCCGGCGCGCAGAGCTGGAAGGTGAGTGCCAGCACGAGCGCCTGGGCACGGGCCATGGTTGGAGCGTCGCCGCCCGTCCCGGGGCCCGGCGCGGGGGACGCCGCCGCCAGAGCCCGAGCCCAGCCCGAGGCGAGCCGGAGCCCGAGCCGGAGCGGAGCGGCGCGGCGCGGAGCGGGACTGGCGCCGAGTCCAGAGCGGGAGCCGGAGCAAGCGGGGCGCTGACGTCAGGCCCGGCCGCGGGTTCGGCGGTCTCGCGGCGCTCCCTGCTGGCCACGGCGGGTGCTGCAGCGGGTCCGGCCGCCCGCTAGCCCTGGAGCGCCCCTCCCCCGCTCCCGCATCCTCCCCGCCATGAGGCCCCGCGGCTGGGTCTGGACGCCCACGGACGTCTCCACGGACAGGGCACCAACACTGCCAGGCGAGCACGCTCATGGCCCACGCCTAGCTCCCGTACAGCGCTCTCAGGGACGGTGACCCAGGGACACCCGGCCTCTGTCCCATCCGATGCCTGAATCCCTTGTACCTTGGCGCCTTCAAATGCGTGTTCTACATACCTCCAGGAACAGGGCGCTCATCACCTGGCCAAGAGCGGTTGTTGGGGCTTTGGAAACGCCGGCTTTTAGAAAGTTTTTCATTTCATGACGTGGAAGTCTACCTCCCTCACTAGCCCTCACTGGTCCTACTCTACCTTCTGGCTACATAGGTTAAATGTATTTGGGCCCCTACCCACAATGAGCCCTCGCACTATGATCTGCAAACTCGTTGCTCATTACTATGTAAGACCAGGTACCTTCTATGTGTTTTACCCACATGGACTCATTTAATCATCATATATTAGGTATGCAACAATTATACTGCATAAACACTGTTATGCAACAGTATTTGACAGCACCGAGATTTGAATCAAAGTTGTTTGGTTTGAATTGAATAGGGGCTGAGACCTTCCTCCCATCTGGACACCTATTCATTCAACAAATATTTATTGGGGTCTATTCATTTATTCAACAATTACTATAGGCCAGGGTAGAGATATAAAACAGACAAAAATTCCCTACTCTCATGGACCTTACATTCCAGTGGGAAGACAAGAACAGTAAACAACCAAAAAAACAAAAACAAAAAAGCAAACCCTCTGGTGTACGTCCCTTATCACTGTCTCATACACCAGGAAATTTGGGGGTGGTGGGGGGACAGGGAAGGGAAGGGGAATTGTTGCAATTTCAAATAGAGTGCGGGCTATATGATGAGTTCATTATCTGTCTCCACCTCTAGAAATGAGCTCCCTTGGGAAAAGACTCATCTTGTATTTCCGTGCCCAGTATATGGCATGTTTTTATTATTTTATTTTATTTTATTTTGTTTCGAGATGGAGTTTCACTCTTGTTGCCCAGGCTGGAGTGCAATGGCGCAGTCTTGGCTCATTGCAACCTCTGCCTCCCAGGCTCCAACAATTCTCCTGGCTCAGCCTCCCAAGTAACTGGGATTACAGGTGCCCACCACCACGCCCGGCTAATTTTCGTATTTTTAGTAGAGACAGGGTTTCACCATGTTGGCCAGGCTGGTCTGGAACTCCTGACGTCAGGTGATCCACCTGCCTCAGTCTCCCAAAGTGCAGGGATTACAGGTGTGAGCCACCGCGCCCGGCCTCTGACACGTAATTGATGCTCAATAAATACTGACTGGATGGAATGAATGAAAGGGAAATGGTCCTAGCCTTCATGAATCTTACATTCTAGTAGGAGAGCCCAACAGCAAACATGTACATAAATATATCATTACCATCTAAGATATGCAAGCTAAAGGAAACGAGGGAGTATAATGATAAAGAAGATAGGGAAGGGGCATCTCCTTTAGATAAGTGGTCCAAGAGGGCTTTGCTATAGAAGTGACATGGTGACATTTGAACTGAGACCTGAAGTATGAGAAGGAGCCAACCTCATGCAAATCAGTGGAGAGGAACATTGCAGTCAGAGGGGACAGCCTGTGCAAAGGCAGGAGCTGGTGGGTACAAGCAGCTGCAAGGAAGCCGGGCAGCTGGCATGGAGTGAGTCGGGGGCAGAAGGGAGCCAGGTGCAGCTAGACAAGTCAGCAGGGTCTGTAGGTCAGGCAAGAAACCATGAGCAAGGAAGGGGCTTCAGGTTCAACCCTAAGAGTAATTAATGGGAGGCCACTGAAGTGGAGTAATTAAGCAGAGGAGTAATAAGGAGTAATAAGTTCTGATCTCTGGTGTTTTTTTGTTGTTTTTTTTTTATAGCTCCAGCTATAAAGACTGCTGAAGTAGGGAAAGCCATGGGCAGATGGGTCTGACCACTGGGCAGTGACACTGAACAGAGCATAGGAGTTCAAGGTATATGTAGGCCCTCCCTGTGCCCTGCCCCTCTCCTAGCTGGCTTCATGCTGAGATGGACACACCTTGAAGCTGCCCTGGGGCTGGAGGAGGTATCGCTGGGTTGAGAGTTCCTGGGCTCTTGGTCTCCTCTCTTGTGAGAGCTGATGAGCTCCACACTGAGTTAGGAAAGGGACCAAAAGACACAGCAGGCAAGAATTAGACACAGATAATTAAATAGGGAGAGGGAGGCAGAAGCAAGAAGAAACCAAGGGGAAACCTTAGGGAAGAAACTAAGATACAGAGACGCTGGAGCAGAGAGGAGCCAGAGAGGCCCACCCAGAAAAGGAAACTCAAGGAGAGAAAACCAGTGAACAGAAGAAACAACCAAGGGTGCTGTTTGCAGAGGGCTCTTGAGGGAGCCTCAAAATAGGAGTTTTACCAGTGATCCCATTTTATGGGTGTGGAAACTGAGGTTCAGAGAGCATATGACACTTGCCCAAGGTGACACAGCTAGTAAATAGACGGCGGGCCCTAGATTTGAACCCAGTTCTGACTAATTCCACATCCCTTTGCCCTTTGTGCAGGGGAAGATGGCACAGACTATAATGGAGGGAGAAAGAGAACACAAGCAACAGGTAGACAGATGAGAAGAGGACTTTCTGCTTTACTTTTAAAAGACTACAAACTTCAGCCGGGCACAGTGGTTCACACCTGTAATCCCAGCATTTTGGGAGGCAGAGGTGAGGTCAGGAGTTTGAGACCAGCCTGACTAACATGGTGAAACCCTGTCTCTACTAAAAAAAAAAAAGAAAAAATACAAAAATTAGCCAGACGTAGTTGCGGGCACCTGTAATCCCAGCTACTCAGGAGGCTGAGGCAGGAGAATTGCTTGAACCTGGGAGGCGGAGGTTGCAGTGAGCCAAGATCGCGCCATTGCACTCCAGCCTGGGCAACGAGCAAAACTGTCTCAAAAAAAAAAAAAAAGACCACAAACTTCTATAATCCTTGAGAGAAGAAGGAAGAAGGAAATTCCTGGCCTGGAGTGACCAGCCCAAATCTAGGGAAAAGGAGATGGCACCACAGACAGTTCTAGGCCATGAGGAAATTCAATTACCTGCAACTCATGGAATATTTATGACACCTACCCTGTGCCAGGCTCATATCGGGTGCTGGTGTTATGGAGATAAACCAAACATGGCTCCATTCTTGCCTGGAGGGGAATAAATAAGAGACGATGTACTAAAGGCCATAACACAGCTCCAGAGAAAACACAAAGGCAGCAGCAGATGACCTAGGGAGTTGTGAAACATCAAAGAAATGACATCTGAACCTGGAGTTTCCGAGGCAGGAAACAGCATTTCAGGCAGAAGGAGTGGCCTGAATAAGGCACAAGACACACTGGGGAAGACGGGTATCAGATGCAGCTGGATCACAGGCTATGCACGGTCCAACAGGAGAGAATGAAGCTGGAAATGCAGCGTGGGAGTCAGAGTGCAAAGAATCTTGAATGCAAGTCCGGGAAATTGGACTTGAACCCCTCAGTCAGTAGTTCTCAAACTATGCCCCTGCAAGAACCCAGATGGCCTAGACTAAAAGTGAGGGCTATTGGGATGCACAGGAGGCTAAAGTCCAGCCCCAAGGAGGAGGACTTGCTGGATGATTCTTCAGGCTTCCTGACTGGGCTCCCCAGAAATTCAGAGGAGCCAATTTGGTGAAGAAGAGAATGTCGACATCTCAATGTCACCTAGGGAGTCTTACAACAGAAGGTTACGTTGTACTTCCCAGTTCAAGTAAGCCTATGTGTCACTGGGGAAAAGGGTAAGCAGGACTGGTCATCGTGTGTGTGCTGGCACATAAATGTGGGGCCAAGCCTTTCCCCCACCATGGGACACCAACTTTCTCTAATAATAAAAACAAGTACAGACATTTAGTGAGCACATACGATGAGCCAGACCCTAGTCTGAGGGTTTTATGTGTGATATTTCTCATTTAATCACAATAACCCCCTGATAATATTTATCAAATGCTTCCATGTGCCAAGCATTGTACTAAATGCTTCAAGTGGATAATATCTCACTTGACCCTCACAACAATCTTGAAACAGATAACTAGTATTCCTTCCATTTTAAGAGTAAGAAAGTGAAGACACAGAGAGGCCTGGTGACTTGTCCGAAATCAAATGGCTGGAAAATGGCAGAGCTAGGACATAAAGCCAGGTTTGTCCAAATCTAGCTCACAGTACTTTGCTGTGCTCTCTTCCTCAGAGGAAAGGCTTGGAGATGGCAAGCTTCAAGTCAATAAAATCCAGAGAAAGGAACTCTTCCTTATCCTTCAAAGCCCTGGCTCAGTATCTTAAAACCTGTTTCCTGGGACACCTGCATCAGAATATTCTTGGGAGCTTGTAAGGATGTAGATTCCTGGAACCCCCATCCGCAAGATTCTAATTCAGTAGGTCTAAGATGGGACCTCGGATTATTTTTATGCACACAGAAGATTTTGAATCACAGGGCTGGCTCTAACAGCACCTCCTCCAAGAGCCCCCACTCCATCCCACCCCATCCCAGAGCACCTCTCTTCAGACTACAGCATTGCACTCTGGCACGAGCCACAGCTCGATCTGGGGTTTTAGTAATGTTCATGTCTTCCCTACACCAAAAATAAGACTAGATCCTTCATAGGGCTACACCTTTTTACAGGCATTTCCAGTGTTCCACTTAATCCCTTTCTACACTGTGAGCATTTTGAGAGAGGGCCCTTCTCCTTGTGATTCCTGTCTTAGATCTGAACAGTTTTTTTACAGTGCGTTCTCCCACCCACAATAGCATTCCTCTATTATTTCATCCAATCCTCACAACAATCTGGAAGGAGGCATATTATCCCCATTGTACCGATGAGAAAAATTCAGAGTTTCACCTGCCCAAGGTGGCCAAGCTAGGAAGTGGCAGGGCTAGGATTTGAACCTAAGTTTTCTAACTCCAAGCCCCATACTCCTGCCTCCACAGCAGCTTTCGTGTACTCTCCTCAGTGTAGGGAAGTAAGCTTTGCCTCCCTATGCCGTTACATGGTAGTGGAGATTAAATGAGATAATACCTTAAAGAGCCTGGCTCGGTGAGCACTCAATATATTATGTGAAGGGTAAACTGAGGCCAGGGAGAGTAAATATTTCCTCCAAATCAAACACCAAACTGCAGGCTGTAGACACGACTTTGGACTAGCCCCAGACTCTCCTTGTTGAGACAACAGCTTTGGCGGCCTCGCAAGCTCCGCACCCCCGGGTCCTCCCGGGGCCCACACGCAGTCTAGCCAGGCGCCACCACTTGGGCAGCGAAGGAAGGAAACGCCCTTCAAAGGGAGCAAGGGGGAGTGGTCACCCGGCGGGGCAGGGGCGGGGCGCAGGCGCGCGGTCGCTGGAAGATGACGTAGCCGGGGGCGTCAGGCTCTGTGTTGGTTGGAGCGAGCATGTGGGTCTGCAGTACCCTGTGGCGGGTGCGAACCCCCGCCCGGCAGTGGCGGGGGCTGCTCCCAGCTTCTGGCTGTCACGGACCTGCCGCCTCCTCCTACTCCGCATCCGCCGAGCCTGCCCGGGTCCGGGCGCTTGTCTATGGGCACCAC
Organism: Pan paniscus; assembly: GCF_029289425.2. Lineage (NCBI taxonomy): Eukaryota > Metazoa > Chordata > Mammalia > Primates > Hominidae > Pan > Pan paniscus. Next base: position 197,612,473 of record NC_073249.2, read on the forward strand.
GGGGATCCAGCCAAGGTCGTCGAGTAAGAGACGGCGCCGAAACCGGGGAAGGGGACTGGGGTTTCTGGAGGGCTTTAACACGAGCTGCGGACTGGGAAGAGAGGGACAGGGTCCGAGGAAGGGGGCAGAGAATAGCAAACCGAAGCCGAAGCCCAGGGCGCTTTGGGTAGCTCAGAAAGACCGTACTTGAAGGTAGCTGAAGACCCGAGAGGCAATTATCAGGGTATTAATGGCTGATGTTTATTGATCGAATATTGTGTCAGGCAATCCCTTGTTTAAATTGATGCTCTCATTTAATTGTCACAACAATGTTTTGGGGTAGTTATTGATTTACCCATTTTGCAGATGAAAACTGAGGCAGAAGAGGTAAAATCACTCGTCCAAGGTCACACAGCCAGTAAGTGACAGGGTCAGAATTCCAACCTATGTCTGACTGACCTGCGTGAGTTCTTACTATTATTATTATTTTTTGGAAGAAGTTTTCAGAATACTTTTACATCCATTTGGATCTTCATTTGTCAGTAAAGAGTAGGTCATAGATCATTGTTTCCAGAGGGCAAGGGACTTGCCCAGAGTGATACCGCTAATAAGTGATTGGAACGGGAGACTGGAATCCATGGCTTCTGATTCCAAACTCATGTTTCTCTCCACTGCACCGTATATGCATCTTGGCTTGGTTAAAAAGAGCTGCTTTGGTGCCATACAGACCCAAGTATCTATATTTGGTCGAATACAGGCTCAACCTCTTAGTAGCTGTTTGGTCTTAGAGAAGTCATTCAACTTCTCGTTACTTTTATGACTTTGTCCTCCTCCTAAAATTCTGTTGGATCTTAATTCATGCTTTTTGCATGTGGTTGATAAAAACAGTATGTCAGTTGCCAACCGCTGTAAATCTGCGCATAAATAGCCATTCAGAAGGGCTATCGGGGCCACTGAAGTGGAGCTAAAGCAAAAGCACAGCTCTGGGAATCAAAATACTTGGGGTCAAATCCTTGTCCTAGCTTTGCATTTGGCAAGTTACTGAGGTTCTCTGAGCCTCGGTTTCATCATCTTAAAAAATGGGGACAGTACAGACAAAGTTCATAGTGGTAATCACCTAAGATCTATGTAGTGCTCTCCACCAAAAAACACCTGCATACTCTTGTGCAGTACCTTCCTTTTAACTCTTTGATTCCCAGCAAATAGTTTGATTATTTTCCAAAGGATAGGCAAATGTGGTATTACTTTAATGGTTAAAATTCAGGCTAGAGCTGGGCACGGTGGCTCACGCCTGTAATCCCAGCACTTAGGGAGACTGAGGCGGGTGGATCACCTGAGGTCACGAGTTCTAGACCAGCCTGGCCAACGTGGCGAAACCCCATCTCTACTAAAAATACAAAAAAATTAGCCGGGCTTGGTGGTGGGCACCTGTAATCCCTGCTACTCAGGAGGCTGAGGCAGGAGAACTGCTTGAACCCAGGAGGCGGAGGTTGCAGTGAGCCGAGATTGCGCCACTGCACTCCAACCTGGGCAACAGAGCGAGACTCTGTCTCAAAAAAAAAAAAAAAAAATCAAGCTAGATGTTTTGACAGGTGGTGAGGATAAGCCTCAGATAAATTCAAGGTCATGCAATCAGCCTAGCCACATCCAGCATTACAGAAATGAAAAGAATGTCAAGAAGACACATCAGTCAGTAAACTCCAAATTGTATGTTGATCGTAGGTAATAAAGCATTGTGTCAGGGAAGACATCTCACTAAGGACTGCATTGTAAGGAACTGGTACAGCTCTGATGAACACTCCTCCATTTCCAGGAATGTACCCCAAATGAGAACCATGGAGTGTCTCTCCCACGGACTTGTAGTTTGTGTCTGCAGCAGGACCTGCCACAAAACAGGTGCTCCTAAAATGTTAGTTCAATCTAAATCTAAATTTCCGAAAAAAGTGAACCTTTTATTAAGTTCTGCTGTGGTGATGAGGAAGGCCTGGGAAAGTTCAGCTGAATGCAGTTGCCTCCTAATTGATTCCCTCCTCTTGGAGAGCCAGAGAAGCTGGAACAGATCGGTCTGTTTGCAGATGCCACTTAGGAAAAAAAAAAGACAGCTTCTATTATGTCCTTCTGTGGAACTTCAGTAATTTCCCTCTAGTTCAAAACATGATACTTCCAACCGGGCGCGATGGCTCATGCCTGTAATCCCTGCACTTTGGGAGGCTAACATGGGCAGATCATGGCGAAACCCTGTCTCTACTAAAAATACAAAAATTAGCTGGGCATGGGGGTGCAAGCCTGTAGTCCCAGCTACTCGGGAGGCTGAGGCAGGAGAATTGCCCGAACTGGGAGGCAGAGGTTGCAGTGAGCCGAGATCGCGCCATTGAACTTTAGCCTGGGTAACAGCAAGACTTCCTCTCAAAAAAAAAAAAAAAAGATACTTCCACAAAGCATTATATTCAACTTTGGCTTCACAGCACAGTCACCATTTGTAGTGCTTTTATTTTTTGTATTTGCCCACATAAAATATCAGACAGCTTTTATTTTATATATATATATTTATTTATTTATTTTGAGATGAGATCATGCCATGTTGCCCAGGCTGGTCTTGAACTCCTGGGCTCAAGGGATCCTCCCACCTCAGCCTCCTGAATAGCAGGGATTGCAGGTGTGTACCACCACACCCAGCTTGACCTGTAGTACTTTTAGAAACTACCGTATGTATTCCTAGGCCCCACTCCTGAGGTACTTAGTAGGTCTAGGATGGCTTGGAGCATCTGTTTTTTTCAAAGCTCTCCAGGTGACTCTGCTGCCCAGGCCAGGCTTGAGAACCACTGCCCTGTGGATACAGATTGTCAGACAAGCAGTAATTCTCCCCGTGCTCCAGAAGGGCAACTTTACTTTCTGACCCAGATTCAGGCGGCTTTACTTGTTCTCGTATGGACTGAAGCCAGAGACTGGGATTCTCTTTGTAGTCATGTCTTACAAGGTTTAGGGTAACCACACTGTCACAGAAAGAATCAGGTGTCCTTTACACATCCTGGTAACTGGGTGTCTGGGTCAGGTTACACCAGGTAGGGGTCATGGGACTACCTAGAGTCTGAACAGAGCATTCTCAGAACTAGTGTGGTTTGTGATGCTTGTGCTGTGGGCCACACCTCTGCAAGCAGGAGGGAAGGAATGAGGAACAGCCTTCTCAGGTCTGAATCCTCAAAAGGGGGCCTCCAGGTTTCTCCTGTTCTCACTTCCCTGTTTTCATTCCTGTTGGCCTCCAAACATTGCAGCTGTTCTCTCCTAAGCCATTTTCCCCTGTTGCTTAGTTTCTTTCCCTTTCTTCCAAAATGGGATTCCCTAAATAAGTATTTGGGCCTTTTTTATTTAAAAGATTAAACTGTAGATCTAAGTAAAGTAAGACTGTGCAGAAGAATGATAAACATTTGAGAAATTTCAGAGTTCTCCATAGCCACTGTCCCTTGTGCAGAGTTCTAGATTCCCTATCAGATAGTTCCCAGAAACCCAGGGGCCAGGCATGGTGGCTCATGCCTGTAATCCCAGCACTTTGGGAGGCCGAGGCGGGCAGATCACCGGAGGTCAGGTGCTCGAGACCAGCCTGGCCACATGTCGAAACCCTGTCTCTACTAAAAATACAAAAATTAGCCGGGCGCAGTGGTGCATGCCTGTAATCCTAGCTACTCGGGAGACCGAGGCAGGAGAATCGCTTGAACCCAGGAGGCAGAGGTTGCAGTGAGCTGAGATTGCACCACACCACTGCACTCCAGCCTCAGCGACAGAGTGAGGCTGTGTCTCAAAAAAAAAAAAAAAAAAAAAGATAGTTCCCAGAAACCCTTAGTTCTTCTCTTGCCTTCTTTTTTTCCTGAAAGTCCCCTCAGAACTTTGCCATTCTCTGGATCTTCTGGTGAAAACAGCTTTCATTTATTGTATACCTGCTGTATAGCAAGCATTGGACTAAATGCTCCCTGTATATTACGGGGTTTTAAAATCACAACAATCCAGTTTGGTTATTATTACTTCTACTTTACAGATAAGGAAATTGAAGCTCAAGTAGATTGAAAGGCACTTATCTGAGATCATACAGCTAGGATGCCCCTTCTTTATTAAAAGTCCTTGATATAGACATAGGCCTGAGGAAACAACAGCAATCACCTCAAATGATTTCTTCAAATAAACTTTTAAAAATATTTTAAATAAAAAATATAGATGGGGTTTCACCATGTTGCCCAAGATGATCTCAAACACCTCAGCTCAAGCGATCCTTCTGCCTCAACCTCCCAAAGTCTCAAATGATTTTTGAGAATGAGATGGACTATAAAATTGGGAAAAAGGTCAGAAGAGAAGGTGAAATTGTAGGTCATTCAGGTAACCCCAAATTTCTACGCTATAGAAAGGGCAGCCCCAATCCTGGGAAAGTTTAGAAATACCATTCTCTGTCTCCTCCCCTTTTCAGGATCCCGAGGCTTTCGTAAAACAGCATCCTGATCATCTTGGCTTTCTCACCTGCCTGCTGCTAGTACAACAATGAAACTAAGCTGGAAACCCGTGGACATATACCCGTTCTGTCTTTTTTTTTTTTTTTTTTTTTTTTTTTTTTTGAGATAGAGCCTGGCTCTGTCCCCCAGGCTGGAGTGCAGTGGTGCGATCTCGGCTCACTGCAACCTCCACCTCCCAGGTTCAAGTGATTCTCCTGCCTCAGCCTCCTGAGTAGCTGGGATTACAGGCACATGCCACCACACCCAGCTAATTTTTGTATTTTTAGTGGAGACGGGGTTTCGCCATGTTGGCCAGGCTGGTCTTGAACTCTTGACCTCAGGTGATCCACCTGCCTCAGCCTCCCAAATTGCTGGGATTACAGGCATGAGCCACGGCACCCAGCCTACCCATTCTGTCTTAAGCCAGATGGACTTTGGAGGAGCAGGTGGTGGGGCCCCAGCCTGTCCATTCTCACTATAGGGCACTGTTTACTCTCAGGAATTTCTTCTTTTTACAGTTAATATAAAGCAAAACTGCAGGTGACTTGATTTTTAAACCCACATTTTAGTACTTTGGGGAAAAAAATAGCATTTTGGGTTTGGTGCTCTGTTTAGAGCTCTTTATTGTGGTCATGAATGGAGTGGGAACAGAAGGCATTGATATAGTAAGTTGGCCAGCATGTATTCTTTGAGAGTTTACTGAGTGCAAGGCACTGAGGGTACAGAGTTGAATCTGTTGTGGTCGTTGCCCTCAGAGCCTCACAGCCTAATCCAGGAGAAAGGCCGCCATAGTCCAGTGGGGTAAATGCTGTGATGGGATATGTTCAGAGTGCTGTGGACACCCAGAAGGGGGGTACCTAACCCCCTCGGGTTAGTCAGAGTGTTCTCTGAAGAGACGGTGTAAACTGAGTGCTCCAGAGATCCGGTGAGCAGTGTATGAGGAGAGAAAGTGGAGAAATGTCCCAAGCAGAGGAACCTGCATGTGCAAAGACCCCGAGGGAAGAGAAAACATGGTGTGTGTGATCAGTCCATATTTGTTGACTGCCTACTGTGCACTCATATGTAATCCTGTGAGAAAGGTGTCTGCTGAAACCAGCTCAGAGGGGACTACCCTTAGATCACAGGGCTCAAGCTTAAGCGGATTCCACATCCTATAACTCGTACATTACCTTCCATCTGGCCTTTAGACTATGCTGTGGAGTTTAGGGCCAAGCCCTGCTACCCTGGTTTTCTCATTGTTGCCTCTGAAGGTGAAAGCTGCAGGCACACCCCCCAGGAATCACACAAAAGACTGGGGTTTTCTCTCCGTCCAGAGAGTCCGGGAGGAAAGCTGCCCCTCGGAGCCACTCCAAGTTGTCTTGCCCTTTCCTAGCAGCTCTCTGGGATGAACTGGCCTTTCCCACCCTGGGTGAGGTGGGAGGGGTCCTCATTTTAGAGAAGGAAAAGCAAAGATGACACAAGGTGAACCTGTGACTTGGGACGTTTCTTGCCTGTGTTCCAGTCCCACCTCTGCCACTAATTATGGCAGTGAGGAAATCACGTTAGTCTCCAATTATCTTCAGTTACTCCTTGATAAAATGAAGAGAGTGACCAAGGTCAGCAGTGGTAAATATGGGTATGTGTGCTGTCCCCATGCAGACCTTCACAGTCCCTTTCTATAGACCTCAAAACCTACACACCTCTTTATCACATTCTCCCCAGACAACGCTCTTCCTGCCAAGACAAGATGGGCCCTCAACATCCTTCTCAGCATAACACTGCAGCCATGGAAATTATCATGAGATGTGAATCCTCTTTGCTCCAACAGTTGTCTGGCTGTGACAATTCTATGAAAGTAACGCAGGCATTGACTGCCTGCTCACCAATGGTTGTTCCAGCAGCCTCCAGGGAGCAATGATTTGGTTTGAAATCTGGGATCCTGGGCACAAGATGTTACCAAGGACCCCCTCTTGGCCCTTGGTTCATTACACAATCAATAGCCCTCCCAGCCTCCAGCCAGACAGGAGCTGCGTGGTTGTGTTTTTACCTGTCAAAGAGATCCAAGCAGCTTGCAGGTAGGGACTGTGCCCCCGAGAGTTGGTCCTCAGCAAGTTGAGTGACAGACTGCAACTCCCTTGTAGTGGAGTTTCCCTGGTGTCAGCAGATGTAGAATATCATGGGGCCTGCAGACTTTCTGGTCCTCTTAGTTTAGGGAAAGTAGGGGATTGAGAAGATTTCTTTGCCAACTGGGTAGAAACTTCCAGAAGTTGCCCTAAGTCTCTGATTCCTTCAGTTCAGAACAATTGTGCTAAAGAGCCAAAAAATGAGTCCTGAATGGTGGGAGTCCTGGAAGCCGTAAGAGGCGCAGGGAGGGTGTGGTTGTGCCCAGCACACCAAACCACCTGGAACAAAGGAGCTTTGCTCAGGGAAAGGCGCTCTCCCCGAGAGCCCAGGACTCCCTTAGTTCCCTGGGAGCCAGGCCCTTACAAGCTGCGAGCTGAGGAACTTCATTCCTTCACAATTGCCTAGTTGTGCCCTGCTTATTAATTATTAGTCAAATCCCAGAACAATGTACCTAGCACACCAGGCATTTCACTGAATCACAGAAGGCAGTTTGGTGACTAGGGGACCACAGACAGACTGGGGAGGACCACATGAGAGTCAGTTACATTCACCTGGTGCCCTGTGATGACACAAACATTCTTGGTTCTGTACTAAGTCGGTGCCCTGTGATGACACACACAAACATTCTTGGTTCTGTACTAAGTAGACGAGAAAGTCTCTGGCCAGTGACAATTTCTCCCTACCTCTTCTTCCTGCTCAAGATGATATTGACCGTTTGATGTGATTGAGTAAAAGATGAAAGATAAGTACAAATGATTGCTAATTAAATGTGGAACGCAGGAAAGATATCTCAGCAGAGCTAGCTAATGCCCACCTTACACAGCAAGTATAACTGTGCCAGTCCCCAGGGTACTGGCCTCTTTTCCCCCCTCTCAAAAGGCTCTTTCTTCTGCCTGCTTTTGTCTCCCTTGTACTTCATATGGCATCACAGGTGTACAGCCTTGGCCTCAAAGGAGCCATTGTGACCTTATCCAGGCTGGGATCTGTTGATTGAGGACAGTGGCATCCCCTCGAGTTGCATGGCGCCATTACACTCACGGAGGACGTGAACGGTATGGGGGAAGCAATTTGAGATCTAGCCAGGCTGGGTTGGGTGCCTCATTTGTACTCCAAAACATAGCCACTGTTTCCTTTGGTGAGTTTTTTTTGTTTTGTTTTGTTTTTTTAAAAGAACAGGGAAGAAATTGCTATCACACTAGAGGTTTAACTCTTGGAATTCAGACTTGGTCCCTGTTTTCCCTCCTGTCTCAGCAGAATGGTATCCTTGACGACGTGGTTAGCACTGTCTGCAGGAACAGCAGTGTCTGTGGTATTGATGGCATTCCCTGGGGCAGGCCAAGGCTGGCCTCCCTGGTGAGAGGCAGCTGGACCCCCCCCCACCCCCAGGCTTGCAGCAAATGTGGGGCCAGCCCCCGCCACCATCCACTTGTGTTTGCAGCTTCAACTTAACTTCCCATCTCCTAAACCCTCACCCCTGCTTGGCCCTCTTCACTCTCCTTCCCTCCCACTTCGGTGAATCTCAAATGGCAGAGCTGCTGGGCTTCCCAGAAGACAAAGAAGAGAACGAGGGGCCCAGAGCATCGTTTCTCAAACTGCTGTTTGGGGCAGGCTGTGCTGTGAAAATACTGTAATGTTCCCAGCCCGCATTAAATCTGGAAAGCTCCGGATGACACAGGCCACATGGGTTTCTTTATTCCGGGACTTCTCAGAGCCTTTATGGCTAACGTGTAGTCAGAATCTTAGGAAAGGGGCTTAGTAGGCAGCATTTCCCAAACGAATTGGATCGCAGGAAATACCTAACAGCCAGGTGCAGTGGCTCACACCTGTAATCCCAGCATTTTGGGAGGCCCAGGCGGGTGGATCATGAGGTCAGGAGTTTGAGACCAGCCTGACCAACATGGTAAAACCCTGTCTCTACTAAAAATACAAAAAAAAAAATTAGCCAGGCGTGGTGGCACGCACCTGTAATCCCAGCTACTCAGGAGGCTGAGGCAGGAGAATTCCTTGAACCCGGGAGGCGGAGCTTGCAGTGAGCCGAGATTGCGCCACAGCCCTCCAGCCTGGGCGACAAAGCGAGACTCTGTCTCAAAAAAAAGAAAGAAATACCTAACAGTATCTCCAAGAAAAATTCAGCACACACAGCGTAGTGAATACTGGTGTAGGGTTCAACAGCCTGCATTTTGGAGTCTAGCTTAAGATCAAGACTCTTGAGCAAATTATTTCTCTGAGCCTCAGTTTCCTTTCCATTAAATTTGGGTGATACCACCCTCCACATAGGCATTTTGAGGACTGAACGGCAGTCAGTCCTCATGTATATAAAATGTTAAGCATACTTGGAGCTCAGTAAGCCATCGACATAAGTTGTCATTTCATTGTTCAGTGAAATCACCCAGAATAAGTTTTTCAACTCTCCTAGACTCCACCCACCCAGCCAACTCACAGTTCTGTATGTCTAGCCCTGAGCACTCTCTGCTCTGTATCCATACTGCAGGTCACCTGTGTCCCCTCTCCAAATCTACTCTTCCTTCCTCCCTAGCTCAGCATTCAGTTGTCCAAGCCAAAGGCCTGGGAGCCATCAAAGACTTCTCTTCCCTCCCGCCACATGGAACTGATCACCAAGTGACATTAGTGTCGCTTATTTAAGAGATTTTACATTATTGAATCCTCTCCATTCTCCTGGCTCTTATGCAGATTACACCTGTTGCCTGGTCTACTCCTGGGTCAGATTCTTTGTCATTCCCTCTGGCAGGAAAACCTTTTGTCTTTTCTCCATCCGCCCTGTAAATGCCTATTTATCCTTCAAACTATGGTATCCTTTCTTCCAAAGACCCTTTTCTAATCTTCTGTTTTCTTCCTCCCACCAGGCTAGACACTGTCAGCCAACCTCAGCACCACAAGCCTCCCTCTATTATAGCCCTTCTCCCAGTGTTTCCATGGATGGGTTCCCAGTCCATCAAGGCCCTGAGAAGGGGATTTTTTTTTTTTTTCCCTGAGACAGGGTCTCCTGTTGCCCAGGCTAGAGTGCAGTGGTCATTCACAGGTGTGATGATGGTACACAATAGCCTTGAACTGAGCACAAGCAACTCTCCTTCCTCAGCCTCCCAAGTAGCTGGGACTACACGTGCGTGCTACCATGCCCACCTTTATTCATCATGAAACCCCTTGGCACAGTATCTGGTTCTTCGACTGTCCATAAATATTTGTTGAATTACGTTTACTTGAATTTTCCAAAACGTTGCTGTCTTCCTTTCAGTGACTCAGTGATTCTTTTCAGAGGTATAACTAGGGAATTGTTTCAGAGGTTTCCTTGGATATTCCTACAACTGATAACAGCTGTCATTTCTTCAGCATCTACTGTGTAGGTACTACCATAAATGCTTTACATACATTAACTCATTTAATCCCGTGAACTGAGTTCTCGTGTTATCCCATTTTACGGAGGAATATTCTGAGGTTTATCTAGCTGATAAATGACCAAGGTAGGATTCAAACCCAGGGCTGCCTGCTTCACTCCAGATCTGCGCTCTACCCATCATCTATGAACTGAGATCTACCTGTATTCTCATCTTGACCACGGTCATCTAGATTTTTAAGAAGTGCAGTCTCACTGCACGTGAGATGTGTATGCCTAGAATGAATGCTCTTAAGGATAATCTCCATCTTTATTTGAGCCCATCTTGCAGGAGTATTTTCCTAAACAGCCTAAAACGAGGAAGAGCAAGTTCAAATAGCTAAGTCCCTTTGGTTTGGGCCCTGCGCCTGATTTCCTAAATGACTGGCACTTTTTTTTCTTTTGAGACGGAGTCCCACTTTGTCGCCCAGGTTGGAGTACAGTGGCATGATCTCCACTTGTTGCAACCTCCACCTCCCAGGTTCAAGCAGTTCTCCTGCCTCAGCCTCCCAAATAGCTGGAACTACAGGAGCACACCACCACGCCTGGCTAATTTTTGTATTTTTTTTTTTTTTTTTTTTAGTAGAGACGGGGTTTCGCCATGTTGATCAGGCTGGTCTCCAACTCCTGACCTCAACTGATCCACCCACCTTGGCCTCCCAAAGTGCCAGGATTACAGGCGTGAGCCACCGCGCCCGGCCATGACTGGCAGTTATGCCACATTTTCTCACTAGTGAGAAAAGTTCGATCCCAGACATTTGCTCAACAGTGAGTTAAGACTAAAAGTTCTCTGCCCTCTGGGAGCTCACAGTCTAACAAGGAGATAGCACATATACACACATTCCGACTACAAAACTAGGTGATAAGTAAAAAGAGCTCTGAACTCGGAGTCTGAAAGACCTGAATCCAAGTTTAAATTTGTATCTGCAGTTCCAAAATCCTGAAAGCGCTGGAAACTGACAGGTTTTTTCTATAACTCATTTGAAGGAAACCTGATCTAACATGAGGTTTTTATGTGGTCTTTATTCATCCCACTTAGCCTGAGTATTCCTACATTTTGCTGCAGAAACATTCATGTATCTGATCACAGGGTGCTACAACAGCCCCCATTGGGTATGTAGATAATACATGGCCCCAAGAGTTTTGGAAAAGGGATTGTGAACCTATGTCTTGTCCTGATCAATTGACAAAAAATGTATGAAATGGCTTCACAAACTAAACATTAGTAAACTCATATGAGATAGTCTTAAATAGCATGATGTATAATTCTGTACAATGGGAACACCGAGCAAGTGACTTTTTTTTTTTTTTGGACTAGGAAGAGGATCAAAAGATGTCTTAAGGGAAGTAAACTTTGAACTGGGCCTTGAAGGGTGAGTTGAATTCCTCACTTCATAGAGAAGCTGTGGAAGAAAACATTATGGGCTATAGGAAGAACGTATAGAAAATGTGCAGAAAAAATGTCTTTAAACAGCTTGAGCACATGAATTTTGTCAGCTTACAGAAAAACTCTGATGATCTGTGAAAATACAGGAGAGAAGCACTGTAGATAATATAAAGGGGCAGCTAGTCCGAAATCCATTTGCTCTGGGCAGGATTTTTCTTTTGAATGCAGACTTAATACACACATTGAGAGTGAAACATCACTATCTGGGCTGATGCCTCCTTGCTTAGTGCCCACCTGTTAGCGCTCCCTCCATCTCCCCATAAGGCAACGGCAGCCGGTCCAGCCTGTGCTCATTTCACTGCCCTCTGCTTGGTGTGGGGTCAGCCCCTTACCTCCTGGCTTCTCTAGATCACACTGCCAGGTTCAAATCAGGTCAGCCACTTGCTACTTTGTAGTGGCCATGAGCAAGTTGTTTACCTCTTAGAGCCTTTGTTCCTCAGCTGTAAAAGCAGAACAATAGTATGAGAGCTATTGTAATAGGAAGGCTGGCAGGTAAAGCACTTAGCAGTGTGCCTGACTGGTAGGCACTGAATAAACAGTAGTTATTACTATTACAAGGGCTCCCCGTCCTCCAGCTATGTGTAAATACATACATTCCTTAATTAAGTAGCTGGGACTACAGGCACACACCACCACACCTGGCTAATTTTTGTATTTTTAGAAGAGATGGGGTTTCACTAGGTTGACCAGGCTGGTCTCGACCTCCTGACCTCGTGATCCATCCACCTCAGCCTCCCAAAGTGCTGGGATTACAGGCGTGAGCCACCGTGCCCAGCTATTATAAAACATTTCTTGAAAATCACACTTTTACCACAAGATCAAGCCTCCAGTATAATTAAAAGGTCAGATTTCTGCAGGAAGTAGGTGGAATTACATCAGCTTAGTTGGGTGATACTGTTGCCTAATGCTAAAAACCTCTTGTTGGCAGTTATATGTGTCTTGAGTAAGTAAAAATGAATTACTACTTAATAAATGCATTTGGGCAGAGGGAAGCATTGCAAACATGAAATCTAAGGGGTGTGGAGAAAGAAAGAAAGCAGTCACTGGTGATTAAAAAGTCACAGGCCCCATGGGTCCAGTACACTGACCAGTAGTATCTGGTTGGCAGAGCTCCTTTTTTAAAAAGCTTTTTTGAAATAACAAAAGTAACACATGCACATTGCCACTTGGCCTCCCTCAAAAGCCTTCTTGCAGGTTTTGCCCATTAAGCAAAGTTTCACTGGGATAAAGATGTTGCCACCATGGTGTCCAAGACCCACCATGAGCAGAGGGACTTACCACTTAACATGGAAGAGGCTTCCAGAGGGGATCAGGTCCAAACCACCACTGCAACTCTGTTTTACAAATGGAGAAACAGAAGCCTAGAGCAGAGAAGAAACTTGCCCATGGTGACCCAGGCATCCTGCAGTGGAGCTTTATACCCAGGACCTTCAGCCCTCCACCCAGGGTCCTTTCTGCCAGACAAGAATCCTCCTCCAGAAGGGACATCACTCAGAGTGAATCACAGCCATCCAGGGAGTTCTTTGTGAACTACATAGGCCATCTCCCCATTACACCCACACTCTGCAACTAACAGAAATATCTCCTCTCCCCTGTATATGTTAGGACCAAGAATAAAATCAAACATGTGGAGGACATATCAGCTAGCCTGGGATTTCCCAGATACCCCGGTTGGTAAGAACTACTTGGGGTGCCCTCATCTGGAGATTCTGGCTTAGTAGATCAGAGGTGGGCCTGATAATTTATATCTATGGGCATACCAGGTAATTCTTATAACTAAGCGAGTTTTGGGAAACACAGGGCTCATCTAGGCCAGCAGAGGTTTCCTGTCCCAGAGTGGGCAGTGGGGTTGAAAGGCCGGGCACAGTGGCTCACACCTGTAATCCCAGCACTTTAGGAGGCCGAGGCAGGCAGATCACGAGGTCAGGAGTTCAAGACCAGCCTGGCCAACATAGTGAAACCCCATCTCTACTAAAAAAAAAAAAAAAAAAAAAAATTAGCCAGGCGTGGTGGCAGGCACCTCTAGTCCCAGCTACTTGGGAGGCTGAGGCAGGAGAATCGCTTGAACCTGGGAGGCGGAGCTTGTAGTGAGCCAAGATTGTGCCACTGCACTCCAGCCTGGGCGACACAGTGAGACTCTGTCAAAAAAAAAAAAAAACACTGGGTTTTCCACTTGCAGTTAATGAGAGTCAACCTCTATCCTATGTTGATTTCTTTTTTTTTTTTGAGACAAAGTCTTGCTTTGTCACCCAGGCTGGATGGCACAATCTCAGCTCACTACAACCTCTGCCTCCCACGTTGAAGCAATTCTTCTGCCTCAGCCACCCAAGTAGCTGGGATTACAGGCGCCGACCACCACGCCCAGCTAATTTTTGTATTTTAGTAGAGACAGGTTTTCACCATGTTGGCCAGGCTGGTCTTGAACTCCTGACCTCAGGTGATCCACCTGTCTCGGCCTTCCAAAGTGCTGGGATTACAGGCGTGAGCCACCACGCCCAGCCTCCTGTGTTGATTTCTTATGGTACCTCTCTTTTATAACAGAACCGTAATTCCTGGGCACACATGGCAGCTCAGAAATGTTGCCTGACCTACTTTGAGGAGATGATTTGAGCGAAACACCCATTCTAGCCTGGATGACATGAACATCTCCGTTTGGCTTTGTGCTTAGACTCAAGAACCTGGAGCTAGCTGCTGTGGGAGGATCAGATGTCCGTGTGAAGATGCTGGCGGCCCCTATCAATCCATCTGACATAAATATGATCCAAGGTAACCTTGGTTTCTGTGGCTTATGTTAATTGGCTTTTTTGTTCAGCTGCCACCTCGTTTTCATTCCTCCTCAGGTGTGGGTGTGAAATGCCTGTGATTAGCAGCAGCTGTTCTCCAGATGAGCCGTCTGCAGGCTGTGTCAGCCCTGTCTGGCCTCCCTTTTCTGGAATGTGAGGCTTTTTGAGAAGATTGCAGTGGGGAGTAAACTAAGCATTGTGAAGTGCCTGCGACATGCTGGTTTCATTTCATATGTTACCTGATTTTCATGATAACCATGAACACTAAAGAATATTGTCCCCCTATACAGACAAGCAAGCTAAGGCTCAGAGGTTGGTTAGGCAGACAGTCCAAAGCAGAGCCCAGATCAGGCCTAGGATGGCGTGGACTCAAGTCCATGCTCTTTCACTGCCCAAACATCACTGGTTGACCCTTTAATGCTCTTCTCCCTCAGGAAACTACGGACTCCTTCCTGAACTGCCTGCTGTTGGAGGGAACGAAGGTGTTGCACAGGTGGTAGCGGTGGGCAGCAATGTGACCGGGCTGAAGCCAGGAGACTGGGTGATTCCAGCAAATGCTGGTTTAGGTGAGTTTCTCCAGGTGTCAGCTGCCTATTCGTTCTTCCAGATCCTATTTCACCCACTCTGTCGACATCCACTGATTGGCCCAGTGTACCTGGGTAATGCAGGGTTTATTTTATTTATTTATTTATTTATTTTGAGACGGAGTTTTGCTCTTATTGCCCAGGCTGGAGTGCAATGGCGCGATCTCAGCTCACCAAAACCTCCGCCTCCCCAGTTCAAGTGATTCTCCTGCCTCAGCCTCCCAAGTAGCTGGGATTACAGGCGCCTACCACCACACCCGGCTAATTTTTGTATTGTTAGTAGAGATGGGGTTTCACCATGTTGGCCAGGCTGGGTCTCAAACTCCTGACCTCAGGGATCCGCCTGCCTCAGCCTCCCAAAATGCTGGGACTACAGGCGTGAGCCACCACGCTTGGCCTTGTTTTGTTTTTTTTTTGAGACAGAGTCTCACTTTGTCACCTGTGCTGGAGTGCAGTGACGCGATCTCGGCTTACTGCAGCCTCCCAGGTTCAAGCGATTCTCCTGCCTCAGCCTCCCGAGTAGCTGGGATTACAGGTGTACACCATCACGCCCGACAGATTTTTGTATTTTTAGTAAAGAGGGGGTTTTATCATGTTGACCAGGCTGGTCTCAAACTCCTAACCTCAGGTGACCCACCACTCAGCCTCCCAAAGTGCTGGGATTACAGGCATGAGCCACTGTGCCAAGTCTGAATTTTGTTTATACATGGAGATGAGCCAAAATTCACTTCATGTAGAGGATGTAAAATGAGGAAAGACACAAAGGTGAGATTGGGAAATGGTGGAAAATCCATTGTAGCCTCAGCAGAGGGTTTGCATATGGGAGAGGATTGCACGAGTGAGAAAGAAGGCCAGAAAGGCAGGTTCAATCACGTGAGCCCAGGAGTTCTAGGCTACAGTGAGCTATGATCGCACCATTGCACTCCAGCCTGGGCAACAGAGTGAGACCCTGTCTCTATTTTTTTTTAAAAAGGTAGCTTGTGTCCACATGGGGTAAGGCCCTGCCCAAGCCAAGCTAATGAGTAGATTTTGTTTGATATATTATAAGGAGTCATAGGTGAGTTTTGTTTTTAGCACTTAACAGTTTTCAAGGCACATCTGTTATAGATCCTCACAGCAGCTACAAGAGGGAAGCAGGGCAGGTATTATCCATCCATTGGACATAAATTGAAGCTTGAGAAGTAAAGCCCTGGCCCAAAGTCAAACAGCAAAATGAGAGTGCCCACTGAATTCTTTCTCCTGGGTTCCCATTACACACCAGTGTTATGATCTTCTGGGTTGTAACTTACAGCGACCCAGCTCAAACTTGCTTTAAAAAAAGAAGTTGGGGCCGGGCGTGGTGGCTCACGCCTGTAATCCCAGCACTTTGGGAGGCCGAGGTGGGTGGATCACCTGAGATCAGGAGTTCGAGATTAGCCTGGCCAACATGGTGAAACCCTGTCTGTAATAAAAATAAAAAAATTAGCCGGGTGTGGTGGCATGCGTCTGTAATCACAGCTACCCGGGAGACTAAGGCAGGAGAATCTCTTGAACTCAGTAGGTGGAGGCTACAGTGAGCCGAGATCATGCCACTGCACTCCAGCCTGGGCAACAGAGCGAGACTCCATCTCCAAAAAAAAAAAAAATAAGGCCAGGCGCAGTGGCTCATGCCTGTAATCCCAGAACTTCGGGAGGCCATGGCAGGCAGATCACCTGAGGTCAGGAGTTTGAGACCAGCCTGGCCAACATGGTAAAACCCCGTCTCTTCTAAAAATAAAAAATTAGCCAGGCATGGTGGCGTGCACCTGTAGTCCCAGCTACTCGGGAAGTTGAGGCAGGAGAATCACTTGATCCCAGGAGGCGGAGGTTACAGTGAGCCGAGATTGTGCCACTGCACTCCAACCTGGGCGACAGAGTAAGACGCCATCTCAAAAAAAAAAAAAAGAAAGAAAGTTAGTTGATTTGTGGAACTGGGAAGTGTAACAGAGTGAAAGCTTCGGGTTCAGCTAGATCCAGGAACCCCAGTACTATCAGAGTTGTGTCTCTCACTTGTTCTTAGATGAGATCTCCCCACATATTGATATAATCAAACCAACAAATATTTATTGGCCACTCTCTTTGTGCCAGGCACTGCTCTAAGCACTTCATGTATATTAACTCAATTGTTCCCACAACATGAGATGGATACCTCATCATTCCCACTTTGCAGGTGATATAACAGTAAATGCAGCAGCAAACTGTAAACTGTTAAGCAGTTTGTCCAAGGTCACCCAGCCAAAAGTGACGGAGTTAGAATTCAGATCCACTCTGATACATACCTCTCATAGATGGCCACCAGCAGCCTGAGGTTCATATCACCCTAAAAACAAACAAATGAGCATATCCTCCACAATCATGTCCAGCACAACCATATCCATCCCCCAGAAGGGCCCTGAATGGGCCTTGCCCATCCCTGAACCAGTCCCCTGGGGCGGGGTAGGGCCACTCCGGTTGCTCTGATTGAGTCTCTCACCCTCCTCTGTGATACAGGTGGGGCCTTGTGGTTGACAGCCCCAGAGATTAGGAAGGAGCACTTGTAGAGAGAAAAAGATACTAGGCAGGAAAAAAAAAACAGTAATAGGAGTCTACTACAAGCTCTTTGCTTCTCTGAGATCAGGAAGGCTGCCAAGAATGGCTCCACCGTCTCCTACACCCACCTGGCGGTGAAGGAGCTCAGCCATTTGAGCAAATTGAGAGCTGCAAGGATTCACTGGATCCTGATGCCAGTGCTTTGGGCCAGCCCCCGTGCTGAGTGAAGGTCCTATCAAGGTGAGCAGACAGTTCCTGCCCTCAGAGTGCTCTTGGCTGGCAGTGGGAGGCCCAGGAATGGAAAAACAACACTTAATACAATACAGTATTACAAGTGCCATAATCACAGGATTGACACCAAGACAAGAGTCCTCTATCTTGGAAAGCATTGAGAAAGGCTTCCCAGAGAAGTGATGCTTGAACTCAGTCTGGAAGAGCTGCTGGAAGTGCAGCCAGGGGGCTAGGTGAGGAGGGGCTTCCCAGGCACAGAGTGCAGCGTGTGTGAACGTAAGTGATGAGAGAAGGCACAGCACTGGTGGGGAACTGCAGGTAGCTCAGGGTGGCTGGCTCATGGGTGCGAGTGGGAGAGAAGTGAGATGGAGCTGGAAAGGTGGGGTGGGGCTGGGTCCCAGCGGGCCTGCATCCACAGTGCAAGGGGTACCAACAGAGAGTTAAGTAGAGGAATGATTTGATAGGATTTGTGCAATGCAGAGAATGGTCTGGAAACCATTGGTCTGGAAAGGCAGAGGGTGGAGGCAGAAAGCCAGTGAGGAGGTGGGCAAACAAGTCAGGCTTCAGATGATGAAGTGTGAGGGTCTGAATAAGACAGTGCCGTAGGGCTGGAGAAGAGGGCATGGAGTCAAGGGCTAAAGTAACAGGACTTGGCAATACTTTCAGTTTGGAGAAGAGAACAATAAAGGATGTCTGCCAGGTGTATGGGTAATTGTACATGTGGTGGTGGGGGTACCCAGAACAGGGATTCTTCCCTGGAGAAAAGGTGATTCTTTTGTTTTGTTTTGTTTATCTTTTGAGACAGAGTCTCGCTCTGTTGCCCAGGCTGGTGCAATCTTGGCTCACTGCAACCTGCAACCTCCACCTCATGGGTTCAAGCAATTCTCCTGCCTCAGCCTCCCGAGTAGCTGGGACTACAGGCACCCACCACCACACCTGGCTAATTTTTGTACTTTTAGTAGAGATGGGGTTTCGTCTTGTTGGCCAGGCTGGTCTTGAACTCCTGACCTCAGGTGATCTGCCCGCCTCGGCCTCCCAAAATGTTGGGATTACAGGCATTGAGCCACTGCGCCTGGCCAACAGGTGAGTCTTTTAAGCAAGGTGCCAGCCAGAGAGGATAAGGATTTTATAATTGTGAGGACTGCAATTAACTCAGTGTATTCAGTAAACATTTTGTGAGCATCTGCAGCATGCTGGGCTTGAGGACACAGCAGTGAACAGACATGGTCTTTCTTCTCGTGAAGACTGCCATTTAGTAAGAGTGGCAACTATTAAACACGTAAGTTCTTAGCTGGCCACAGCTTGGTCATTTTTCATGGTTCTGAGCTGCCCAGCTGTTGCTAAGCCCATAGCCAGCCTTTTCCCACGTGCAGCCAATCCCAGGGGAGACCAGACCAGATGGTGTGGATAGATCTTTGCCAACTGACTTTCTCCTTGGGAAATATGCAAAACCTTCCTGAGGAAGCACAGAACCGTAGAAAGTGCACTGGCTTTGGAATCAGGGGGCAAGTTCTCTTTCCAGCTCCGCTGTATGACCTAATTTAAGTCACAGCTACTTTGAGCCTCAGTTTTTTCATCTCGAAAATGGGACTAATTGTCACTGCCTAGCATGTCTCAGCAGTACTCAACTGAGAATATATGCAATGATCTTTGCAAATGCCAAATTTCTGTATGCATTAGATCAGGAGTTGGCAAATTTTTATCTTAAAGGGCCAAATAGTAAATATTTTAGGCTTCGTAGGCTATATCATCTTTGTGACTACCCAACTCTACTATCGTAAACAGCCACAGGCAATATATAAACAATTGAGTGAACATGGCTGTGTTCCAATAAAACTTTATTTACAGGACCAGGCATGGTGGTTCATGCCTGTAATCCCAGCATGGGAGGCCGAGGCGGGCAGATCGCTTGAGTCCAAGAGTTCAAGAATGGCCTGGGCAACTTGGTGAAGGTCCATCTCTACAAAAAATTAGCCAAGTGTGGCAGTGTACACCTGTAGTCCCAGCTACTGGGGAGGCTGACATGGAAGGATAGCTCGAGACCAGGAAGCAGAAGTTGCAGTAAGCCACACTCCAACCTGGGCAACAGGGTAAGACTCTTGTCTCAAAAAAAAAAAAAAAAAAAAAAAAAAACACTTTATTTACAAAAACAAGTGGTGAGGCAGATTTAGCCCACAGGCCACAGTTTGCTGACCCCCAAGTTCAACAATGGAGATGGTTAAGGGTCAGTTGCATATGACTGAGGAATTGGGAATCCTCA
This sequence comes from Pan paniscus, assembly GCF_029289425.2. Lineage (NCBI taxonomy): Eukaryota > Metazoa > Chordata > Mammalia > Primates > Hominidae > Pan > Pan paniscus. The sequence goes on from NC_073249.2 coordinate 197,632,273, forward strand.
GAGCTAAAGTCTGGGAATTAGCATCATTAAAGGAAAACAATGTGTGTTATACACCCACTGTGTACTAGGCATAGTGATAGTCTCTGTACAAATGTCTTTAGTTTAATCTTCACACTATGACATAAATGTTACTCTCTGCATTTCACAGATAAGGGAAATGGAAACTCAAAAAAGGTGAAGTGATCATTCAGAGTCACACACTAGTGAGTGGTAGAGCCAGGGTTTTTAAGCAGGTCTCTCCAACTTCAAGCCTAAGAGTTCTACTTGAAACCCTGAAAGCCCTTGTCTCTGACCACGGGTGCTGCCTCCCTCCCACCCAGAGTCTCTTGAGAAGAGGATTAGGGACTGCTAAGCCCCAGAAATCCATATCAAGGGTTGGATTTCCATTGTCGTGCCATAAGGGGAATTAGAAAATGCCCTGGATTTCATACATAGAAAGCCCTGCACTAAGCATTTGGTGCACGGTAAAGTACAGTAAGTGTTAGCTGAGATGAATGGGAACGATGATTTGAAGGCCAGTCTGGGGGAAGCCCACAGGATGCTGGGGCACTTCCTGGATTACAGAGGAATCCTCGCCTTTTCAGTCTCTTATTTTCTCAGCCATAGACCTACTCTAGGATTGACACAGCCTTCTATAAAAAGTGTTCCTGGGCCGGGTACAGTGACTCATGCCTATAATCCCAGCACTTTGGGAGGCCAAGATGGGCGGATCACGAGGTCAGGAGATCGAGACCATCCTGGCTAACACAGTGAAACCCCATCTCTACTAAAAAATACAAAAAAATTAGCCGGGTGTGGTGGCGGACACGTGTAGTCCCAGCTACTTGGGAGGCTGAGGCAGGAGAATGGCGTGAGCCTTGGAGGCAGAGCTTGCAGTGAGCTGAGATCGCGCCACTGCACTCCAGCCTGAGCGACAAAGCAAGACTCCATCTCAAAGAAAAAAAAAAAGTGTTCCTGCCTCCTGTCCCCAGTTCTTGGTCCCTAAAGCCCACATTGACATCCCCGTTTCCTATAGCACAGTTAGTGATTACCCAGGCTGCCCCCTGCTTCCCACAGCTGACCCACATAGGACCAGGACACCATTAGAATCCCAGCAACTGGATAGTGAGCAGGCACGCCCAAGAGCTTTGGAAGCATAGGCCAAGGGCCCCGAGCTGCCACAGTGACCAGATGCTGAGCCAACAAGGCTCCAAGCAATTTCCCTAAGGTGACACAGTGAGGACACTGTGGAACCAAGGCTGGAGTCTCTCTGACTCCAAAGCCTACCCTCTTCACCCCTTCTTCATACAAGATCCTGCCTGTGTGAGTGCAGACCCCTCACGCAGTCCTCACCAAATCCTATTGATTCTGTCTTTAAAATAGAACTCGAATCCATCTTCTGTTCCTCATCCCCACTGCCAAAGTCCCAGTCTAGGCAGCCATCATCTCATACCTCGACCCGCGCAAAGACCTCTGGCTTCCACGCTGCCCCTCCCCACTCCACAGTCTTCACCCAGCAATAAAGTGATCTTAAAGCATACATCGGATCATCTCAGTCTCCTCTTAAAGCTTGTTACAGGCTTCCCACTCACTCATTCACTAAAACAAGATCAGCTCTCCATACCACAGTGCTGAGGTCATGTTCTCATACCACAGGTTGTGACCCATTCGAGAAATCAAGCTAGTGAGTTGCAAATAGCACTTTTTAAAATTAAAGTTGAGCAGCAAAGAATGAAAAATAGCAGAGTATCTCACACATAGTAAGGGTAAGTATTCTGTGAAACACAGGCTTGTGTTACATGTATATTCATGTATGTATATGTACGAATTCACAGTGGAACTCATGGTTACTGTGGGTCAAAATTCTGAAAGTCTAATATCACCTGCCCGGCCCCTGCTGCATCAGCCAGGCCAGCCATGTCTCAAGCCACTCTTCCCATCACTCTCCACCCTGCGGTGCAGCATCATCCCATCCCAGTCCTTTGTCCTGCTACAGCATCTCTGCATCTGCTGCATGCCCTACCTAAGATGTTCTTTGTGTGCTCTGAGACGGTAGCACCTCTATCCTTTCACTCTTAGCTTGTCACCTCCTCAGAGAAGTATCCTTGACTCCCATCTAAAGTAATTCTCTTGATGTTCCTGTCTCTATAATTTATCATTATCATATCTGCTTTTTTTCACCTGTTCGACTCCACTAGAATGAAACTAAGGAAACTGTCTGTATTGTTCAAGTGCCTGGGTGCAAGATACATATCTGTAGATGGAAGGAAGGCAGCCCAGATACCCAGGTTCCAGCTCCAACTCTGCCTAGATAAGCCAGGGGGCTCTGGGCAAGTCACTTCCTCATTTCCTCCCCTGTTGCATGAGGGGTTCAAAGTCGATGCTCGATAAGGGCCTTCTCAGTACTGACATTCTAGAATTCTTTTGTCTGGAACTGGAATGTGGGCTGGGAGTTGATGCTCATTTCTTTCAAGCTTATAGAATTTTACATTTCCTTATCTCATTTGATTTCTACAGTAGCTCCTGGAGGAGGCGAGTCAGGCTGTTCTTGCCTGTGCTATTTACACATTAGAGTAACTAAAACTCAGTGACAGGAATTTTCTCAAACTAGCAGAATAGCAAAACCAGGTTTGGCATCTGTGCTCTTGACTTCTACTTTTATGCTTTGTTGCCTAAAACTACCTGAGTCAGGCCGGGCGCAGTGGCTCACGCCTGTAATCCCAGCACTCTGGGAGGCCGAGGCGGGCGGATCAGCTGTGGTCAGGAGTTCGAGACCAGCCTGGCCAACATGGTGAAACCCATCTCTACTAAAAATACAAAAATTAGCCAGGCGTGGTGGCAGGTGCCTGTAATCCCAGCTATTCGGGAGGCTGAGGCAGGTGAATCGCTTGAACCCAGGAGGCAGAGGTTGCAGCGAGCCGAGATCATGCCATTGCACTCCAGCCTGGGAGACAAGAGCAAGACTTCGTCTTAAAAAAAAAAAAAAAAAACACGTGAGTCAACCTGCTCTGGATGAGAATGAGGACTGTGTAGGAAAAAGGGGGCTTTCTCAGCTTCTCCTGCCCTGGTGGTAATGTTACTACTGTCTTACCCTTAGATTGCAGCAGTTTGAGGTCATTAACTACCTGCACGGTGACATTAACTAAATCTAATGGTAACTCAGAGAAGCAGCCTCTCTGAATCGCCCTTACAATGGTATTTGGCATATTTTGTTTTGGTTTGTTTTTTGTTTTTTGGGTTTTTTTGAGACAGGTTCTTGCTGTGTCACCGAGGCTGGAGTGCAGTCACACAATCATAGCTCACTGTGTCCTTAAATTACTGGGCTCAAGCAATCTTCCCACTTCAGCCTCATGAGAAGCTGGGACTACAGGGCATTATGCCCAGCTAATTTTTTTTTTTTTTTTTTTTTCTGTAGAGACAAGGTCTCACTATGTTGCCCAGGCTGGTCTTGAGCTCCTGGCCTCAAGCAGTCCTCCCACCTTGCCTCCCAAAGTGCTGAGATTATAGGCATGAGCCACCACACCCCATTTTTACTACATGTTTAAGATAAGAATGACTATCTATTTTGGGCCAGGCACAGTGGCTCATGTGTGTAATCCCAGCACTTTGGGAAGCCGATGCAGGCGAATCACCTGAGACCGGGAGTTCAAGACCAGCCTGACCAACAAGGCAAAACCCTGTCTCTACTAAAAATAAATAAATTAGCCATGTATGGTAGTGCATGCCTGTAATCCCAGCTACTCAGGGGGCGCAGCATGAGAATCACGAACCCAGGAGGCGGAAGTTGCAGTGAGCCAAGATCGCGCCATTGCACTCCAGCCTGGGCTACAGAGCAAGACTCTGTCTCCAAAAAAAAATTAAAAAGAATAACAATCTATTGTGCATAATTATCATGAGGACTCAGACATTCAGAGGAACGTCCAGATTTTCTTCTTTTTCTAAACATCCTGGATGCTATCCTGGATGCTTCCAGTGGATGCTACCCACTATCCTGGATGCTTCTTGGCCAAGGAGGGTGAGCTGGGGTTGAATGTGCACAGGGCTCCTTCCTTATGATCCTGGCTTCATCCTCTGACTCAGGAACCTGGCGGACCGAGGCTGTGTTCAGCGAGGAAGCACTGATCCAAGTTCCGAGTGACATCCCTCTTCAGAGCGCTGCCACCCTGGGTGTCAATCCCTGCACAGCCTACAGGATGTTGATGGACTTCGAGCAACTGCAGCCAGGTAGGAACCCACAGGTTGGGGGAGCAGGCCAGGGTCTCGCAACTAGGGTGACACTCACATCCTGACCCCAAGGCCAGGAGAACTTGCAAGGTGGAGGTTTTGAGGGGGTGATGGACCTCTCACCTGGGTGAATGTTGTTGCTTTCACTTAGAAAGATGTTAGCTTAGTTCCTAGGAAACATGCTGAAACCTCATGAGGAGTATACTCTCGAAAACTGCTGCAGGGTCACATTCTCTAGAGCTTGGGATTGAATTCTGTCATTCAGCAAAAATGTGTTGAGCTGGGCTAAGCTCTGGGATACAAAGGCAGACAAGATAGACACAGTCCCTATGTTTTCAATAAAATGCTGAACTTAGTGTTAATAATTCCACTCAGCGTTTACATAGCACTTTCCAGTTCACAGAAGTGCGTTGACAGGCATTATCCCCGTTGAGTGCATGAAATCTCCAAAGCATTGCAGTAAGGTTGGTACCATCATTGGTTAAGAGCTCAAGCTCTGGGCAGATAACCTGGGTCTGACCCCAGGCTTCACCTTTCCCTGACTGTGAATTTGCCTCTCAAATCATCCGGTTTTTCTTCTGTAAAATGGAGAATAAAGAACGTGGAGGGTGAAACACTACAGCATAATACTTCACACAGTGCTGGGCATACAGTGCAGAGACTGTCCGCTGCTTTTATTCTTCTTCCCTTTCATAAATGGGAAAACTGAGGTCCAGAAAGGTAAACTATTTGCATGAGATCAGCCAGGGAGTAAATGACAGAGCCTAGTGTTTTTATTTGGGTTTCTCTGAAAGCAGAGCCTAAGACTAGCACTGGGTGCAGAGAGTTTGTTTGGGAAGAAGAAATGAAGGGGAGTGGGGAGAGTGAGACAGAGATGGAGGCAAAGCCCATGAAGCCCGGTTACTGCTGCGGGCAACTACTGCTCCGGCTGTTTTTTTGAGACAGTCGTGCTCTGTCGCCCCGGTTTGAGTGCAGTGGCGCGGGCTCACTGCAACCTCCACCTCTCGGGTTCAAGGGATTCTCCTGCCTCAGCCTCCCAGGTAGCTGGGACTACAGGTGCCTGCCACCATGCCTGGCTAATTTTTGTATTTTTAGTAGAAATGGGGTTTCACCATATTGGCCAGGCTGGTCTCTAACTCCTGACCTTGTGATCCGCCCACCTCAGCCTCCCAAAGTGCTGGGATTACAGGCGCGAGCCACCCACCCCCAACCGGCCTGCTCAGTCTTGCTGGGGCCCTCTGAAGACTCTCAGAACCCACTGCAGAATTAACCCTTAAGGCCAGGCATGGTGTCTCATGCCTGTAATCCCAGCACTTTGGGAGGCTGAAGCTGGCAGATCACTTGAGGTCAGGGGTTTGAGACCAGCCTGGCCAACATGGTGAAAACCCGTCTCTACTAAAAATACAAAAATTAGCCGGGCGTGGTGGCAGCGCCTGTGACCCCAGCTACTCAGGAGGCTGAGGCAGGAGAATTGCTTGAACCCGGGAGGCGGAAGTTGCAGTGAGCCAAGATTGCACCACTGCACTCCAGCCTGGGCAACAGAGCAAGACACCATCTCAAAAACAAAACAAAAACTAACCCTTGAATGATGAGAGGCTGGGCCAGTTTTCCACTAATTCTCACACCCCATTGTTTAAGGGTCGCACCAAGGGCATTAACCTCCTGGGCTGCCTCTGCACACCATGCACATCCATGCACATCCATGAGCCGCAGTGGCTGTAGAACTCACCCAAGCCACCTCTCATGCCAGCGAAGAAACTGAGGCCCACAGTTGTTGGAGTGTGATGAAACATGGTGCCCAGCCACTGTCCAAGGCCTGGCTGAAAGCCGATGCCAGTTACCACAAGAGAAATATAGGTTTCTCGCAAGTATGGCAGATGGTTCCTGGGAGCCTTTGGTGGAGAAAGCCAGTGGCTGTGACCAGGGACCTTTGCTGGAGTCCTAGTGCAGCAGACACTTTGTTTGCTTGCGTCCCATGCCCTAAAGCCACCTCCCATTTAGGCTGCAGCTGTGGTAACAGATCTAGGCATTTCAACGCTGCCCACCCTAAGTACCCACTGCACACCTCTCCACTTTCCTGCCTCAAGGCTGATATGGCCTGAACTAGATCACTGTTGAATAAACTTAGGATCTTGACACATGGTAAGCATTACATTTTACATTGTGATCAGTTTATACAAATAGGAATATATATATAATGGAAACCAAAGTTTCGTGAAATACCCTTACTATGTGTGACATACTCTGTTATTTTTTATTCTCTTCTCAATTTTAACTTTAAAAAAAAAGGTGCTTGCAACCAACTAGATTGATTCATAATCCACTGGTGGGTGACAACCTGTACGTTGACCCCTGGTGAAGACGAGTGGGCATTCTTCTTCCAGGAAGTCCTCTATCTCTAGTTTCAGCCCGTTGTGTGACAGATCCCTGCTGCCTCTCAAAAACCAGATAGCATTTCAAATTCAACAAAGCACTTTCCCGGACACGATGCATTTGACTCTAATCGGGGGCACTTTTTTTTTTTTTTAATAGAGGGAGTCTCGCTCTGTCACCCAGGCTGGAGTACAGTGGCGCGATCTCAGCTCACTGCAACCTCCACCTCCCGGGTTCAAGCGATTCTCCTGCCTCAGCCTCCCTAGTAGCTGGGATTATATTTTAAGGGAAGGAAACTGAAGTTCACAGAGGTCATGACTTGCCCTGTCTGTTTAGTTACAATCATTGGCGAAACTGAGACTGATGCCCAGATCCGTCTCATTCCAGAGCCCACATTTTTCCCAGCATGCCACACTGCCTTCCCCAATGGCCAGGTCCAAAGCTAAACCTGGGCTTTGCCACAGAACTGTAGGACCCCATTTCAGGGGCTGCCAGTTTCTCCAGCACAGCTGTAATCCCATTTCAAGGCAGTGCACCTTTATTAAACACTGCAGAGAGGAATAGGGCATGACCCTTCCCTCTCAAGAAGCTGCAAGCTGTTGATAGAAATGGACCTATATACAATGAAGTGTAAGACGGGGCAGACCGTGGTATGTGCATTAATACAGAGGCCCACAGAGCACTGTGGGAGCACATAGAGGGAACAATCCAGGAAGGCTTCATGAAGGCTGCACTTGAGCTGCGCTTCAAAGGATCTACAGGATTTCAATAGGAAGGAAGAGAGAAGGAGGGAAACATTGCAAACCACGGAAATAACCTAAGCAAAGACTTGAGGACATAAAAGTTGGGAGGATGATGAAGGCTATAAAATCTTTTACATAGCAGGGCAGGGTCTAAATTATATCCAGTGTAGATGCTCAGTTGCCAAGTCCTGGGAGGCATCGTGAGTGTTGTGGAAGTTTAGGAGGCATTAGGAGAACAGTGAGAAACAGTGAAAGGTCTGAGAAGACTCAGCAGCCAGGTCCTGGGTCCCTGTTGAGCCTGAGGACTCCCTTGCCTACAGAAGGATCCCCGGCTGGGAGCCTTTGACCTATTGCAGATCTATACAGGGCTTGATTTGGTTCTCTTCCTGGCTCCACAGGGGATTCTGTCATCCAGAATGCATCCAACAGCGGAGTGGGGCAAGCGGTCATCCAGATCGCCGCAGCCCTGGGCCTAAGAACCATCAATGTGGTCCGAGACAGGTGCGTGGGGGAGGAGGCTTCATCCCAGACCATGACTTGGGTCTTTCCCACCTCCCATCCCTGCGGTGCCCAGTTGTCCACCAGAGGGCGCCCTTGCATAAGCATAAACTGGCTTTAGGCATCGCTAACAGTTGGCGGCTGAAACAGATGAGTCAGCCCTAAGAAATGAAGTCCAGCTGGCTTTTGGCGATAGGATGAGTGAATCTGACATGTAAAGAGAGGGCAGGAAGGAGGTGGAGACTGCCCTTACTGAACAGCTAAGACTTTCTGAGACTCTTGGCTTGTGATAACCTCATGTTTTCAAAACCCCAGTTGATATTTGGGAATGATTTGAGCTGTATTATTCTTTCTGTGAACTGTCTAACCCAAGGCCCCTTTACCCTTGCTTTTGTGTGGTACTTGGAAGTGCACTAAATACAGACGTGAAGGAGACAGGGGCAGGTTTGTCATCTGTCTTTTACAGATGAGGAAACTGAAGTTTCAGGGAGCAGCTTGCCCTGGAAGACACAGCAAGTCAGTAATAGACTCGGTTTCCTCACTTACTCTCTTTCCATCATATCGTCCAGTTTCTCTAGGCCTCACTGTCCATGAATGTGGCTGTGGCTGTCATGGATTGACACCAGCTTCAGTTCCTCAGTTGTACTCGCAAAAATAATTCCATTTGCCTTAACCAAAGAGACCCAGAGCCACTCCTGGTCTAGACTGTGTATGTCCAACACTCTGAAGAACCACTTGAAAAGAGGGGGGAAGTGGAGTTTGTCCTTTCAGTAGAAGAAATCAGGAAGTTAAGTGACTTCTCCCTGGGCACAGATGGCTTCTAACACTATTGAGCTGTCAGGGCCTGTGAAAACCACCCAGTCTCACTCTGTTGCCAGTGAGGAGACAGCCAAGAGCTATTGAAGCTGGATGAAATTAGGTGGCTGGTCCCTGCTCAAGCCTGGCTTAAACCTAATCCCAGCTTCCTGCAAAAAGAAGCACGGGTTCTCCCAGCTGTGGCAGAGAGGTCCTGGGGGGCTTTGGTGGAAAAAGCTGGCAGATGTGACCAGGGACCTATGTTTGGTTTCCAGACCTGATATCCAGAAGCTGAGTGACAGACTGAAGAGTCTGGGGGCTGAGCATGTCATCACAGAAGAGGAGCTAAGAAGGCCCGAAATGAAAAACTCCTTTAAGGTACCTAGGAAGAGGGACATTGCCCCTCCAGTCCACGCACATCTCCCTGAAGAAAGTTGACATGCATTAGAGAAACTGGGGACTAGCCCCATTGTTCCTCTCTGGAAACCTCCCTTTGCCTCTTCTTGGTTGGTTAAAGCCCATTCCCCCTAGCCAGGCGGCAGGTAGCACGCATTAAGTGCCCAGATGCTGGGAGGGAGGCATGAGAAACAGAGTTTAGGAAACCCAGTATGACTTGCAGTTTAAACGTTTGTGGTGGGCCGCATCAGCCCACATGTGTGACTCTTAGAACTGGCAGGAGAGGACCTGAGGAAACAGAGACACAGAAAGAGAAAGAAAAGAAGTAACCTTTCCCAACCACCTGCCATACATTTTATCTGATGATTTCCACAAAAGCTTTTCAAAGGAACTGTTATCTGTTTTACAGATTAGGAAACTAAGACTCAGAAAAGAGGAAATGCTTAACCAAAATCATATAGTTTATAAGGGCTCCAGAGAGTCAGAGCTGGCCTCAGTCTCTCCAAACTCAAAGCCTCTTAACCTTCCAGAACCTCCACCCCACAACATGCCTAGTAAGTGACCAGACCCTCAGCCCCTTTTCACTGAACCATCTGGAGGAACCAAAGACACACACTCAAGAGCATGCGCTTCTTGCGAACATTTCTGAAGCAGTAGATCAGCATATATAATATCAGCTGAGTCAAAGAACTGAAAAGGGGGGCACACAGGGAGCTGAAACCCACCAAACTGCATGCAGATGCCCTTTGCCTATTCTTTCCCAGAGAAGATGAGTTCTGCCAGGTCTTAAAATGGACAACAGGATTAAGTTGCTACAGAAAAGGCCCTTCTTGGCTGGATGAGGTGACTCATGCCTGTAATCCCAGCACTTCAGGAGGCCAAGGCAGGCGGATTGCTTGAGTCTGAGAGTTTGAGACTAGCCTGAGCAACATAGTGAGACCTCTATCTTTACAAAAAAACATTTTTTTTTAATTATCTGGGCATCATGATACTCATCTGCAGTCCCAGCTACTTGGGAGGCTGAGGTGGGAGGATTGCTTGAGCCCAGGAGGGTAAGGTAGCAGTGAGCCATGATTGCACCACTGCACTCCAGCCTGGGTAACAGAGTGAGACCCTGTCTTAGAAAGAAAAAGAAAAAAGAAAGAAAAGACACTTCCTAAGCAGAGAAAAAGGTGAGTTCAAAGGCATAAACACACACACATATACATACGTACGTGCACGCAAACAAAGGCATAAACATCTCATTTACTCCCTCCTTTTAACACAGCACTTGGGCAAGCTTCAGACCCCATATGTAGAGCGGGGATGCTCCCTCACTGCACTTTTGTTGTTTTCCAGGACATGCCCCAGCCACGGCTTGCTCTCAACTGTGTTGGTGGGAAAAGCTCCACAGAGCTGCTGCGGCAGTTAGCGTAAGTCCCTTGGGCCTGCAGGTCCAGCTCGCCAGAGCTCTCCAGGTCTTTAGCTGGGAGGACCATCAAGTGACTGAGTCCCATGGCCAGTTCGAGCCAAGTCCAGGTCAGCACAATGTTGAGTGGAAACTAGGACCAAAGTCATCCAGCTATTTGGGCACTGGTTTCTCAGCCTTCCCCTTTGCAGATGATCAAAATTTTGGCCTATCCAGCTTTATTTTTCCAAGGGACCCCAGAAGTAGACTGCTAAGCTGCCTGCCATAGAGGAATAGTCAAGGATTTATAACCTAGGGATGTCTGAAAAAGTCACTTAGTCCTAGCTTATTTAACCTTTCAAAATTTGTATTAGCTTTTAAAATAGATTCTAATTTTAAAGGTAACATTATGCTTATTACAAAACATTTTGAAAACATGTAAAAGTGCAAAGGAAAACTTAAGCATAAAGGTTTCCTGTTGGCTGGGCACTGTGGCTCATGCCTATAATCCCAGTAATTTGGGAGGCCAAGGAGGAAGCATCACTGGAGGCCAGGAGTTCGAGACCAGCCTGGGTAACATAGTGAGACCCCATCACTACAAAAAAAAAAAAAATTAATTTTTTTTTAAGTTACCTGGCCAGGCATAGTGGTTCATGCTTGTAATCCCAACAAGACAGGCAGATCACTTGAGGCCAGGAGTTTAAGACCAGCCTGGCCAACATGGCGAAACTCCATCTCTACTAAAAATACAAAAAGACTAGCCAGGTGTGGTGGCAGGCACCTGTAATCCCAGCTACTTGGGAGGCTGAGTCACGAGAATCATTTGAATCCAGGAGGTGGAGGATGCAGTGAGCCGAGATCACACCACTCTACTCCAGCCTGGGTGACAAAGGGAGATTCCATCTCAAAAAAGAAAAAAAAAAGTTACCTATCACCCCACTACCAAGGGGGATAAGCCCTGTTGACAATATTAATGCATGTCCTTCCATTCTTCTTTCCCTTAATATAAGCTTCTAGGCCGGGCGCAGTGGCTCAAGCCTATAATCCCAGCACTTTGGGAGGCTGAGGCGGGCAGATCACGAGATCAGGAGATCGAGACCATCCTGGCTAACACGGTGAAACCCCGTGTCTACTAAAAATACAAAAAATTAGCCAGGTGTGGTGGCGGGCACCTGTAGTCCCAGCTGCTCAGGAGTCTGAGGCAGTAGAATGGCGTGAACCCCGGAGGCGGAGCTTGCGGTGGGCCGAGATTGCGCCACTGCACTCCAGCCTGGGCGACAGAGGGAGACTCCGTCTCAAAAAATAAAAATAAAAGCTTCTTGAGCTAGAGTGTGCGTAAAAGGACACTTCCTAACTAAAGCAGGAACCCCCTCAATAGTACGGATTCAGCTAGCACATACTTGCTGAGCACTTACTAGCTACAGGTACAGAGAGGGCTGCGACACTGATGTGCCCTCTGAGAATTCACAGGCTTGATGAGCAGGTGAGTCACGTGGCCAGAGCACTGTGGTGAGTATTCACCGTGCACCAGACTGTGTGCAGCGCTTGACTTACCCCTCCCACAACCACCTAGACAGGGGGTGCAGTTCTAACCTCTGTTTTATACTTTTAAACAATGAGGCCCAGGCCGGGCGCAGTGGCTCATGCCTGTAAACCTAGCACTTTGGGAGGCTGAGGCAAGTGGATCACCTGAGGTCAAGAATTCGAGACCATTCTGGCCAACATGGTGAAACCTCGTCTCTACTAAAAATACAAAAATTAGCCAGGCATGGTGGTGGGTACCTGTAATCCCAGCTACTTGGGAGGCTAAGGCAGGAGAATTGCTTGAACCCAGGAGGTGGAGGTTGCAGTGAGCCAAGATCGTGCCATTGCACTCCAGCCTGGGCTTCAGAGAAACAGTGTGTCTCAAAAAAAAAAAAAAAAAACAAGGCCCAAAGAGGTCAAGTACCTGCCCAAAGTCTAGTCAGCAGGAGAGCCAGGCTTGACCCCACATTTGAGCACGCCGCTTCAGCCCTATACCTGACAGACAGCCCCTGCGGCAGACCTCAATCCCAACGTCATTGCAGGGGGAAGCGTTGTTACGGGTGTAGGCACTGGAGCCACAATGGCTGGGTTCAAGCCCCAGCTCTGTGACTTACTAGCTGTGGGCCTGTGGAAAGTTAGGCAATACGTGAAAAACAATCCATGCCTCCGTCTCTTCATCTGTAAAATGGGGGTTATATAAACCCTCTGCCTCTGAAGGGTGGTCTAACACGGGTCCCCAGCCCCCAGGCCGCAGACCAGTACCAGTTCGTGGCCTGTTAGGAACCAGGTCACGCAGCAGGAGGTGAGCGGTGGGTGAGCGAGCATGGCCACCTGAGCTCTGCCTTCTGACAGATCAGTGGCAGCATTCGATTCTCATGGGCATGTGAACCCTATTGTGAAGCACGCAGGGAAGGGATCTAGGTCCCATGCTCCTTATGAGAATCTAATGCCTGAGAATCTGAGGTGGAACAGTTTCATCCCAAAACCATCTCCCCCACTCCAGTCCATGGAAAAATTGTCTTCCATGAAACCGGTCCTGGTGCCAACAAGGTTAGGGACCGCTGGTCTAAAGGACACTGGGCGATATACAAATTGCTGTACAAATGATGGATGGACTTCGGCTTTCTCATCTCTAAAACAAGGTTGTTACGAGGATTCCCTGAGGCAGTGCATGCAAAATGCTTAGAACTGTGCCTGGCACATAGTAGAAACCTGGTAAGTGTCAGCTAGTCTGATTAGATGAAGTGCAGCAGGGATACAGAAGAGAGAGGGCTTGGCTCCCAGGAGCTACTTTCTACAGCAGGTGGCAGTCAAGGGGCACTTAAGACCAAACTACCCAGCAGCCTCAGGGACAGAAGTACCTGCCCTAGGACAGCAGCTCCTTCCATTTGGTAGTTTTGAAAGTCTACCTTGTGTTGTCCCCAAATGTGCCTGAGGTCATCCTTAATCAACAGACTCCTAGAAGAGCCAGGGAGTGGGGAGGGGAACATAGGTTAAGTCAAGCATGTGAACTCCAGGCTTATTCACTTAAAAATTATGTTAGCCTCAATCCTGTATGTCAGCTGACGTGGGGGTGTGGGTGTCAGACAGCAGGTACTGAGAAGGCACCTCCTGCAGTGAGAAGATGCTTGTCATTGTTCCCTGCACCGTCCACATCATTCCTTATCTGTAGAGCTGTTTCCTCACGTTGATTCTTAGAATGAGCATTGGCAGATGAAGAGATGAGGTCTGGGCCATTTTCACTGCATCACCCTAGGTCGGACACCTGTAAGTGAGAGCAGAGCCAAGGCTGAACTCAGGCCTCGAGCTCATCTGGGGAGAGCATGTTTCTTTTCAGCACTTAATCAAAGCCTGACTGGGTGGGTTAGATCAGTGGATTCCCAATCCTGGCTAAACATACAAGTCATCCAGAGCGGGGGTGTGTGTGTGTTTAATATACATTCTCGTCTCCTGATTCATTGGGTGCGGGATTGGACCTAGGAATCTGGTTTCTTGGTTGTTTTGTTTTGTGTTGAGATGGTCTCACTGTGTTGCCTAGGCTGGAATGCAGCAGTGCAATCTCAGCTCACTGCAGCCTCAACCTCCCAGGCTCAAGTGATCCTCCCACCTCAGCCTCCTGAGTGGGGCCACAGGCATGTATCACCGTGCCCAGCTAATTTTTTTTTATTATTATTTGTAGACACAGGGTCTCACTATGTTGCCCAGGCTGGTCTCAAACTCCTGGGCTCAGGCAATCCTCTCACCTTGGCCTCCCAAAGTGCTGGTATTACAGGTGTGAGCTGCCATCCCCAGCATGCATTTATTTATTCATTCATTCATTTATTTTTCTGAGACAGGGTCTCACTCTGTTGCCCAGACTGGAGTGCAGTAGTGCGATCAGGGCTCACTGCAGCCTCCATGGCCTCAGGTGATTCTCCCACCTCAGCCTCCCGAGAAGCTGGGACTACAGGCATGCCACCTTGCCCAGCTAATTTTCTGTACTTTTTTTGTAGAGATGGGGTCTCCTTTTGTTGCCCAAGCTGGTCTTGAACTCCTGGGCTCAAGTGATCCACCTGCCTCAGCCTCCCAAAGTGCTGGGATTATAGGCATGAGCCACTGCGCCCAGCTGGAATCTGTATTTTTCAACCTTTCCCAGAGATTCTGAGAGCAGGGTTTATAAAGGAACCAGGGTTGGAGTAGAAGCGCCATGGCAGGTTCAGGAAGGGCTCTGTCTCTGCCTTGCATCCACTCTTTGTTCTCTTTGGACTCTTCAGGTGTGGAGGAACCATGGTAACCTATGGGGGGATGGCCAAGCAGCCCGTCGTAGCCTCTGTGGTAAGCTGGGTGCGGAGGGAGGCATGCCTGGAGCCGGGCCGGACACCTCAGCCAGGCCACATTCCCTGGCACGACAGCTGTCTAAGCTTAGGCAATGCCCCGTTCCTGGAGGGGAGTCTGTACCCTTAAGCGGTACCTGAAGTTCTTGCCCTCAGAGCCCAGCATGTCCTTCCTGTGTCTGCAGAGCCTGCTCATTTTTAAGGATCTCAAACTTCGAGGCTTTTGGTTGTCCCAGTGGAAGAAGGATCACAGTCCAGGTGAGTGCATGGCCCAGTGCCAAGAGTCACAGATGAGGGCAGTGCCTAAAAATGGCAGCAGAAATGACCAGCTATTCTGAGCCCTGGAGGGGTGATTGGGTCCCCAGCCCCACAGAAGGATCAAAGAGAATAGCCTTAGTCCAGCTACAGTCAGCAAACAGTTATTGGACTAAACTGGGTTAGTCTTAGGGGCACAGAACAAGACAGACACTGCCCCCGTCCTGAAGAGCTGACAGTGGGGAAAGATGGATAGCCAAGCAGAGAGAATAGACTCTGGAGCCAGCCTGCCTGGGTTCAAATTCTGCTTCCACACTACTGGATAGAGGTTCTGCCTAGCCAGCAGTGGGACCTTGAGCAAGTTACTTAATCTCTGCCTCAGTTTAAATGTCATAAGTTTAAACTCTTGTTAGCCGTGTTTGACAGAGGAGGAAATTGAGGTTCAGAGTGGTTAAGTAGCGTGCCCAAAGTCACCTCCCCGCAGGGAGGTATGAGGCACGATGTAAACAGATCATCTCCCTGTTCATCTCCTGGAGGACTGGCTCCCCAGAGCGGGATCTCCAAACTCAGGACAAAGAATAACATGGAGTTATCCAAGTGAAGGGGAGGAAGGTGGTGGCATGAAGGCAGTGTTTCAGGCAGAAAAAATCAAAAATCACATGTGCAACTAGGCACTGAAGTGGTTCCAAGCGACCTGGAGCACTAGATCTGAGCTGGGGCTGGAAAATTGGGTGAGTGGGTTGTGACCAGGTTACAAAGGCCTTATAAACCTGATTAAGGCATTCAGACTCACGGGTTTTTTTGCTGTTTTGGGGGGTTATTTTTTTGAAACAAGGTATCGCTCTGTTGCCCTGGCTGGAGTGCAGTGGTGTGGTCACAGATCACTACAGACTCAACCTCCTCGGTTCAGGTGATCCTCCCACCTCAGCCTCCCAAGTAGCTAGGACCACAGGCACATGCCACCACATCCAGCTAGTTTTTGTATTTTTAGTAGAAATGGGGTTTCATCATGTTGCCCAGGCTGGTCTCAAACTCCTGGGCTCAAGTGATCCACCCACCTCAGCCTCCAAGAGTGCTGGGATTATAGGCGTGAGTCACCACACCCAGACAAGACTCACGCTTAAAAGCAACTGAGGAGCCAGTATATATGACTAGATTTGAAGGCTGAATGAATTTATGTCTATGGAAAAACACTTCTCAGCCGAGGCCTTCACTTCTCAACTTCCTGTACTATATAGGGTCCTTCGCAGGAGGCAGGCCCAGGAAGGGGATGTTGGTGGCGTCAGGTCGTTGGGTTCTAAGGGAGTCCTGGGCTCTCAGGGAGAGCTCCATTTCCTGAGCAGAGCTCGACTGTTCCACATCACTTGGCGTGCCAGGCACACCCACTCCCTCCCTGGGCCTCCTCTGGCCTCCCTGCCTCCGCCATCCTTTTCCTCCCACCATTCAGTGCTCCTGTCTCCACTGCGGCCAGGTTCTGTGAGTCTGTGCCATCTTAGCCACCACTCTGAAGGGTGGTCTCTGCCTGCCTGCCCCTCAGCCCCTAGAGCCGCTCCTATGTTCCCCTCTCCCCACCTGGACCTCACTGTCCTAAAGACAGGCAGGGACCAGGCTGCCTCCACAGCCACCCTATCCTTGGCACAGCCAGGACTCTCAAGGCTTTATTGGAGCTCGGTGCCAGCTCCTGCCCATAGGGCAGCCCCGTGCCACATCTCACCAAGCCCCAGCTGCTGTTCTCCTGTCTGATTTCCTCCAACCTCCCGCAGACCAGTTCAAGGAGCTGATCCTCACACTGTGCGATCTCATCCGCCGAGGCCAGCTCACAGCCCCTGCCTGCTCCCAGGTCCCGCTGCAGGACTACCAGTCTGCCTTGGAAGCCTCCATGAAGCCCTTCATATCTTCAAAGCAGATTCTCACCATGTGATCATCCCAAAAGAGCTGGAGTGACATGGGAGGGGAGGCGGATCTGAGGGGCTGGGTGCAGGCCCCTCAGTTGGGGCTCCCACCTTCCCCAGACTACTGTTCTCCTCACTGCCTCTTCCTATTAGGAGGATGGTGAAGCCAGCCACGATTTTCCCCAGGGCCAGCCTTAAGGTATCTAATAAAGTCTGAACTCTCCCTTCCAAAAAGTAGAAGTCATCCCTGTCGAGAAGGACCATCACTGTGCACTGGTCAGCTCACAGCACCAAGAGGCCCCCTTCCTGCTTTTCTGTCATGTGTTCCCCCAGTAATCATTTTCTGACCACCCTGAAAGCAAAGCCTGGGTGGGTACTGGCAGTGCAAAGGCCAGTAGGCCACCATCCCTGGCCCCAAGCTGCACAAGCCCACAGAGGAGGGTCCTGTAGAACGAACGCTTTGATGTGCTTCTCAGGTAGCCTGCGGCCCAGTCCAGGGCTTGGGGAGGATCAGCTGCATGGAAGAGTGAATGCCAGGCTGAGGTCATCAGGGCCCTGAGGAACTTGGACGTAGGGTCTCCACTCTCATGGAACTGCCCTTCTAACTGGAGACATAGACAATATACCAGTGGTTCTCAACCAGAGGCAATTTTACCCCCAGGAGACATTTGACAATGTCTGGGGATATTTCTGGCTGTCACAGCTTGTGAAGGAGGTTGCTACTGGCATCTAGCAGGCAGAGTGAGTGCTGCTGTCAAACCCACCACAGGACACAGAACAGTCTCCTGCAACAAAGAATTACCCAAGGCCTGTCGCGGTGGCTCACACCTGTAATCCCAGCACTTTGGGAAGCCAAGGCAAGTGGATCACTTGAGCCCAGGAGTTCAAGGTCAACCTAGGTAACGTGGTGAAACACCATCTCTACAAAAAATACAAACATTAGCCAGGCATGGTGCTATGCACCTGTAGTCCCAGCTACTCGGGAGGTTGAGGTGGGAGGATCACCTGAGCCTAGGAGGTCTAGACTGCAGTGAGCCATGATCATGCCACTGCATTCCAGCCTAGGCAACAGAGCAAGACCCTATCTCAAAAAAAAAAAAAAAATCTAGCCCCAAATGTTCAATGTTCATGAGGTCGTTGATAAACCGTACATTAAACAATCTCACAGTAATTACCATAGTGACTAATGCTGTAAAGAAGATATGTGGGGTGCTGTAAGAGCAGAATAAAGATCTTGCCCTAGGCCCCAGGGACAGGGGTATGCTTCCTCGAGGTGAAGTTTGAAGGTGGGCTCTGACAAATGAGTGAGCTTTATTCAGGCCGAGAGAAGAGCTTGACGTGACTTTTTGGTATTTGCTTCACAATTCATTTGCTCAAAGCAAAGAACAGAGGCTTCAGGGTGTCTCCCTTATCACCTGGCCCTCTGTACCCTGCACTCAGGAGCCTCGTTCAGGACGTATTTATTGAGTGCCTAGTGTGTGCCCAAAGCTAAGGATACCAATGAAAGAAGTGCCGCTGGCCCTCAGGTTGCTTAGCCTAGTGCAAGATTGACCAGTGCAGTATAATGATGAGGTCACTGACATGGAGGTGTTCAGAGGGCCTTGAGAGGACACACAGGGGCCCCAGTTCTGCCCGAGGGCATCAAGGAAGGATTCCTAGAGGAAGTGTCTCCCACAGCCAGTCTTGAAAACCGAGCAGGAAACTGCATACCAAGCAAAGCCAACAGCACGTGAGAGTTTAGAGGCCTGAGAGCCTGGCACTCAGGGAACTGCAGTCAAGTGTAGCTGCTGCCTTAGACGTGGGGGAAATGTGGGAACTGAGGTGCGAGACATGGGCGAGGTACAGATCATAAAGGACCATGATGTCAGGACTTACCCTGAAGCCCTAGGGAGGCACCAAGGGATTTTAGGCAGTGGAGCAATATGGAAAAAACTGGCTCGGAATGTTTTTTTTTTTTTGAGACAAAGTCTCACACTGTTGCCCTTGCTGGTGTGCAGTGGGCGATCTTGGCTCGCTGCAGCCTCCACCTCCTGGGTTCAAGCGATTCTCCTGCCTCAGCCTCCCGAGTGGCTGGGACTACAGGTGTATGCCACCACACCTGGCTAATTTTTGTATTTTTAGTAGAGATGGGGTTTCACTATGTTGGCCAGGCTTGTCTTGAATTCCTGACCTCATGATCCACCCACCTCGGCCTCCCAAAGTGCTGGGTTTACAGGCGTAAGCCACCACACCCGGCCAGAAGGTTTAATTGCATGCCAGTTTGAACACGGACTCCCAGCATAATCATCTTTTCTTTGGAAGCATCTTCTGTGTCCGCTGGAAAAAAGGACTCAGCTTCAGCCTGGGGCTGGGAAAGGTCTGCATTGCCCTCTGGGGAATATTTGCCACCTTCTGGGCTCAAGATCAGCCCCAACTCTTTCCTGGTCCCTGTCCTCTAGGTTAGTGGAACAGGTGATTGTACAGATGATCAGTGCAGGCAAGTGAAAAAAGCCTAAGAAGGAGGGAAGGCTGCCAGAGGCCACAGGAGTAAAATTAAGATTAGGTTCTTTAGGCCAGGTGAGGTGCCTCACACCTATAATTAGACAGGTGTGCTGGTACATGCCTGTAGTCCCAGCTACTCAGGAGTCTGAGGCAGGACAGTCACTTGAACCTGGGAGGCGGAGGTTGCAGTGAGCTGAGATCACGCCACTGCACTTCAGCCTGGGCAAGAGAGAGAGACTCTGTCTCAAAAAAAAAAATAGGATTCTTCAAGGGGAATCCATAAGGTTGGGGTTTAGGGAGAGTGGTGAGCCTGAGTCCTGGTGAAGGAGCGGGCCCCTGGTGCCCACTCTAAGAGCAGGCATACAGGAATGTTTGTAACACCACGCTTCAAGATCTGGAGGAACGTGCAGAATGCCTGAGAACAGTGAAGGCAATGATTCCTTGTACCTTTAGGGGTCTGGAGGTGACATTTGGGCTGGTCTTCAAAGGATGATTATAATTTACTCAGGGAAGGGTGACAAGCATTACAGACTAAGAGAGCAGATCAGGCAGTTACAGAGACAGGGCATTTATGTTAGAACTGTCTCATTTTCTCCATTCTCTTCCTGAGAATTAAAACTTACAACTTTTAGGTGGGTACATGGCAGGCCGGAATAAACACTGTTTCTCTGCATCCCTTGCAGCTAACAAGATCTGCCCCCCAAGTGATGTAAGCAGAGGTGTTAGGTGTCAGTTTCTTAGGAACCTCTTTTTTTTTTTTTTTTTTTTTTTTTTTTGGAGAGATGATGGAGTCTTGCTCTGTCACCTAGGTTGGAGTGCAGTGGTGCAATCTCGGCTCACTGCAATTTCTACCTCCCAGGTCCAAGTGATTCTCCTGCCTCAGCCTCCCGAGTAGCTGGGATTACCTGCCACCACGCCCAGCTAGTTTTTGTATTTTTAATAGAAACAGCGTTTCACCATGTTGGACAGGCTGGTCTCGAACTCCTGACCTCAGGTGATCTGCTGGCCTCTGCCTCCCAAAGTGCTGGGATTACAGGTGTAAGCCACTGCGCCCTGCCCAGGAACCTCTTTAAAATATAGCAGGCCTGCATCCTGTACCTTTTTCTTCCCCTTCCCCTTCCACCCTCCTTATAGCTGTGGTACACAGACATGATTCCTGGAGTTTACCCAGCCATCTTTGACTACGTTTTTTTTGTTTTTTGTTTTTTGTTTTTTTTGAGACGGAGTCTGGGTGGCGCGATGTCGGCTCACTGCAAGCTCCGCCTCCCGGGTTCACGCCATTTTCCCGCCTCAGCCTCCCGAATAGCTGGGACTACTGGCGCCTGCCACCGCGCCTGGCTAATTTTTTTGTATTTTTAGTAGAGACAGGGTTTCACTGTTAGCCAGGATGGTCTCGATCTCCTGACCTCGTGATCCGCCCGCCTCGGCCTCCCAAAGTGCTGGGATTACAGGCGTGAGCCACCGCGCCCGGCCTTGACTATGTTAAGAATGGGACAGCAGCAAGATCAAAGGAGCCTGGCTCCCTGACACCCAGAATCCCCAACTGCCCACCTCAGGACTTGTTTTACATGAGAAATAAGCATCTGTTTTATTCAAGCCCCTAGTATTTGGGGTTTCACTGAACCTAATCCTAAGTAATACAAATTCAATGATTTAACTTAGATTGAAATCAAGTCAATCTGAAGCCAAAAAAGGGAATTGTGGCAGTTTATGATTCCCAGCTAAGGAATTTGGACTTTATTGTGTTGGCAGTAAGGAACAAAAGATTTCTGAGACAGAAGATCAGAACTGTGCTTTGAAAAAAAATCCCTCCAGCAGTAGCCCGGAGGACAGTTTGGAGGAGGGAAGCACTAAAGAAAGATAAAATCAGAGACTCCCAGGTTCTGAATTTCAGGTAGGTAAGCCCACCCCGCCCCCTTCCACTAAATGTCAAAGACCAACCAGGGGTTGCCGACATTTCAGAGGCCAACATTGGAAAGGAAACAGTGCCAAAAGAGAATCGGACTTAAAATGGATCCTCTCTTCTCTACCTTACAAGTGCAGGAGATTGTTTTTAATTTCAGACGGTCCAGGCACCGCGGCTCATGCCTGTAATCCCAGCACTTTGGGAGGCTGAGGCGGGCAGATCACTTGAGCCCAGGAGTTCGAGACCAGCCTGGGCAACATGAGGAGACCCCCCCCCTCATCTCTGCAAAAATACGAAAATTGCCCAAGTGTGGTGGCTCACACCTGTAACCCCAGCACTTTGGGAAACTGAGGCAGGCAGATCACCTGAGGTCAGTTCCAGACCACCCTGGCCAACATGGTGAAACCCTGTCTATACTAAAAATATAAAAATTAGCCAGACACAGTGGCTCACGCCTGTAATCCCAGCACTTTGGGAGGCCGAGGCAGGCGGATCACCTGAGGTCAGTTCGAGACCACCCTGGCCAACATGGTGAAACCCCGTCTCTACTAAAAATACAAAAATTAGCCGGGAGTGGTGGTGCACGCCTGTAATTCCAGTTTTTCGGGAGGCTGAGACAGGAGAATTGCTTGAACTCAGGAGGTGGAGGTTGCAGTGAGTCGAGGTCGCACCATTGCACTCCAGCCTGGGCAACAAGAGTGAATCTCTGTCTCATACAAAAAAGTTAACATAGGCTGGGCGTGGTGGCTCACGCCTGTAATCCCAGCACTCTGGGAGGCTGAGGCAGGCAGATCATGAGGTCAGGAGTTCAAGATCAGCCTGGCCAACATGGTGAAACCCCGTCTCTATTAAAAATGCAAAAATTAGCCGGGTGTGGTAGCAGGCACCTGTAATCCCAGCTACTCGGGAGGCTGAGGCAGGAGAATTGCTTGAATCCGGGAGGTGGAGGTTGTAGTGAGCCGAGATCACGCCATAGCACTCCATCCTGGGCAACAAGAGTGAAACTGTCTCAAAAAAAAAAAAAAAAGACAAATAGGCATTACCTGCTAAAAAAAAAAAGCTTGAGCGCACCTGAAGCCCTGCAGATTCATGACTCTGCCATCTCTCCCTGTCCTCTTCTGGGATCATCCACCCAGTGACTACCTATAGTTGCTGCCATAATATTGGTAAATGGAGGCCAGGCGCAGTGGTTCATGCCTTTAATCCTAACACTTTGGGAGGCCAAGGCAGGCAGATAGCCTCAGGTCGGGAGTTCAAGACCAGCCTGAGCAACATGGAGAAATCCCGTCTCTACTAAATTAATTTGTACTAAAAATACAAAATTAGCCGGGCGTGGTGGCACACGCCTGTAATCCCAGCTACTCAGGAGGCTGAAGCAGGAGAATCGCTTGAACCCGGGAGGTGGAGGTTGCAGTGAGCCAAGATCACGCCACTGCACTCCAGCCTGGGCAACAAGAACAAAACTCCGTCTCAAAAAGAAAAGAAAAAATATATATATTGGTAAATGGAGGCCGGGTGTAGTGGTTCACGCCTGTAATCCCAACACTTTGGGAGGCCAAGGCAGGCAGATCACTTGAAGTCAGGAGTTTGAGACCAGCCTGGCTAAAATAGTTAAACCCCGTCTCTACTAAAAATACAAAAATTAGCCGGGCATGGTGGCAGGCACCTGTAATCCCAGCTCGTTGGGATGCTGAGGTAGGAGAATTGCTTGAACCCAGGAGGTGGAGGTTGCAGTGAGCCAAAATTGCACCACTGCATTCCAGCCTGGGCAACAGAGTGAGACTCCATTTCAAAAAAAAAAAAAGTAAACTCCAAATCCTTCCCATGATCCTTGAGGCCCCTCAAGATCTGGTCTCTCCAGGAGTTCGAGGCTAGCCTGGCCAACATGGTGAAACCCCATCTCTACTAAAAATACAAAAATTAGCCGGGCATGGTGGTGTGCATCTTTTTTGTTTGTTTGTTTTTTTGAGACAGAGTCTTGCTGTGTTGCCCAGGCTGGAGTGCAATGGCACAATCTCAGCTTACTGCAAGCTCCGCCTCCTGGGTTCACGCCATTCTCCTGCCTCAACCTCCCGAGTAGCTGGGACTACAGGCGCCCACCACCACGCCCGGCTAATTTTTTTGTATTTTTAGTAGAGACGGGGTTTCACCATGTTAGCCAGGATGGTCTCGATCTCCTGACCTCATGATCCATCCACCTGGGCCTCCCAAAGTGCTGGGATTACAGGTGTGAGCCACCTCGCCTGGCCTGTGGTGTGCGTCTTTAGTCCCAGCTACTTGGGAGGCTGAGGCAGGAGAATCGCTTGAACCCAGGAAGCAGAGGTTGCAGTGAGCTGAGATCGCACCACTGCACTCCAGCCTGGGTGACAGAGTGAGACTGTTTCAACAAAAAAAGAAAAAAATTTTTGATAAATGTGTTCTTTCTTGGGATATGAGATAATTACGCCCACTTTCCTCAGGGGAAGACTGAGGCCGAGAAGAATAAAGCTCTTGCAGCCAGGCGTGGTGGCTCACGCCTGTAACCCAGCACTTTGGGAGGCTGAGGTGCGCAGATCACCTGAGGTCAGGAGTTCGAGACCAGCCAACATAGTGAAACACAGTCTCTACTAAAAATACAAAAAAAATTACCCAGGCATGGTGGCTCATGCCTGTAGTCCCAGCTACTAGGGAGGCTGAGGCACGAGAATCGCTTGAACCCGGAGGCTGAGGTTGCAGTAAGCCGAGATCTCACCACTGCACTCTAGCCTGGGCAACAGAGTGAGACTCGGTCTCAAAAAAGAAAAGAGAAAAGCTCTTGCATTAACCTGTGTGTGCCAGGCTGTACTTGTGCATGGAAACTCTCAGAACACCCACCAGCCCCATGCTTATTGTCATGCACCATGCCCTGAGTAAAGCACTAGGCCAAGCCAGAGCAGCTGGAAATGGTGGAGAAGAGAAGGCTCAGTCCTGGTACAACATCTGCTTGCATCTGAAGGCAGGAACATTCCTGGGAAGACAGCAGGGCTAGCTGAAAGGTAAGTGGAAAGGAGACATTGGCACCTTATGAAAGAGAAAAAAGAGATTCTTAGAACTTTCCTATGTCATTGAGATGTTAATGTCACCACTTTACAGAAGCAGCAGCCTCCCAGAGATGTGAAGTGAGTTTTTCCAGATCACACAGCAGGCAGCAGAGCTGGCACTAGAAGCCAGATCCCCTGACCATATCTGGTCACTACAGCAGACAGTCCCAATTCTTTTGGCTCCACAGGTGGCCTTGGAGGTCCCACTCTTCTCACGACTCCTTGATTTTGTTCTTGACATGTTAACTGGAAGAGCGTTCAAATTTCCCTGAGTCTGTGTCTCATGGGGAGGCATGAGAAAAAGGCAGAATCAGGAGGCCATTGAAGTAGTCCAGGTAAGAGATTATTTATGTATTCATTCAATAAGTATTTTAAACGCTCTTTATGTGAAAGGCACTGTTGTTAGGTGCTAGGGATAGAGCAGGAAACAAAAAACATGGCCCCTGAGACCAGCGAGCTTACATTCCAGTGGTGGAGAAAGACCATGCACAAGTAAATAAATAAACCAGGTAATTACAGACTGTGTAGTAAGTGTTGTGAAATATGACAACACTTGAAATAAGGTGGACATGGAAGGCCTGAGGCCTGAATAAGAAGGAGCCAGCTGTATTCCAGGCAGAGGAAGTAGTGCATATCAAAGCCCTGACTGTGAACAGTCTGATGAGGCCTGAACTAGTTTAGGAAGTAGGAATGGAAAGAAGGGATGAATTTGTGAATATTTAGAAGGAATAATCAGAGGGACGGACTGAATGCAGTGGTTGAAGGTTGAACTTTGGCACCTCGCTGATGGTGGGTGCCACTTGCATTGGGGAAGGAGGAGCAGGTTTTAGGGACAAGCACTTCCCCTCTGGAGGGCTCTCTTTCCCATCTGTACAATAGGTTAATATAACAACCAAGCTTAGTGCTAGGATTTTTGTTTTCGTGGTTTTTTGTTGTTTTTGTGTGTGTGTGTGCATGTGATGGGGTCTCACTCTGACATCCAGGCTTGAGGACAGTGGCATGATCACAGATCACTGCAGCCTCAACCTCCCTGGGCTCAGGAGATCCCCCCCATCTCAGCCTCCCAAGTAGCTGGGACTACAGGCATGCACCGCCATGCCTGGCTAATTTTTTTTGTTGTTTTTTCTGCAGAGACAGGTTTTTGCCATGTTGCCCAGGCCAGATTGCTAGTTCTTAAGAATGTTATGTTCCTCACACTTACTGAATTCCAAATGAATTAAAGATTATGGCTGGGCAAGGTGGCTCACACCTGTAATCCCAGCCCTTTGGGAGGCCCAGGCGGGTGAATCACCTGGAGTTGGAAGTTCAAGACCAGCCTGACCAACGTGGAGAAACCCCGTCTCTACTAAAAATACAAAATTAGCTGGGCGTGGTGGCACATGCCTGTAATCCCAGCTACTCAGGAGGCTGAGGCAGGAGAATCACTTGAAACCGGGAGGCGGAGGTTGCAGTGAGCGGGGATCGTGCCATTGCACTCCAGCCTGGGCAACAAGAGTTAAACTCCGTCTCTAAAATATATATACATAAATTAGCTTGGCATGGTGGCACGGGCCTGTAGTCCCAGCTACTCAGGAGGCTGAGGCAGGAGAACTGTGTGAACCCAGGAGGCACAGGTTGCAGTGAGCCAAGATCATGCCACTGCATTCCAGCCTGGGTGACAGAGCAAAACTCTGTCTCAAAAAATAAAATTGAATTAAATTTAAAAAATAAAATAATAAATAGGAGGTCGGGTGCAGTGGCTCATGCCTGTAATCTCAACACTGGGAGGTCCAGAAGGGAGGGTTGCTTGAGCCCAGTTGTTTGTTTCTTTTTTGAGACAAAGTTTCGCTCTTGTTGCCCAGGCTGGAGTGCAATGGCACGATCTTGGCTCACTGCAGCCTCCGCCTCCTGGGTTCAAGCTATTCTCCTGCCTCAGCCTCCCGAGTAGCTGGGATTATAGGCGCCTGCCACCATGTCTGGCTAATTTTTTGTATTTTTAATAGAGACAGGGTTTCACTATGTTGGCCAGACTGGTCTCGAACTCCTGGCCTCAGGTGATCCACCCACCTCGGCCTCCCAAAGTGCTGGGATTACAGGTGTGAGCCACTGTGCCTGGCCTGAGCCCAGTAGTTTAAGACCAGGCAGGAAAACAACGAGACTCCATCTCTAAAAAAAGTAGAATAGGCCGGGCGCTGTGGCCTGTTTTTGAGATGGAGTTTTGCTCTTGTCACCCAGGCTGGAGTGTGATGGCACGATCTTGGCTCACTGCAACCTCTGCCACCTGGGTTCAAGCAATTCTCCTGCCTCAGCCTTTTGAATAGCTGAACTACAGGCCCACACAATCACACCTGGCTAATTTTTTGTATTTTTAGTAGAGGTGGGGTTTCCCCATGTTGACCAGGCTGGTCTTGAACTCCTAACCTCAGATGATCCTCCTGCCTCAACCTGCCAAAGCGCTGGGATTACAGGCGTGAGCCACCGCACCCAGCCACTAATTATTACTTTCAAAATAGATTTCTTGCTGGGCACGGTGGCTCACGCCACCTCACCTGAGGTCAGGAGTTTGAGACCAGCCTGACCAACATGGTGAAACCTAGTCTCTACTAAAGATACAAAAAAATTAGCCAGGCGTGGTGGCACATGCCTGTAATCCCAGCTACTTGGGAGGCTGAGGCAGGAGAATTGCTTGAACCTGGAGGCAGAGACTGCAGTGAGCCAAGATAGTGCCACTACACTCCATCCTGGGCAACAGACCAAGACTCCATCTCAAAAAAAAAAAAAGCCGGGTACAGTGGCTCACGCCTATAGTCCCAGCACTCTGGGAGGCCAAGGCAGGCAGATCACGAGGTCAGGAGATCAAGACCAGCCTGGCCAACATAGTGAAACCCCTTCTCTACTAAAATACAAAAAAATTAGCCTGGCGTGGTGGCAGGTGCCTGTAATCCCAGCTACTCTAGAGGCTGAGGAAGGAGAACGCTTGAACCCAGAAGGCGTAGGTTGCAGTGAGCTGAGATTGCACCGCTGCACTGCAGCCTGGGCGACAGTGCGAGACTCAGTCTCAAAAAAAAAAAAAAAAAGTAGAATAAATAAAAATTTAAAAATAAAATCCAGAATCAAAGAAAAATAAAGGATGGATAAATTGATCCCATAAATATCTAATGTTTTTGCATGGCTAAAAAACACTCTTGGCAAAGTCAAAAGTCAACAAATGGAAAAAATATTTGCAACTCATTTGACAAAGAGCTGATTTTCCTAATATATAGTGAGCACCTATGAATAAGAAAAATGGGTAAAGGATATACACAGACAGAAATAGGAAAATATATCTCAAACATATGAAGAGAGACTCATACCTCTGCAAAATATGGTATTTGCAAATTAAACCACTTGGAGATAACATTTTTCACCTCTCAGATTGGCAAAGATCAAAAAGTTTGATAACACGGTGTTGATGAGGATATGAGGAAACAGCCACTTAAGGGGAATTGAGCAATAACTTATCAAAACACTGACCCAAATATCCTATTTCTAGGAATAGATGATATATAGAGAGAGAGAGAGAGAGAAAGAGAGAGAGAGAAATGCAAAGTTACTGCAGCAGTGTAATAACAAAAGGTTGGAACTTATTTCAATGTCCTTCACTAGGGCACTGGCTAAATAAATTACTGTGTATAAAATGGTATGAACCATAAAACTAGTCCTTTTATACTCTTAGGGAATGATTTTCAAAATATATTTTGTGTAGAACCATATGTATAGTATCCTACTATTTGTTTTATAAGGGTAAATTAACCTCCTAAAGGACATTTCAGAAACTGCCTCTGGGAAGAGAAACTAAGTGGCTGGTGGACAGCGAAGACTTTTCACTGTATATCATTTGAACCTTGAGTTATCCTTTCAAAATATTCAAAAAACAAAAACAAGCAAAGAAACAAAACCCTTTGTGGTTCTAGGTACATGGAGTTAGTGAGAAGGGAACCAATATTTATTGAGCTCTTACCATGTTTCAGACACTGTTCCAAGTACTTTCACATACACTACCCCATTTAGTGACCTGTGTAATCCTTGAGATGGGTATACATTATTCTAATTTTACAGGTTAGAAAATAGATTGGATAGGCCAGGCGCAGTGGCTCACGCCTGTAATCCCAGCACTTTGGGAGGCCAAGGCGGGCGGATCACCTGAGGTCAGGAGTTGGAGACCTGCCTGGCCAATATGGTGAAACCTCCTCTCTACTAAAAATACAAAAATTAGCCGGGCGTGGGGGCGGGCGCCTGTAGTCCCAGCTACTCTGGAGGCTGAGGCAGGAGAATCGCTTGAACCCGGGAGGCGGAGGTTGCAGTGAGCTGAGGTCGCGCCACTGCACTCCAGCCTGGGCGACAGAGCGAAACTCGTCTCAAAAAAAAAAAAAAAAGAAATAGGTTGGATTGTGGTCAAGTAATTTACTCGGCGTCATGCCTAGTCTAGCTCCAAAGCTCCAGCCTTCTCCGCTTCTCACACTGCTTCTATTTAAGCAGTGTCCTCTTAAAAATAATACTGGTCTCATTTATTGGGCACTTGATATGACAAAACTACTAAGTGCTTTATGTACGTATTCTCATATAATTCTCAAGACAACTCTGGAAGGTAGGAACTACTCTCCCCCTTTTACAGAAAAGATAAAGGAGGGTCCGAGACATCGCGCGTAACAAGCCCAAGGTCACGGGTACACAATCATTTGGAAGCTAGGTTTGGTTCCAAAGCTCCAGCTCCAAAATCCAAACCACACCCGGTTCAAAGGACAAAAGCAGGAACGCTCGCTCGCTGGGCTCTAGGAGGTGCGGACACTTCCGGGGAGGGGCGAAGCCAGCTGGCTGCTGAAGGCGGTGCAGGAACCCCTTTGGCGAGCTCGCGCGAGGACGTGCCGCAGCGCCGCCTGTCGATCACCTTGCCCCGCCCCACGTCGGCGCGCCCCCGGGCAAGCTCCTCCCCCAGTCCTGGCCGAGCGGGAAGCGAACGCGCGCTCTCTCCGGTTACCTTCCGCCTCGGGGAAGGGCGGGGGAAGTGGAAGCGCGCGCTCGCGAGCTGCGTGCTCGCGTACGTCGCCGGGGTTCGGCTGCGTCCGTCCCGCCGCCCGCCCGTTGCCGCCGCCGCCGCTGCCGCCGTGCTCTCGCTTTGCCCGCCGCCGCCTGAGGGGGGCTGGGGCCGGGGCCAGCCATCACTGCCGTTGCCGGGATGCCGCGGGTGTACATCGGCCGCCTGAGCTACCAGGCCCGGGAGCGCGATGTGGAGCGCTTCTTTAAGGGCTACGGGAAGATCCTGGAGGTGGATCTGAAGAACGGGTGAGGAGGGCGAAAGAGGGTCCGGCCGGGCGGGGACAGACCCCATAGGTGGTGGGGAGGCCGCGGGGACGGGAGAGGGACGCCTGGTCCGCGCGGAGCGGCTACCGGCCTAGCCAGGCTCCGCCATAGTGGCGGCGCCTCGGGGGCGCGGGTAGGCCCCGGTTCCCACTGCGCCTGCGCGGGTGGGGGTGGTGGAGGCATAATGGGAGCTGTGCTGAGGCCCTGAGTGGGACGGGGAGAAGGAAAGCCCGAGTGGGGCTGGTGCTCCGGGCAGGGGGGCACAGCTCCAGGGCGCCCGGGAGACCTGGGTTTTCCCTTCCTAGGCCCGGAACTGGGGCCCTATTCGTTTCTGGGTAGACACCAACCTTTCCCGCCCTGAGGACTACTGGAAATAAACAGGATTTCCTGCTCCCTTTCACCTCTTGCCCGGTCTCATGGATCAGACGGTCACAGCGCGTCTTCCCCGAGGACTGGAGCCTTGGAGGGAGGCCCTTTATAGCCGTGTGCCACGCTTTTTTGGGCGGGAGACTCCAGTTTGAGTAGTCTAGTGACAGTTTCGAAAGTATCGTCTTGCCGTGCTGAAAGCCTTCACCGTTCCCTCTGCAAGAGTAAATTAAAGTCTTAACTCCTTAAGACTCCGTGCAGAGTTTCCACGCTGTGGTTTCCGTTTTCCAACTTACCGAAAAATTGCTTTCCCGTTGTAGAATTTGTTAGGAGAATAGTGGCCACTCTGGCTAGTATCTGCGTCTGGTTAACACAGACGGAGACGAAATTGTTAACTTACTGCCTCCCCCAGAGTATGATCTATTACTTGTATTCTTAATCTACTTCGGCAAAAATAGTGCCAGCATGAGCTACAGGTTTTAGGGAAAACTGTTGAGGAATCAGGCCTGGAGAAAATGCTCAACGGGGAAAACTGGGAACCAGGAGATGTTAGGTAGGGCTTGGAAGGCATGGATATAAAATTAAAAGGACTGGGGTGACATTTTAGGACACTAAACCTTGGGTGTTAGAGAACTCTTGGCTTAAAAAAGAAACTACTTTGCAACAGGTGTAATATAGCTACCGTTTACTCCCCAGGGTTATGCTAGTAACTGACACCTGAAACATTTTGAAAGTTACCTAAGTATGTTTCACGTATGAGAAAACTGGTAGCTACCGTATTCTCAAATGATTATCTGGGTTTAAAAAGCCATTTCAAATTAATTGTTAGAATAGTTTTCTTTCTGAGGACGTCTTTAGTAAAGTACTGATTTCTTTTACAGTAAAAGGCTTAAAAAACTACTTTTCTACAGTAAAACGTTCAGTTCTTAAGGATATATTGAAGTGGCGGGTAGACGTTATTGTATACATATCATATATGTGAAAGTTGAAACTCCAGTTTTTTTCAGAGCCCAGCTAAATTGACAGCGTAACTAACTTTTGTGGACAAAGTGTGGATTTTGAAGCCAGCCAGGCCTAAGTCAAATCCTGGTTCCACCACTTACTACGTATGGGCAAGTTACTTCTCTGAACCTGGTTGCTCATTCATGTGGAAAAGGAAGATTAGAGATAATAAATGTAAAGCATTTGGCTTAGGCAGTAAGTGGCAGCTATAATCAGAGGGATGAGGAAACATCTTTGCTTGTTGGTGTTTGATAACATAAAGCGTGTTTGGTGAGGTCTATTTTCTAATGTTACTCAGGTGATAGTGTGCAGGAAATGACAGGACTGTTAATGGGAAACTGATTCATCAACCAAATGTATTGATAACCCATCAACAAAATGTCCACCACTGTGCTAAATGAATTGGGGGAGGAGGCAGAAAACAGTTCTGCTCTTGAATAAATTAAGCATTATGACATGTGCACTTTGAATTAAGAAATGTTTGCTTTCGCTTTAAACTCTAACTAGTAAAACTTGGAATGATTTGCTTGAAAAGATGTGTTGAAATGGCTTTGAAGAATAGATTAGAGCTTGAAGTGAAGAAATTTAGGTTTCTGGGAATAGTATATGTCGTAGTTGGGGCTCAGGCATGGTGACTTGTGCCTGCAATCCCAGCTGAAGTGTGAAGATTACTTCAGGCCAGGAGTTTGAGACCAGCCTGACCCCATCTCTACGAAAAAAATTTTTTTAATTAGCCACGCGTGGTGGCACTCGCCTATAGTCCTAGCTACTTCAGAGGATGAGGCAGGAGGATCACTTCAGCCTAGGATTTCAAGGCTACAGTGAGCTATGATTGTGACACTGCACTCCAGTCTGGGTAACAGCAAGACCCCCATCTCTAATAAAATAAGTACAATGATGACTTTTTTTTGCTTTTTGATGAATAGGGAAAAAATATTTTTTTAATGTCATAATTGGTGTTGAAGACATGGTCCAGTAAGAAGCAATTATGAAAAATAATAATCTAGCATGGATCAAGCCTTATGAAGAATCTAGAAATTTAACAACATAAACCAGAAACAACGACTATTAAGATTTTACACTAAAAATTCAAAATCAATGAGTAGGAATTCAAAGGCTCTGGAAGGAAGAAGTGAGCAACCCAAAAGGAAGATGGAGCGATAAGAGGAAAGAGCCTTTCAGGACCCTAAATACCTGGGTGGTTTTTTTAAGGAACTGTTCATTCTTACAGTTATGCTGCCAAACCATGATATGCATGAAATGTCATTGAAAGTCAAGGTTGAAATGAAGTCATTTTAGAGTTTCAAAGACAGGTATGACAGTCACCAAACAGCACACAATATGACCTCCTGGCATCATTGAAGAATCATTACAGAGGAAAACGACTTCTGGGAAGAAGACCAATGGTAAAGATGTATTTCAAGCAAAAATTGCCTGTATGGCAAAAACGCTGGAGAGTCTGAAAGGAAGGAGTGAGTACAAAAGAAAAAGCATAACTTAGCTACGTATGTAAGCTTATAGTCCCCTAGCAGAAGGGCAGTGGATCTCCCTACTGAGAAGCATGTTTGAACATATCTAGATTGTGATTAGTAATTGAAACTCAGAGGCCGGGCGCGGTGGCCTGTAATCCCAGCACTTTGGGAGGCCGAGGCGGGCAGATGACGAGGTCAGGAGATCGAGACCATCCTGGTTAACACGGTGAAACCCCATCTCTACTAAAAATGAAAATAAAAATTAAAAAAAAGTAGCCGGGCATGGTGGCAGGCACCTGTAGTCCCAGCTACTCTAGAGGCTGAGGCAGGAGAATGGCGTGAACCTGGGAGGTGGAGCTTGCAGTGAGCCGAGATCGTGCCACTGCACTCCAGCCTGGGCGACAGCGAGACTCTGTCTCAAAAAAAAAAAAGTAATTGAAACTGAGAAACAGATTTTGGATGCTTTAGATAGGTCTTTGAAGAATTGCTGGAGTTCAGATTTGTAGAAGTGAGATGTATCAGTAGATATGTTAGGCTGAAGGGTTGTAAGTTAAGTTTAGAATTAAGGCATAAAATGCTTGTCTAGACCAGTCACGGTGGCTCACACCTGTAATCCCATCACCTTGGGAGGCCGAGGTAGGTGGATCACTTGAAGTCAGGGGTTTGAGACCAGCCTGGCCAACATGGTGAAACCCCATCTCTACTAAAAATACAAAGATTAGCTGGGTGTGGTGGTGGGCACCTGTAATCCCAGCTCCTCTAGAGGCTAAGGCAGGAGAATTGCTTGAACCTGGGAGGTGGAGGTTGCAGTGAGCGGAGATTGCATCACTGCACTCCAACCTAGGCAACAGAGCAAGACTCTGTCTCAAACAAAAAAAAAAAAACTTGTGTAATAGGAAGATGACCAAATAAGGAAACAAATGAGTTCTTCAAAGGAGATTTAGTGTTCAGGAAAGCATTCTATGGACCCTGAGAGGATTTGGAGAAGAGATATGTAAGCAAGAGTTCATTGCCTGCCATTTTATTACACCAGCCAACGCTAATGTAGATTGCCACTGTTTTAGAGAACTTTTTGAAAGATGGTTTGGGACCACAGATACAATGAAGATCTCCCAGGATCATATAGACCATTGCAGTTCCCATTAAGGTCTCCTACTTTTCTAACCCGCCCCATAAACTTCAAGAGTCACTGCAAGGGCCTGGCACGGTGGCTCACGCCTGTAATCCCAGCACTTTGAGAGGCCAAGGCAGGCAGATCACCCAAGGTCAGAAGTTCAAGACCAGCCTGACCAACATGGAGAAACCCCGTCTCTACTAAAAATACAAAGTTAGCCGGGCGTCGTGGCACATGCCTGTAATCCTGGCTACTCGGGAGGCTGAGGCAAGAGAATCACTTGAACCTCAGAGGCATAGGTTGCGGTGAGCCGAGATCGTGCCATTGCACTCCAGCCTGGGCAACAAGAGCAAAACTTCGTCTCAAAAAAAACAAAAAACAAAAAGAGTTACTGTAGGGAAGGGAGGGGCAGGAATCCTAGATACACGTCAAGGAAGCAACAATATTAGCAGCACTTGTTTATACCCTTTCAGCTCTGTGGTAACTTTTGCTGGCTTTGATTGTATATAGATTTTATTTTTTATAATAAGCCATTTCATGTAAAGTGTGAAAGAATTTTGAGTACAGTAGTTGCCCTTTTGTCACAAAATCTTGTGGTTTTAGTCAGATCTTTATATCTTAGCTTTTCCATATTTTAGTTAATGAGTAAAACTTACCACATATTAAGATGATT
Organism: Pan paniscus; assembly: GCF_029289425.2. Lineage (NCBI taxonomy): Eukaryota > Metazoa > Chordata > Mammalia > Primates > Hominidae > Pan > Pan paniscus. The sequence continues at coordinate 197,666,544 of NC_073249.2, forward strand.
TTGCCTGTCTAGTAGCTAGAAGGATAAACCCCCAGATCATTGAAATTTATAGTTTTATTTTTTAGTTCAAGTCATGAATTAAAACTCTCAAGGGAAACTTGGATTTAAACTTCAGAACCTGTGTTTCATGGAACAGTGAAATCATGAATAGCCTGAATTTTCAGGGGATGTTGTGGTCTGTTTAGTCATGCTATCTAATTATTACCAGAAAATTTTTGTTTTCGCCCTTGTTTAATGCACCATAATTTTTTTAATGTGGAGTTCAAGACTCTTCGAGTGAGGCAGGTCGTTGTGTGTGTCACTGCTCACTGGAGGGCATTATTAAGCCTTAGATACTGAGAAGAATTACTGCCAACCCCAGCACCTACACAGGGATTTTTCTCTTTTGACTCCTGAATTCTTGACAGATTAGGAAGTATATAGTTAGTTTAATGTTCCAGGTTGCTGGTTTCTGGTTAGATGAGCTGTTACAGTATTTTTTTCTTTTTTTTTTTTTAAGTTTTTAGTTTTTAATTCTCCCAAGGCTTCTCCCAAGGCTCCTCCCAAGGCTCTGTCATTCATCGTTACCGTATTCTTAATCATGAGAGGGATTATCTTCACCCACCACCAAGTGGCAGAGAAGTGCTTTATCATTTTTATGATAATGCTGTAACTAATGAGTGACAAAAGAAAAAGCAAACACTTTGCCTTTAGGAACCCTACCACTTATTTGTTGTTTTTTTGTTTTTTTGTTGTTGTTGTTGTTGTTTTTTGAGATGGAGTCTTGCTCTGTCGCCCAGGCTGGAGTGCAGTGGTACAATCTCAGCTCACTGCAACTTCCGCCTTTTGGGTTCAAGCAATTCTCCTGCCTCAGCCTCCCAAGTAGCTGGGACTACAGGCGCGTGCCACCACGCCCGGCTAATTTTTTGTATTTTTAGTAGAGACAGGGTTTCACCGTGTTAGGCAGGATGGTCTCGATCTCCTGACCTCATGATCCGCCTGCCTCGGCCTCCCAAAGTGCTGGGATTACAGGTGTGAGCCACCATGCCCAGCCACCTTTTTGTTTTTAAGCCCTTCTGCCAGCCTCAGAAATAGCATCCCATTTGCACTGGCATGTACAAAGCATTAGAGTCTATGTTAAGAAAAGGAAGACATTTGGTTCTGGATTAATTTTAGGATTATCTAAGAAGAGGTTAAAACAAGTTTTGTTTAAAAGCGTGTTTGAACAACTCTATGTATAGTTAAAATTAAAGACCCACTCTTAATTTTCAAAGTAGCACATATTTATGATTGGAAATTTTTTTTGAGATGGAGTCTCTGTCTGTTGCCCAGGCTGGAATGCAGTGGCACGATCGTGGCTCACCTCCCAGGTACAAGCGATTCTGCTGCCTCAGCCTCCCAAGTAGCTGGGATTACAGGTGTGCACCACCACCCCCAGCTAATTTTTGTATTTTTCGTAGAAACGGGGTTTCACCATGTTGGCCAGCCTGGTTTTGAACTCCTGACCTCAAGTGATCTACCTCACAAAGTGCTGGGATTACAGGCGTGAGCCACCACACCTGGCCTATTATAATTTTTTTATATGGAGAAGGACCAAAATAATCCAAAGATGTAACTCTTTGCATTTTGGGTTTTTTAGTTTTGCTTTTTTTCACATACAGGTATGGGCATGTGCACGCACGCACTCTGTCTCTCTTCTTTTCTTTTTTTTTTTTTTTTTTTTTAATTAAAAAACCCACCGGCCAGTTGTGGTGGCTCACGCCTATAATCCCAACACTTTGGGAGGCCAAGGCTGGCAGATCACAAGGTCAAGAGATCGAGACCATCCTGGCCAACATGGTGAAACCCTGTCTCTACTAAAAATACAAAAATTAGCTGGGCATGGTGGCGCACGCCTGTAGTCCCAGCTACTCAGGAGGCTGAGGCAGGAGAATTCCTTGAACCCAGGAAGTGGAGGTTGCAATGAGCCTAGATCGGGCCACTGCACTCCAGCCTGGTGATGGAGCAAGACTCCATCAAAAAAAAAAAAAAAAACCTATCTCCTGCACAGTCTCTCCCTTTTCTTATGCCTCTCCTGACTCCTTTTTTTTCCAAACTTGGAATCATACTATAAGTTATTTTATAATTTGCTTGTTTCACCCTAACAGCCTGATCCTTTTCCTTTGTCATTAAGTATTCTACAACCTGGTTTCTAATGGCTACATAGTACTCCTACATACATATGTTATTTAATGGACATAATCAGAACCATGTTGCAAGGCATTTAGGTTATCTTTATTTTTGTACTATTTTATGCATGTATAATATTGTTGAATATCCTTTATATGAATTTTTGTATACATTTCTTTTTGCCTTAGGGCAGATTCCTGCAAGTAGACTTTGGGAGTCAAAGCATATACACGTTTTAATGCTTTTGCTAGCTATTCCATCACTCGGTAAATTAATATTTACGTTTCCACCTGCCGTGTTTAAGAGCTCCTATTTTTTTTTCTTTTTTTTGGGGGGGGGGATGGGGTCTCGATCTGTCTTCCAGGATGCAGTGCAGTGCAGTGGCATGATCTCAGCTCACTGCAACCTCTGCCTCCCGGGTTCAAGCAGTTCTCCTGCCTCAGCCTCCCAAGTAGCTGGGATTACAGGCGCCTGCCACCACACCCCGCTAATTTTTGTATTTTTAGTAGAGACACGGTTTCACCTTGTTGGCCAGGATGGTCTCAAACTCCTGACCTCAGGTGATCCGCCCACCTCATCCTCCCAAAGTGCTGGGATTACAGGCGTGAGCCACCACACCTGCCAAGAGTTCCTACTTTTCTGAACAGTGCCCTTTATTATAATTTTTTAAACTAATTTTTTCTAATTAAAATGTTTAGAATTATATATGAGGAAATCATTTGGCAGCCATTAAGGCTTGTCTGTTTAGCCTATCAAGCATAACAAATTCAAGAACTTTTTGGACCAGGTGCGGTGGCTCACACTTGTAATCCCAGCACTTTTGGGAAGCTGAGGTGGGCGGATCACTTGAGGTCAGGAGTTTGAGACCAGCCTGGCCAGCATGGTGAAACCCCGTCTGTACTAAAAAGACAAAAATTAGCTGGGTGTGGTGGCACTTGCTGTAATCCCAGCTATTTAGGAGGCTGAGGCAGGAGAATCGCTAGAACCCGGGAGCCGAGATTGCACCATTGCACTCCAGCCTGGGTAACAGAGTGAGACTCCATCTCAAAAAAAAAAAAAAAGAACTAAAAAAAAAAAAAACTTTTTGGGCCAGGCGTGGTGGCTCACACCTGTAATCCCAGCACTTTGGGAGGCCGAGGCGGGCGGATCACGAGGTCAGGAGATCGAGACCATCCTGGCTAACATGGTGAAACCCTATCTCTACTAAAAAAAAAAATACAAAAAAAATTAGCTGGGCCTGTTGGCCGGCGCCTGTAGTCCCAGCTACTTGGGAGGTTGAAGTAGGAGAATGGCGTGAACCTGGGAGGCTGAGCTTGCAGTGAGCCGAGATCGCACCACTGCACTCCAGCCTGGATGACAGAGCAAGACTCTGTCTCAAAAAAAAGCCTTTTTGACTCATTAGAGAATAAATGTAGGTTAATTGTAGATCATTTAGATATTATGAAAGCATAAAGTGAAAAGTATCATTAAGCATCCTTTTCAGATGGGTGAGGTTTTACGTGCAATTTTGTGTCATGCTTTTTTTACTTAATTTATCTCATGTATTTTCTATTACATTAAAATCTTCCTTATTAATGGCTTCATAAAATCCATTGTATGGCCATATTATGACTTACCCAACCATTCCTCTTATATTGTCTACCTTTTTTTTGGTCTCCTAATTCTTGCTGTTATAAGTAACCCTGTGATGGGTATTATGTGCATAAAACTTTGTTTGCATTTTTATTATCCCTGAGTACATATGGATTCCATGAAATAAAATTCATGTGTCACAGCAGGAGTGAACATATTCAATTATCTCAGTGCATATAACCAAATAACTTTCCAGAAAAGCTACACCAGTTACACTTAACACCCGCAGTGTATGAGCATGCCCGTGTGATGGGCACTTCAACAGCATGGAGTACCCCTGTTGTGTTTGCTGGCCAGGCGTGGTGGCTCACGTCTGTAATTCCAGCACTTTAGGAGGCCAAGGCGGGTGGATCACCTGAGGTCAGAAGTTCGAGACCAGCCTGACCAACATGATGAGACCCTGTCTCTACTGAAATTACAAAAATTAGCTGGGCATGGTGGTAGGCTCCTGCAATCCCAGCTACTTGGGAGGCTGAGGCAGGAGAACCGCTTGAACCCGGGAGGCGGAAGTTGCAGTGTGAGATCACACCATTCCACTCCAGCTTGGGTGACAGAGTGAGACTCTGTCTCAAAAATAAAAAATAAAAATAAAAGATGCTAATTTACCAAGTGAAAAATAATCAGCAAGTTTTTCTTGAATGAATAATAGAGATAGGACTATGAATTAAGTAGCATTCTATCATTGTTTTATTAGTAATATAACTATTACAAATGTGATCAAATCTTTTTTTATTAAAAGTCACTTTTTAAAGTCAACTTACCCCCCAAAAAAGTGTATTATTTTTTCCGCCAATATATGGGAATTTAATTTTTTTCTGTCATTTTGAAAAATCAATGCCGCATATTGAGATTTTTGACCAAATGTTAACAGCGTAAATTGCCCTGGTTCAAGACCTCCACTCCTTGGTTCTTGGTCCCTTCAGTTTGTGGTATGAATAAACATCATTTGTAATTATTTGACTAAGTCATTTAAAATCCCTGTTCTTCAGTTTAATATACTGTTTTGCTCCTCCTTTCTCATTGAGGTATTGTATGAATTTAAGGGCCATACGAAGTATTTGTCCCTTCTTAAAAGATAGGCACAGGATATAGACTCGGTAATAAAATGTGGTTTGGGTTTCTAGTATTTTTTTATGCTTCCAGGTACCCAGAACCGCAAATTGTACTTTGAGCTCCTCAGAAGAAAGGTGCTCCAGGCATCTGAGAGAATACCGTTGGGGTGATACTTACAAATTTGTAAGCTAACACTGAAATCTTAAAACTTTCGAAAATATTAATGCATTTGTATGACTTATTTTTCAACTGAGTATGTCAAAGTACTTTATGAACAAGTGTTGTCCCTAGTTTGTACTGATGGGGAAACTGAGGCATGGGGTGATAAGGTGACTGGCCCAAGGTTACAAAATGAGTTATTGACAACTCCGGAAATAGAAGATTTTTTAAATTCCCATACTAGATACATGTGGGCATTGACATTCAAAGCTTCCCTCATGCTATTTCCTTTAGTCCTGTGCTTTGGGGACTTGCCTCTGAGGGTGAGAGGGTAGTTCAGGTTTCCGGGCTTGTTCAGCCTTTAGTCTCTGTAGAGGCTTCCAGCTAGCTGACAAGTTACTGCCAAAAGTGAGACAGATGGTATTTTTTATGATGTTGTCCTTAGTTGGAGACTGCTAGTGATTCTCCTCCTCAGGCTACTCTTTGAAAAGCTGTAAGGTGGTATCAGCTTTATCGTGGTTGGCTGAGGAAGGATTTGTACAAGTAAATGTTCTCTGCCGTATTGTCATTCCTAGGGCCGTCTGGTCTTGTAGTACCCTGAAGGTGAGGGATTAGATTATGCTCTGAATTTGTATGCCCATAGTTTGAGGAAATGTTTTACTTGACTTCTCTGTGTGTTGAGATGAAAGTCTCCCAGGCTAAAGATTTCTGAACTGCACACAATGCCTGAAGAAGCGCTTGAAAGGCACTTTATTTCTCCCAGGTCCCCAACCATGGGTTTAGGTTTTTATGCCAGAAAGGGGACCTTCATGAACAAAGACCCCCAAGACCTAGAGAGAAGAGGAAGTCTGAAAGAGGGAGGTTTGAATTTAGCCTTCAGGAATGAAGAGGGCAGACAGAGCAGGAGGCTCAGGCAAGGGAGTCAGGAACCACAGACCAGAAACATGGACTTGGAAAGGTTTTCATGTAATTGAAATGAAGCTATTGATTCATCCATTTTAAAAGAATTTGAAAAATTCATTAAAATACTTAATTAGTGGCATCCACTAATTAATAAAAGCATAGGGAGTGGCATCTTTAACCAAAAATGAAAATGAAGAAACAGACTCCAGCCCAGGGACCAGGGGCAATTATGAGGGACATGGTGCCTCATACAGCCAAGATGATCCAAGAGGCATCATCTTTATGAAGCTTTAACACCTGGCAGCCTGCTCATTGTGTTGTTTAAGAGGTAAGTATGAACTGGTTTTGTTTGTAGCTTTTGTGTGGAATCAGGTAGTGCTGTCTGCAGAGTGTAAACCTTTATTTCATTAAGTAGGAATAACAGATAAAGTAATTCTATATTAAATCCCAGGAGTTTTATTCTAAATTGGTAATGTGACTTTCATCTCTCGAGTTTTTTCAAATCGTTTTTAATTTGTGGTTGAGTCTTCATGAACTTCTAGTGTGTCATCAGGGAATAGTTGATTCCCCCTTTTTGAAAGCTTTCAATTTCATTTATCCTTAGTGTTGAAAAGTGTCAGAAAATTGAAATGGACACAGATGATTGTATCTGCCCTCCCTTTCAGGAAAGCCATGTTGACTTTAAAATATCAAAAAAGAAAGTTCAGTTATGATTGCAGGGGGTAATGATAGTTTGATCCACAAACTATTTGCAGTGTAAAAGTTAAATACCTTAGCTGACTTAGTTCATTTTTGAAAGTTTTGAATAGCTAAAACAAAGTTGGCAAATAGGCTCATAGAGCAGTTACAGAGTAAGACTAAATTCATATTTGATGCAGATTCCTCTCTACCTCCCATTCTGGGAGGATTTAGTTTTACTGTTTGGTGTTTAGGATAATGATTGTTCTATTTTTCTCACCCTACTATGTGAATATATATTCTGTTAGAGATGGGCTGTTATCTGCAATGTGGACTCAATACCATGGGCTTGAGTTTGGTTAGTTCATCATTAGAGATTTTTTTTCAGCAGTTGGTTTACTTTATGAGAAAGGATCATGAGTTTAATTTTCCCACTGATATATTTGTGTTCTCATTGCTGAGATAGAAGTTTCTTAATGATTTGTTACCTTTTTCTATTTTCCTAGACTAGTATTAAAATTTTGATGGCATATGGGTTTGGTTCCACTTGTAGAGAATAAATGTTCACAACTTACTGGTATTAGCACACATCACATGCAGAAATGGTGTTTTCTTGCCACTTACTCTTTCTCATAAGATGCTTATATTCCTGTGGGCATTTGTCTTCCACACTACAGCACATAATTTGATGAAACTGATTTTCTGTGCAAGAGCTTGTGTTTCTCCAACTCTGGTTTTATGGACCACTTTTCATTGGTATATAGGAGGCGGTTAAAACGTGGTGGTAGAATGCAGGTTTTAGGTTAGCTGGGTGTGAAGAATCCCAGGTCTTTGGGATAGTCTTGGCAAGTTACTCAACTCCTCTAAGTTAGTTTCTTGATCTGTCAGATGGCAGTAAACCTCAGAGTTGTGAAAATTAAATGGATATAATGTGTGTAAAGCACTTAGCATAATGCTTTATACATCGTAAAACTTTCAAAAATAGGAGTAGTTATTATTACAAAGAAATGTGAAGAAGAGTCCTAGTGGGCTGCATGTTAAAAATAGTTTTTAGTTAATGAAAATTAAATCACATCTTAGATGTTTATCATCTGCATGGTACTTTTCTGGTTGCTGCTTTAACCTTTGTATAGTTGAAAGTCTGTAAACTTTCTAGTATTCTTTGATTTCTGGCCCATTTCCCTCCTACCATTCACGCTTATATTTTTTGGTTCGAGTCACCATTCCTTGCAAAACTAATTAAATACATTCCTAAATACATAATATTGCCAATATTCATTCACATCCACCACGTCTAGATCCAAGTCTTCATCTTCTTTATGCTGGTCTAATTTTTGCTGAGCCTTAGAACCAAAGACAGACTCCGGGGGTTGATATGGGACCTCCAGAATGGGGATTGCACAGAATAATCTTATTTTTCCTCTATTCTTCTAGTCTGTTATGTTCTGAACCCACACATGTTTTCGGAAGGACCAGATGGCTGACACTGGCTAATGGGAACCAAAAGACGAGTGAAAGTAACCTGGTTGTCACATACCCCCAGCTTAGAGGTGCTTCACCCTGCCCCAAGGTCAATTTCTTTTTTCTCTAGAGACTTTACCCCATTATATCAAAAACCTTTACTACAGCCTGACTTTATCTGATGTTAGAGTATCATTAAGTCAAGCAGCAGCATTTATTGAATGAAAAAAGATTGTACACAGGACTGGAAGAGAAGCATCTGCCTTTAAAATACAGTAGAAGGCCGGGCATGGTGGCTCATGCCTGTAATTCTAGCACTTTGGGAGGCCGAGGCAGGTGGATTGCCTGAGCTCAGGAGTTCGAGACCACCCTGGGCAACATGGTGAAACCCTGTCTCTCCTAAAAAAAAAAAAAAAAATACAAAAAATTTGCCAGGCATGGTGGTGCACACCTGTAGTCCCAGCCACTCTAAAGGCTGAGGTACAAGAATTGCTTGAGCCCAGGGTCAGAGGTTGCAGTGAGTGGAGATCGCGCCGCTGCCCTGCAGCCTGGGCGACAGAGCGAGACTATGTTTTTTTTTTTTTTAAAAAAAAAAAAGGAATTAGAACCTTGTGGTTTAGAGCTGGGGTTTTTAGAGTCATGGGTCTGGGTTCAAATCTAGCTTCTTCACTCATGAGCTCCTTGAAAATGAGCTAGTTGCTTAGCCTCTCCAAGCCTCAGTTTCTCATTGTAAAATGAGAAGAATAATAATACATTCTTCACATTTGATATACGAATGAATGAAATATTATGGATAAATTATTTACTGTGCCAGGCACTGTGCTAAATAGCCAACAGATATTAGCCTTCGTTTTTCTTAGTGAAGAGCTCCTAATCAAAAGAGAAGGTAAGCACAAAGACAAAAACAAGACTTAAAAAGCTACAGAAACATGACTGGGCACAGTGGCTCACGCCTGTAATCCCAGCACTTTGAGAGGCTGAGGCAGCCGGATCACAAGGTCAGGAGTTCGAGACAAGCCTGACCAATATGGTGAAACCCCGTCTCCACTAAAAATATAAAAATTAGCTGGGCGTGGTGGCGTGTGCCTGTAATCCCAGCTATTCAAGAGGCTGAGGCAGGAGAACTGCTTGAACCTGGGAGGTGGAGGTTGCAGTGAGCCAAGATTGTGCCTTTGCACTCCAGCCTGGGCAACAGAGCGAGACTCCATCTCAAAAAAACAAAAACAAAAAGCGTAAAATTGAATAGAAGTGCTAAAGCTAAAGAAAGTCCTAAAATAATTGGAATAGGCAAGTTTCTGAGGCTTCATGAAAGAGGTAATTCTCAAGCATATGGAAGAAGATTGATATAATTCAACTTGTGTAGTCAAGGTGTTCCAGGTTTAGAGAGTGACATAAAGATACTTAGGAGTCGTTATAGACTTCTAAACAAAAAAACGATTTAGTAGCTGACTTTTCCTGACACAATGCAAAAGACAAGTTGACTAAGTAAAAATAGCTCTAGCCTAGAATTACATAAATTAATCCAAATGGTAAAGGCAGCCCTGAAGGCCCAGCAGATGAGAAAACTGCAGAACTTGGCAGTAGACCCAGTGGGTAACCAATAAGATATAGTCAGAAGTGATTACAAAGGTGTTGGGAGCAAATTAGATGGTCAAGGGATCCGGAAGAGAGAAATCATGAGGTAGGTTTTCTTCTTTGAAGGTGGGGAAAGATCAAGTGCAGACTGAGCTGTGGCCAACGTTTGCAGACCAGGAATCCACACTAGCTCTAATCAGAGAGCCCTTGGTGTGCGGGAACTGCCAGTTTGCCGACGTGAAAAGAGTCCCAGACTGGGTAATGGTGAGCCCTGAAGTCGCACCCCAGCTCTGCCACTCAGTGAGCACGGGTAAGTCATCCACCTCCTCCAGGTGGCCTTGATGGCCCTCCCTCCTCTGAGACTAAAGAGAGGCCACAATGCCCAGAGCAGCCTCCTTCCTGTCTCAAGAAAGGAAAGGATCTCAGGAACCCATTTCATGTGGTAGCAGCTTTTAATTGTGGGTTGTAAACAACCCTCTGTTGCCAGGAAAGTCAAATTGCAACCATAATCACTGATCCTGAGCAGTAAATGTGACATTGGTTAATTCTTCTGTGAGGGCCTGAACGCTGGTTCCCTGGAATGTTGCAGACCTTTGGAATCGGGGCAGTTACACTGTTCTCATTCACAGGCTTTTCTCTGAGTTGGCCTCTTCTGAGCACTAGAGTTGGTTGCAGAAGTGTCTTTCTACAGTTTGCCAAGCACTTTATGCAGACAGCAAGAATTACCTTTTTTTTAGTACTGTCCTATCAGTGTGTCCTGACTTTTTACCTCATAAGACCAAGTTGGCTGAAGCATAGGACATCACTGAGTGCTTTGAAACAAAGCTGTTTGATTCCTGTTCACTGAATGCCATTTCTTTCAGGGTAGATTGAAGGGCTTTCCCCTTAAAGTACAGTGCTACTGACTCTAGATTGAGGGTTCCAGCCACCCCGTGGGTTAACTTCAACAGATGAAAATTTTTCCTTGGCTACAGCAACATCCCTAATCCTGACCAGCCATGGAGAGGTTCGGTTCTTACAAGGAAAATGAGTGAATGTGGGAATGGCTCACCACATTGTGAAAACAAAACTCACATCCTGCTGATGGTTGGCTGAGGACTGTCATGTCCACATACAAAGAAAAGCATGTGGCACAGTTTTAGGACAAAGGTGAGCAGAGATCCACCGTGGAAAGGGGCATATTTTCTTATAGAGAGACCATCCAAGGCATGCCCCTCGGTAAGCAGTGTTGGTGGGTGACCACGGTCACACGCATGGAGGCTTGCTTTCCCCTGCTCCTCATACCCACTCCCTAGCAGTTTCTGGTATTGAGCACCCCCTTAGTCGTGCCTTGCCCAGTTAGCCATTGATCAGCCTGTTTCCAGAGCAAGCCATGGGCATTAGATTGCAGACAGGACTTAGTCTCCCTGTTCAGTGAAGATGTTTGGAAGACAGAAGTGACCCTAAGCTGTTCTGAAAAGGGTTGAGGTAAATCCTATTCAGTAGAACATAACAGAGCAAAGGGCAGACTTGGTGTTTGGGACCATTGGTATAGGCTAGTAGGATCAGAGAAAGCATATTTAGCAAGGATACAAACTCAGATAATAATTCTTGCCTGAAGAAGTGTGGTTAACATTTCAAAAGTTGAAGTCTTAGAGTACCTTAGTTTTAAAAATACGTCATTCCAGTTCTACCTTTTCAGAATTATGACTGATAACCTGAGCAGTACATCAGCTATTGAATGACGAAGATGAGCGCATTGGCAATGGGATAAGAATGGACTAAAGTTTAGAGCAGCCCATGTAATTCAGTGTGGCTTTTGTTTGTGGTATCCAGATACCTGTCTATACTTGGTAAGAATCATGGTGCCTGCCTTTTTTTACAGGGAAAATGACAGCAACTTCCCCTCATTCTTTTGACTAGGTTTGTGAGGATAGAATGTGACCAGAGGAAAATAGTTTTGGTAAAGACAACACAGTGCTTGGGATCAGACGAATTTTGGATTTCAGGGGTTTTTTGGGGATTTGGGAATGTTTGTATTGTACTTAATGGTTGAGCATTCCTAAACTGAAAATCCAAAATGTTCTGATGAGCAAATTTGAGCATCTTGTTGCTGCTCAGAAAGTGTCGGATTTTCGAGCATTTCAGATTTTGGATTTTCGGATTCAGAATACTCAACCTATTGCAGAGAAACATTAAAGAAAGGAGTTTCTTCTCTTACTTGAAGGGTGTTGTGTATTGAATAGTGAGGTCATGCTTTTTATTCTTTCATGTGCATAGGGGAGGAAGATTGAAAGTGTATCGCAGGGCTCTTTGTGTTTCTGTCAATCCCTGCTGTGGAGGGGTTTTTACATTTGTCTTAGATTCTTTCTCCTGAATTCCTGCATCCTATGAATTATTGAAAGGTGTTCTTTGTTTTTAATAGAGCAGAAGAGGAAGGATTTCTGCTGTTAGAATTAGAGAAATTTATCTCTTGGGTTGTTTTGTGAGGCTTATTCACAAGTCACACCAGAGATGTATATACATATATGTACACACGTGCATACATATAATAGTATGTATACATGCATGTGTGTATTTTATATTCCTTTTTACTCTGACAGAGGATTCAAAAGGAGATTGCTTTCTGAGAAAAGAGATTTGTTTCACGTTACTTGCTGCAAAGCACAAAGGGAGTGTTAAGCTTGGCTTTAAAAGGCTCTAGTGTTAGTTACCAGGAAGAGCTTTACTTTGTTGAAGGCACTAATTAATTCAGGAACAGTTAAAAGTGTTTAAATGAACTAAAATTGGGACCTATACATAAAAGGTATTTTAGATGATAAAAATGTATCCCTTTTCATCTGTTGGTGTCTGGTGGTACCATCCTAGTGCAGGCATGTCAAATTTTATAGTTTAAATTTTCCATTTTTGAAGCCCAGCACAGTGGTGTGTGCCTGTAACCCCAGCTACTTGGGAGGCTGAAGCCGCAGGATCCCTTGATCCCAGGAGTTCAAGTCCAGCCTGGATAACATATTGAGACCCCATCTCCATTGTTAAACCAAAGGAGCACTAATTTTAACACTTAACCTGTCATGCTTTTGATGTTAGTCGAAGCCTTGGAGATATGCAGTATACCTCCCTCATTTCATGAATAAACTAAGACCCAGAGAAATAAAATGATTTAAATTTGCTCTTCAAAGTTTGTAGCAGAACCAAGACTAGAACCCAGATCGGTTCTTGCTGCTTCAGTCTTAATAGTTAGGGAGTTTCAGCCCTGTGTCAAACCACAGGTTTGAATGCCAGCTCGGCGGGGTTTTTTTATGCAAGTTATTTAATATTCTGTGCCTTGATTTCTTCATTTGTAAAACAGAAATAATAGTACCTAGCTGACGGGTGCTATGAATATAAACTACGATACCATTGCTTAATAGATTGTTTAGTCAGAGGTAACATTTTATTTTTATTATCTAGTCTTCTGTCTTAATTTATTTCTATCTTATTCACTATTTATTGAATGAAATTAAGTCATTCTTCAAGTAAAGCAGACTTGGTAGAAACAACCACACTGATCTGCTCTTTGCTTTATTCTCAGAACAAGAGTCCCTATCAGATATGGTTTGTTGTATGCGAAGATGTTTGTTTTAATCTTCCAAACCCACTCAGCATGTCAGTGGCAGAGAGAAGTGACAGTCAGGTGCCTGATTTGATCCTTGAACTGAACTTTGATATGTTTCAAATAGATTTTTTCACAGAATAGTAGCCAAAATTTTTCTGTAAAATAAATTTAATCTCAAGTCAGCTAATTTAATAAATGTTTTGGATACCCCCAAAACAGGCTTGCCAAGTGACCCACTTGTTGGAACTTTTTAGAAGTAAATACCGGGGAAGGTTTGTAGGGATTTTTCTGTAACATTACCAGTTGTCCCTGTAACTCAAGGAAGTTTTATTGGCAAGATATGCCTTGCTTCATTCTCAGCTTGCAAAGAAAGATTCATCTGTCGTAACATTAATTTTTATTTTTAAATTAACCTGCCTCCACTGAACAGATTGTCACTGCTTTCTCTGAAAGGTCAGGATAAGTTCTGCATATGAGCCTTGGAACAGGGTGATCTTTGAGTCTGGGAGAATGTATTACCATGTAGGTCTGACAGAAGCATCACTTGCCATCAGCGGCCACTGGGCTTTCTATTTCAGTTGACCTGCAGAGCTTAGGATGTTGCATTCTGTGACCACCCCCTCTGCCCAGTAGTTGTAACCCTTCACTATTTTGAGGAAAACAGTTGGTATTTTCCTGTGGTTTGTTTAATCCTCAGGATTCGGTGATGTCCTTCTAAGATCACGTTAGATCAGTCCTGGTCATTTGGTCATTGAACAGTGCCGAGCCAGAGTATGACTCGAAGGGAGTGGAGGCCATTCCATCACACCCAGGCCAAATGTCCCTCCTCCCTCCGCATGGCGTCAGGCTCTCACATGCTGCCAAAAGCAGTGATGCTGTGGACAGAGGAGACTTGGGACTGGTCTTGACAATTAAATTCAGGAGGGCACTTTTGTTGTTGTTATTGTTTTGAATCCATCTAGAGATAAACCAAAGTAGAAAATAGTTGAGTTGGTTTTTTATTTGCCTTAAAAGAAAAATTGTCTCTGAAAATAATAGTATAGTTTTCCTAATGACCCATTCTATCTAAGAAAGGAAAAAGCAGCTACATTATATTATCTATTATAGATTTTTAGTCACTGTAAAGCACTTTTGAACATAGTGATTTCGAGAGGCTTTACTTGCCTTGTCTAAGATAACAACGTGTTCAAAATCCTTCTTATTAAGCTGCTCAGCAATTCTAGCCTATGGAAGCGTGAAACTATGTTTTAAAGACTTCACAGCCCATAAATTGAGCCAGGTGGCTTCTGAATTGTGTTACTGCAAGGCACTTCCTGTTAAATAACCTGGTGTGTCTGTGTTAATTTTTTTTAATGGAGTTGACATTCAGTGCCACTCAGGCATTTCAACATAAAAAACCCTCCAACGTTGTTACCTACACATTGTAACCTAGCACATTGTCACCTTGAGAGACTGTTGTATGAAAGGAACTCTTTAGTAAAGGAAAAATTCCACAATTCTGAGTTCTCACTTATTTAACATGTTACTGAGTATAGCATCACATTCTAAAGAAACTGGAGGCCGGGCGCAGTGGCTCACGCCTATCATCCTAGCACTTTGGGAGGCCCAGGAGGGCGAATCACCTGAGGTTTTGAGACCAGCTTGGCCAACATGGCAAAACCCTGTCTCTACTAAAAATACAAAAAGTAGCCAGGCATGGGGGCGTGCACCTGTAATCCCAGCTACTCGGGAGGCTGAGGCAGGAGAATCACTTGAACCCAGGAGGTGGAGGTTGCAGTGAGCTGAGATCGCACCACTGCGCTCCAGTCTGGGCGACAGCGAGACTCTGTCTCAAAAAATAAAATAAATAAATAAATAAGTAAACTGGAATCATTTTTTGTCAGCAGGCTGAGTGACCCTCTGACAAGTCTTGTAACTTGTTCGTAGTGTCAGTGTGTTTAAATGCAGAGGAACACTAGTCAGTGTGTGCCCGTGTACACACAGCCTTACTAGAGTTTAAAGAAATTGCTTGTAACTTTCCTTTCTGATTAGTTATGATCAATAAGATGGTTTTGGTTTTTAAATATAGGCAATGGTCACAAAGCTGGACTTTTCACAGCTGTGTCAGACCAAACTAAATATTTCTTGAAAACATAATTTACAGGGCATTTGTATAACCTTGCTTATAAGTATCTTACAAATTTTGCACTTTAGCTATATAAATTGTACTCTTTAATAGGCATTAGTAGGATGGTGGGGGTTCTTTTGGTTATATGTTAAGCCACCAAACCTCTTGGCTGGAAAAGATGTAGCAATACCATTTAAAGAAGTTTGCACGAGTTGTATACAGATTTCAGAGAATTCCATCCTATTCTAAAACTTCATGGAAATGAATTTGGAATCTCACAGGGAAGTAAACAGCTCCAGTCTTTTTTTCACTGATAATCACATGTGACAGATGTGTTTACGTAGAGGAACAGGAACCTTAAAAAAAAGTTTTTTTCTTTCACATGATTTAACAGTTATTACACAGTGCCTGAATGTAGGTCTAATTGTTCTCTAAGATACCACTTTTAAAACTAAAAAAGATGAGTTTTATGTGGTGTTTGAAAGAGCGTTATATGTCTTGTAGCATTATATATTTTGGATTCTTATACCAAGCATCCCTGTCTTTGCAGTTGCCACCAACTACTTGGGAAACATAAGAAGTGTCCTGTGTATGTAGCCAGCCTCCTCCTAGAAAGATAGGAGTCTGCTTTGAGAAGTCTCCCTACCTCTTTCAGTGCCTGTTGGCACAAAGCAAAGTGGTTTCACCTGAAGAGAAGACAAAGCTGATCCTTAGTTTGCAAAATCCACCTAACCTTTGCTAAGCATGAACCTCATTGCTTTCTCTTTAATGTTAGTGAAGCTGGATGTCAAAATGGTACCAACCAGTATTTTCTTTGCTCTCTTCTAGATATGGTTTTGTGGAGTTTGATGATCTGCGTGATGCAGATGATGCTGTTTATGAACTGAATGGCAAAGACCTTTGTGGTGAGCGAGTAATTGTTGAGCATGCCCGCGGCCCACGGCGAGATGGCAGTTACGGTTCTGGACGCAGTAAGCATTCAAAGGGCATACTTTTATCAGTAACGTGCTTTTGTTATCATGCTAATTTTTAAAGTAATTAATTGATATTACATTTAAACATATTGATGTTTAAGCTATTTTGTAAATTATGTATCTTTTTTAAAAATGTAGAATTACAAATAAGCCTTTGATAATGTTTAATTTTAATTAAATTAATGACAATTTCTTGTTTATAATACTTTGTAAATATGTTTAATGATGTGTGTTTGTGTTGTTTTTTTTTCTCTGTAATGCAATTGTTTAACATAGATTTAACAAAGACCTCAATGTTTTAATTAAAAGAATCCTTTGAGGCTAAGATGACTGCCTGTTCCATTTGCTGACCTTGGGTTACCTTTCCATGCGTGGCTCTTTGAACCATTGTGGCCCTTGGCTGACCAAAAACAGGAAGCCATGTGACGACCGCAACCTTTCCCCATTAGACCTGGGTGGTGAGGATCCCAAGGGTTAGACACAGATGAGATTAAACTGAAATAGGTGCCTGAAAATCTTTTTTTTTTTCCATATAAAATATTCACAAAATGTTTAATCACTGTGAGTAACACCAGTAACTGATTTAGTAATTTGGTTACTTATTTCTAAATTGTTAAATTGTTAATAGTTTTTAATTTATGCATGTTAATCTTAAATGCAAATATTAATGAATATGTATACTTACAACTTTTTAAATTAAATGTTTATATTTAGCTGATTGCTTCTTTAAAAATCTATTTTAGAATTAAGGGTGGGAATAGAGTTAAAACGTGCTATTGTTTGGGGTGGGGGTAAATAATATATTTAAGGGGGGTGTGTGCTGTGTCATTTTTTTTCCTTTTCTTCCACTGAAATAATCTTATTTATTTGAACCTTCCAAAGGTGGATATGGTTATAGAAGAAGTGGCCGAGATAAATATGGCCCTCCTACTCGCACAGAGTACAGACTTATTGTGGAGAATTTGTCAAGTCGGTGCAGCTGGCAAGACCTAAAGGTTTGGGCCCCATTAACTTTTTGGGGTAAGGTTGGGCAGGAGTTAAAGTTGGGAAACAGGTAGATTTGTGCAGGCCCAGGCATACACAAAATACAGTGTTATATGTTTGAAAGCCTGCACAGAGCTGGAAATAATTAAAGTGCCATATGAGTACAAAATATATCAGAATTATATTCCTACTATACATTGTGGGACCATCATTCTAAGGACACATTTGTGAGTTTGGTTTGGTTTGGTTTGGTTTGTTCTGTTTGTTTGTTTTGTTTGAGATGGAGTCTAGCTGTGTTGCCCAGGCTGGAGTGCAGTGGCACCATCTCTGCTCACTGCAACCTCCGCCTCCCAGGTTCAAGCAATTCTCCATCTCGGCTTCCTGAGTAGCTGGGATTACAGGCACCCGCCACCATGCCCGGCTAATTTTTTTGTATTTTTAGTAGAGACGAGGTTTCACCATCTTGAACTCCTGACCTTGTGATCCACCCGCGTCAGCCTCCCAAAGTGCTGAGATTACAGGCGTGAGCCACCGCGCCCGGCCTGATTTTGTTTTGTTACAGAGTCTCTGTTGCCTAGGCTGGAGTGCAGAGGCACAATCATGGCTCAGAGATTGGTTGTCACTATGTTACCCCGACTGGTCTCGAACTCCTGGCCTCAAGTGATCCTTCAGTCTCAGCCTCCTCAAGTGCTGACATGACAGAAACCTGGCCCAAATGTGTGATATGAAATTTCTCTCTGTAAAGAATGTTTGAAACCCCGTCTCTACTTAAAAAGATATAAAAATTAGCCAGGCGTGGTGGTGGGCACCTGTAGTCCCAGCTACTTGGGAGGCTGAGGCAGGAGGATTGCTTGAACCTGGAAGGTGGAGGTTGTAGTGAGCCAAAATCGCGCCACTGCACTCCAGCCTGGGCAGTAGAGCAGGACTCTGTCTCAAAAAAAAAAAAAGGGTTACAAGAAAATGGCAGTGTAGCTACTCACCAGTCAATAAAATGGTTGAAACCACCAGTGTTTCCTGCAGCATTTGCTATAACATGCAAATTCACATCAACTTCAGTGTGTATCCTTACTTGTGAAATTGACAATCTGACCCATGTTTTTTCATAAGGTTTTTGATGGAATATTTGTCCTGAAAGAGGTTTGGTGTCAAGAATTAAGATTCAGTGCTAATGTTGGCCATCCAGTGTACTGGTTCCAGCTTTTTTTTTTTTTTTTTTTTTTGAGATGGAGTCTCGCCCTTTCGCCTAGGCTGGAGTGCAGTGGCGCCATCTCAGCTCACTGCAACCTCCGCCTCTGGGGTTCAAGTAGTTCTGCCTCAGCCCTCTGAGTAACTGGGATTACAAGTGCATGCCACCATGCCCGGCCAATTTTTGTATTTTAGTAGAGGCGGGGTTTCACCATGTTGACCAGGCTGGTCTCGAGCTCCTCCTGACCACAAGTGATCCACCTGCCTTGGCCTCCTAAAGTGCTGGGATTACAGGCGTGAGCCACTGCACCCAGCCCCACTTATTGACAACAGTGTTTTTAATCTCAACAGGAAGAAAAACTTACTGAGCAGTATCATAATCTGAATGGTTTTAGGAGGATGCATGAAACAGGTTTTGTTTTCTGTCTCCCTTCTCGCTTTTTTTGGCCATATTTAAACAAGTCATCTCTAGCCAAATGAATGAAGTGTATTTAGGTTCAGGAAAGAATAGTTAGGAATCCTTTACATTTGTATAGTTTAATTTAAAGCACTTTTTTGTTTTTCTTTTTAAAATTTAATCCCAGCAACCTTCAAGTAACAGATGCAGAAGAGCTGGGACCAGGACTCCTGACTCCCAGTCTGCTGTTTTTTCAGGTGCATCATGCTTATCGTCAGCACCGTAGCAGACCTTTACTGAATGTCTGCCAGCAAGATTCTGCTTGCTGAAGGAATGACTCCAGTATTCTGAGAGTTAGGGATTGAACATCATGGGTAGAAACTGGAAAGCTACTCTCTTCATCAGTAGAATGCTAACTCGTCATGTGGTGCCACTAAATGTAATATTAAATTCTTAGAAAACCTCTTAATTTTTTTGTTAGAACAGAGCTTAGTTACTGTTGGGGGAAAGGCTTATGGGGTGCCTGTATAAACTGGCCATAAAAATATGGGACAATAAATTGTGCAAAGCCACAAGAGGCCTCTTGTGGGAGGAGGAAAGCCTTATCACCATTATGTTCCCATGCTCTCAGCAAGACTTGCTCTCTTATCCATAAACACTGTGTTCAAGGAGAAAGACACTCCTTTGAAGCATTGGAATGTGGCCAGACATGCAGGCTCCTAGTTAAGCTCACTCCCACCAGCTACTCTCCGATAAGTTAAAGATATGCTGCCTAAGCACAAAGGAGATTCATTTAAACCGCCACTGCTGTAGATTACGTGTATGACGCACTGCCTTCCTTTCAGCACTGCCTGCCTTTCACCGTTTCGTCCTGAATGTCTGCTTCTTAGATCTAAGTGATTGTACTCAGTAAATAGTGTGGAGACCAGAACTCTGAGCCTTTTGCAGCCTCCATTTTGCAATTGGCCCCCTGGCCCCCACTCTTTATGCACTCTTAACCTCTCTCTTCTCATTCCTTAGTCGCCACCAGACTTTGGGTACCCTACGGGTGGTGTTGAGGCTGGTCCCCAACAGTTACCACCCTTAGTTGGTTCTACATGTCTGTACCTTCAGGCAGTTCCACTCTCAGGAAACGAGAGTAATAGATAATTGAGCAGATTTCCTAGCTCTCAAGGTGGCCAACCTGGATAGAATCCTGGTTCTGCCACTAAGGTCACTTACATGACCCTTAGCAAGTTACTTACATCTTATGCCTCATATTCCTCAACTATAAAACGAGGTTAATATTAATTTCTACTCAAGGTTATTGAAAGAATTTAGTGAATTTTATATATAAAAAGCCTAGAACAGTTTCTGGCACAATGTATGTTAGCTATTTATCAAGGAAATGCAAAAATAAAACAAATTAGGGGATATTAGTAGTTTAAAAAATAAATTTTTTTTTTTTTTTTTTTTGAGACGAAGGTCTTGCTCTGTCGCCTGGGCTAGAGTGCAGTGGCACGATCTCGCTCACTGCAACTTCCACCTCCTGGGTTCAAGCGATTTTCATGCCTCAGCCTCCCAGGTAGCTGAGGTTACAAGCGCCTGCCACCACGTCTGGTTGATTTTTGTATTTTTAGTAGAGACAAGGTTTCACAAAGTCTGGTTGATTTTTGTATTTTTAGTAGAGACAAGGTTTCACAAAGTTGCCAGGCTGGTCACAAACTCCTGACCTCAGGTGATCTCCTGGCCTTGGCCTCCCAAGGTGTTGGGATTACAGGTGTGAGCCACTGCACCTGGCCAAAAATCAATTTCTTTTTGTTCTGTTTTGTTTTGTTTTTTGAGATGGAGTCTCACTTTGTCGGCAGGCTGGAGTGCAGTGACACTATCTCGGCTCACTGCAACCTCCTAATCATATCTCCTCTTGTTTATATAATGCTTTAGCATTTGTCTAGCACATTAGTTGTATTCTCTCATTGAACCATAGGAAGTCCTCAAAGAGAATGAGGAAAGAGACCTGTGGTATTGAAGGGACATGATGGTTATAAACAAATAATTTGTCACTATAAGATTTAGAAAATGGGCTGGGCACAGTGACCCATGCCTATAATCCTAGCACTTTGGGAGGCCGAGGCAGGTGGATTGCCTGAGCTCAGGAGTTTGAGACCAGCCTAGGCAATATGGCAAAACCCCATCTCTAATGAAAACACAAAAAGTCAGCTGGGTGTGGTGGCGCGGACCTGTAGTTCCAGCTATTTGGGAGGCTGAGGCACAGAATCACTTGAACCTGTGAGGCAGAGGTTGCAGTGAGCCGAGGTCACATCACTGCACTCCAGCTGCCTGAGCGACAAAGCAAGACTCTGTTTTTTGTTTGTTTTTAAATTTAGAAAATGATAGCTAACTGAAAACTTCTATATTCACACAAAACTTTATTTTTTTGTTTTGAGGTAGGGTCTTGCTGTGTACCCCAGGCTGGAGTGCAGTGGCATGATCACGGCTCACTGCAGCCTCAACCTCCTTGGGCTCAGATGATCCTCCCACCTCATCCTACTGGGTAGCTGGGACCACAGGCGTGTGCCACTACACCTGACTAATTTTTTCAATTTTTGTAGAGATAGGGTCTTCTGTGTTGTCAACGCTGGTCTTGAATTCCTGGGATCAAGCAATCCTCCCGCCTCGGCTTGTCAAAGTGCTGGGATTACAGGCATGAGCCACCACACTTGGCCCCAAAACTTTATTTAAAGGAACAATTTAATGTGTATTTATTGTCTCTCCCACCCACCTAATATGGCTGGTGCTTTAAAGAACCTCAGTACATGATTGATGGGTAGATGACAATATTTAAGAGTAAACTTTATTCTGCGGAATGCTGGCATTTCTTAAAGGAAAAATTCACTCAGATGATTGCATTAGATATTTTAGCAAAACATATCCTAATGTAGTCACACTTTTTTTTTTCTTCAGGATTATATGCGTCAGGCAGGAGAAGTGACTTATGCAGATGCTCACAAGGGACGCAAAAATGAAGGGGTGATTGAATTTGTATCTTATTCTGATATGAAAAGAGCTTTGGAAAAGTTGGATGGAACTGAAGTCAATGGGAGAAAAATCAGATTAGTTGAAGACAAGCCAGGTTCCAGACGACGCCGGTCCTACTCCAGAAGCCGGAGTCATTCAAGGTACTGTTGATGTCTTTTGTGTGTTGGAGCTCATCATAAATTCATTAGTGAGCACATAGATAATTTATTTACATTTTCCTGTTGAGTTCTTAATAACATGATTCCATCTGGTTCAATAACTTAGAATTTTGAACTGAACATTTATTTGTAAAACTCTTGAACTCTTAGGTCATGAGTACAAATAGAAGTCCCTTCTCTTAGAAATCAGAGGCCTTGCTCACGCCTGTAATCCCAGCACTTTGGGAGGCCAAGGTGGGTGCATCACAAGGTCAGGAGTTCAAGACCAGCCTGACCAATATGGTGAAACCCCATCTGTATTAAAAATACAAAAATGCTGGGCGCTGTGGCGCATGTCTGTAATCCCAGCACTTTAGGAGGCCGAGGTGGGTGGATCACCTGATGTCAGGAGTCAAGACCAGCTTGGCCAACATGGCGAAATCCTGTCTCTACTAAAAATAACAAAATTTAGTTGGGCATGGTGGGTGCCTGTAATCCCAGTGACTCAGGAGGCTGAGGCAGAAAAATTGCTTGAAAATTGCTTGAACCCAATAGGGGCAGAGGTTGCAGTGAGCCGAGATTGTGCCATTGCACTCCAGCCTGGACAACAAGAGCGAAACTCCATCTCAAAAAAAAAAATGGTGTGGTGGCGCATGTGCCTGTAGTCCCAGCTACCCAGGAGGCTGAGGCATGGGAATCGCTTGAACCCAGGAGGCAGAGGCTGCAGTGAGCCGAGATGGCACTATTGCACTCCAGCCTGGGTGACAGCGAGACTCTATCTCAAAAAAGGAAATCAGAGGCCGGGCGCAGTGGCTCACGCCTGTAATCCCAGCACTTTGGGAGGCCAAGGCGGGCGGATCACCTGAGGTCAGGAGTTCGAGACCAGCCTCAGTATGGAGAAACCCCGTCTCTACTGAAAAAATACAAAAAAATTAGCTAGGCATGGTGGTGCATGTCTGTAATCCCAGCTACTCGGGAGGCTGAGGCAGGAGAATTGCTTGAACCTGGGAGGCGGAGGTTGTGGTGAGCCAAGCGCACCATTGCACTTTAGCCTGGGCAACAAGAGCAAAACACCGTCTCAAAAAAAAAAAAAAATGGAAATCAGAGGCCACCTTTCACATTTCTTCTTGGGACCCCTAGATCCTACTACCTTGGTTGAGGGCACACATGGCAATTTTGTCTTACTTAGCACCTGAACAGGCCAGGCACTGGGCTAAGCATTGGAAAGGCTTTGTAAAGAAGACAAATAGCCAGACGCGGTGGCTTACACCTGTAATCCCAGCACTTTGGGGGGCTGAGGCGAGTGGATCACCTGAGGTCAGGAGTTCAAGACCAGCCTGGCCAACGTGATGAAACCCCATCTCTACTAAAAATACAAAAGTAAAAAAAATTAGCCAGGCATGATGGCACACGCCTGTGGTCCCAGCTACTAGGGAGGCTGAGACAGGAGAATCGCTTAAACCCGAACCCAGGAGGCAGGGGTTGCAGTGAGCAGAGATCACTCCACTACACTCCAGCCTGGGCGACAGAAAGAGACTCTGTCTCAAAAAAAAGAAAAATATGGTCCTTGCCCCCCTGAAACTCAGTCTAGCGGAGAAGATGAGTATTGAATAAACTGTGCTATTGTGACAAGAAAATGCACACAGCACAACTAGTCTAGAGAGCTGGCAACAGCTTCCCTAAGGACATGCTGTAGAACTGAGCCCTAATGAATAAGGCAGAGAGATGGTGAGCAGAAGAAAATGCCTTTCTTTCTTTTTTTTTTTTTTTTTTTTTTTTTTTGAGACGGAGTTTCTTTCACTCTGTCACCCAGGCTGGAGTGTAGTGGCACAATCTCGGCTTACTGCAACTTCCACCTCCCGGGTTCAAGCGATTCTCCTGCCTCAGCCTCCTGAGTAGCTGGGATCACAGGTGCACACCACCATGCCTGGCTAATTTTTGTAATTTTAGTAGAGACAGAGTTTCACCATGTTGGGCAGGCTGGTCTCGAACTCCTGACCTCAGGTGATCCGCCCACCTCGGCCTTCCAAAGTGCTTGGATTACAGGCTTGAGCCACCGTGCCCATCGAGAAAATGCCTATATCTAACAGAGAAAAGGGTGTTTCTGAAGGCCTGGGGGCAGGAGAAAGTTTTCCAGAGTAGAGAAGCTAATACAGAGAGGTAACGGGAGGAGAGTGGCTTGAGATAAGGCAGAGAAGGACCAGATATACTGACCATTAGGCCAGAGCAAGAATGGAAGAGTAGTGAGAAGTCATTGGAGACTTTTCAGGTTTTGTTATTTAGGTCTTTTGACTTTTTATTATGGAAAATTTGAAATTTATATATGAAGCATTGGAGAACTCTGAATTGCACCTCCCACTCCTCCAGCTTCTGTAGTTTTTATTTTGCCAGTCTTGTTTCACATCACCCCCTCCTGCTGCACTGTTTTAAGGCAAGTCTAGACATCTATCATTCCATCTGCAACTGCTTCAGTATGTATCTCTAGTATTTTAAAAGAAACCATGATAACATAGCTAGCAAAATTAGCAATAATTCCATACTATGATGTAATATCCAGGTTGTATTCCAATTTTTCAGTTGTTTGTTGTAGAAATGTAGTCTTGCTATGTTACCCAGGCTGGTCTTGAACTCCTGGGTTCAAGCAGTCCTCCCACCTCAGCCTCCCAAAGTGCTGAGATACAGACCTGAGCCACTGCACCCTGCCCTAGTTGTCTCAAATAGATATTTTTGCAATTGGTTTCTTCAAACAAAAGTTGAAAGAATAGTTAATGAACACCTGCATACCCTCCTCTGGCTTTAACAGATAGCATTTTGCCTTTTCTCTCTTTGTATGTATGTATTTATACAAGCACACTGTACATTTATTTTGTTGTAGCATTTGAAAGTAAGTTGTAGAAATTATGATACTTTGCCCCTAAATACTTCAGCATGTGTCTCCAAGAATGAGGATAACCACAGTTCTGTTTTTTCACCTAAGAACATTAATAGTAATTCCATCTAATTACTAAATGCCCAGGCCATATTCATGTTTCCCCAGTTACTCCATGGATGTCTTTATAGCTGGGTTTTTTCTTAACCGGGATCTAATCCAGTCATGTAGTACAAGGGTTTTTTAGGTAAAACCTAATGTAGTCAGGCTTTTAGTGTGGAGCAGTTGCTTCATGACATTTATTTTGCTTAGGTTTGGGTTTTTTTGTTTGTTTGAGACGGACTCTTGCTCTGTCGCCCAGGCTGGAGTGCAGTGGCACCATCTCAGCTCATTGCAGCCTCTGCGTCCCAGGTTCAAGCTATCCTACTGCCTCAGCCTCCCAAGTAGCTAGGATTACAGGCGTGAGCCACCACGCCTGGCTTATTTTTCTTAGTTTTTTAATACTCACATTCTGTATTTATCTGTTTCTTCTTAGTATCATTGAACTTGTATCTTATCCCCTGAACTTCCTATATACTGGAAGTTAGGTCTGGAGAGGTGTGATTGAGATGCAGGTTAAACATTTTTAGCAAGAATACTTCATAGGTGATGGTGCCTGGGCAGCTTTGAAAGTTTCCCTCTTTCTGTCATAATGAGATGGTCTAGGCCCATCTTTGTGTACTTCCTGCTTTACGCCTGGAGTCAGTCATTTTCCCAAGGAGTCCTGGTTGATAGAAAATAAGAATCTACAGTCTGGATGCATTAAAAAATTTTTGTAAAGCTTGGATTGTCGGTCTCTTTAAAACAGCTCTCGTCACAGTGAGTTGAATAGATCGTAAAGGGGAAAAGTATACACAGAAAGGCTGGTTGTTGAACAAGGGGAGAGATCATGGTGGCTTGCCCAGAGAGGCAGCAGCAGAGGTAGAAAGACCGAAGATCAGGAGGCATGATCGTGGGTGTGTAAGGGGATAGGGGAAAGACGGGGGAGTCAAGGATGGCTGTGATTTCTGTTACGAGGAACCGTATGAATAACAGTGGCATCAGTGCACATAAGGAGCCCAGCAAAAGGAGCAGGTATCGGGGACAGTTAGAATTTCAGGAGCTGCTAAGAGGTTCAGGTGAACCATCCAGATGGAAGGTTTGCAGGTGACTTCATCTGTGGACCCAGAACCCAAGAGAGAGTTTGTGCCTGGACACAGCCAGTGCTGTACATATTGAAAATCTTGGCCGGGCACGGTGGCTCATGCCTGTAATCCTGGCATTTTGGGAAGCCGAGGCGGGTGGATCACCTGAGGTCAGGAGTTCGAAACCAGCCTGACCAACATGGAGAAACCCCGTCTCTACTAAAAATACAAAATTAGCCAGGCGTGGTAGCACATGCCTGTAATCCCAGATACTCGGGAGGCTGAGGCAGGAGAATCGCTTGAACTCAGGAGGTGGAGGTTGTGGTGAGCCGAGATTGCGCCATTGCACTCCAGCCTGGGCAACAAGAGTGAAACTCCATCTAAAATATATATATATAATATATATATGTCTTGATTGATGCTCATCAGCAGCCTCTTGTCAGCAAGTATTAAAAAATATTTTCTCCCCCTAGGTCTCGCTCTCGAAGCAGACATTCCCGTAAGAGCAGAAGCCGAAGTGGCAGCAGCAAAAGCAGTCATTCTAAGAGTAGATCCCGGTCCAGGTATGTCTTCCATGTTATAAGTAGAGGTGGTCAGCAGGGAATGCCTGTACCCTGTCTCACTTTTTTTTCTTTCTTTTTTTTTTTTTTTTTTTTCAAAGAGACACTCTGTCACCCAAGCTGGAGTCCAGTGGTACAGTCATGGCTCACTGCAGCCTCACCTCACTGGGCTCAAGCAAGCTTCCACCTCAGCCTCCCAAGTAGTTGGGACTACAGGCACATACCACCACACCCAGCTAATTTTTTAATTTTTTTTAGAGACAGGGTCTCACTATGTTGCCCAGGCTAATCTTAAACTCATGACCTCAAATAGTCCTCCCAGACTACTGCGATTACAGACATGAGCCACTGTGCCCAGCCTCACTTGGATTTCAATCATGTGACCAGTCTTCCTGCTTTTCCAGCTTCTTCTTTTTTTTTTTTTTTTCCCCCTCAAGACAGAGTCTCGCTCTGTCGCCCAATCTGGAGTGCAGTGGCGCGATCTCGGCTCACTGCAACCTCTGCCTCACGGGTTCAAGCGATTCTCCTGCCTCAGCCTCCTGAGTAGCTCGGATTACAGGTGTGTGCCACCATGCCTGGCTAATTTTTGGTATTTTTAGTAGAGACAGGGCTTCACCATGTTGGCCAGGCTGGCTCTTGAACTCCTGACCTCGCGATCCGCCTGCCTTGGCCTCTCAAAGTGCTGGGATTATGGGCATGAGCCGCCGCACCTGGCCAGTTTTTCCAGCTTCTGATTGGCATTGTGAGGGTTCAGAAAACAATCCTCAGCCAGTGCCAGCCATGCTTTATATTGGGGGGTGTAACTCCACATGTATGCCCTTTGGTCTTTTTATCTCCTGATTAGCATGAAGTCACATGTGACACAAACAGTATCCCATGTCTCCTCAGGTCGGGCTCCCGCTCCCGGAGCAAGAGCCGGAGCCGGAGCCAGAGTCGGAGCCGGAGCAAGAAAGAGAAAAGCAGGAGCCCCAGCAAGGACAAGAGCCGCAGCCGCAGCCATAGCGCTGGCAAGAGCCGCAGCAAGAGCAAAGACCAAGCTGAAGAGAAGATCCAAAACAATGACAATGTCGGGAAACCCAAGAGCCGGAGTCCTAGCAGGCATAAAAGTAAGAGCAAAAGTCGGAGCAGGAGTCAGGAGAGGAGAGTGGAGGAGGAGAAGCGAGGGAGTGTGAGCAGGGGCAGGAGCCAGGAGAAGAGCCTCCGCCAGAGTCGGAGCCGGAGCAGGAGCAAAGGGGGCAGCAGGAGCCGGAGCAGGAGCCGCAGCAAGAGCAAGGACAAGAGGAAGGGCAGGAAGAGAAGCAGAGAGGAGAGCCGCAGTCGCAGTCGCAGCCGCAGCAAGAGTGAGAGGAGCAGAAAGCGAGGCAGCAAGCGAGACAGCAAGGCGGGCAGCAGCAAGAAGAAGAAGAAGGAAGACACTGACCGCTCCCAGTCCAGATCTCCATCCCGCTCCGTGTCAAAGGAGCGGGAACATGCCAAGTCTGAATCCAGCCAGAGGGAAGGTCGAGGAGAGAGTGAGAATGCTGGCACCAATCAGGAGACCCGGTCCAGGTCGAGATCCAATTCCAAATCGAAACCAAACCTTCCATCAGAATCACGCTCCAGATCAAAGTCAGCTTCAAAAACCCGATCTCGGTCCAAGTCTAGATCCAGGTCTGCTTCCAGATCGCCCTCCCGATCTAGATCTAGGTCCCACTCAAGGTCCTAACTGGCTATGGCCACAGCTGGAACTACCCGAGAAGTCTTTTGTACATGTTTGGTAGCCGTAGCACAAGTGATTGGAGTAGAACATGTCACTGCTGTACATTTTTAACTCCCCTAATGGTGTGTCTATAATTGTTAAATCTAAGTGCTTCCTCTCAGTAAAGCCTCCTGGCACCAGGCCTTCCTGCTCGACTGAAAAAAATTTTCTCTTTGAAAATCCCCTTTTACTCATGGCCCACAGTAGAATATCCAAAACGCCTTGGCTTTCAGGCCTGGCCTTTCCTACAGGGAGCTCAGTAACCTGGACGGCTCTAAGGCTGGAATGACCACATAGGTAGGTATGGTGAGTTCAACCATTTTTGCTCTTGAATTGATGCCCTTCGATGTATGCCATTTAGTGAAAGTGCTAAGTCTTAAGTTTCCTACCACTTTGGTTTCATATTTTTGGACTTAACAAAGTTGTGAATAGCACAGTCGAGGAAAATTGATACCTGCAGTAACCCATAGGAAATAAACTGTAGAGTTCCATATTCTGGTATTGTGATTATATTGTTTTATATTAAAAAAGAAAAGAAAAGAATTTTTTTTAATTTTATTTTTCCCCGTCTTGCAAAGTATAGTGACCCCTGTTTCCATTAAATTTGAATAAAGACTATTTTTGCTTGACAAAATTTCATGGTGTTTGAATTGAAGTTGTACTTTCTGATATATCTTGATAGGTCTTTTCTTAGCATAAAAAGTTCATGTGTAGGCTGGGCACGGTGGCTCACGCCTGTAATCCCAACAGTTTGGGAGGCTGAGGCAGACGGCTCACAATGTCAGGAGTTCGAGACCAGCCTGACCAACATGGTGAAACCCCGTCTCTACTGAAAATACAAAAATTAGCCAGGCATGGTGGTACACGCCAGTAATCCCAGCTAGTCAGGAGAATGAGGCAGGAGAATCGCTTGAACCCCGGGGGGTGGAGGTTACAGTGAGCTGAGATCACGCCACTGTACTGCAGCCTGGGCGACAGAGCGAGACTCCGTCTCAAAAAAAAAAAAATTGTTCATGTGTAATGACTGTTTTGTTCCTTGGGATCACCCATCTTAGGGAACCAACACGTTCCTAAAGGATTTTTCTCACCAACAGAATAAAGGCAGGTTTCCGAGGAATTTATCGTCCTTTCTCTTAAGAAACGTATAGCCAGGCTGATGAAGAATGAATCAGTTTGGAAACTTGGAGCATTACCAGATGAGTTGTTCATGAATATAGAGTTCTGTGCTGTTTGTCGAAATTGCCATGAATCTGCGGTGTCATGATCTCATCACGTTAAGATCTGAACTAATCAAAAACCAGGGGGAAAAAACTATACTGGACTTTTTTTTTTTTTTTCCTGAGACAGAGTTTTGCTCTTGTTGCCCAGGCTGGAGTGCAGTGGTGCAGTCTCAGCGCACTACAGTCTCCGCCAACCAGGTTCAAGTGATTCTCCTGTCAGCCTCCCAAGTAGCTGGGATCATAGGTACATGCCACCACTTCCGGCTAATTTTTGTATTTTTAGTAGAGACAGGGTTTCATCATATTGGTCAGGCTGGTCTCGAACTCCTGACCTGAGGTGATCTGCCCACCTCAGCCTCCCAAAGTGTTGGGATTATGGACATGAGCCACCGCGCCTGGCCTACTGGATTACTTTTGTCCTAATTATTCTTCCACTGCTTGTTTGGCCTAGCTCTCTAGAAGGTACCAGAAGTACAGCGGTTCCAATCTGGTCTCAGCCCTTGAGGGACTGTTGAGGGGCATCACAGCAGGGAGGATGCTTGAGGGCTTTCATTACATGCTGCAGCAAAATCTTGGGAAAGGAGATTCACTTGACTGCTGCCTGTGAATTTGTTGGGGGCTGTCCCTAGGCTTAAAACAACTGTCCCGTTGCTTCCTATAGACCAAAATCTTCGAATGCACTGGAAATACAAAAGTAGAGTGTCTCTAGCCCTCTGGTTGCTAGTGATGAAGGCAAAGTGGATATTCAGAGAACAGTCAGAACTTCATCTGGGATCAGAGGTAGCACTTAAGCTGAACCTTTTGGGGATGTAGGGTGGGACGCATTCCTATTGAAAGCCTGTGAGCATGGCTTTCATGGAGTTGGGAAAGCACAGGGTACTGTGCCCAGGAAACATGGAGTGTGATACTGGAGAGTTAGAGTTTAACAAAATGGATTGTGTCATAGAGGGCCATAGATACCAGGAAGAGGAATTTGGCCTTTATCCTGTAAGCACTGGGTAACATTGAAGGTATTTGAATAGGAGGGTGCGGGGAGTAGGGTTATGCTTCTAGACCTGACAGCATTGTGAAGGACTGGATGCAGGGAACCCAGTAGTTCAGGGCATGCAACCCCAGATGATACAGGGCCTGCTTGATCAAAGCCATGATAGGAGGGAGCAGAAGAGGCAAGATTAGCAAGACTTGGCAAATGTCCTGGCAAAGGAGCTATCGGAAGCAGTCACACAATGATGAGGCATCATCTGAGGAATGGGGAAGATGACAGGGGAAATTAGTTGAGTTTTGAAGACGTGTAATTTCAGAAACAGACGAGGCAGCCAAACCAAGGAACCTCACTTTCTGGAGAGTTTCCCAAACCTTTTTCTGGGCCCATTCTCGTGTCATCATGACAAGGTGATGAACCTAACCAGTAAAATTCCCACTGCCTCAGAGGATCTCATGCTGGTCTCCAGTGTTGAGGATAATTTATTATTCTGATTTTATCCCTATAAGGATAGGGATGTTTGTTGCAGCATTTTGTTTCTTTTCAGGTTTTTTTTGTTTGTTTTGTTTTGAGATGGAGTCTGGCACTGTCACCAGGCTGGAGTGCAGTGGCACGATCTCAGCTCACTGCAACCTCTGCCTCCTGGGATCAAGCGACTCTCCTGTCAGCCTCCCAAGTAGCTGGGACTACAGGCACGTGCCACCACGCCCAGCTAATTTTTGTATTTTTAGTAGAGATGGGGTTTCACCATTGTTGGCCAGGCGTATCTCGATCTCTTGACCTCGTGATCTGCCCGCCTCAGCCTCCCAAAGTGCTGGGATTACAGGCATGAGCCACCGCGCCCGGCACGCCCGGCTAATTTTTGTACTTTTAGTAGAGACGGTTTCACCATGTTGGTCAGGCTGGTCGCGAACTCCTGACCTGGTGATCTGCCTGCCTCGGCCTCCCAAAGTGTTGGGATTACAGGCGTGAGCAGCCACATCAGGCATGTTTATGTAATTTAATAAACTTGCCAGGCCCGGTGTCTCAACACCTGTAATCCCAGCACTTTGGGAGGCCGAGGCAGGCGGATCAGGAGGTCAGGAGATAGACACCATCCTGGCTAACACGGTGAAACCCCGTCTCTACTAAAAATACAAAAAATTAGCTGGGTGTGGTGATGGGCGCCTGTAGTCCCAGCTACTCAGGAGGCTGAGGCAGGAGAATGGCGTGAACCCGGGAGGCAGAGCTTGCAGTGAGCCCAGATCGCACCACTGCACTCTGGCCTGGGCAACAGAGCAAGACTCTGTCTCAAAAAAAAAAAAAAAAAAAAAATTGAAAATTTAATAAACTCGATATCATGAGCATTAAATGTTTAAGGCACATGGATTCTAACCAAATAAGTTCAGCACTGTGTTAATAGTGGCAAGGAAATTCCATGTGTACACAGACAGAACCATTGGTCATGTTTTTCCCAGCAATTTTTGAATGCTTTTGTGTTGGATTCTGAATGAAAAGAGGATAAATCAACAAGAAAGATGGAAACTCTCATCTATTGAATTCTGAATGTGCACTGGAGAAAGAACACTGGGTATTTTCATGTTCATTTTTCATTTTGTTTTCACAGCTTCTTGTGTTCACTATTGCTGGGCCCAGTTGCAAATGAGACTAGTATGATGTCCCGCCACCTCCCCCCCCCACCTTATATTTACATTTGGAGTGCCTTCTGTGTAGGCCAAGCACTGTTCTAGCCTCTGAGGATAAAGTATGAACAGCAAGGCTCCCCTCCCATGGAATGTATGTGTTACTTGTAGGACTGGTGTCACAGGGATTAGTCCATGATGATCTCAGTACTGAACACCTGTGAACCAGATAGTGCTTGGTGAGCATCAGTGCTCACTGTGTAGCAAATCATTCCAAGGGACTCTCCTGCCACCTCTTAGCCATTCACAGTCCAATGAAAGGCCTTGGGTAACCAAAAGGAAGACCCTAAATTTGATTCATTTGCCTACCAGCACCTACTATGAGCAAGTTGCTTTTATGTACATTACATTATCCCATTTTAAAAGATGAAGACCAAAGCTCAGAAGTGGAGTGATTTGGGGCCGGGCGCGGTGGCTCACACCTGTAATCTCAGCACTTTGGAAGGCCAAGGTGGAAGGATCACAAGGTCAGGACATCGAGAGCAACCTGGCTAACACAGTGAAACCCCATCTCCACTAAAAATACAAAAAAAATTAGCCAGGCGTGGTGGCGGGCACCTGTAGTCCCAGCTACTCGGGAGGCTGAGGCAGGAGAAAGGTGTGAACCCAGGAGGCGGAGCTTGCAGTGAGCTGAGATGGCACCCATCATGCACTCCAGCCTGGGCGACAGAGCAAGACTCCGTCTCAAAAAAAAAGAGAGAAGTGATTTGGTCGGGCGTGGTGGCTCACGCCTGTAATCTCAGCACTTTGGGAGGCCAAGGAAGGTGGATCACCTGAGGTCAGGAGTTCAAGACCAGCTTGGCCAACATGGCGAAACCCTGTCCACTAAAAATACAAAAATTAGGTGGGCATGGTGCGGGGTGCCTGTAATCCCAGCTACTCGGGAAGCTGAAGCAGGAGAATCATTTGAAGCCAGGAAGTGGAGGTTGCAGTAAGCTGAAATCCTGCCATTGCACTCCATCTTGGGCAACAAGAGTGAAACTCCCTCTCAAAAAAAACAAAAAGTGGCCGAGTGCAGTGGCTCATACCTGTAATCCTAACACTTTGGGAAGCCAAGGCAGGCAGATCACCTGCGGTCAGGAGTTCGTGACCAGCCTGACCAACATGGAGAAACCCCGTCTCTACTAGAAATACAAAATTAGCCAGGCGTGGTGGCACATGCCTGTAATCCCAGCTACTTGGGATGCTGAGACAGGAGAACAGCCTGAACCCGGGAGGTGGAGGTTGCGGTGAGCCAAGTTCACACCATTGCACTCCAGCCTGGGCAATAAGCGAAACTCCATCTCAAAAAAAATGATTTAATCAATGTAGCACCACTAGTGACAATGTGGGATACATCTCCAGATTTTTCTCATTCTCTCCTAAAATGTCATTATTTGTGATAGTTACAGGAAGACATTTGAAGTCTCACAAGTGAGTTAATAACAGCTAAGATTTGAATCCAGATTGAAGTCAAGGCAGGATTTCTACAGGACGGAGTCTGCTTTCTTCAAGAAAAATATCTTCAAGTTGCTGCAGAACAATGCCACTAGCCCACTGCTGTAAATATGTTTTATTTGTTACATCATCATCTGATCAAGACTCAAAGGTCTGCCTGGGAGTACCGGAAGAGTGAAGAGAAGGAGGTTGGCTCAATTTAATTTCCTCAGTGGAAAACGATGCATTAATACTGCACTGTTTGTGTGAAAATGCACACAATAGGAAATTTCCCAAAAACAGGAAGCATCCAGAGAAATACAAACGTCCACTACAATCTACCCTTTTGGGTGCTCAAAATCTACACATACCCTTCTCCCCATAATTATCCACCTGGCCCCCAAAATGCAAGACAAAAAGGAACAAAGAACAATGAAAACAGTAACAAATGTAAATATTAGGCTATTTCTTTCATGGCTAAATGTCAATGGCCTAAATAAAAGACTGTCAGAGTAGGGTTTGTTTTTTGTTTGTTTGTTTGTTTTTATGAGTTGGAGCCTTGCTCTGTCACTCCCAGCCTGCAGTGCAGTGGCAGGATCTCGGCTCACTGCAACCTCCACCTCCTGGATTCAAGCAATTCTCTTGCCTCAGCCTCCCAAGTAGCTGGGATTACAGGGGCCTGCCAACACGCCCAGCTAATTTTTTTGTATTTTTAGTAGAGACGGGGTTTCACCAGGTTGGTCAGGCTGGTCTCGAACTCCTGACCTCAGCTAATCCACCTGCCTCGGCCTCCCAAAGCGCTGGGATTACTGCTGTGAGCCACCGTGCCTGGCTAGAGTAGATTTTGATAAGCAAGACCAGGCGTGGCGCGGTGGCTCAAACCTGTAATCCCAACACTTTGGGAGGCTGAGATGGGCAGATCATGAGGTCAGGAGATCAAGACCATCCTGGCTAACACGGTGAAACCCCCATCTCTACTAGAAATACAAAAAATTAGCTGGGCGTGGTGGCCTGAAGGTTTTACTTTTAAAAAGTAAAAATCCACTTGTACACAGACATGGACCGAAAGTAAGGGCTAGAGAAAGACATACCATGAAGATAATCAAAAGAAACTTGGAAGGGGCTGGGGTGCCGTGACTCACGCCTGTAATCCCAGCACTTTGGGAGGCTGAGGCAGACAGATCACCAGGTCAGGAGTCCAAGACCAGCCTGGCCAACATAGTGAAACCCCATCTCTACTAAAAATATAAAAATTA
Source organism: Pan paniscus (assembly GCF_029289425.2). NCBI lineage: Eukaryota > Metazoa > Chordata > Mammalia > Primates > Hominidae > Pan > Pan paniscus. The sequence goes on from NC_073249.2 coordinate 197,701,415, forward strand.
GCCTGGTGTGGTGGTTGGCACCTGTAATCACAGCTACTCTTGAGGCTGAGGCAGGAGAATTGCTTGAACCTGGGGGGTGGGGGTTGCAGTGAGCCGAGATAGCGCCACTGCACTCCAGTCAGGGTGACAGAAAGACTCCGTCTTGAGAAAAAAGAAAAAAAAAAGAGCCAGGCACAGTGGCTCACGCCTGTAATCCCAGCACTTTGGGAGGCCAAGGCAGGCGGATCACAAGGTCAGGAGATCGAGGCCATCCTGGCTAACACAGTGAAACCCAGTCTCTACTAAAAATACAAAAAAGTAGCCAGGCAGGGTAGTGGTCGCCTGTAGTCGCAGCTACTCGGGAGGCTGAGACAGGAGAATGGCGTGAACCCGGAAGGCAGAGGTTGCAGTGAGCCGAGATCATGCCACTGCACTCCAGCCTGGGCGACAGAGCAAGACTCCGTCTCAAAAAAAAAAAAGAAACTTGGAGTAGCTATATTTCAGACAAAGCCAATTCAGAGGAAGGAAAATTGCCAGGAATAGAGTGGCATTACATAATGGTAGAGGGGTCAGTTCTCTAAGAAGATAGAAAAATCGCCAGGCCCAGTGGCTCACACCTATAATCCCAGCACTTTGGGAGGCCGAGGTGGGTGGATGGTGGATCACCTGAGGTCAGGAGTTCAAGACCAGCCTGACCAACATGGTGAAACCCCATCTCTACTAAAAACACAAAAATTAACCAAATGTGGTGGCACAGGCCTGTAATCCCAGCTATTTGGGAGGCTGAGGCATGAGAATCACTTGGACCCAGGAGGCAGAGGTTGCAGTGAGCCCAGATCACACCACCACACTCCAGCTTGGGTGACACAGTGAGACTCAGTCTCGGAAAAAAAAAAAAGATAGAAAATCTTCAATTAGCTTATGTGCCTACAGCAAAGCAACAAATGTGTGAGGCAAAAACAGACTAGCAAGAAGAAAGACATTCACTGGTGCAGGCAGAAAATTAGTAAGGACATAGTTGAACTGAACAGTGCCGTCAACCAACTAGAATCTTTTTTTTTTTTTTTTTTTGGAGACAGAGTCTCACTCTGTCACCCAGGCTGGAGTTCAGTAGCGTGATCTCAGCTCACTTCAACCTCCAACTCCTGGTTCAAGCGATTCTCCAGCCTCAGCCTCCCAAGTAGGGACTACAGGCACCTGCCACCACCCCAGCTAATTTTTGGGTTTTTTTGTTTGTTTGTTTGTTTTTGTTTTCGTTTTTTTGAGACAGAGTCTTGCTCTGTCGCCCAGGCTGGAGTGCAGTGGCGCGATCTCGGCTCACTGCAAATTCTGCCTCCCAGATTCACGCCATTCTCCTGCCTCAGCCTCCCGAGTAGCTGGGGTTACAGGTGCCCGCCAGCACGCCCAGCTACTTTTTTGTATTTTTAGTAGAGACGGGGTTTCACCGTGTTAGCCAGGATGGTCTCGATCTCCTGATCTCATGATCCGCCCACCTCGGCCTCCCAAAGTGCTGGGATTACAGGCGTGAGCCACCACACCCGGCCCAATTTTTGTATTTTCCTTAGAGACGGGGTTTCACCATGTTGGCCAGCATGGTCTCGAGCTCCTGACCTCAAGTGATCTGCCTGCCTTGGCTTCCCAAAGTGCTGGGATTACAGGCGTGAGCCACCTCTCCTGGCAACCAGCTAGATGTAATTGACATTTATAAAATACTTCATCTGTTGCTGCGTGTGGTGGCTCATGCCTGTAATCCCAGCACTTTGGGAGGCCAAGGCAGGCAGATCAAGAGGTCAGGAGTTTGAGACCAGCCTGGTCAGCATAGTGAAACCCCATCTCTACTAAAAATACAAAAATTAGCCGGGTGTGGTGGCGCATGCTTGTAGTCCCAGCTACTTGGGAGGCTGAAGCAGGAGAAATGCTTGAACCCTGGAGGCAGACGTTGCAGCAAACCAAGATTGCGCCACTGCACTCCAGCCTGGGCGACAAAGCGAGACTCCCATCTCAAAAAAAAAAAAAACAGATAATTTCCTCCTAAGGTAGGAACAAGGCAAGGGTGTCATTTCTTATCCTCCTATTCAACATCATAGTGGAAGTCCTAGCTAGTGCAATAAAACAAGAAAAGGGAAAGCAGGTATACACATTGGAAAGGAATAAATAAAATTGTCTTTGTTTATGGAAAACACGATCATCTTTGTAGAAAATCCCAAAGAGGCTGGGCTCAGTCACTCACACCTGTAATCACAGCACTTTGGGAAGCTGAGGCAGGCTGATTGCTTGAGCCCACGTGTTTGGGACCAGACTGGGCAACATGGTGAAGCCCCATTTCTACAAAAAATACAAAAATTAGCCGGGCGTGGTGACACCCACCTGTAATTCCAGCTACTCAGGATGTGGAGGTGGGAGGATCTCTTGAGCCCAGGAGATTGAAGCTGCAGTAAGCTGAGATCACGCCAGTATACTCCAGCCTGGGTGACAGAAGGAAACCTTGTCTCAAAAAAAAAAAAAAAGGAAAAATTGCACACACAAGAGGAGTGAAAGAGAAGCAAACCCAGCACTTGCACCTCTTGGTATAGACCTACTAGAAGTGTGTAGGCCACGTTGGGCACAAATGACTCGAGCACAACATATCCTGACCACCAAAACCAAAAACAACCTGTAAGTCTTTTCAACAGTAGAATGGACAATTGTGGGCTGGGCGCAGTGCCCCACGCCTATAATCCCAGCACTTTGGGAGGCCGAGGCGGGTGGATCACCTGAGGTCAGGAGTTCGAGACCAGCCTGGTCAACATGGAGAAATCCTGTCTCTCCTAAAAAATACAAAAATTAGCCGGGTGTGGTGGTGCATGCCTGTAATCCCAGCTACTCGGGAGGTTGAGACAGGAGAATCGCTCGAATCCGGGAGGCGGAAGTTGCGGTGAGCCAAGATCGTGCCATTGCACTCCAGTCTGGACAAGAAGATTGAAACTCCATCTCAAAAAAAAAAAAGGCTGGGCACGGTGGCTCACGCCTGTAATCCCAGCACTTTGGGAGGCTGAGGCAGGCGGATTGCCTGAGGTCAGGAGATCGAGACCATCTTGGCTAACACAGTGAAACCCCGTCTCTACTAAAAATACAAAATTAGCCGGGTGTGGTGGCAGGCACCTGTAGTCCCAGCTACTAGGGAGGCTGAGGCAGGAGAATGGCAGGAACCCAGGAGGCAGAGGTTGCAGTGAGCCAAGATCACACCACTGCACTCCAGTCTGGGCAACAGAGCGAGACTCTGTCTCAAAAAAAAAAAAAAAAAAAAAGAATGGACAATTTTGGTGTATTTATATAACAAAGTGCTATGTATTATAGCAATGGAAATGAACAAACTTCAGGTACATGAAGGAACATGGGTGAATTTCACAAACATGAAGAAGCCAGACACAAGCACAGCTCCACACACAGAAATTTCAAACAGGCAAAACTATATGACAGCTGTTTAAAAAACTAAATGAGGGGCCGGGCACAGTGGCTCACACCTGTAATCTCAGTGCTTTGGGAGGCCAAGGCTAGAGGATCACTTGAGACCAGGAGTTCTAGACCAGCCTGGGCAACAAAGCAAGACACTGTCTCACTTTTTCTTTTCTTCTTTTCTTCCCTTTTTCTTTTCCTTTCCTTTTTTTCTGTTTTTTCCTTTTTTTTTTTTGACAGTCTTGCTTATCACTCAGGCTGGAGTGCAGAGGTGTGATCTCACCTCACTCCAATCTCTGCCTCCCGGGTTCAGGCTATCCTCCCATTTTAGCCTCCTGAGTAGTTGGGACTACAGGCGCCCGCCACCACGCCCGGCTAATTGTTGTATTTTTAGTAGAGATGGGGTTTCACTATGTTGCCCAGGCTGGTCTCCAACTCCTCAACTCAAGTCATCTACCTGCCTCAGCCTCCCAAAGTGCTGGGATTACAGGCGTGAGCCAACAGGCTCAGCCAAGACCCTGTCTCTTAAAACTAAACTGTGGTATTAGAATCAGAATAGCACACACTTCTGGATAGAGGGAAGAGGTGGCACTTGGAAAGGGACATGGCGGGGGCTTTCTGGGGGTGCTGGCAGTGTTCTAGTCTTTGCCTGGTGGGGTTCATACCAGGCATTTGCTTCATGGTAGTTTAATCAGCCAGACCAGGCAGGCGGATCACCTGAGGTCTGAGTTTGAGACCAGCCTGGCCAACATGGCGAAACCCCATCTGTACTAAAAATACAAACATTAGCCAGGCATGGTGGTGGGCACCTGTAATCCCAGCTACTTGGGAGGCTGAGGCACGAGAATTGCTTGAACTCAGGAGGCAGAGGTTGCAGTGAGCCTAGATGGCGCCACTGCACTCCAGCCTGGGCCACAAAGCGAGGCTCCGTCTCAAAAAATAGTAATAATAAAAATATCAGCTGAACATTCAAGTTTTTTTTGTTTTTTGTTTTTTGTTTTTGAGACGGAGTCTCGCTCTGTCACCCAGGCTGGAGTGCCGTGGCGCGATCTCAGCTCACTACAAACTCCGCTTCCCGAGTTCACGCCATTCTCCTGCCTCAGCCTCCTGAGTAGCTGGGACTACAAGCGCCCGCCACCGCACCCGGCTAATTTTTTGTATTTTTAGTAGAGACGGGGTTTCACCGTGGTCTCGATCTCCTGACCTCGTGATCCGCCTGCCTCGGCCTCCCAAAGTGCTGGGATTACAGGCGTGAGCCACCGCGCCCAGGCCTGAACATTCAAGTTTTATGTAATTTCCTGGAGGTGTATTATATTCACAATAAAAAGGGTTCCAAAGTGGGGTACAGTGGTGCATTCCTGTAGTCAGAACAACACAGGAGACTGAGACAGGAGGATCGCTTGAGCCCACCTCGGCCTCCCAAAGTGCTGGATTACAGGTGTGAGCCACCGTGCCCGGCCCTTTTTTTTTTTTTTTTAATCAGATAGAATATTTGTCCTTAATTCACACTTTCCAGGAAACCCTGATGTTTCTTAGAGAGTCTATGAAGAACTCTGGGATAGTCCTAAGGAAATGCAAATTAGGACAACCCTGCGGTATCGCGTTACACCTGGTATCTATTATGAAACCCAGCGCACAGCCAGACTGTGACCGTGAACTCCACTCCCACACTGCTGCGGCGGCCAGAAATCACTGGCAGGAGCTGCATGAGAACTCCCACTCCTGGGCAACTATCCTGAGGTGACAACTCAAAGAAAAGCGCTCCAAGTACAAAGGTGTTTAAACTGGTGTTATTTATAACAGCAAGAAAAGTGGAAACCATCCGAGCCCGACACCAGGGCGGGCTGGTGGATCCCCCAGGGTGCCACTCCACAGCCACCGGGGTTCAAGCACAGCAATTCCTTTTCCCTACTCCTGAATTTACTTCCAACCACATATACATCAGCAACTACAACGTAGACAACAAAACATTGTCGCTTAGCCACCACCAAATTGGACTGTAGATTCTTTTTTTTTTTTTTTAGATGGAATTTCGCTCTTGTTGCCCAGGCTGGAGTGCAGTGGTGTGATCTCGGCTCACTGCAACCTCTGCCTCCTGGGTTCAGGTGATTCTCCTGCTTCAGCCTCTAAAGTAGCTAGGATTACAGGCGCCCGCCACCACGCCCAGCTAATTTTTTTTTTTTTTTTTTTTTTTTTTAGTAGAGATGGGGTTTTACCATGTTGATCAGGCTGGTCTTGAACATCTGACCTCAGGTGATTCACCTGCCTTGGCCTCCCAAAGTGTTGGGATTACAGGCGTCAGCCACCACGCCCGGCCTGTAGATTCTTTCAATGATCTTTTATTCATGTTAATTTTTCCTCTCAAGCATCTCTTGGCAAGAGGAATTAGCAAAGAGGTTTGAAAGGTCTCTAGGGGCATCATTGGCAGTTCTCCCAAACCAGAAATTTTCGAGGACCAAGTGATGTTGCAGAAGCATGTTGAACAAGCACTTCAGGCAGGGGGTTTCGCCTCAGTGATCAGAGGTGCTGGCGTCCCTGGGAAGAAAACCTTCAAGACCTCCAACCATCTGAGGACATTTTCTCCACGTCCTTTTGGCTGTCTCTCCTGACTGTATATTACAGACATAAAATGTCTTTCAAAATATCTGTAGAAGACCAAACAAAGGATCTAACATGGACTGTGCACCGAGCACACGCCAGGCGTGAGTCGGGAGTTTCACACATTGAGTTGAGTGCAGGTGAGGACACTGGAGATTCTAGGAGTGGTATGGCTGTCTCTATTTTCTTGCTGTGTGACCTTGAACAAGCTACTTAAACTCTCTGGGCCATTGCTTCCTCACCTGTAAAATGGGAATAATTCATATCTTTACCTCCCAGCTCTGTGTAGACAGGGCTCTGGAGTCAGATGATTTGGCCTGTAGTCCTGATGCTGCCCCATACTCTGTGTGACTTTAGCAGGGGGTCATTTCACCCCCGAGGCTGGAAGCAGAAGGTAGCTCTGTACCTGCTTCACCTGCAGGAGGTAAGGCCAGTGGCTTTGTGCAGGGCTGGCTTAGAGAGAGCGGGTGACAACTCCTGCCTGCTCCAGGCTGCCCAAGTGCCTTTCCTGCCCCTTTCAGGTTCATCCACACCAGCTCCTCCACTGCCACTGCCTCCTGAGGTCCCCAGCTCCCTCCTCAGAGCCTTGACACTGGAGATGGAGGTACCACCTTGGGGACCCCGACTGCAGCCTGCCACCTCCTTGGTCGCCTCCTCTGTAAAATGACCCGCCAAGCTACACTGATGCACAGGCCACCGTGCATGTGGGGGCAGCTGGCTGCTTTCTGCGCCTCCCAGGAAGGGGCTGGTAAATGAGGGGGCTCCCTGGGCCTCTTGTCCCCCTTTGCAATGGCAGAGCAGTGATCACAAATGTCCAAAAACATGTGACCTGATAAAGAAGCAAACTTCTAAAGGCCTGGGCTGGACACTCACCTAAGAAGCAAGGCCAGGCAAGCTCCGGCCGTGGAGGGTGCAGCCCACCGTGGCAGCTCGTCTAGGGCCAGATTGGGCTTAGACTCAGGAAGTCCTGGGTTGGAGCCCGGCTCTGCCATTTCCCCTCGGGTTAAGTCCTTTTGTATGTCGGAGCCTCCGTGTCCTGTCCGTGGAGCAGGGACAAAGGCAGTGCTGCCCTCACTGGGCGTTAGAGGAGTACCCGGGACCTTGCTGGAGCCGCACCTAGCAGGGTAAATTTGACTCGATTCCCACGCCACGCTCTGATCGGGCTTGGCGCCATGCGGTTTAGCCACAGCGTTTTGTGGGTGCCCACCCCGACCGCTCCCAGGGGTATTCTTTCTGTCGCAGGCCACGGACTGTTTGCAAGAGGGCGCATCCTTGAATCCTGAGGCCCAGAGGGGAACACGTGAGCGTCCAGGGTCCCCGAGTGGGGAGGCAGCGGAGAGCCGGGCGGGGTGCCCGCTTCCCTTCGCTGAACGCGGCGGGGCGCGGCCTCACGGCCAGGGGTTGGTCCAGGCCTCGGGAGGAGCCCATTCGCCGTCTCCCGCCTCCGCCGCCTGTCCTTGGGCCTCGCTGCCTCCCCCGGCCCTGGAGACCGGGGTCGCCCCCTCCACCTGGGGCCTGCCCTGCAGGATTCTCACCGGGAATCCCAGAGGTCCAGCCTCTGCTTTCCTTCCCAGCGACGCGCAGCTCAGTATCTCACCAGCAGTGCGATTTGTCACCAAATGGAAGAGCCATGTCCCCGTGGTGTCTGTGGCAAAGACTCTGAGTTGTCTCCCACATGGCCACGCACCCTACTTGAGAAAAAGGGCGTGCTGGATGAGCGTTCTGGGTGTGCATTGGGTGCCTTGCCATGGTCTGCAGACTCGGGAGAGGGAACAGCAAGTGTCTTCAACCACCAAACAGGGAGAGTGCCACACCCGAGGGAGGGCAGAGCAACAGGAAGGAGAGGGCCAGGGCCTCCCTGCCCACTCGGGACAGCTACTGCTCCAGCTGCAAGCGAAGACTAACTCCCCTCTCTCTTGCTCTAGCAAGAACCCGCTCTCAAACTACTCTGGCAGCATGAGCCAGGCCCATTGTTCTGTAACTGGCAATCATCCCATTTCCGACTATTTAACAAGAGCTTACTACGGCCTCGAGTACCAGTCTGTTGGCAGTGGGTTACACTGGAGTAACAAGTCACTCCAATCACAGTGTTGCACGGTGCACGCAGTTTCCCTCCCTCCCTCCCTCCCTTCTTCCTCCTCTTCTCTTTCTTCTTTCTTTCTTTCCCTTTTTCTTTCTCCGTCCTTTTTTCCTTCCTCCCTTCCTTCCTTTCTTCTTTCCTTCTCCTCTCCTTTTTTCCTTCCTCCCTTCCTTCCTTTCTTCTTTCCTTCTCCTCTCCTTTTTTCCTTCCTCCCTTCCTTCCTTTCTTCTTTCCTTCTCCTCTCCTTTTTTCTTTTTCTTTTTCTTTTTTTTTTTTGAGACAGAGTCTTGCTCTGTCGCCCAGGCTGGAGTGCAGTGGCACAATCTCGGCTCACTGCAACCTCCGCCTCCTGGGTTCAAGCGATTCTCCTGCCTCAGCCTCCCGAGTAGCTGGGACTACAGGCACCCGCCACCACGCCCGGCTAATTTTTTGTATTTTAGTAGAGACGGGGTTTCACCATGTTGCCCAGGCTGGTCTCGAACTCCTGACCTCGTGATCCAACTGCCTCGGCCTCCCAAAGTGCTGGGATTACAGGCATAAGCCACTGCGCCCGGCCTTTCTCTTTCTTTCTTTCTTTCTTCCTTCCTTTTCTTTCTTTTCTTCTTTCTTTCTCCTTCCTTTCTTCCTTCCTTCCCTTCCTCCCTCCCTCCTTTCTTTCTTTACTTTTTTTTTTCTTTTCTTTCTTTTCTTTTTCTTTTTTTTTTTTTTTTTTTTTGAGACGGAGTCCCTCTGTTGCCTAGGCTGGAGTGCACTGGCACGATCTTGGCTTACTGCAACCTCTGCTTTCCGGTTCTGGCAATTCTCCTGCCTCAGCCTCCCGAGTAGCTGGCACTACAGGCATGCACCATCATGCCCGGCTAATTTTTTTTTAAATTTTTAGTAGAGACAGGGTTTCACCATGTTGGCCAGGCTAGTCTCAAACTCCTGACCTCAGGTGATCCACCCACCTTGGCCTCTCGAAGTGTTGGGATTACAGCCATGAGCCACTGGGCCCAGCCCCTCCCTCCCTCCCTCCCTTTCTTTCTTTTTCTTTCATTTTCTTTCTTTATGTTTCAGAGACAGGGCTTTGCTATGTTGCCCAGGCTGGTCTTGAACGTGTGGCCTCAAACTATCCACCCGCCTCAGCCTTCCAAAGTGCTGGGAGTACAGGTGTGAGCCACCATGCCCAGCCAAACACACATTTCTTGGTGTCAGCCAGGGCCGGCTGTTGCCCTGCTCCCCCTCTAAGGCACACCTTCCAGCACAACAGTGCTTTTTTCTTAATTTACAGTGGCAGGGGTGGTGGGGGGGAGGGCATATATGTAATTTCCTCAATGGAGGCTTCTCCTACCCCATGTGCCTTGCTGTGACCTGTGACCTATAAGCCCTCCCAAAGGGAGAAGTGAGAAGCAGATCTTCATAGGACCCTCCAGCCTCACTCCCCTGCTGGACACACGGGTGGCAGGTGAGTGCCCACAGTCCCACTTCCAGCCAGCAGCCCTACTTCAAGCCCTTGGATCACCCAACTCCCAAGGTCCAGCCTGCGCACTCCCTAGGCTGCCAGTCACTTGCAGGGACCCCCATCACCACCTCCCAGGCTTCCGAGAGAATCCACGTGTCCAGCCTGTCCAGGCTTCCTGACCCTGTTCTCTCCCTCTAGTCCTTAGCTGATTGGACTGGAGATAGATGTCTGATCCAGGCTGAGTCCACTGGAACATTCAATAATTTGAAAAAGCTGGGAGTGGTGGCTCACATCTGTAATTCCAACACTCTGGGAGACTGAGGTGAGAGGATCGCTGGAGGCCAGGAGTTTGGGCAACATGGTGAGATCCTGTCTCTAGAAAAAAATACAAAAGTTAGCTGGGTGTGGTGGTACATGGCTGAGGTCTTAGCTACTCTGAGGACTGATGTGAGAGAATCGCTTGAGCCCAGGAGGTTGAGGCAGCAGTGAGCTGTGACTGCACCACTGCACTCCAGCCTGGGTGACAGAGCAAGACCCTGTCTTAAAAAAAAAAAAAGAATTTGAAAAAGGCCACAGACATGAGGTAGAACATCAGAGCTCAGTTAATAGAAGCAGAAATAATAACAATAACAATAAAGGCAGCTAAGGTTTATCCGGCACCTCTGGCAGGGCTCAGCGATCTCTGATGACCCTCTGAGATGGGTAATTGGCAGGTAGTCTTGAGAGGTGACAGCATGCTGGCAGTCCTCACAGCCCTCGCTCGCTCTGGGCGCCTCCTCTGCCTGGGCTCCCACTTTGGCAGCACTTGAGGAGCCCTTCAGCCCGCCGCTGCACTGTGGGAGCCCCTTTCTGGGCTGGCCAAGGCCGGAGCCGGCTCCCTCAGCTTGCGGGGAGGTGTGGAGGGAGAGGCGCGGGCGGGAACCGGGGCTGCGCGCGGTGCTTGCCGGCCAGCGCGAGTTCCGGGTGGGCGTGAGCTCAGCAGGCCCCGCCGGCTCTGGGCAGTGAGGGGCTTAGCACCTGGGCCAGCAGCTGCTGTGCTCAATTTCTCGCCGGGCCTTAGCTGCCTTCCCTCCGGGCAGGGCTCGGGACCTGCAGCCCGCCATGCCTGAGCCTCCCCCCTCCCTCTGTGGGCTCCTGTGCGGCCCGAGCCTCCCCGACGAGCGCCGCCCCCTGCTCCACGGCGCCCAGTCCCATCGACCACCCAAGGGCTGAGGAGTGCGGGCACAGGGCGCGGGACTGGCAGGCAGCTCAACCTGTGGCCCCGGTGTGGGATCCACTGGGTGAAGCCAGCTGGGCTCCTGAGTCTGGTGGGGATTTGGAGAACCTTTATGTCTAGCTAAGGGATTGTAAATACACCAGTCGGCACTCTGTATCTAGGCCAAGGTTTGTAAACACACCAATCAGCACCCTGTGTCTAGCTCAGGGTTTGTGAATGCACCAATGGACACTCTGTATCTAGCTACTCTGGTGGGAACTTGGAGAACCTTTGTGTCCACACTCTGCATCTAGCTAATCTGGTGGGGACGTGGAGAACCTTTGTGTCTAGCTCAGGGATTGTAAACGCACCAATCAGCGCCCTGTCAAAACAGACCGCTGGGCTCTCTGTAAAATGGACCAATCAGCAGGATGTGGGCGGGGCCAGATAAGAGAATAAAAGCAGGCTGCCTGAGCCAGCAGTGGCAATCCTCTGGGGTCTCCTTACATACTGTGGAAAATTTGTTCTTTTGCTCTTTGCAATAAATCTTGCTGCTGCTCACTCTTTGGGTCCACACTGCCTTTATGAGCTGTAACACTCACGGGGAAGGTCTGCAGCTTCACTCCTAAAGCCAGCGAGACCACCAACCCACCAGGAGGAGCGAACAACTCCAGACGCGCCGCCTTAAGAGCTGTAACACTCACCACGAAGGTTCGCAGCTTCACTCCTGAGCCGGGAAGACCACGAACCCCACCAGAAGGAAGAAACTCCGAACACATCCGAACATCAGAAGGAACAAACTCCGGACACGCCGCCTTTAAGAACTGTAACACTCACCGCGAGGGTCCACGGCTTCATTCTTGAAGTCAGTGAGACCAAGAACCCACCAATTCCGGACACAGTTTGAGGCAGAAACAGGCCAGAGAAGTGAAGCGTCTGCCTGAGGTTATGGGGGCATGCCTCCTGAAGCAGTCAGCTGTGGCTTCTTCCACTTTTGGTGGACGAGTCTTCACCCCAACCCCTGAGGCATCTGGATAGGGCCCAGGGCTGCTTCCTTTCTGGTCCCTAACAGCCAGCCCAGAGGATGTGGCTGAAGAGATGCAATCAGTAGCCTCAGTCTCACACTCTGCAGGGGGGAGAAGCGAGCACCAGCTGAAGGCCAGAAAAGCCATCCCCCAACTGTGCTGTGTTTGCTGCTACCAGAGCTGAGGGGTTTGATCCTAATAGCCCTCCGTAGAGGAGGAAACAAAGGCATAAAGAAGTAAACTGGCGTCCGGGTGTGGTGGCTTATGCCTGTAATTCCAGCACTTTGGGAGGCCGAGGAGGGGGGATCCCAGCACTTCGGGAGGCTGAGGCAGGAGAATTGCTCAAACCTGGGAGGAGGAGGTTTCAGTGAGCCAAGACAGTGCCATCGCACTCCAGTATAGGCAACAAGAGCAAAACTCCGTCTCAAAAACAAACAAGTAATCTGGGCCAGGTGCGGTGGCTCACACCTGTAATCCCAGCACTTTGGGAGGCCAAGGTGGGTGGATCACATGAGGTCAGGAGATCGAGACTAGCCTGGCCAACATGGTGAAACCCTGTCTCTGCTAAAAATGCAAAAATTAGCTGGGCGTGATGGCACATGCCTGTAATTCCAGCTACTCGGGAGGCTGAGGTAGGAGAATGCTTGAAATCAGGAGGTGGAGGTTGCAGTGAGCCGAGATCACACCATTGCACTCCAGCCTGGGCAACAAGAGTGAAATTCCATCTCAAAACAACAACAAAAACTACACCAGGTGTGGTGGCTCACACCTGTAATCCCAGCATTTTGGGAGGCTGAGGTGGGTGGATCACCTGAGGTCAGGAGTTCGAGACCAGCCTGACCAACACGGTGAAACCCTGTCTCTACTAAAAATACAGAATTAGCTGGGCATGGTGGCCCATGCCTGTAATCCCAGCTACTCAGGAGGCTGTGACAGGGGAATCGCTTGAACCTGAGAGGCGGTGGTTGCAGTGAGCTGAGATCGTGAGCGCAGTGAGCTGCACTCCAGCCTGGGTAACAGAGCGAGACTCCATTTCAAAAAAACCCAAAACAAAACAACAACAACCCCACCACACCTGCTTCTGACCCTGGCTCTGCCACTGACCAGCTGTGTGACCACAGACAGGGCCGGACCTGGTGAAGCTGTTTCCACATGTGTGATACAGGTGAGTGCTGCGCCAGGCTCACAGGAGTGTCTTGTACTCTGAAGTGATGGGTACAAAGGTCCTGGTAGCCGGGGCAGCTCGGTGAGATGGTGCTGTTCCTACTGTTATCCCTCCACCAAAGGACTCAGGCAGGAGGCTGGCATCACCCTGTCCCACAGGAGGGTCTCATCTCCTTGACCTTCCCAGCTTTACCCAGGCTCTGCCTCTGTGTCTTCTCTGGGCTACAGAAAGCCATGGAAATGGGGAGCTCATTCTCCCTCAGGCTTCTCCAGGAGCCCAGATTCACCCAAGTCAGAGCTTTTATGCAGTGGGAGATGGATTTGGGGTTCACATTTCAGGACCATTGCCCTCTAAGATCCTGAGTCCCAAATAGGACTTTGTGACCATGGGGCTTGAAGCCCAACTCCACCATTCCTTAGCTGGGTCACCCTGGGCAAGTCATTGCCCCTCTCTGGGTATTGATTCTGCCTTTATATAATGGGGCATTGAGACCGGGATTCTGGATTCTACTTTCCAATCATCTCTCCCTGAATTGCAAGCCAGTCCTACCTGCAAAGGGCTCATGACAGAGGCAGGGGTGGCAAGAAGGGCTGGGACTTGCCCAGCACCCAGCGGACGACTCAGCAGCAACAGCAAAACCAGGCCCCAGACTATGCTCTCCCCTTTCAAGCTGGGCTCCAAATTCTTAGTTGAGGCTGTGATGTCTCTGGATAGGAGCCGTAAGGCACAGTGTCCAGAGACCACCTTAGCAGCAGGCTGTGTCCTCTGAGCCCTTCCAGCCACCCTGAGACAACGACTGGAGCCCAGGCAGCCCAGATGGGATGTTCCTAAAGTGGGGATGAGAGAAAATGAATTTGCAGGCCCCACTGTTCCATGGCCCGCAGAGAGACGGACATGCAGGAGGCAACAGCCATTCCTTCTGCGAGGTGGCTTCTGGAGAGGACACGGAGCCTCAGGTTGGCAGGGGCCTCGGGGTCACTGAATCAGGTTTCCTGTTTCCACAGAGAAGGTTAGGGGAGAAATGTTCATCCCCTGGTCCCCAGGGGACATCTCATCCAGGCCTTCCAAGTTCAGAAGTGGAGTCCAGGTGACACAGATGCCAGGGCAGATTCAGGAAGGGTCCTGGCCTCATGGGAGCAATCAGTGTCCCAATATTGAGGCCACTAGCAGCCCACACATCTGCACGTTCACAGGGCCTAACCAAGCAGTCCTGGGGAGGGTCCCTCCAAAGAGAAGTGGGCACTGATCAGCCTGGCTGTGCCTGTGGGCAGGTCGCTTTGCCTCTTCCAAACCACATATGTGAACTGGGCATAGCACTGACCTCCTGGAGCTCTCAAGAGAATTAAACAGGACATCTGGGAAAGGGGGCCCTTCCCTCCTCTGCCACCCCAGTGACCCCAGGGAAGGTTTCTACCCACCCCAAACACTGCCCTCTGTACCTGAAACGTCATGATCAGAAGAGGGAGAGGTGTTTGCCGGAACCCACTTTGTGCCAGGCGCTCAACATGTGAACCCTTTCTTAAATTTTTTTTTTTTTTTTTTTTTGAGACCGAGTCTCACTCTGTCACCCAGGCTGGAGTGCAGTGGTGCCATCTCGGCTCACTGCAACCTCCGCCTCCCGGGTTCAAGCCTATATACCTCTTCTCTAAATCCTCTCAGGGTCCATAGAGTCCTTTCCTGGACACTAAGTCTCCTTTGAAGAACTCATTTGTTTCCTTATTTGGTCATCTTTCTATTATACAAGCTTTTTTTTTTTTTTTTCCTTTTTAGACAGAGTCCGCTCTGTCACCCAGGCTGGAGTGCAGTGGTACCATCTTGGCTAACTGCAACCTCCACCTCCTGGGTTCAAGTGATTCTCCCACCTCAGCCTCCTGAGTAGCTGGAATTACAGGAACCCACCACCACGCCCAGCTAATTTTTTTTTTTTTTTTTTTTTTTTTTTGAGACACAGTCTCGCTCTGTCGCCCAGGCTGGAGTGCAGTGGCACGATCTCGGCTCACTGCAAGCTCCGCCTCCCGGGCTCACGCCATTCTCCTGCCTCAGCCTCCCGAATAGCTGAGACTACAGGTGCCCACCACTGCACCCGGCTAATTTTTTGTATTTTTTAGTAGAGACGGGGTTTCACTGTGTTAGCCAGGATGGTCTCGATCTCCTGACCTCATGATCCACCCACCTCAGCCTCCCAAAGTGTTGGGATTACAGGCGTGAGCCACCGCACCCGGCTAATTTTTGTATTTTTAGTAGAGATGAGGTTTTACCATTTGGCCAGGCTGGTCTCGAACTCCTGACCTCAAGTCATCCTCCCATCTCGGCCTCCCAAAGTGCTGGGATTACAGGCATGCGCCACCAAGCCCAGCTTCTTTAAAAAATTTCGAAACAGGATCTCACTCTGTCACCCAGGCTTTGCAATCATGGTTCACTATAGCCTCAAACTCCTGGGGTCAAGAGATCCTCCTACTTCAGTCGCCGGAGTAGCTGGGACTATAGGCATGCGCCACAGTGCCTGGCTAATTTTTAAATTTTTTTGTAGAGACAGGGTCTTGCTATGTTGCCCAGGCTGGTCTTGAACGCCTAGGCTCCAGTGATCCTCCCTCCTCAGCCTCTCAAAGTGCTGGGATTACAAGTGTGAGCCACCGCACCCGGCCACAGGTGAACTGTTATTTAACCTTCAAAACAACACTGTGGGGTAGGTATTATTTCTCCCTTTTTACAAATGAGGAGCCTGAGACAGAGAGGAGTCCTTTCTTTCTCCTGCTGTCTGGGCCAGGGCACCTGGCATGGAGATCAGGAAGGTATTTGGGCTGGAGGAGACACAGGCCTGCACACCCTCCTCTAATGGGGATGGCCAGCTGTGGGCAGACACTGTGCTGGGCACAGGGCTCCAGGGATGAGCAAGACAGACCTAGTCCTGCCCCCTCAGAGTCATGGCCAGTGGGGACACAGACAGGAAACAGACTCCACTCCCAGTGGGTTCAGTTTGCAGGTACACAGGGAAGCTGCTGGTGTTGTGAGTGTACAACAGAGCAGGAGAGCGGGTACCGACCTGGTCTGGGGGCTGGGGGAAGGCCCAGGGTCTGAAGGATGTGTAGAAGGTGGCAAGGGCACGACCAGGGGGTAAGTGTTCCTGCCAGAAAGCAAGGACCAACCAAGCCCTGAGGGAGTGTAAGAGGCCCGGGGCCAGTTCGTGGAGACAAGAAGAGATTTCCAACTCGATTTGGGGAGTCACTGATGGTTTTAAGCAGGTAGTGGCAGGCTCAGATTCAGAGTGGAAACCCTTGCTGCCTGTCTGCAGCGCACTAGGACGGGGGGAGGCAGGAGACCATGGGCTCCAGGAGGAGCCTGGACGCCGGAGCAGGACAGTGGCCACGGGAAAGGGAGAACGTGGCTGGCCCCAGATGAAAAGAGCAGGGCCCCCAAGGCTCTGTGGGTGGGATGAGAGGGGGAGAGGAAGGGGCCAAGGCTGACCCCGTGCTTGGGTGGACAAAGGGCCCTTCACAGAGCTGGAGGCAGGGGATGATCGAGGGGCCCAGGGAGTCAGACTAGAAGCCGGGCTTATTGGAGGAAGAGCAGTGGGCCGGGAGGGGCAGGCGTGGGGTGGGATTGAGGGAGCCCAGGGGTGGGAGGGAGAGCTGGGAGGCGGAGGTGCGACGGCGGTGGGGTCAGTGTGCGGGGAGTGGACGAAGCGGAGGGTTGATGGGGGCGGGGGTCCCAAGCAAAGGAGCTGGAGGGAGGCCTCCGTGGAGCGGACCCAGACCTCAGGAGCCTCCAGTCGGACTGGGGAGGCAAGGAGGCCCTGGCTTCGATCTCGCACACGGCCTCGCAGGGATGAAGCCCGGGAGCCGAGGCTCGGCCTTCCCCACTGTGGTCCCTCTGGTCCGCCCGTGACCTCACCGACCCCCCGAGGGGGCTTTTAAGAGCTGGAAGAGGGGCTCCCGGGGGGCACTGATGCACCCCCACTCTCCTCCGCCGACCCAGAGGGCGGGAGCTCAGGTTCAAGGCCTGGCCTGGCCGTGCGGCTCCGGGACCCGGCTCCGCCCCGCGTCGGGGGGTGGCCCCGGCCCCTGGCCCGCCCCTTCCTCGGGTCCCCTCCCTGTCCGCGGCGCGCAGCCGGGTCTCATTAGCGCCCCTCCCCCCGACTGCGCGCCGGGGGTCTCCACGGCTGGGGGGAGGGGCGGGCCTTAATCAATCCTAGGCCGGAAATTCCTCCCGGGGGGCCCGGCCTGACCGCTGAGCCTGGAAATCGGTCGCTGCCTCCCCCGAACCCGCCCCCCGCATCATGGAAACTGGGCCGACCGCCGGCCGCCCTGGCTCCCCCGCTCTGCATTCCTGCCTCTAGGGGCGGGAGGGCGCGAAGGCCGGGCCGCCCCCTTCGGGCTCGCCGGCGGGGTCGCAGCTCTCAGCACCCTCCCCGTTATTGGGAACAAGCCCGCTTCCCCACTGGCGAAGGGGCGCCTGTTCTTAGGAGTACCCGGCGGCACCTCAGCACCCAGTCCGGTCCTTTCAGCTACAAGGCCCGCCCCTCCCCGGGCGCTGCTTTCGCTGAGGGCTTTGCGGAGTCGCCCGGGGCTGGCCCTTGGCGTCTGGCTCTTGCCTCTCGGCATCTTGCGAGGCTGAAGCCTTGGTGCCCATTGCACAGATGAAGTCCGCGAGGTTCAGCGACAGCAAGGGCTGCGGGACCGGGGCAGAGCAGGGACTCGGGCCGCCTCCTCCTGGAAGCTCCCCGGGCGCCTGGGATGAGGGGCTCTGGGAAGCGGGGAAGGACGTGCGGGTGTCGGGGCTCCTAGGTCCCGGGTCTCAGTTTCCCCATGTAGGAAGGGGTCGCCTTTGTGGGCCTTTGCGACCGATGTAAGCTGGGGGTGGGAGAGTGGGGATGGCAGGACTCGGGCCACGGGTGCCCGGAGTCACCAGGCGCGCACACGGCGCCTACCTGCGATCCTTTGACCTGAGCTGCCGCCTTTCAGCGGCGGTGGGGCCGGGCCGGACGGTCCCGGGGGCTGGAGGCGGGGCCGGGGCGGGGCTGGGGCCGGGCCGTGGAGACCCGGGCGGCTCTGGAGCCTCCGCGCGCGGACTGGGACCCGGACCCGCGCGGCGCTGCGGCGCCAGGTGAGCCGAGCTGGGGTCCAGGGGTCCGCACTCCACTTTTCCCAACTTTTCGTTTGGTCCCTCCCTCACTCCCTCGGTCAGGGCCCCTGGGGGCGGGAGCGCGGCCCTCCCGTTCCCCCAGGCGGGAGTGTGGACGCGGGCGGTGGCGGGACCCTGGAGTCCTGGGGACTCGGCCCCAGCATCTTCCGTCGGGCTGTGCGCTGTGTCCCCAAGTTTCCGCCTCCCTGGTGTCCCCAGCGTCGGCCCACTACCTCCACGGCTCGGGGTCTCTGAGCGTGTCCCCATGTCCCCACGTCCCCACTCTGCTTGTTTTCGCCTCCCTCGCGGCAGCGACGCGCGGGGCTCCGGGTGACCTTGCTGGAGCCGGGGCTGGGAGCGCCAGTTCTGGCTTGAAGCGATGATCGCTCCTCCTGTTGCGGGCTGGGGAAAGGGCTGCAAACTCAGGGACAAGGAGGGGATGGGCCTCGCTTCCTCCTGGACACTCCCGTGGCTGTCCTGAGAGGGGTCTAGGGCTGGGGCCCCGGAGCCCGGCGTCGGACCTGGCAGAGCCCCCGCCTAGTGCGGGGTCGGGCAGTCTCCCCGGCCTCCCTGGGCCGTAGTTGCAATCTGTGAAACCAGGCTTTGGACGCGGGAGAGTGGCGGCTCCCTGCTAGGCCCGGGCCTTGAGCGCTCCAGTCGGAGGCAGGGATGGGTGTCCTGCTTTGAGGTTTGGGGTGCGGATGGGGCGTGGGTCGGGGAGCAAGGCCGCCTCCCCGAGGTTTCGGCTGCGGGCTCCAGCGCGGTGGTTCTTTAGGAAGCGGACGCGAGCAGTGAGGACGACCCTGGACAGCTAGGCCCTGAGCCTCCTCTCCTGCGGCCTGGGGCGCCTGGGCGGGGGCCGCGTCTTCTCCCTCGCCCTCCCTTTCGTGGGGGCCACACCGCACGCAGCTCGGCTACTCCTGCTGGGCCCGGGATCCAGGCCACAGGCCGCAGGCAGGGCGCGGCCGGCAATCGGGAGGGCTTAAGCTGTGCGGCCCGGATCCCGAGGCGCAGGGGCGGTGCTGCTCTGACCGGGCCACGGGCCACGGAGGCCTCGGGCGGAGGAGGCGGGAAAGGAGGCCAGGCGGCGGGAAAGGGGGATGATTCATCCGGAGGAGCCCGAATTGGAAACGTCGCAACCTGGGAACAGCCTTGCCCGGGCCGACGGGGGAGCCAGGAGGGCATCCGTCCGGCGGGGCCCAGCGCCCGGCACCGGCACCCCCGCCTGCTGCCGTGGCCCCAGCACGACCGCTGGGGGAGGGAGAGGCCTCTCATGCGTGGACTTGATGGAAATCTTGGGCGAAGTCGGCGCCGCCTCTCCTCCTCTGCCTGGCTGGTCTTGATCCGAGCGGTCTTCCCGGTGTCTAGCTCAAGTCGCTCCTGCTGCAGCTTCGCTGCGGGCGGAGGAGGTCTGGAAGGAGGGGGCGGGCAGGGAGAGGCTGGAGCCGGTGACGCCCCCTCCTCCCGCGCTGCGGTATGTAAAGCACAGTAGGGGGGAGGTGGGGCCCGGCGAGCGACCCCTGCGGACCTGGGAGGCCCGAGCGCCCCCGCCCCATTTGCTACGGTGCAGCCACGTGCGGGGGTGGGGTCGAGCCCGGGAGGTACTTACCCTGGAGACGCGGCAGCTGGGGGCCGCACGTTTCCCGAGGCCCAAGACCCGTGGGCTTGCGGACCGGACGCAGGCGGCAGGAGATTCGCAGCCCGGGATGCGCCAGGGAACAGCCTGCGCCCCCCTCCCTCCTCTCCGCCCGCGGGCCGGGCCAACTCCGGCTTCTGCCGCGCGTCCCTGGCTCGGAGCTCCGCTGCGGAAAACCCGAGCGCGGGCGGCTCCCCGCCTCGCCGCCCGGGAAAATCCGGGGGTGGCCGCCAGGGATCTCCAAGCGGCCTGGGCTGGGCGGCCGGAGCTTCCCTCCCGGATTTGCGCCCCGAACCTGGCGCCCTGAAGCTAGAGGCCCGTCGGTCCAGTCCTTGCCTCCCATCTTCTCTCCGCAGAGCGCCCAGACGACGGCGAGATGACGGCCGGGAGCCCCGAAGAATGCGGGGAGGTGCGGAGGAGCCCCGAGGGCCGCGTCTCTCGCTTGGGCCGCCGCCTGGGCCGCCGCCGGCGCCCGCGCTCCCCGCCCGAGCCTCTGCGGGTGCGGGCGCGGCTGCGGCTGCGCTCGCCGTCGGGGGCGTTCGCGGCGCTGGGGGCGCTCGTGGTACTGGTGGGTATGGGCATTGCAGTGGCCGGCTACTGGCCGCACCGGGCCGGGGCCCCAGGGTCCCGGGCCGCCAATGCCAGCTCGCCCCAGATGAGCGAGCTGCGACGCGAGGGTCGCGGCGGGGGCCGGGCTCACGGCCCGCACGAGCGGCTGCGGCTCCTCGGGCCGGTGATCATGGGCGTCGGCCTGTTCGTGTTCATCTGCGCCAACACGCTGCTGTATGAGAACCGAGACTTGGAGACGCGACGGCTCCGCCAGGGGGTGCTGCGGGCCCAGGCGCTCCGGCCCCCCGACGGCCCGGGCTGGGACTGCGCCCTCCTTCCCAGCCCCGGCCCTAGGAGTCCCCGAGCCGTAGGCTGCGCAGAGCCAGAAATCTGGGACCCGTCCCCGCGTCGGGGTACTTCACCCGTCCCGTCAGTGCGGAGTCTGCGTTCAGAGCCCGCTAATCCTCGCTTGGGGTTACCTGCCTTGCTCAACAGCTACCCGCTGAAGGGCCCCGGGCTGCCCCCACCCTGGGGTCCACGGACGCAGACTGGCCATGTGATCATCACCGTGCAGCCGTCTGGCTCCTGCATTGAACATTCCAAGTCTCTGGATCTGGGCCTTGGGGAGCTCCTCCTTGGGGCCCCAGCAGCTCGGGACTGTGCTCACCGAAGCTGGCCACGGCTGGACCGCCTCAGTCTTGGGGGCTATGCCAAATTGGGAGGAGGAGGGGACTTGGGGGCCCGGGTCTGAAAGAGGGGAGACAGCCTGCTCTGAGGCTGCAGCATGGACCATGCTAATAGGACCAGAGGACCAGGAGTCCCAACGTCTAATAGATGTTTCAGTCACATCCCAGGCTGGGGATGGATGCTCTGACCACAGCAGCTGTGAAGGGCATCCTGACCTGCATGCGGGCAGAGAAATGCCAGCTGCACCAGGGCTCAGTGAGCTGGAGAGGGTGCGTTTCACTGTGGAGTGTGGAGGACTCGCCTCAGAAATTTCTTCAGCCTCTGTAAGTGGCCTTAGCCCTAACGGGGCTGGAGGTCCAGGCCAGGGTGACTGGGAGATGTACCCAGTGTCTTGGCAAACCCAAGAAAGTGGTGGGCAAGGGCCCCTAAGACTGGGAGGTAGGTTGGGATGTTACAGGCTGGGGCAGGCTCCCTCCAAGGCGGCACTGGTGATGGAGTGTGGGGCCTCTGGGAAGATGGACCATGGGATGAGACTCTCCACTGCCATCTGGGACGGGGACTGAGCCTTGAACTCCTACCACCTCAATCCCTTCCCTCAGCCATCTGGGGTATATCCCTCTAGAGCTACACTACTGCCAATGCCTTCATACTGAGTTCTGGGCCCCTCCGCAAATAAGTCTGAGAAGCCCCTTCTCTCCTTCCTTTATCGTGGCCTATGCTGCAGAATCTCACTGCAGCTGGCAAAAGGCATTGGCCAGCTCTCAGAAATCCCTTTACTCAACGTTGAAGCTGCATTTTGGTCAATGTGGGTAACTTACTTTAGAAAATGACTTGAGTTTAGGTCTCCCCCACCCATATTTAATTTTTCCCAAGTTGTTGGTAGAAGAGAAATTTAAAAGTGGATCAATCCTCACAGAGAGAGTTCTTTTTGTTGTTGTTTATTGAAAAAAATGCAATACAAGAAGCAAGACCAGATATCTAAACACTACAACCACTTCTACTACGAAAGGCCAAAACAGCAGACTTGATTATTGCCTGTGTAGTCTAAAGATTCTGCCAATCTGATTCTGCTGCCCGAGTTCCTATTTTTTCAAGAAATGTAAACAACTACTTGATATGATTCATAATTTTAAAAAAAATTACAAAGCTCCTTCATTTTTGTCACCAAAATAATACATTTGAGAGAGATTTGTAGAAACAACCAGCCTGGGGCTGAGATCCTGGGCAGAAATTTCCCGTGAGCATCAAAAGGCGTCAGTTAGGCCGCAGCTCTGGCTCCAGTTCCCGAGGTTTGTCTCCTCACCCCCAACTGCCAAGCATCGCCCCAACACACACTGATGGGCCCGGCGGTGGGGGGGGTGGGGTGGGGTGGGGACGGGGATGGGTCACGGGGCCCTGACGGGTCCCGCAGTTAGGCTCCCTGAGCCCTCGGCTTATAAATACAGGTCTTGCTTTGTGGGTGGGTGCCAGAGTCCTCATGTGGCTTGGAGGAAATCTTTATTTCTCAAATTAAAATAAAATTGCAGCGAGAGTTGTTACTGTGGTGTGTCTGAGTCACTCTAGGAAAACTGTTGCCAAGTTTCTGACCCTGGAAATGTAATTCTCTTCCCCCTCCTCACCATTTCTACCTGGACAGAGTCTGTTTTTCTTCACACAAACACACACAACTGCAGAAAGAAAAAAAAATCCAAACAATTGCCAAACCCCAAGAACTGTTGCCAGAGATGGCGGAAAGGGGAAGAGGCCTGGAAGGACACCCATCTTGCTGGGCTTGTCCAAATCTATGGCTTCTAAGAGCCTGAAAGGCATTAGAGCTCTTTTCATCCAATTTACAGACAATGAAGCCGAGAGAAGTGAGTTGGTGACAGAGCTGAGGGAAACGTTTAGGCCCCCGATGAACGGTCCTGTGCTGTGAAAGCTGCCACACTGTTCTAGATCACACGGAATATTCAGTGTGTTAGTTTTTAAAGGGACACTCAGTGCCCTCTGCCTTTTCCCCATCCTCTTCGTTCCACAGGTCTGGAAACCCTGGTAGCTCTTCCTACAGGCCATCTGGCCATCAGGCAGTGGGCATGCACTACATATTCGTTTGATGTAAGCTGCATTTCTTGTCACCACTCCTGGCAACACGACCAGGCTTGGGCACTACCCCAAAGCCCACCTTTCAGACCCTCTGCCCACAGCCTATAACTTTGTTCCTGAGATAGGACAAGCTCTTTCCCCTAAGCCTGTCCCACGTCCCACCTGGGCTCTTTCCCTCCCTCCTGTTGTTCATGTCTCACATGGGTACCAAAAGAAAAATGCACACACCCGAAATGAGTTCAAACCAGCTGAAACAAAACTCAGGCAGTGGAGACTTTGGACGGTGTTGGGAGAAGCAGCTTTAGACATTTCTCTTGCTCACTGCCCTTGAGCCCCAGTGACTGCTGCCCGATACCCACTGTCTATTTTAGGAAGTTCACTTCTAGCCTGGAACTGGGATTCTAAGGAGCCTTGAGGCCAATGTGTTTGTGGGAAGCAGTTGGAAGGTTAGAGAAGTTCTGTTAAATAAAAATGCCCCAAATCGGCCGGGCGTGGTGGCTCACACCTGTAATCCCAGCACTTTGGGAGGCCAAGGTGGGTGGATCACCTGAGGTCAGGAGTTCGAGACCAGCCTGGCTAACAAGGTGAAATCCCGTTTCTACTAAAAATACAAAAAATTTGCTGGGCGTGGTGGTGTGCGCCTGTCATCCCAGCTACTTGGGAGGCTGAGGCAAGAGAACTGCTTGAACCCAGGAGGCGGAGGTTGCAGTGAGCCGAGATCGCGCCACTGCACTCCAGCTTGGGCAACAAGAGCGAAACTCCGTCTCAAAAAAACAAAAAACTATGCCCCAAATCCTCACCAGGAATTAGGGCATCATCTTCACTTTCAAAAATCAAAATGAAAAAAAGGAAAACTAAGCCCCAAACCCACCACAAAATCAAGCCTTCAAAACCTGACAGACCTCAGCTGGTGAGTGGGAATGAGCAGGGCTGGGGCTTATACCCCTTGTCATGTGGTGTCTTGTGGGGAGAACGGCTCCTAAAAGTCAATTCCTTGCTCTAGAAGGGTGTCCTCAGGCAGGTTCCTGTTGAGAGAAGAAAGGTCAAAAAAGAAAAACCCTTCTCTGAGCCACATTCCTTGTCATTTGGGATGAAAGAAAGGCCCAGGATCAGACAGAAGTAACCCCATTCCCCTGTGTGAAGTGCACACTCTCAAAACTAGAAAACCTTCTTTTTAAAAACCTCATTAACTTTCCTTCCCCAAATCACCACTAAAAATGTTCCATTAGAGCTTTTGGCCCAAAGTGCCTATTTTTCTGTGAGATTTGGTCTCCTGAGATGGGAGCTAGGGGGAGCACTTAGCTGAGCCACTGCTTCTGATGAGGTAAAAGGGTAGCTGGAGAGGTGAAGGCCACGGGTATGTTCAAACATTCACAGTATCAGATATCTGAAGCAACTTCCATGTCTTTGACCCAAAGAAGCTCCAAAAAGAAAGCAGGAGGGAGAGGGGAAAAACAATACTACATTCTCAGCAGAGGGCTCTCTGCCTTACCAAAACCACCCGCAACAAAGGAACAGGGGCATCGTTCCGAGGTCTGTGGATCAGGGCTGGTGCTCTCCCTGGCATTCTGATACACTCACATCACTGGCTCTGAGAAAGGGCTGGTTCATGAAGTTTCTGCCGTCATCCAAAGGGGATAAGACTAGGGAGAGACGCGGAAGTCCCACTAAGCTGGCTTTGGCCTCCAACACAGCTGACAAGAGTCCTTGGAGGATTTCCTGAAGAATTCCGTGGACCCTGTCAGTGTCTGTTGGGGTTGGAAATAAATGGGCAGAGAGGCTAGGCTGAAGGGGTTACAAACCACCCAATTAAAAAAACCCCAAAACTCTTAAAACAGTCTATAGAGTGAAAAGTTGAACAATTCTGATATCCTAATATAGAAAAAGCTCTTCAAAAGGATCAATGAGATCTAGAAGAATCTCTTGGTATAAACTCCCAATAGAAAATGAAATTAATTTTCTGGTGATTTAGAATAATCTTGAAAGTCTGAAGTCTGACTATGGCAGGTTAGCTTCTTTATCATTTTGCTGGTTTCTCTTGGATGGGAGAAGGGCAGAGTTGGGGTAGGTTAGTTCCTAGAGAAAACAAAGAAGCAAAATTTAAAATCCTGCAAAGGAAAAAGCTTCCCAGTCCCATTGCCAAGTTCCTGTGGCCATCAGTGACAGTGGGGATGTGAGCAGGTTTACAGGGCCTGGTCCCACCTAGTGAGATTGGTGGCTTCTTCAAGTCTTTTTTAAATTACTTTTAGGCATGAATTTATCTGGATCCCTGGTTCCCAAAAAGCAGCTTCCCTGCTCCCCGCTCTCTACTCTGGTCTCAGAGCTTCAGCCATTCCCTCCCTGCTCTGCATGCCCACCCATCTCCAGACAGCCTGATCCTGCTCTTCTTGGTTTTTTCTCCTATGGCTCTCCCAGGTTCTGGCTCAAAGATACCTGTGACTGGCCAGGCGCGGTGGCTCATGCCTGTAATCCCAGCCCAGCACTTTGGGAGGCCAAGCCAGGTGGATCATTTGAGGTCAGGAGTTCGAGACTAACCTGGCCAACATGGTGAAACCCCGTCTCTACTAAAAATACAAAAATTAGCTGGGCATGGTGGCACATGCCTGTAGTCCCACCTTCTTGGGAGGCTAAGGCAGAAGAATTCCTTGAACCCGGGAGGCGGAGGTTGCAGTGAGCTAAGATCATGCCACTGCACTCAAGCCTGGGTGACAGAATGAGACTCCGTCTCAAAAAAAAAAAAAAAAAAAAGAGAGACCTGTGACAGCAGCAAGCAGAGCAGTAGAGAGAAGAGAGGGGGAAGGTGAAGTGGATCTCCAGCAGGATGCATGAAGACTCAGGGGGTAGCTGGGGGCTTATATCCAAGTTTGGGTCCCTCCTCTTACCCAATAATGCTGGCACTGCTACAGGCTGCTTTAGTTGGAGCCAAATACTTAATTTCCTATATCTCCCACATCAGCCTCTCGTCTGCCTTTATCAAGTCCCAGGGTGAACACCTCTTTGTGGGGATGGGCTCCCAGTGTGTCCGAGGGTCCCATCCAGAGCCCTCTCAGGCTGGGACTGTGGGCACCCTCAGCCCCAGCAGGAACGCCCAGTACCTGAGCTCACTCATCAGCAATCTCGGTCTCCTGGTGGACGACCACCTTGGTCACTGACATGTCTGGGTGCTGCTCCTTTGCCTCCTTGATGGCTTGTACAAGGACCTACAAAAGACAGAAACAAGGGCAATGAGGCAGAAAATAGCCTGATGGCGAAGGAAGGCAGGGGTCATCATTTCTCTGATGTTCTGACAAATCCAATACTCCTGTCTGCAGTACCAGGGCAGCTTTAGGCTAAGCCAAGCTGATAATTACCTTACCCACCCTATCCTGCATAGGGAGGCTTCTGGACTGATAACACAGGGACAGGGAAGGTTAGCGCTGTCTTCTAGGAACTGGAGAGGAACTTCGGGGGTCATAGCTGTATCTGTTATATGATCCTTTATTTTTTTTTTATTTTTTGTTGTTGTTGTTGAGATGGAGTCTCGCTCTGTCACCCAGGCTGGAGTGCAGTGGTGCAATCTCGGCTACTGCAACCTCCGCCTCCCAGGTTCAAGCAGTTCTCCTGCTTCAGCCTCCTGAGTAGCTGGGATTACGGGTGTGTACCACTACGCCCAGCTAATTTTTGTATTTTTTGTAGAGATGGGGTTTCACCATGTTGGCCAGGCTGGTCTCGAACTCCTGACCTCAAATGATCCACCTGGCTTGGCCTCCCAAAGTGCTGGGATGACAGGTGTGAGCCACCGCACCTGGCCTATATTATCTATTATACCTATCTATTATCTATCATTATACCTGGAGGGTCTGAGAGGATTCACTCAAGATGTGAATCTAAAGGACAAAACAACATCTGTGTTCAGCATGGGGTAAGTGGCAAGTTCAGGACGGGAGAGGAAAGTAAAGAAGTGTGCAAGAAAAAGGAAGAGATGTCCTTGGCCAAAGTAGAAGAAAGGAAGGAAGAGGAGAAGGGACTGTTATATGCCATGCACTAGCCTAAGCACATTACTTATTACTTAAACTCTATTAAGTTATAATTTATTAATAACTATATTGTTATTAATATAACTATTATTATTACTTTTTACTTAAACATTACAACTTAGTGCATTAAGGTAATGTAATTTTTTGCATTTTATAGGTGAGGAAACTGAATTTCAGTAAAGAGCTTACTGTTTCATAGCTAGTAGGTAGTGAAACAGGGACTTTTTTTTTTTTTTTTTTTTTAGACGGAGTCTCACTGCCCAGGCTGGAGTGCAGTGGTGTGATCTTGGCTCACTGAAACCTCTGCCTCCTGGGTTCAAGCGATTCTTGTGCCTCAGCCTCCCAAGTACCTGGGGTTACAGGTGTCCGTGACCACGTCTGGCTAATTTTTGTATTTTTAGTAGAGACAGTGTTTTGCCACCTTGGCCAGGCTGGTCTCGAACTCCTGACCTCAGGTGATCCACCTTGCTCGGCCTCCCAAAGTACTGGGATTATAGGCGTGAGCCAACGCACCCAGCCGTGCAATAGGGATTTTAACTCAAGTCGATCAGACTTTCCTCTTTACCACACTGTTGTTTAGTTTCTGAGGGGGTCCCTGTTTGAGGATCTGGAGGAGCTTTGATTACTTTAGAAAAGCTAAAGAGAGCAGAGGGAAAGTCAAAAGAGCAAAAACACCATCCTCTTTGGGCTGCAGTCTCTGAATTTGTAGGCTCCCCTATGGAAAAGGACTCAGCTAGAAATGACCAGCTGACTACTCACCTGGCTCTTAAGAACCATCTCTAGAAGGGGCAAGGGAAGAAAGAAAACCCTCTTCTGGTCTCCTGGCTCTATGAATGGCATTCTTAGAACTACCACCTCTGTGGGCCCCTGACCATCCTCCCTGATCCTGTTTGCCCAACCCATCAGCTCACACCTCAGGCCCAGCTCAAGTCTTCTCTTTGTGACTCTGCCTCCGCCCACCTCTCTATGAAAGCCTGCTGCTCCACACTGCTTCTCCTTAACAGTTCTTAAAGTGCCTCCCTCGCCAGCCAGAGTGTACCATAGCTTACCCCTTCCATGCACTCTCAGTAACTAGAAAACCTGAGGGACACTGGAGCATCTCTCTGAGCTACCAAGTGTGTTTGGCCCTTATGACCCTGGAAGAAACCTGTGATCATCCTTATTTTACAGATGGTAAAACTAGAGCTCAGATTGGTAATATAAGTTGCTCAAGGGCATACAACCAATTAGGTTGCAGAGTCAGGATTCAGCCCAAGTCTGTCTCACTCCAAACCTCAAACACCTTTCACCCCATTGCTTTTGCTGTCTAGTGCAGACTGAGCACGTAGCAGGGGCTCAGATCACACCAGACTGAGTGGGTGGGTGCAGGCTTCTAAAGCAGCGGGACCCACTGAGCTGGGCCAACAGGCTGCAAGATATTTAGGCTTTGCAGCCTTGTTTCTGGGACCCTGTGTCCACTATTCTCAGCTGTAACTCTCAACCCTGCCTCCAAGGGAACTGCCAGCACTGTAGCTCAGTTTTTCTTTTTTTAAAGGCACTCAGCATATCAGCATAAAAAGGCCACAGAATTATTGCTCCAGCAACCCAGTCAACGATTCCAGAAACATTTGCATGCAGTCTCTTCCACCCCCTCTTCTCTGCAGCTTTACTGTTCTAACCTCACCCAGCAGAGAACTGGGAACATTAATCCTGACCTTATTATTTGCTAATTGCTTGCAGCACACAATTAGCACCCAATTAACATAAAAATATAGAATTTTAGCACTCAGGCCCAGAAATTATCTAGATCAACCCACTCTCTTTTAGGAGAGGAGAAAAAAATCAGCGGAAAAGTGATTTGCCCAAGGTCACACAGCAAGTTAGAGATGTAGGGCAGAAAACAAGTTTCGAGTCTGCTGGTGTCTTATCCACCATACTATGCTCCCGGCTCGTGTCTTCTCAGCTGTTACAGCTCTCTAAGGGTAGGGGCATGCTTCCCTTTGTTTTGATGTTGTCTAGCATGGGTTCAGGTACCTTTACCTTCGGAATAACAATAGCTCCATTTAACTGAGCTCACCATGTGCCACCAGCTGTTCATCCAGTATTTCACCTGATTCTCACAACAACCCTGAGAGGGAGATACTATCATCTTCATCTTACAGATGCAAAATGGAGGCCCAGAGAGTTAACAGCTAGAATATATTAAGAACCAGCAATTGAATCAAGTCTTGGAATCCAAAGCTCATGTTCTTTCCATTACATTTCCTGGCTCCTCAATCTGTGGCCTCCATCCCACAGGCCTCTTACTTTGATTCTCTTTGTCTTTCTTCTCAATTAAGAGCTAGAGTGGCCAAAGAGGCTTTTTGCAGATGAAGATGGCAAACAAACTCCTGTATTCATCGGTCTTCCTGCCCAGGGACCCCTCCCAGGCCCAGATCTCTTCAACATTCCCACCTGATCATGGTCAATATCAGCATCTCCTGTGATCACAATTCTCTTTTCAATACGTGTCTCTGAAATCCCACCTTTTACAGTCTGGAACCAAAGAGAAGATGTCATATGAGATCAGCGATATAACAAGAATTAAAAAAAAAGAAAAAGAGGCCAGGTTTAGTGGTTCACACTTGTAATCTCAACACTTTGGGAGGCTGAGATAGGAGGAATGCTTGAGGCCAGGAGTTTCAGACCAGCCTGGGCAACATAATGAGACCTCGTCTCTATTAACAAACAAACAAACAAAAAAAGAAAAATAGCAAAGATTATTCCGAAAGCTCCACTCCAAATTTTAATCTACTGCTGGGTACTGCAAAGGACAGCTTTCTAACCTACTTGTCCAAAATCTCAACCAGACCTGCTACTTCTACTCCCTTGTAGAGCACACTTCTACTCCCTTGGATTATTAAAATCTTTGTTTTTTTTTTTTTGAGACAGAGTCTCGCTCTGTTGTCCAGGCTGGAGTGTAGTGGTGTGATCTCGGCTCACTGCAACCTCTGCCTCCTGGGTTCAAGCAATTCTCCTGCCTCAGCCTCCTGAGTAGCTGGGACTACAGGCATGCACCACCATGCCCAGCTAATTTTTGGATTTTTAGTAGAGATGGGGTTTCACTATGTTGGCCAGGCTGGTCTCAAACTCCTGACCTTGTGATCCACCCACCTCAGCCTCCCAAAGTGCTTGGATTACAGGCGTGAGCCACCACATCCAGCCTTGATTACTACAATCTTTTGTATTTATTTATTTATTTATTTATTTTTTGAGACGGAGTCTTGCTCTGTCGCCCAGGCTGGAGTACAGTGGTGCGATCTCGGCTCACTGCAAGCTCTGTCTACTGGGTTCACACCATTCTCCTGCCTCAGCCTCCCAAGTAGCTGGGACTACAGGCACCTGCCACCATGCCCGGCTAATTTTTTCTATTTTTAGTAGAGATGGGGTTTTTTTGTCAGCTAGGATGGTCTCGATCTCTTGACCTCGTAATCTGCCCGCCCCGGCCTCCCAAAGTGCTGGGATTACAGGTGTGAGCCACCGCGCCCAGCCTGGATTACTAAAATCTTTATTAAGCTAAACAGAAAGTCACAATTCTGTATTTACTTTCTCCTTTTTCTTTCTCCTGAATACCACAGAAATTTAGCAAGTAAACAAAATAGGACTTTCTGTGCTCTTCTCTCATACATTTCTGTTTTAAAGACCGGATACTGATGCTATACATTTTAATTGATCATTTTCTTTTTCTTTTTTTTTTTTTTGAGATGGAGTCTTGCTCTGTTGCTCAGGCTAGAGTGCAGTGGCATGATCTTAGCTCACTGCAACCTCCGCCTCTTGGGTTCAAGTGATTCTCCTGCCTAAGCCTCCCGAGTAGCTGGGACTATAGGCGTGTGCCACCATGCTCGGCTAATTTTTATTTTTTTAGTAGAGATGGGGTTTCGCCATGTTGGCCAGGCTGGTCTTGAACTCCTGATCTCAGGTGATCCGCCCGCCTTGGCCTCCCAAAGTGTTGGGATTACAGGCGTGAGCCACCATGATCATTTTCAAGAGGAAAAAAATCTGAAGGCTATGAACAAATACGTCACACAGCTTGAAACTGGGCTCTTGTATTTTAAAGCATTTTCATATTATTGATGTCAAAAGGTCCTCACATAATCTCCTGAGGGTGGGTAGATTTCTCTTTCTGGTAGATGAGGAAAACCAAGGTCTAGACACATTAAGTTAACTAGTTTCCAGTCATCTGTGTATTGATGAGAGAGCTTGGTCAAGAAGCTATATTTCTTACCTATTAAAAAAAGTATTTTCCTCTAGTGTTACAGCAAACATCGATTGCCTCTGATTTTCTGGGGGTAGTTCCAATTTTAGATATTTTCTCTCTCTTGCTTCCTATAAACTACATTCTAATAATTCCAATATTTAAGCATCCAAACAAGTTCTCATGGCCTTGTCCCTGGAATGCTGTAAAAATTCTTCCTCAGACCCAGAGTTCTGATTTTGGGCTTGGAAAATATGGTTGTATAAAAATACCAAAAATAATTTCCCTGAAGCTGACTTTTTGTTTTGTTTTGTTTTTACAGAGATAGGTTTTAGGGTCTTGCTCTGTCACTCAGGCTGGAGTGCAGTGGCATGATCACAGCTTACTGCAGCCTTGATGCCCTGGGCTCAAGTGATCCTCCCACCTCAGCCTCCCAAGTAGCTGGGACCACAGGCATGCGCCATTATGCCCAGCACATTTTTTCTTTTTTTTTGTATTTTTTTATACAGATGAGGTTTCACTATGTTGCCAAGGCTAATCTCAAACTCCTGGGCTAAAGGGATCCACCCGTCTCAGCCTCCCAAAGTACTGGGATTACAGGTGTGATTACACCACGCCTGGCCCCTTAAGTTAACTTTCTATTGAGATAGTCTGCTCGCTCGCCCAGGCTGGAGTGCAGTGGCGCAATCTCTGCTCACTGTAATCTCTGCTTCCTGGGTTCAAGCAATTCTCCTCCCTCAGCCTCCCGAATAGCTGGGACTACGGGTGTATGCCGCCACACCCGGCTAATTTATGTATTCTTAGTAGAGACGGGGTTTCACCATGTTGGTCAGGCTAGTCTCGTACTCCTGATCTCAGGTGATCCACCTGCCTTGGCCTCCCAAAGTGCTGGGATTACAGGTGTGGGCCACCATGCCTGGCCATGCTGACTTTTTAAACTTACTTCCACAGCCAGACAGGGGACTCACTGACCAGAGAGACAGATGTGTAAAGAGAACAACCACACCTACCTTTAGGAGACTACTAAGTAGGCAGGGATACTCTCAGGATATCTCCCTAGATTTATTGCTGGCGAAGGCAGCAGGGCCTTTCCATCCAGGACTCTTTGAATAATGTGGCTTACTAGGGATGGAGCTGAAAATATTTGCTTATGGACTAGGGTCCTTCTTGCAGAGAGGTGGCAGCAAGCTTAGCCTGCCCCTGGGTTCCATAAAGAGGTTCTAGCTGGTCTGTTACCTTGGTAATTTGAGTTGTGGTGGTGCTGCTTGGGGTCTCAGATGTGATAGTTTGAGCTGTCAGCAAGACTCCTGGGTCCAAGTCTCCATTGTTGTCGTCAGTCTGCAGAAGAAAGCATGGCTCATCATCATGCCTCTCAGGAAGACTGGGCAAATGTTGCAGGCTGCAGCTTTGCTCTTCAGCTGCACATTCTGATGCAAAAATCTCATTCCCTTAGAATGACCTCTTTTTTTTTTTTGAGACGGAGTTTCACTCTTGTCGCCCAGGCTGGAATGCAGTGGCGTGATCTCAGCTCACTGCAACCTCCGCTTCCCGGTTTCAAGCAATTCTCCTGCCTCAGCCTCCTGAGTAGCTGGGATTACAGGCATGCACCACCACACCGGGCTAATTTTGTATTTTTAGTAGAGATGGGGTTTCTCCATGTTGGTCAGGCTGGTCTCAAACTCCCCACCTCAGGTGATCCGCCTGCCTCGGCCTCCCAAAGTACTGGCATTACAGGTGTGAGCTACCGCACCCGGCCAGGGTAACCTCTTTTTTTTTTTTTTTTCAGGGTAACCTCTTAACAAATAAAATAAATTGGGCCATGCTCGGTGGCTCATGCCTGTAATCCTAGCACTTTGGGAGGTGTAGGCGGGTGGATCACCTGAGGTCAGGGGTTTGAGACCAGCCTGGCCAACAGAGTGAAACCCTGTGTCTACTAAAAAAACAAAATTAGCCGGACGTGGTGGTGCTTGCCTATAATCCCAGCTACTCGGGAGGCTGAGGCAGAAGAAATGCTTGAACTTGGGAGGTGGAGGTTGCAGTGAGCCAAGATCCCGCCACTGCACTTCCAGCCTGGGCAACAGAGTGAGACTCTGTCTAAAAATAAATAAATAAAATAAAATAAAATAAATTCCCTGGGCACAAAGTTCCTTCTAAAAAAGTTGGATGGGTATAGTTTCCTTAGCACTGAGTCAGTGACAGGAATGGATCAGAAATAGGAGGCAGGGGCCGGGCGCGGTGGCTCAGGCCTATAATCCCAGCACTTTGGGAGACCGAGGGGGGCAGATCACGTGAGGTGGGGAGTTCGAGACCAGAATGACCAACATGGAGAAACCCCATCTCTACTAAAAATACAAAATTAGCCGGGTGTGGTGGTGCATGTCTGCAGTCCCAGCTACTCGGGAGGCTAAGGCAGGAGAATAGCTTGAACCCAGGAGGCAGAGGTTGTGGAGAGCTGAGATTGCGACATTGCACTCCAGCCTGGGCAACAAGAGCGAAATTCTGTCTCAAAAAAAAAAAAAAAAAAAAAAAAAGAAATAAGAGGCAGGAACGTAGCCACAGGTCAACATTAGTGACAATAATTAAGCACATGTATAGCATTTTATAGTTCACAAATACCTTTCAAACATTAGCTTTTTTTTTTTTTTTTTTTTTTTGAGACGGAGTCTTGCTCTGTCACCCAGGCTGGAGAGTAGTGGCGCGATCTCAGCTCACCGAAACCTCCACCTCCTGGGTTTAAGCAATTCTCCTGCCTCAGCCTCCTGAGTAGCTGGGAGTATAGGCACGCGCCACCACGCCCGGCTAATTTTTGTATTTTTTTTTTTTTTTTTTTTTTGAGATGGAGTTTCGCTTCTGTTGCCCAGGCTGGAGTGCAATAGTGTGATCTCGGCTCACTGCAACCTCTGCCTCCCAGGTTCAAGCAATTCTCCTGCCTCAGCCTCCCAAGTAGCTGGGATTACAGGTGCCTGCCACCACGCCTGGCTAATTTTTGTATTTTTAGCAGAGATGGAGTTTCACCATATTGGCCAGGCTGGTCTCGAACTCCTGACTTCGTGAACCGCCCACCTCCACCTCCCAAAGAGCTGAGATTACAGCTCTTTGAGCCACCGCGCCCAGCCGCTAACTAATATTTTCTTCAGCCAAGACCAGTCATCTACTTTAGATTCAGACTCAACTAATATTTATTATACTCCTACTATGTGCCAAGCATATAATTCAACTGTTATCTCAATTATGCCTCTCAATATCTGAGGGAGGAACCATTATTATACACATTGTACAGTTAAGAAAACAGAGCTCCAGAGAGGTTAAGAATTTGTCCAAGACTCTAATGGGTGTTTGAACTAGGACTCAGGGCAAGAAACTCCCTGTTTGAAGTCTGGGGTTTGGGTCCCCACTCAGACAGTAACCAGCTGTGGAACCTTGGGCAAGTCACTCTGACTTCTCTGAGCTTTAGTTTTCTCATTTATTTGGTTTTTAAAGTTTTATTTATTTTATTTTTTGTTGAGAGGGAGTTTTGCTTTTTCTCCAGGCTGGAGTACAATAGTGGGATCTCGGCTCACCGCAACTTCCACCTCCTGGGTTCAAGCGATTCTCTTGCCTCAGCCGCCCAAGTAGCTGGGATTACAGGCGCATGCCACCACACCTGGCTAATTCTGTATTTTTAGTAGAAACAGGGTTTCACCATGTTGGCCAGGCTGGTCTCAAACTCCTGACCTCTGGTGATCCACCCTCCTCAGCCTCCCAAAGTGCTGGGATTACAGGCGTGAGCCATTGCGCCCAGTCTAGTTTTCTCATTTATAAAAGCAATACTGGGGACTGGGTGCAATGGCTCACACCTGTAGTCCCAGCACTTTGGGAGGCCAAGGCAGGCGGATCACGAGGTCAGGAGTTCAAGACCAGCTGACCAATATGGTGAAACCCCATCTCTACTAAAAATACAAAAATTAGCCAGGTGTGGTGGCAAACGCCTGTCGTCCCAGCCACTCAGGAGGCTGAGGCAGGAGAATCTCTTGAACCTAGGAGGTGGAGGTTGCAGTGAGCCGAGATCGTGCCACTGCACTCCAGCCTGGGTAACAGAGGAAGACTCCATCTCAAAAAAAAAAAAAAACCTCAGCTACTTGGGAGGCTGAGAGGTTGCAGTGAGTTGAGATTGCGCCACTGCACTCCAGCCTGGGCAACAAGAGTGAAACTCCATCTCAAAAAAATAAATAAATAAATAAAATAAAAAATAAAAGCAATATGGGAATATGTGTTCTGCCTACACCGTAGCACTGTTGTGAGCATACAAAGAAATTATACAAATAAAATTAGCTTATAAATTGTTATAACATGAATTTGCATGCCAGAAGGGCTAAAGCTTTTTGAAGAACTCCTCTATAAACCTGTGACTCTATCTTTATCTACCTCCTGCCCGCTCCCTCTAGTCTCTTTTCTGTCTCTGAAGAATGCTAAAGATGCAGGAGACACCGTTATGTTTTCCTACTTACCCTGTTCCCATACAGGGCCTGTTTTCCTTGATCCTCTTACCAATGTTTCCTCATACTGGTCATTTGTCCTATGACCCAGCAATTTGACTCTTAGATGTTTACTCAAGATAAGTGAAACGCCCACAACAAGATTTGTGGCCGGGCACGGTGGCTCATGCCTCAAATCCCAGCACTGTGGGAGGCCGAGGCAGGTGGATTGCCTGAGGTCAGGAGTTTGAGACCAGCCTGGCCGACATCATGAAACCCTATCTCTACCACAAAATACCAATAAATTAGCCAGGCATGGTGATACATGCCTGTAGTCCAGTTACTCTGAAGGCTGAGGCAGGAGGATCGCTTGAACCAGGAGGCGGAGGTTGCAGTGGGCTGAGATCATGCCACTGCACTCCAGCCTCGGCAACGGAGCCATACTCTGTCTCAAAAAAAAAAAAGATCTGTACATGAACATTCATAGCAGCTTTATTAATATTTTCCCAAACTGAAATTCATCCAATTGTCCATCAACAAATGAATGGATAAACAAATTGTGGTATATTCATTCAATGTAATACTATTCAGCAATAAAAAAGAGGGAACTACTGATTCACATAACATGGATGAATCTAAAAAATATTATATTCAGAAAGAAGGCAGACACTGTTGGGTACGGTGGCTCAGGCCTGTAATACCAGCACTTTGGGAGGCCAAGGTGGGTGGATCACCTGAGGTCAGGAGTTCAAGACCAGCCTGGCCAACATGGTGAAACCCCGTCTCTACTAAAAATACAAAAATTAGCCAGGTGAAGTGGTGGGCACCTGTAATCCTGGCTACTCAGGAGCTGAGGCAGGAGAATCACTAGAATCCGGGAGGTGGAGGTTGCAGTGAGCTGAGATGGTACTACTGCACTCCAGCAGCCTGGATGACAAGAGTGAGACTCCAATTCAAAAAGAAAGAAAGAAGCCATACACAAAAGTGTACTACTGTATACTTCTACTTACATGAAGTCCAAACCAGGCAAAACTAAGCTATACTGATAGAAAGCAGAGCACTGGCTGCCTAAAGGGGTAGAAATCAGATGGAAAAGGCTATGAAGCCAGTTTCAGGAGTAATGTTCTGTATCCTAAATGTGTCTTGGTTACACATGTATAGCCATTTGTCAAAACCAATCAAATTGCTAGGCATGGTGGCTCACATCTGTAATACCAGCACTTTGGGAGGCTGAGGAGGGAGGATTGCTTGAGCCCAGGAGTTCGAGATCAGCCTGAGCAACAAAGTGAGTCCCGTGTGTACAAAAAATTAAAAAATTAGGCCGGGCACAGTGGCTCACACCTGTAATCCCAGCACTTTGGGAGGCCGAGACGGAAGGATCATGAGGTCAGGAGTTCGAGACCAGCCTGACCAACATGGCGAAGCCCTGTTTCTACTGAAAAAAGAAATACAAAAATTAGCCAGGCATGGTGGCCCGCACCTGTAATCCCAGCTACTCAGAAGGCTGAGGCAGGAGAATTGCTTGAACCCGGAAGGCAGAGGTTGCAGTGAAACTGAGATCATGCTACTGCATTCCAGGCCAGGTGACAGAACGAGACTCCGTCTCGAAAAAAAAAAAAAATTAAAAAGTTAGTCACATGTAGTGGTGTGCACCTGGAGTCCTAGCTACTCAGGAGGCTGAGGTGGGAGGATCACTTGAGCCCAAAAGGTCGAGGCTGCAGTGAACTGTGGTCATGCCACTGTACTCCAGCCTGGGCAACAGTGCGAGACCCTGTCTGTGCATTTCACTGTATGTAAATTTTACCGCAAACACACCCATATACACACATAAAAAACTACACGTAAAAACTATCCCCTCTGACCATGTTTTCCAAAGCACAGAGACTGTGAATAAATAAAAAAATGGTGCTCAGGCTTACTTATCCAGCAAGATAATAAAAGCAAAAGTAGAAATAGTAAATAAATAATAACAATTGCAAATGAGTATCTAGTGCTTATTATCTGCCAGGCACTTTGGAAACATTTATGTGCATTAATTCATTTATTCCTGACAACAATCCTATGAGGTACAACTATTAGCCACACTTTACAAATGAGGAAACTGAGGCACATGGCGATTTAGTAATTTGACTGCACACTAGTGACAGGGCAGGTTCAAAGCCAGGAAATCTGACTCTGACTCGAAAGTCAACACTCTTCCCCACTCTACCCCACTGTCTAGCATAAGTAATAAAAAGCAATGTGGGCCGGGAGCAGTGGATCACGCCTGTAATCCCAGCACTTTGGGAAGCCAAGGCGGGCAGATCACCTGAGATCAGGCATTCGAAACCAGCCTGACCAACGTGGCAAAACCCATCTCTACTAGAAATAAAAAAATTAGCCGGGCATGGGGGCGCATGCCTGTGGTCCCAGCTATTTGGGAGGCTGAGGCTGGAGAATTGCTTGAACCTGGGAGGTGGAGGTTACAGTGAGCCGAGATCGCGCCACTGCACTCCAGCCTGGGTGACAGAGTGAGACTCCATCTCAAAAATAAATAAATAAACAAACAAATAAAATAAAAAGCAATTTGTATCTTGACTGTCTTAAGCCTGGTTAAAATGAAATAAAGGCAAATGTTTAACAATGCAATATAATAATAGCTACCATTATGAATAGCTAATAAATACCAGGCAAACATTGTGCTTATTTCAATAACTTGATCACAGTATTTTTCAGAAGAGAAAACTAAGGCTCAAAAAGATAAGGGACTTGCCCAAGGTCACAAAACTAGCAAATGTCGGAATTAAGACCTAAGTCACTCTAATTCCAAAGCCCACAGGCTCTGTCAAGAATATCACGCTGCCTTTATATTTCTCTAATATGTCAGGATATTTTAAAATGACTGCTTCCATTTCCTTTTTTTGTAGGAGCTACCTACACCCACACCACAGGGACTTCTGTGGTCAGTGTGGCTCTAACTTTTAAAACAATTTATTTTGAACCATTTAAATTTTGGGGGCGCAGGGTGCGGTGGTTCATGCCTGTAATCCCTGCACTTTGGGAGGTCGAGGCGGGCTGACTACTTGAGGCCTGGAGTTTGAGACCAACCTGGCCCACAAGGTGAAACCCTGTCTCTACTAAAAATATAAAAATCAGGCTGGGTGCGGTGGCTCACACCTGTAATCCCAGCACTTTGGGAGGCCAAGGTGGGTGGATCACGAGGTCAGGAATTCAAGACCAGCCTGACCAACATAGTGAAACCCAGTCTCTACTAAAAGTACAAAAATTAGCTGGGTGTGGTGGTGGGTGCCTGTAATCCCAGCCACCTGGGAGGCTGAGGCATGAGAATCGCTGGAACCCAGGAGGTGGAGGTTGCAGTGAGCCGAGATGGCACCACTGCATTCCAGCCTGGGCGACAAGAGGGAAACTCTGTCTCAAACAAAAATAAAAATAAAAATGTGAATATAAATATTAGCCAGGTGTGGTGGCATGCACATGTAATCCCAGCTACTCAAGAGGCTGAGGCACGAGAATCACTTGAACCCGGGAGGCAGAGGTTGCAGTGAGCTGAGATCATGCCACTGCACTCCAGCCTGGGCTACAGAGCAAGACTGTCTCTAAATAATAATAATAATAATAAAATAAAATTTTTTGGCTATGTTTATGCTATAAAAATTTTAATACTTCAAAATGTTTTACAGTGAAAAGTCAATTTCCCTCCCACTCCTGACCCGAGTCCTGCAGTCTCAGTCTCCTTCATCAGGGGCCACTATACATTTTGGTTGTTGGTTTTTTGTTTTGTTTTTTAGTACCCATTCAGAGAGAGTGTACTGATATACAAACCTAAACACACATAGCTGCAATATACATCCCTTCTCCCCTCCATAAACAGTACCACCATAGTGCACCATGCTTGTTCACTTACCAATTTATCATGTAGCTTGTTCCCATCAGAAGCTTTTATTAAAGGCCACACAGAATTACCTTAATTGGATGTACCATAATGTATTTAACCAGCTCTCCACTGATGGACATTTAGCTTGTTTCCATGGTAGTGACAACTTAAAGGGATTCTGCCATATGAAGTAATTATTTCCTATATCCTCTGGCTAATAGCGTGTACAATTTTTAAGTAATTTCCTATTCCTTTCTTTTTCAGTCCCCTTCACTGCCAAGACCTATTCATTCATTTCTCTGTCTCTCTCGACTGACACATTTCTTTTTTCTTGTTTCCTCAGACACTTCAGTTCTTTACAAGCATTTCTCCAGAGATGTTCTAGTCATATTCCTGGTCCCAGACCTCTCCCTACTTTATTTCATTTTGTTTTTTTGATACAGGGCCTCACTCTGTCCCCCAGGCTGGAGTGCAGTGGCACAATCACAGCTCACTGCAGCCTCGAACTCCTGGGCTCAAGGGAGCCTCCGCCTCAGCCTTCCGAGCAGCTGAGACTATGGGTGCGTCCACCATGCCTGGCTCATTGCTTCAATTATGCCACTTTGTTAGTATCGATAAACTTTACGCAACCTCTCATTATTTGTTTATTTATTTACTTATTTATTTTTGAGATGGACCCTCGCTCTTTCACCCAGGCTGGAATGCAGTGGCATGATCTCGGCTCACTGCAACCTCCACCTCCCAGGTTCAAGCGATTCTCCTGCCTCAGCCTCCCAAGCAGCTGGGACTATAGGTGCACGCCACCACGCCTGGCTAATTAAACTCTCATTATGTACCAAACTCAAAATCTGCACTCTAGACCACGAAAGAGAGAATAGGGAAGCATACTGACACTAAGTGTCCATAAACATGCCCAGTGCTTTGCAGACATCATTTCACCTAATTTTCCTCCAAAGCTTGCAATGGTCAGTGGTATTATCCCCACTTTACAAACAAGGAAATACAAGCTTAGAGAGATTAGCAACTTGCCTAAGGTTACCTAGTTGGTACCTACCTGATTGAGCTAGGATACAAATTCTATTTCTCTCTTTCTCTTTTTTTTTCTTTTTTTGAAATGGACTTTTGCTCTTGTTGCCCAGGCTAGAGTGCAATGGCGCCATGTTGGCTCACTGCAACCTCCACCTCCCGGGTTCAAGTGATTCTCCTGCCTCAGCCACTCGACTAGCTGGGATTACAGGCATGCACCACCGTGCCCGGCTAATTTTGTATTTTTAGTAGAGATGGGGTTTCACCATGTTGGTCAGGCTGGTCTTGAACTCCTGACCTCAGGTGATCCACCCACCACGGCCTCCCAAAGTATTGGGTTTACAGGCGTGAGCCACTGCACCCGGCCCTCTTTTTTTTTTTTGAGACAGGGTCTTGGTGTGTTGCCCAGGCTGGAGTACAATGGCATGACTCTAGCTCACTGTAGCCTTGAACACCTGGGCTCAAGAAATCTTCCCAACTCAGCCTCTGAATAGCTGCGACTACAGCTATGCCACCACACCCAGCTAATATATATATAATATATAATATATTTAATGTGTAATTATATATTAATTTACATATTTAATATAATTATATGTTGTATTAAATATATAATTATATAATTTAATATGTATAATTATAAATATATATATAATATTTTATTTATATATATATAAAAGAGATGGGGGTCTTACTTTGTTGCCCAGGCTGGTCTGGAACTACTGGTCTCAACTGATCCTCCCTCCTCAGCCTCCCAAAGTGACTGTGACCAACCCTAAAGTCACTGTGACCAACCCTAATTCTCTTTTTTCTAATTGCAATGCACATGCTTTTATTTTATTTATTTATTTATTTATTTTTTGAGACAGAGTTTCACTCTTGTTGCCCAGGATGGAGTGCAATGGCGCCATCTTGGCTCACCGCAACCTCCGCCTCCCAGGTTCAAGCGATTCTCCTGCCTCAGCCTCCCGAGTAGCTGGGGATGTGCCACCACGCCCAGCTAATTTTTTTGTATTTTAGTAGAGACGGGGTTTCTCTATGTTGGTCAGGCTGGTCTTGAACTTCTGACCTCACGTGCTCCGCCTGCCTTGGCCTCCCAAAGTGCTGGGATTACAGGCGTGAGCCACCACGCCCAGCAATGCACATGCTTTTAAATTACCAAGCCACACTGTTTCCTAAATGGAGATAACATCATCCAGTTCATGGTGAGGTGAGGATTAAGTGAAAAGATTTATGTGAAAGCACCTAGCCAGAACTTCACATGGCTATCTCTTTCCCATCATTCAGACCTCAGCCAAAATGTCACCTCCTCAGAGAGGAATTCCCTGATTATCCTAGTCCCAAAGCAGCAATCTTTCATGTAATCCCATATTGTCTAACTCTTTACCCCATTTTAGTTTCCTTATAGCATTTACCACTGTCTGAAATTTACTTATACATTGTTTATGTGCTTTATTGCCTGTTTCTCCTAACTAGAATGTAAGTTCCAGAGGGTAGGGACTATGTATACCTTGTACATTGCTTTGGCTTAATATTGTGAACACTCAATAAATATTTGTTGCAGGAATGAAATAACAGCTCAGTTTATAGAGGGAACTGTTTTTCTTACTTTTGGCTTCTGTGAATAACAAAAGAAAAACAATTCAACATAAATCAATTCTAGTCCATTGAAACTACCAAAAGTGAGAGACATTTTACTGAAAGTGGGAAGTAAAACAATTTTTAGCAGGGCATAGTGGCACATCTTGGGAGGTCAAGACAGTTGGATCCTCTGAGCCCAGGAATTTGAGATCAGCCAGGGCAACATGGTAAAATATCGTCACTACAAAAAATTAGCGAGGTGCAGCTGTGCATGCCTGTAGTTCCAGCTACTTGGGAGGCAAAGGTGGGAGAACTGCTTGAGCCTGGGAGGTCTAGGCTGCAGCGAGCTAAGATCATGCCACCTGCACTTCAGCCTGGGCAACAGAGTCAGACCCTTTCTCAGAAAAGAAAATTTGGCCAGGCGTAGTGGCTCACCAGTAATCTCTTCTTCTTCTTCTTCTTCTTTTTTTTAATGCAGTGGAGCAATCTCGGCTCACTGCAACCTCCTGTGTTCAAGAGATTCTCCTGCCTCAGCCTCCTGAGTAGCTGGGATTACAGGTGCCTGCCATTACACCCAGCGAATTTTTGTATTTTTAGTAGAGATGGGGTTTCACCATGTTGGCCAGGCCGGTCCTGAACTCCTGACCTCGTGATCTGCCTGCCTCGGCCTCCCAAAGTGCTGGTATTACAGGCGTGAGCCACTGCACCCGGCCACCAGTAATCTCTCCTAAAAAGAACTATAATCCCAACACTTTGGGAGGCCACGGCAGGCAGAACACTTGAGGTCAGGAGTTCGAGACTAGCCTGGCCAACATGGTGAGCCCCAACTCTACGAAAAATACAAAAATTAGCCATGTGCACATGACTGTAGAGGCTGAGGCAGGAGAATCACTTGAACCCAGAAGGCAGAGGTTGCAGTGAGCTGAGATCATCACGCCACTGCACTCCAGCCTGGGCAACAGAGTGACTGAGACTCCGTCTCAAAAAACAAACAAACAAAAAACACTTAAATCCTCATAACACCATGAAGTAGATATTAACGTCATGGGCAGAGGAGATCAAGGCTCAGAGATATTCAATTACTTGTCCAAGTCAGTAAGTGGAGGAGCCAGGACTTGAACTCAGGTTTTTTTAGACCCAAAGCCCATGTTCTCAACCATTACACTAGACTGCCTTATGCAAATGAATTGGGTGGATATAAGCAATCAGATCTAAGACAATTTTGCTTTAAAAAAAATTTAGGCCAGGCGTGGTGGCTCACGCCTATAATCTCAGCACTTTGGGAGGCCAAGACAGGCGGATCACGAGGTCAGCAGATCAAGACCATCCTGGCTAACACGGTGAAACCCCGTCTCTACTAAAAATACAAAAAAATTAGCCAGGCGTGGTGGCGGGCACCTGTAGTCCCAGCTACTCGGGAGGCTGAGGCAGGAGAATGGCGTGAACCCGGGAGGCAGAGCTTGCAGTGAGCCGAGATTGCGCCACTGCACTCCAGCCTGGGTGACAGAGCGAGACTCTGTCTCAAAAAAAAAAATATTCAGATGGCGTTTCCTGGGCTCAAGAGATCCTCCCACATCAGCCTCCTGAGTAGCTGGGACTACAGGCACACACCAGTGTGCTCTGCTCAATTTTTTGCTTTAGATAAAGTAGTCTGGGACCTTCTTAGACCAGTAATCTCTTCTAAAAAGAACTGCCCCAGAAAAACCTGGTATTCTTGGTGATAAATGACTAGAAACTCTGTGAAGAAAGGTTATTAATTTTGTTTGCAGCCTTTGGTTCTGAAGCATCAAAACATGTCCTACCTGGGCAGCCTCATAAGTGATGGTCTTGGTCTCAGTGTGGACAATAGGGACGTCTTTGGTTGGGATTTCACTTTTCACAGCATTGGCATTATCTGAGATGGTGACAGTTTGTGTCTTCACCAGGGGAGGCTGTGAAGCAGTAAGGAAAGAGTTACTAGAGTATTTCTGAAGGCAATGGAGAAGTAATCTTCTGACACTGATCTGATCAAAGTGTTAGCTTTAATTAAGTACAGAGCTAGCTCAATCTACAAAGGTGTTTACCCTGCCTAAGACTTCGACAGTATTCCAAAGTAACCCTGACAAGGTGTCAAATCATGAGGGATATTAAAAAGCAGCATTACTGTAATCAGTTTCATAAGCTTAATGGAAAGCTGTAAGAGCAGACAGTTATGATTGGTGATATAAAACACTTCAGACTGACCTTCAGAATTTGAATATAAAACGATTTGCCAAATAGCAATCACTTTGATTTGTCCTTGTGTCTGTACCATTATAATTAAGAAAATCAGCCACATTTCCTCCACTAAGTACAAATGGTACATGAAACAGCAGTGGCAATGGAATGCATTACCCTCGAATTCATTAACTTCTTTCAAATCAATGTCAGAGATTCACTTTGGAGTTATTGAGAAGAGACAGTATTTGGAAAACTGGAAAGAAAAAAACAATCAGTTCTACCACCACCTGGTGATTAATCCCAGAATTTCAGAAGAATGAACATTAGTGGAATACCAAAGGCCTTCTTGTCCATCTGCTCACCTTCCCCAGGAGTATAAATCACACTGAAACTACCATTTGATTGTAATAAGGTTAAGTGGCCAACCACCTTAGCATAGGAAATCAGTGCCTATGATCCTGAATGCTCTTGTGGGTGGGGTCAGTGGGAGTGGTGGGCTGCACAATGTGGCTGCAGTACATACATTATTTGGGGCCTGAAATCTCATAAGAAGATGAGTTGCCCCTTTAATTAAGAGTATTTGAATTTTTTAAGCATGGTCTCAGAACACTGAAGCCTCCTCACCACA
Source organism: Pan paniscus (assembly GCF_029289425.2). Classification (NCBI taxonomy): domain Eukaryota; kingdom Metazoa; phylum Chordata; class Mammalia; order Primates; family Hominidae; genus Pan; species Pan paniscus. The sequence goes on from NC_073249.2 coordinate 197,746,399, forward strand.
GAAGTCACCGCAATTCACCTCTTTCCATAGCCCACACTTGAGCAAGGAAAAGATGAACACACTTAACCAGCTTCATAAAGACTGACAGCTGGAGTTTTGTTAAGTTATCAGAGAAGAAAGCATTTCTAGCCATGCAGTTAATTGCTCTGAATGAATTTCTTTGGCACAATCAAAGGCTTTATTTTAGTCTGTGATTTTGAAAACGGCAGGGAGGCCACTACCCTCACCACACCACCACCACCTCCTCCACAGGACAGATTCTGGCCCTCTTCCAAAGACAGTCATTAGACCTGCATCATTGAATAAATTACTACCTGGAAACTTCGAATGAGGGTGGGGAACTGGTTACCCACATGAAAGTCAAGAAATGATCCATTTTGTTTTCCAAGTGGCTCTCCTGGTGTAACATGTTCTTCACTACTCTCTGCCTTTTTTACACCAGGTTGCAGCTGACAGGAAGCTGGTGTTACTGAGAACTTTAAGGCACTGGCCTGTTCCTCCACTCCTATACATTCCCCAGTTGGGCCTCTTGGCATCTCCTTAATATCAAGATAGCCAGCTGCCCCCTCCTCCTTCTCTTCTGTCTCCTTGCTGCTTATGGAGAGGGAGCCAAAGGCAAAGCTTTGCAGAGACTCCGACGAGGTGGTCATCTGGCTTTTACTAGGAACTACCGAATGCTTGGGACCCTCCCATTCAGAGTCAGGGTTAGTAGATGGCCCCTTTGTCACGACAGCCACCTCCTCTGTGCGAATGCCATTTATACTCTACAAATGAATGAACAGATACAAAAGCAAGAAGATTAGGTATAAGTGGGAGAATGAACTCTGAGAATCAACAATGATTTTTGGAAGCCTCAAAAATATTGCTACTAATATAAACTAAGAATCTTAGCTGATAACATGGTCAAAAGGAAGAGCTGCTGTTCACTACACATTATCAGCAGCTTAAGCAGTTCCAACCTAAGTTTGGTCCTATTTCTATATCATTGTTAATCTGAAAAACAATTATCCAGCAATTTATATTCCTATGGTCTTCCTTGTGTTACTTAAAGGAGTTACTTTGTCATTCCTAAATGCCTAAGTTATTACTATGCACAGGACACAATGCAATTTGTGCATCAATCAAAATATATTCTTTTTTTTTTTTTTTGAGACAGGGTCTCACTCTGTCACCCAGGCTGGAGTGCAGTGGCCTGACCATAGCTCACTGCAGCCTTGAATTCCTGGGTTTAAGGGATCCTCCTGCCTCAGCCTCCAGAGTAGCTAGAACTACAGGTATGCTCCACCAAAACCTGGCTAAGTTTTACATGTTTTGGAGAAACAGGGTCTCACTATGTAGTCCAGGTTGATCTCAAACTCCTGGCCTCTCATAATCCTCCCACCACGGCCTCCCACAGTGCTGGGATTACAGGTAAAACATATTCTTGAGGAACCTAATCAGGTTGAAAAATGTTTCATATTTCCAAACTGTATGTATCCTCACACTAGCCCTGCATGGAGAAGCTAAAATCTAGACTAGTTGTCAGGGAGACAGAAGTTGAGTACATCTAGCACAGGCTTACTTCAATCACTGTCATGGCATCAAACATGATATCAAAAATGGTGAAATGTTTCTTTGTAAATAATTAAAATGACCCAGCAGCTGAGATGTATTTCTTCACAGATGAATGACACAACACCTCCAACCTCCAAGAGAAATAAATTCCGGAAACACAGAGTTCCCTCCTGGGCCAAATACCTCACTCCACAGGAAAAACAGTTCTAAAGCAAGTAGAGTCACCACTCTGTATCTGTGGGTTCTGCATCCATGGATTCAACCAACCATGGATCAAAAGTATCTGGAAAAACAATTGCATCTATGCTGAACATGTACAGACTTTTTTCTTGTCATTGTTCCCTAAAGAATATAGTATAACAACTATTTACATAGCATTTATATTTTATTAGGTATTATGAGTAATCTAGAAATGATTTAAAGTATTCAGGAGAATATGCATAGGTTATATGTAAATACCATGTCATTTTAAATCCAAGACTTGAGCATTTGTGGATTTTGGTATCCAGGGGAGGTCTTGGAACCAAGGCCCCACAGATATTGAGGGACCACTGCACATGGAAGAGAATGTGGAAGAGAAGATACCATCCCAGTAGACGGACCTATTCCTAAAGTTAAAAGAAAGGTGCTCTAGGTGGAAGAAGAAGGAATTCACACTAGTAGGAAATGAATTAGTCATTTGAAAAATAAATAACCTTGCCACAAAAAGAATAAAACACCTAGGAATGCCAGCTAACCGGGAAGGTGAAAGATCTCTACAACGCTACAGTAACCAAAACAGCATGGTAGGCTGGGCATGGTGGTTCATGTCTGTAATCCCAGCACTCTGGGAGGCTGAGGCAGGCACAGATCACCTGAGGTCAGGAGTTTGAGACCACCCTGGCCAACGTGGCAAAACCTTGCCTCTACAAAAATACAAAAATTAGCTGGGCATGGTGGCATGTGCCTGTAGTCCCAGCTACTTGGGAGGCTGAAGCAGGAGAATTGCTTAAACTCGGAAAGTGGAGGTTGCAGTGAGCTGAGATCAAGCCACTGCACTCCAGCCTGGGTGATAGAATGAGACTCGGCCTCAAAAAAGAAAAAAAGAAAAAAAAATAAGAAAACAACAACAACAAAAAACAAACACCAGCATGGTGTACTGGTATGAAAATGGACATATGAAACAGAATAGAGAACCTAGAAATAAGGCCACACACCTACAACTATCTGATCTTCGACAAAGCTGACAAAAACAAGCAATGAGGAAAGGAAGAATTCTCTATTCAATAAATGGTGCTGGGATAGCTGACTAGCCATATACACAATATTGAAACTGGATCCCTTCCTTATACCATATACAACAGTCAACTCAAGATAGATTAAAGACTTAAATGTAAAACCCAAAACTAATAAAAACCCTGGAAGACAACCTAGGCAATAGCATTCCGGACATAGGAACTGGCAAATATACACATATATTTGGAGACAGAGTCTCACTTTCTCGCCCAGGTTGGAGTGTAGTGGTGTGATCTTGGCTCACTGCAACCTCCGCCTCCTAAGTTCAAGCGATTCTCCTGCGTCAGCCTCCAGAGTAGCTGAGACTACAGGTGTGTGCCACCACGCACAGCTAATTTTTGTGTTTTTAGTAGAGACGGAGTTTCACCATGTTGGTCAGGCTGGTCTCGATCTCCTGACCTCGTGATCCACCCACCTCGGCCTCCCAAAGTGCTGGGATTACAGGCATGAGCCACAGTGCCCAGCTAAGAACTGGCAAAGATTTTATGATGAAGATGCCAAAAGCAATTCACAACAAAAGCAAAGATTGACAAATGGGATCTAATTAAACTTAAGAGCTTCTGCACAGTGAAAGAAACTATCAATAGAGTAAACAACCTACAGAATTGGGGAAAATATTTGCAAATTATGCATCTGACAAAGGTCTAATATCCAGCATCTATGAGAAACTTAAACAAATTTACAAGAAAGAAACAACTCCATTAAAAAATGGGCAAAAGGACATGAACACTTTTCAAAAGAAGACATGCATGTGGCCAACAAGCATAAGAAAAAAGGCTCAGTATCACTGATCATTAGAGAAATGCAAATCAAAACCACAGTGAGATACCATCTCCCACCAGTCAGAATGGCTGTTACTAAAAAGTCAAAAAATAACAGATGCTGGTGAGGTTGCAGAGAAAAGGGAATGCTTACACACTGTTGGTGGGAATGTAAATTAGTTCAACCACTGTGGAAAGCAGTGTGGTGATTCCTCAAGGAGCTAAAAACAGAACTACCATTTGACCCAGCAATCCTATTACGGGTATATACCCAAAGGAATATAAATCGTTCTACCATTAAGACACATGCATGTGTATGTTTATTGTAGCACTATTCACAATGACAAATATATGAAATCAACCTAAATGCCCATCAATCGCAAATTAGATAAAGAAAATGTGGTATATATATACCATGGAATACTATGCAGCCATAAAAAAGAACGAGCTCATGTCCTTTCCAGGAACACAGATGGAGCTGGAGGCCATTATCCTTAGCAAACGAACACAGGAACAATAAAAGCAAATACTGCATGTTCTCACTTATAAGTGGGACCTAACTGATGAGAACACATGGATACAAGGAGGGGAACAACAGACACCAGGGCCTACTTGAGGGTGGAGGGTGGGAGGAAGGAGAGGATCAGAAAAAATAACCATTGGGTACCAGGCTTAGTACTTGGGTGACAAAATAATCTGTAAAACAAACCCCCATGACACGAATTTACCTACATAACAAACCTGCGCGTGTACCTAAAATAAAAGTTAAAAGAAGAAAAAGAAATAACCTAACGAAAGCCAAATGTTATGGCAAGTGACATCTGCATGTGCTCACCAGAGAGCTGTATATAAGCCACTTAGGCATGAAATCTTGGTAAGAGCCTTTGACCATATTACAAACCACAGAGAAACAATAAAGAAAGGAAGAAGGTGTTCCTGGCCAGGCACGGTGGCTCACGCCTGTAATCCCAGCACTTTGGGAGACTGAGGTGGGCGGATCACCTGAGGTTGGGAGTTCGAGCCTGTCCAACATGAAGAAACCCCATCTCTACTAAATATACAAAATTAGCCAGGCGTGGTGGCGCATGCCTGTAATCCCAGCTACTCGGGAGGCTGAGGCAGGAGAACTGCTTGAACCTGGGAGGCAGAGGTTGTGGTGAGCCAAGATCATGCCATTGCACTCCAGCCTGGGCAACAAGAGCGAAACTCTGTCTCAAAAAAAAAAAAAAAAAAAAAAAGAAGGTAAGAAGGTGTTCCTATGAGTAAACAATACAGTTTGAACCAGCTTACACACTGTAGTACTCAAATCCATGTTATAGGTATTATATTAGGAAAATCACTGCTGCTCCTTAACTTGTAAACCAGCCTCCATTGTGATGAATATTAACCAGGGCTCCATAAAGGCAAGGAAAGACACACTGCACACAGGAACTTCAGGCCAGCTTCACTCCCAAGCCATTTTGAAACATGCAACTCAAAAGCATCTCAAACTGGCACTAGTTGAATTCATATTAGGTAGATCTTTCATTGGCTGATAACAAATATGACTTAGGATATGAAAGATGGAACTGAAAGACTGACAACAAGGCTGTCTCTGTCTGCAAATGTATCTGAGATACAGCAATTATTCTTGACAAGAATGTATGAATTTCCTCATATTTAACATGAAAATAATACTTGGTTTGACTTATAGGGTTCTGAAGATAAAATACAATAATATACTGTATATGAAACCATATTGTAAATTCTAAAGTACTATACTTATTTAATTCAACCAACCAATGAGCAGAGCACCTATAATGTCCTAGGGCCTGGGGGACACTAGAATGAATTTGTCATATTGTTAAGATGCTATGCTACTTTCCAGGGCACTTATCTCACTGTTTCTTTTGAGTCAGGCAAGTGGCTATAGAGCTGTCCAAAAATAGATCAGCTGGTATTAAACAAATAGGCTTTCTGAAATTGCTACATGCTAGTCCTAGCATTGTGAATAGCTATCTAAACCCATTCACATGGAGAGGAACTTTGGGCTTCTTCAAATAATTTGTCACAACTGAGAAGGCTGATTAATAATCAGACAAATACCTAAGATAATCAAGTAAGAGCCAATTTTGTGCCAGTTTGTTCAAGTGATAAGTAGTAGTCTGTCATCAAGAAGCTATTTGTGAACTAAACATTACTTAGGCCAGCACCACCTGACCCAAACTTGCCTACTGCTGAGTTAAATTAGACAGAACAATCTCTTTTTTTCCAAAGCATGTATAGAAGACAACAATGATAAAAGCCCTAGCCACAGTAATTTCAACTCAACAAATATTTACTGAGCACCTAACATGTACTAGTCTTCAGAAATAAAAGAAAAACATAACAGTTGGGTTGGATTACCATTTATAGCACACTCACATATGGTCAAATCAACTTCTCAAGTTGACACTGTTATCCAGATCTCCAGGACAACACAGACAATTATTTGTTGAGCATCCTCCCAGGGGTGTAGAATGCAACATGTTGCAAACTAAACTCATCTCTGCTGCTCTCTGGGCTTCCCACCCCAACTTCCTCTATCATTTCTTTTCTTTTTGAGACAGGGTTTCGCTCTTGTTGACCAGGTTGGAGTGCAATGGCGCGATGTTGGCTCACTGCAACCTCTGCCTCCCAGGTTCAAGCAATTCTCCTGCCTCAGCCTCCCGAGTAGCTGGGATTACAGGCATTTGCCATCGCACCCGGCTAATTTTGTATTTTTAGTAGAGACAGGGTTTCTCCATGTTGGTCAGGCTGGTCTTGACCTTCTGACCTCAGGTGATCCACCTGCCTCAGCCTCCCAAAGTGCTGGGATTACAGGAGTGAGCCACCACATCCGGCCCCTCCGTCACTTCTATCATATTAGTAGAAGGCATCTCCATCCATCCATCCAATCATCCATGCCAGAATTCTGAGAATCATCTTCAACTTCTTCCTTACATTTATCCGCTAACCCCCAGAGATTATGTCATCAAGGCATTTTTATTCCATTTTAATATCTACTTTATCTATTTGCTTTAATGTTTCCCTCATCAATTCCCACATTTACTACCTTTGTTCAAGCTCTTCGCCCAGGCTGGAGTAGAGTGGTGCAATCTTGATTCACTGAAACCTCCACCTTCTGGGTTCAAGTGATTCTCTTGCCTCAACCCCCAAGTAGCTGGGGTTACAGATGCGTGCCACCATGCCCAGCTAATTTTTGTATTTTTAGTTGAGACAGGGTTTCACCATGTTGGCCAGGCTGGTCTTGAACTCCTTACCTCAAGTGATCTGCCCACCATAGCCTCCCAAAGTGTTGAGATTACAGGTGTGAACCACTGTGCCCGGCCTGTTAAAGCTCTTAGAACGCCTCATCCAGGTTACCACAAATGCCCTCAACAGTTTTTCTTCTTTCCTTTCTTCCTTCCTTCTTTCTCATCTCAAATCTTCCTTGAACGTGTCCTCTATTATGCTGCTAAAGTGCTTATTTCTAAAATTAAACACTGAAAATTCAGTTTTCTAGTTTAAAACCCTTCACTGGGTTTTAGTAAGACAGAAAATACTTTAAAATCTGACCCTTACCTCTCTCTCCAGCTTCATCCAGCTACAACTCCACATATATCCTTCTCCCCATTACTTCAAAACTATTTGTATTCCCTAGGACAGAGCATCTTTCTATTATCTCTGTGCCTTTGTAAATCTTATTCCTTCTGCCTGGAAGTCCACACTTAGCTCAACTGTCATTCCTTCTAGATTTTCCTTGGCTGCCTGAAGTATGTTTAGATACCAGTCCTCTTTTGTTCCCATTGTACCCTATCATCACTGGCATATTCATCTGTCTTTTCCATTAGCCTATGAAATCCTTGGGGGATGAGAACTTATTACTGTCTTACTTAGCTCTCTATCTTTCTTGTACAGTTTTTGGTATGTAATAGATGCTCAGTAAAAACGTGTTGAAGGTATGTTAGGTAAATCCAGGTCACTTGAGAACTTCTTCTTTGTCCTGTGCTATTCTGTAACTAAAATGTTTAGAAAAGCATGTTTAGGAAGAAATAAACAGTGGCTCATTTGACCAGACTCATAGTCTAGTCCAGCATTTTATCTCCTCCATCAGTAAAATAAGAGAAAACTAATATTTTTGTATGTTTACCATGTGCCAGGTGCTGTGCTAATCACTTGAGCATGTTTTTTCATTTAATTATTTACAGTATAATTATGAAGTAGTCATTATTTCTATTTTATAGATGAAAAGATGAGCAGCTAGTGTTTAGACTGAGATCTATCTCTGGTTCTAAAGCCCATCTTCTTCCCATGACACCAGAAGGTATTTCAAGTAGGACCAAAGCACATGTCCTATTTATTTTACTTATGTATATATTTATTTTTTAGACATAGGCTCTCACTATGATGCTCAGGCAGGATTCAAATCCCTGGGCCCAAGGGATCTTCCCATCTGAGGCTCCCGATTAGCTAGGACTACAGGCACATGCCAGTGTGCCCAGCTTCAGGACATGTCCTATTATGCTCAAAATAACACACAGCAAACCTGACTTTAACTTTGAGACATACAAACAGCGCCCAAACTCCTCTTAACAGAGTCTGTTCTGAGTGGCTGACACTAGATTTTTACATATAAGAAGGCTGAAAAGCCAGAAGACAAGACTGGCCAGAAGAAAATATAAAGTCTCCATGACACAAGACACCCAGAATTTGGCATTTAATATCAGTAAAGAATTCTGACAGTGTTGTTGCCTTTGGCTGTGACCATCATCAAGGGCCATTGGATTATATAAGACTGCAACTGCACATACCAAATTAGCCTGAAAACTTTAAAGGGATCTTCTCAAGTAGAAGATGAATATATGGCTGTGTCTGAACCATCCTCAGTGACAAAAAGGCAAAGCTGAGACTTAATGTGATTCAAAGGTGTTAATCTAGATGTTGCTTACCTGAACTGATGGGGAATCTGTAAGAAAAAAGATGCTGGCCGGGTGCAGGGGCTCACACCTGTAATCCTAGCACTTTGGGAGGCCGAGGCGGGTGGGTCACCTGAGGTCAGGAGCTTAGGACCAGCCTAGCCAACATGGCGAAACCCCGTCTCTACTAAAAATACAAAAATTAGCCAGGCGTGGTAGTGCACGCCTGTAATCCCAGCTACTCAAGAGGCTGAGGAAGGAGAATCGCTTGAACCCAGGAGGTGGAGGTTGCAGTGAGCTGAAATCGTGCCAATGCACTCCAGCTTGTGCGACAGGAGGGAGGCTCCATCTCAAAAAAAAAAAAGAAAAAGGAAAAAAGATGCTATGATAGAAAGATTGGCTGCCTATATATATAAAGTACTGCAATGATATCTAGTTGGTTTTAATAATATGAAAAAAAGAATATTAGACAAATATTTAACTGAACAGAAATATTATTTGAAGATTCTCAATTTCATTTAAAAAGTCAATGGCTCCTGCTAAGTATGATAATTCAGTATTTTCTTTGTTTTGGGGAAGAAAACAAGATTTTTTTTCCTAAAGGCTTTCTCTCAAAAACTATTTATGCAAAGGGATTATGTCTCAGAATCATCAGACCCTGATTATATATATGCCTTTATGAGTTATAAATTACCCCTTTTTTGACCTACGAATTCCAGATATTATTAAAAGCAGGATATGGGCCGGGCGCAGTGGCTCACGCCTACAATCCCAGCACTTTGGGAGGCCAAGGCGGGTGATTACCTGAGGTTGGGAGTTTGAGACCAGCCTGACCAACATGGAGAAACCCCGTCTCTAATATAAATACAAAATTAGCCAGGTGTGGTGGCGCATGCCTGTAATCCCAGCTACTCGGGAGGCTGAGGCAGGAGAATTGCTTGAACCAAGGACGTGGAGGTTGCAGTGAGCTGAGATTGTGCCATTGCACTCCAGCCTGGGCAACAAGAGCAAAACTCCATCTCAAAAAAAAAGCAGGATATGGGTGTTTTATAGGTATTTTGCTGCCACTCCAACAAATGCAATCCAGAGTCTATTTCTTTTCAGGTTATTTTTGAAGTAAGGATTTACATATTTGAAGAGACTATCAAAAGAACCACAGTTGGCTGGGCACGGTGGCTCACACCTGTAATCCCAGCACTTTGGGAGGCCAAGGTGGGCGGATCACGAGGTCAGGAGATGGAGACCATCCTGGCTAACATGGTAAAACCCTGTCTCTACTAAAACTCCAAAAAATTAGCCGGGCATGGTGGCGGGCGCCTGTAGTTCGAGCTACTCAGGCTGAGGCAGGAGAATGGCGTGAACCCGGGAGGCGGAGCTTGCAGTGAGCCAAGATTGTGCCACTGCACCCCTGCCTGGGCGACAGAGCAAGACTCTGTCTCAAAAAAAAAAAAAAAAAAAAAAGAACCACAGTTAAGCTTACAAGAGTGTCTTATCCTTTAAGAGATCAAAGTGAAAATATATCCTGAAAATTTTTCTAAAATTTTGCTACATAAGAGCCATGTATGAGTACCTGTGTAGTAATTTTATCCCCACACATTTAGTCACTTGTTCCCCACTTAGTGAAGACCAATTTTACCTTTTAGTGGCAATAGAAAAACAACTCCTTTCTCTATTAAAAGGAAGAAAACACACTGCTATTGTCTCATTTTATCTTTCTATATAATTCAAAGACTAAACCCTCCTCTTGATCAGTTATGCTTCATTTCTTAGCCATTTAAAAATTATATTTTCCAATGTGTATAAATATACACATGAAAAGGATCTTAAGGTGGCCGGGCACAGTGGCTCATGCCTGTAATCCCAGCACTTTGGGAGGCTGAGGCGGGTGGATCATGAGGTCAAGAGATCGAGACCATCCTGGCCAACATGGTGAAACCCCGTCTCTACTAAAAATACAAAAATTAGCTGGGTGTGGTGGCATGTGCCTGTAGTCCTAGCTACTCCAGAGGATGAGGCAGGAGAATCGCTTAAACCCGGGAGACGGAGGTTGCAGTGAGCCGAGATGGCACCACTGCACTCTAGCCTGGTGACACAGCAAGACTCTGTCTCAAAAAAAAAAAAAAAAAAAGGAAAGACAAAAGATTTTAAGGTGTACTAAAATATTAATAATCATGGGATTGCAAACGATCTTTTTGTTTGTGGTTTTTCTCTATTTCCTAACCTTTCTAAAACAAGTATGTATTACTTTGGTAATAAAAAGTGATTATTTTCTTATGCAAGCACTTGTATCTGGTTTCAGTAGTGAAATGATCTTTAAAACCTGAAGAGTCTAGTAAACAATTTATGCAGAAAGTGCTAAAAAATCCTTAACATCTTCCAAGCCTTTTAAAAACAGTAAAAAATAAGCCTTAATAGGCTTCTAAAAGAAAAAAGTAGTTAGAGGAAAGAATTATAAGCTAGTAACTGGTATGTAATATAAAAGTTCTCTTTTATAAGGGGAATATAATATTAAACCTTGGTAATTTAGTTAGTTGGTTTTGAAAGTCAAAGTCAGCTGGGTGAGGTGGTTCACGCCTTTAATCCCAGCACTTTGGGAGGACGAGGCGGGCAGATTGCTTGAGTCCAGAAGTTCGAGACCAGCCTGGGCAATATGGCAAGACCCCATCTCTACCAAAAATACAAAAAATTAGCCAGGTGTGGTGGCGTATGCCTATATTCCCAGCCACTAAGGAGGCTGAGGTGGGAGGATCACTTGAGCCTGGCAGGTGGAGGTTGTAAACTTGGGGTAAAAAAGAAAAGAAAAGAAAGTCAAAGTCAATGATGATGAATTTAATATATCTGTATAACTGGTGGAAAAGAAATACTTCAAATTTAAGTTGTAGCTTCATTGTATTTTAATGTTTTCTGATTTAGAGGTAGAAGGGATATTATCAGGAAAGTGATTTAAAATGTGGTTTTTGGCCAGGTGTGGTGGCTCACGCCTGTAATGCTAGCAATTTGGGAGGCTAAGGCAGACGGATCATTTGAGATCAGGAGTTCGAAACCAGCCTGGCCAACATGGTGAAACCCCATCTCCACTAAAAATACAAAAAAATTAGCCGGGCATGGTGGCGGGTGCCTGTAATCCCAGTTACTCAGGAGGCCAAGGCATGAGAATCACTTGAACCCAGGAGGCAGAGGTTGCAGTGAGCCAAGGTCACGCCACTGCACTCCAGCCTGGCAACTGAGTGAGACTCCAACTCAAAAAAAAAAAAAAAAAAAAAAAAAGAAGATCAAAGTATTTCCAAAACTGATCTAAACAATAACTTTAGGTTAGTGATATACACTACAGATTGATTCTATCACATCACAATTCATATCCAGAATGATTTATATTTCTTAAAATATTACTTTTTGCAAAGTAACGTGAACCAAAGCAATAAAGACAGGAAGTCCCTACATGGTGTTTCTTGAACTCCTGAAGTGGGCCAAGCCTATGGATTTAACTAAAATTGGGCTTCCTTTCAGCTTTTGTTAGCAAGTTCTCAAACAGGTCCTCATTATATTTTAGAGAACATCACAACTTTGAAGAAAGAAATTGTGACAGGAGAATTAAAATGGGTATACTATGAGGCTATTTCATAAATATTCCCGAACCAAGATCCTCAGGAAGAATACCATTTATAATGGATAGTTCTGGGATACATACTGTCTGTTAAGAAAGAAAATAGAATATTTCTGATTAGTCACACAATTTACAACTATTTTAAAATGTCAGAGATTTATTACTGTTTCTAGCCTCAAAGCTTATCTTTCTATATTGCTATTACCCACACATTTGCTCCTTGAAATTACTAAATTTTCCTCAAAATGAGAGTCTGAGATTTAGCATATACCTCTGCAGTCACTTTACACAATTGTAATCCCCCATCCACTACATCCGTTAAACTATACCATTGTTTTCCACATTATCTTCATTTTATTTTGCATTCTGTCAAGTAAAATGAGATTTAAGGCTGGCCTTGTAAGTACTGCTTAATGATATAACCAATGCTGTAATCAGTCACCATCATCTGTGCAATGACTTTGTGGCTTGCTGAAATGCAAATATATGAGGAAAATTTAACACATAAAACTTTTATTAGTGTTTCTATATGTCTGGGAAAAGTGATTCATTAAACTTTTTAATAAGATTGACATAGATTGAGAAAAAGAAGTTTTGATAAGTAAAAGGAAGTGAACAGAGATGGCAGTGGGAATAGGGGATGAGGGTGCACAGACACACATACACCCACAGAGCACATTACCCTTGCTTTGCAAACCCAGTAAGAAATGCTTTGCAGTGCAAATGCCCACAGAACCAGCAGGAATCGAGGTTATCTTGCTAAGCACAGAAGGAAGATACCCAGCAGAAGAGTCCAGCTCCTGGTTCTTAACTAAAGTAAACAATAAATATCATAGTCACTTAAATTATCAACAATGTATTTAAGTAATACCCCCAGATGGTCTACAACATGCAAACTAAAAAATGTAGAATTTAATCCTGATAAGATCAGTTAATTGCGAGTGCTTTGCTTCTATATTCTTCTCTTTAACAAAACATGACAAGGTTAAGTCTCAGCAAAGAATGGCTTTAAGTGCCTAGGGGAAAAACTCTTAAGAGCAAAACATATGTCTTTATACATTAATATTAATATTTGTAATTTCCTATTTTGAAAAATTATATCAGCATTTCCCTAGGTTGTATAATAATCAGTAGGCACATTAGCCTGATGATTAAAACAATTTTTTTAAGTTAAAACAAATGCTTTTAAATGGACACTTGCAATAAAAGATAAATCAGATGTGGTAATGGCTTCTTTTGCAAAAGCCATGTGTAAACAGCACATAAAGATGACAAGTCAAGCAGTAGGAGCCCATTCTTCAGCCAAAAAAGGAAACAAATGAAGACAGAAGAACAAAAATTACTGAAAGGAGAAACATCCTCTGGTTCCCACCCCCAAAAGCTTGATAAATAATAGTTTTGTACAGTTTCAGTGGAAAACTCAGGCCACTTAGAAGTTTGAAAAAGGACATTAGAATCACAAGCACTCAAGATGGGGATAAACTAACAACAGAGTAACCATGGGCTAGCAAAAGGTGATGTTAAAATTCTATCTTTCCTTTCTAGTGTGACATTCTTTATCATACAATACATTTCTCTTCATTCTAATTTTTCTCTCTTGGATGTACCCTCTCTCGCCTTTTTTTTTTTTCAAGGTTGTATGCTATTAGTTTCTAGCTAGAAATATATCCTTATAGTGCTCACTAGCTTCTCCATGAAACTCAGAGTCATTTTCACAGTCTATTGCTATTCTCTGGTATATAAAGATTACGTTTGTATAAAATCTGGATAAAGGGGCTTATTCCGGAAGATGTGGGCCTTTACTAGAGTTGATAAAATTGCTTATGATAGGAAAATAATTCCACAATGCAGCCTCTCACAAAGGACAGCAAATGAAATTAGCCAATGATAATTATCCATCAAACATTGTTTTTATAATTTCCTAAATAGTGCTGTTATTAGATTATCCCCAGAATAGGTGAACGTAAAAGCAAACAGCTTCAAAATCCATGCCGGATGCAAAATTTTAACTATTAGGTAATAGAAAATTTTGCCTTTACACTGCACTCACCAGCAAGGACTCCACAGATCAAATGAGTGTTCTCAAATCTGAATAGATCTACAGAGGTCAAAGTGCTTGGGCAAATATTAAAGGTTATACTAAGCATGTCTAACAGACCAGAAGCCTTTGGTGGCCAGTTTTATTTCATTACACTATGAAGGGTAGGGGTGGAGGGATGAAGATGGAGAAAAAGGAGCTATGACCAGTACAAAAACTCTGAAGTTAGAATGGAACAAAATTGAATTTGTTTGGCTGGATTTCACAGAAGTCTCAGTTCTAAAAATTGATTAAAGTCATAATTAGCATTTAAGAAAATTTGATATCTAGAAAACAGTTACCTTGAGGTTAGGCCCAGTGGCTCACGCCTGTAATCCCAGCACTTTGGGAGGCTGAGGTGGGCAGATCACTTCAGGTCAGGAGTTCGAGACCAGCCTGACCAACCTGGTGAAACCCCATCTCTACTAAAAATACAAAATTAGCCAGGCGTGGTGGTGGGTGTCTGTAATCCCAGCTACTCAGGAAGCTGAGGCACAAGAACAGCTTGAACTCGGGAGGCGGAGGTTGCAGTGAGCCGAGATCACACCACTGCACTCCAGCCGGGGTGACAGAGTGAGACTCCGTCTCAAAAACGAAACAAAACAAAAAACCCAAGAAATAGTTACCTTGATTCTACAGAACCAATGCAACAGACAGCTATTATTATAGAAAATTATTATTGAATATTAACTAGCTATGTTTTATCTTCTTGAGAAATCGTATAATAGTGAAAATGGCTTTCTGTGTTAGCATTTTCAACAAACTCATAAAAGAAACATGGCTTTGGAGAAATACTACAAAGTTATTTTACTTAGATCACAAGGTACATACTTTGAGCTAGTAAATAGACCACTCTAAAATGTGAAGTGTTAGGTTTTTTTTTTTTTTTGAGACGGAGTTTCGCTCTTGTTGCCCAGGCTGGAGTGCAATGGTGTGATCTCAGCTTACTGCAACCTCCGCCTTCCAGGTTCAAGCAATTCTCCTGCCTGAGCCTCCCGAGTAGCTGGGATTACAGGCATGTGCCACCACACCTAATTTTGTATTTTTAGTAGAGACAGGGTTTCTCGATGTTGGTCAGACTGGTCTCGAACTCCCGACCTCAGGCGATCCACCCGGTTCGGCCTCCCAAAGTACTGGGATTACAGACGTGAGCCACAGTGCCCAGCCGAAGCATTAGTTTGAAATAATCACCTGAATAATATAATAAAATCTAGAGCTGTGAGAGTTAAGAGAAGGTTTACCCAAGGTGAAGTAAGAGATAAAGTGATATACCTTCTGTCGATTTCACATTACAGGAACAAGCTCTCCTCACACCCACATACCCACACCCACACCATTCTTCACTTTTCAGTAAGATTAGAGTGGCAATACTGAAGAGTTATTAACTACAAATTTGTACAGTGCTTTTAAAAAGCCCATAAAAGACAAATTCATCATACTAAAATGTTTCTAACAGATGTGACAACTACATCTGTTGTAGTGACTAATTAAATTGGTTAGAAAAAAATTATTTTTAAAACTTGGCATAGTCAAATTAGTTCAAAGCTGATTTAAAATAACATTCTGAGAACTGAATGCACACCAGTAGGTTGTCTCTGTCTTACGACTAAGCAAAAGACAACTAATTATTGGGCCACAGAGAAGAGTGAATATAAGGAAAAACAAGAGAAAGACTAGCTGACAGCAATCTCTTGCTGATCGGCTGAAAACAGAGGTTCATTTGGATTTTTTTGGTAGTAGGTCTATGAACAGCATTATTAACTCCTACTTCCTTAATGATTAGTAGCAACCAGAATCACATTTGCAATAAATAAGATTTATTCATAAGTTTACACATTAACAGAGCAAATAATGTGAGAAAAATATCAAAGAAAATGTCCCAAAGGGACTAAAGATTTCTTAGGCTTAAATATCATGCTGAATTGTTAATGAATAATTAATTTACTCAGCTAAGTATTAGAGCAAAAGGAGCCTGGCCAAGGGAAATGAAAGAAACATGTGCTTAGGGATTTATTAGAAAGTACCTCCGCAAAACCAGGCTCAGTGGCTCACACCTGTAATCCCAGCACTTTGGGAGGCTGGGGAGGGTGGATGGCCTGAGCTCAGGAGTTTGAGACCTGCCTGGGCAACATGGTAAAACCCTGTCTTTTAGCAAGGTGTGACACACACCTGTGGTCCCAGCAACTTGGGAGGCTGAGGTGGGAGGACTATTTGAGGCCAGAAGGTCGAGACTTCAGTGAGATGTGATTGCATCACTGCACTCCAGCCTGGGAGACAGAGTGAGACCCTGTCTCAAAAAAAAAAAAGAAAAAAAGGGGCCAGGCACAGTGACTCACGCCTGTAATTCCAGCACTTTGGGAGGCCAAGGTGGGCGGATCATTTGAGGTCCAGAGTGCAAGACCAGCTTGGCCAAAATACTAAAAATGCAAAAATTAGCCGGGTGCAGTGGTTCGCGTCTGTAATCCCAGCTACTCGGGAGACTGAGACAGGAGAATCGCTTGAACCCGGGAGGGAGAGGTTGTAATGAGCCAAGATTGCGCCACTGCACTTTGGCCTGGGCTACAGAGCGAAGGTCCGTCTCAAAATAAATAAATAAATAAATAAATAAAGAATGTTGCTTTATCTTATTCTGACTTATTGGTAAATACTGCCCAAAAAAGCTGTGAATTGGGGAATCCTCCTCAGAGAAATATATATTTTTTTCTTTTTTTTTGAGATAAGAGTTTTGCTCTTGTCGCCCAGGCTGGAGTGCGATGGCACAATCTCGGCTCACTGCAACCTCCGCCACCCAGGCGGAGCAATTCTCCTGCCTCAGCCTCCCGAGTAGCTGGAACTACAGGCCCGCGCAATCATGCCTGGCTAATTTTTTGTATTTTTAGTAGAGATGGAGTTTTTCCCATGTTGAACAGGCTGGTCTTGAACTCCTGACCTCAGGTGATCCTCCCACCTCAGCCTCCCAAAGTGTTGGGATTACAGGTGTGAGCCACTGCACCCAGCCACTAATTATTACTTTCAAAACAGATTTCTTGCTGGGTGCGGTGAGAGGCTGAGGAAGGTGGATCAACTAAGGTCAGAAGTTTGAGACCAGCCTGGCCAACATGGTGAAACTCCATCTCCACCAAAAATACAAAAATTAGCCAGGCATGGTGGTACGTGCCTGCAATCCCAGCTACTTGGGAAGCTGAGGCAGGAGAATCACTTAAACCTGGGAAGTGGAGGTTGCCGAGATCGTGTCACTGCACTCCAGCCTGGGTGACGGGAAGACTCCACCTCAAAAAAAGAAAAAAAAAAGGTTAATAATTAGAAAGAGGGACACTTCTAAGACGTTTTCTGTAGATACCCAATCTTAAATTTATACCAGCGCTTAAAACACTAAAGTATACCAAAAGCTCAAAGTAAAAATCATTTTTCTGGCGGGGCGAGGGGGCTTATGCCTGTAATCCCAGCACTTTGGGAGACTGAGGCGGGCAGATCACCTGAGATCAGGAGTTCAAGACCAGCCTGGCCAACACAATAAAACCCCATCTCTACTAAAAATACAAAAAATTAGCCAAGCGTGGTGGCAGGCGCCTGTAATCCCAGCTACTCTGGAGGCTGAGGCAGAAGAATCACTTTAACCCGGGAGGCGGAGGTTGCCGTGAGCCAAGATCGCACCATTGCACTCCAGCCTGGGCAACAAGAGCGAAATTTTGTGTCCAAAAAAAAAAATCATTTTACTTTCTTTACCATGTTCATTATATATCTCTAAAACTTGGCTAAAGAAAAGGTGAATTTGGGAATTGTGGTTTCTTTATTCTTTAGGGGGAAATGGAGGCAGATCCTTAAAACAAACCAAATGAAGGGGATATCTAGGATCATCACTGAATATAAGACCACAGTTAACACAATGCAATTTGGAAAACTGGCAGAAACGGGGTGCTGTGGTGGTTACAGTACATATTTTATTATTTATTTTTTGTAGAGACGGGGTCTTGCTCTTGCTTAGGATGGAGTGCAGTGGCATGATTATAGCTCAGTGCAACCTCAAACTCCTGGGTTCAAATGATCCTCTTACCTCAGGCTCCCGTGTAGCTGGGACTACAGGCATGCCATTATGCCCAGCTAATTTTTTTTTGGTAGAGATGAGTCTTGAGCTCCTGGACCCAAGTGATCCTTCTGGCCTCAAGTGATCCTCCTGCCTCAGCCTCCCAAAGCGCTGGGATTACAGGCATGAACCATCGCGCCCAGCAGTATGTATTTTTGATTACAGTTCAGGTGTACCCTGACTGCTTAATAGAAATGAATGTCTCATCTTTTGTTTTCCATTTCTAATCATAAATAAAGACAAAAAATACTTTGACATTGAGTGAAGATGCTAAGATCCCAACTACGACTCTCCAAAACAGTACAAAGGCAGCAAACATAATAAACCACTTTTCTGGTCTGTACCAGGGGTCCTCAAACTATAAGCAGCAGGCCAAATCTCACCCCCTCTTTTTCTTTTTTTTGAGACGGAATCTTGCTCTTTCACCCAGGCTGGAGTGCAGTGGTGCAATTTTGGCTCACTGCAATGTCTGCCTCCCAGGTTCAGGCGGTTCTCAGTCTCCCGAATAGCTGAGATTATAGGCGTGCGCCACCATACCTGGCTAATTTTTGTATTTTAGTAGAGACAGGGTTTCACCATGTTGGCTAAACTGGTCTCAAACTCCTGACCTTAAAAGATCTGCCCATCTTGGCCTCCCAAAGTGCTGGGATTACAGGCGTGAACCACTGCACCCAGCCACCCTCTCCTTATTTTTGTATTGCTATGAGCTAAGAATGGTATTTACATTTTAAAATGGTTAGGAAACTAATAGAATAATATTTAGTAATATGTAAAATTATACAAAATTTAAATTTCAGTGTCCATAAATAAAGTTTGATTGGAGCATAATCACATTCATTTTATGTGTTATCTATACTACTTTCACTCTACAATGGCAAAGCTGAGTGGTTGTGACAGACCATATAGCCTGCAAAGCCTAAAATATTTATTATTTGGCACTTTACAGAAAAAGTTTGCCTACTCCTGATACTCCAAATATATCAAAACCCATAAGAGTTTGATATAGTTGATGTTTCTATATCACGTAAAACACAAGAAAAAGTGTCAAATTGCTCTCTGCAATGTATTTTAGATAAACATAAATGTTCCCTTTATGATATCACACTTATCCGAGATGACTTTATTTATACAGATGTGTACCCTATTCTTAGTAATATGTTCTAGAGTGAGAATAGCTGATTATTACCTGTGGTAAATACATAAGAGCTTTTTTTTTTGAGATGGGGTCTTGCTATGTTGCCCAGGCTGGACTGGAATTCCCAGGCTCAAGTGATCCTCCTGCCTCAGCCTCCCGAGTAGCTGGGAGTACAGGCTTGTGCCACCAAGGCCAGCTGGATAAGAGCTTTTAACTGAACCAAGTTATAAGACATTAACAATAGAAACTGACACCTACCATAAGGGTATACTAGATTCCTTGAATAAACAAGGGACCATACTACAGGATTAACAAGAGAGACAGTGGCTTCTGGGCTGGATACAGGCTTTCTGGATTACCTGCATATAATGATTGGGCATAAGGTGATTAATTTGGCACAAATTTATGTGCCAGTACAAGAGATTCTATGTGAAAAGTTATTTATCCATCGCCATCTGTGATTAATCATTTAATTCAGTGAAACAAATATTATTTGTTATATTCAAGGCAATGTGGTAAATGGGATACAAAGGTTATAGATTGGCAAAATCAAGGCCTATTTTTATTTAAAATTTTTTTAGAGACAGTGTCATGCTGTGTCGCCCAGGCTGGAGAGAAGTTGTGTGATCATGGCTCACTGCAGCCTTGAGCTCCCAGGCTCAAGCAATCCTCCTGCCTCAACCTCTTCAGTAAGTGGGACTACAGGCATGAGCCACCGTGCTTGGCCTAAAGAGCCTCTTACCTCTGAGAATCTCATAGTTTTGAGGAGAAAGGCACAAAAGAGATGTATTAACAACACTTCAAATATTTAGTATCACTTTTTCTGGTGGGGTATAAATCATAATCAGAATGTTAAGCAGAAAGTACATTTCCATAATTTTATCATCACACTGGTATAAATTGAATCACTTGGGGACAACTCCAGTATGTAAAGGTTACTCAGACTGTCACAGAAGGAAAGCAAACTTAGAATGCAGGCTTTGGTAGTGTGCTTCCTCAAAATATAACACTGATACTATCTTGTCAACAGATTCTGGGCTACATGAAACTCTCAAAGCTAGAAAACTATCCCACCTCTACTCTTTTATCTAAAAAAATTCCAAAGCCTATGTTATCTATGAAGAAGCTGGGACAGCCAGAAATTTCAAAATTTTTTGGAGAGAGAATGTCAATTTATAGGGACATAAAGCGGAATAATCCACAGTGGGCAACACAGCCAGAAAGAAAAAGCTGTTAAAACAAGGAAAGTTAGAAAAGAAGAAAGGAGGATGACATGCTAGGAGGAAGACTGGAATAGATCTGAATAGCAGATGGTAACTTGTCTGAGGGTAAGAATAGTGACTAGTTTCAACATGAGAGTTACCTTTAAGTATGTGAAGAAGTAATGTGGAAAAAGATAGAAAATTCTTTAAAATGCCTCTGTTCAGGATCAGTGAGTGAAAGCTACAGGGAAACAGATTTTCACTTAATATATGAATGATTTATATACAAACTCAGAGCTGTCCAAAGATGTAATATGTTATCTCAGGAGATATTGAAACAAAGACTGCAAGACTGGCCTCCAAATCTCTAAATGATATTGCAGAGAAGAGTCAAGCACTGGAAGAGAGAGGAATTGAATTAGGATCCTATCCAATCCCTAAAATTCTGATAATGCTGACTCTTTGCATCCTTGTAATATATAATAGAGTACTTTGCTGGTGGGTGACAAATAAAATAAATAAATAAAATGAATGGTGGCCGTGTTATCCCCTTAAATATTTTTCTATGTGTTTTACTGAGATAGGATCTTATAAATATGAAGACTTTTCTTTGAAGAGGTAGTAGATAAGAAAATGAGAGGCTCACCTGCCTTTGTTGATTTTGAGACAAGAAAAGATAGTTGAGACTCTATGCCTTCCCCTACCTTTCAATCTTTCAAATGTCAGAGTTATTCTATCATTTACCCAAAACAGGATTCTATGTTAAAGGGTAAGACACTGCTGCCTTCTAGGATTTTTCTTTTTTTTTGAGACAGAGTCTTGCTCTGTTGCCCAGGCTGGAGTACAGTGGCGCGATCTCAGCTCACTGCAACCTCCACCTCCTGGGTTCAAGCGATTCTCCTGCCTCAGCCTCCTGAGGAGCTGGGATTACAGATGGCTGACACCACACTCAACTAATTTTTGTATTTTTAGTAGAGATAGGGTTTCACCATGTTAGCCAGGCTGGTCTTGAACTCCTGACCTCAGGAGATCTGCGCACCTCGGCCTTCCGAGTGCTGGGATTACAGGCATGAGCCACCACACCTGGCCTAGGATTTCAATCACAAAAGATTTTTTTTTTTTTTTTTTTTTTGAGACGGAGTCTCGCTCTGTCGCCCAGGCTGGAGTGCAGTGGCGTGATCTCGGCTCACTGCAAGCTCCGCCTCCCAGGTTCATGTCATTCTCCTGCCTCAGCCTCCTGAGTAGCTGGGACTACAGGTGCCCATCACCACGCCCAGCTAATTTTTGTATTTTTAGTAGAGACGGAGTTTCACCATGTTAGCCAGGATGGTCTCGATCTCCTGACCTTGTGATCCGCCCACCTCAGCCTACCAAAGTGCTGGGATTATAGGCGTGAGCCACCGCGCCTGGACACACAAAAGATTTTTAAAATTCCTAAAGTGTGTTTTCTCCACAATGTTATCTATACATTTAGTTAGGCTATTATTCAAGTTATTTGGCTTTTAGCCTGCATTTCTGATATGTGGGAATAAACTACTTTATCTTCCTTTTGTCTTTCAAGTTCTAGGATGATAGGAGTTTTGTTTACCAAAAGGAATCCTCCATGAATTTATAATTGTTGATCATAGCCACTGCTCTTCCTCTAGCCTAACTTTGTATGGCTTCCTAACTCTAATCCCATACCTTCTTAACCATTTCAGGTATGCTTTCATAGGTCTGCACCAATGTGTTTCTTTTTGTGTCATATTCTGCTGCAGTAAAAGGAGATACTAAGGCATGAGGAGTAACAGCTTCAGAAATGAGAGTGGCCTATTAATACTACCCACTAAAGTGTAGAGGAAGCAGATATGGTAATGCCACATGCCACACAAAACAGATTAAGAATAAGAAGTTGTTGTAGTTTCTAGTACCAATATTACAAACGGTGTAATTTGAGTATATGAAAAAAAAGTGAAGTTTCTATGTATAATAAAAACAATATAATAGTCTTTTTCAAAGCTGCAGAGAATGCTATAGTTTGGGATTTTATAATTCCTGTGAAGAGGAATATAAGGGAAGGCAACTCTGTCAACAAATTTTGTATGTCTTTACTGTATTCAAAACCCTTGCCGAAAAAATAAAAGCAACAATGAGACCATGTCTCATATTAATTTTGCCCTATTTTCCTTTTGTAAATACATGATCACTGGGTAAAGCACAAGTGTAATTTCTGCTCCATAATACCTTCTTAAAATTAATTAGATCTCTAATGCCTCATGTGTCCTATAGGCTTATCTATAGGAAGTACTACAGGCTTATCTATAAGAAGTATTACAGAAGTGACTTAGGAAACTAGGAGAAAGTGAATTGGGTTATTATATCCAAAGAAGTTTCAGAGTAAAATTTATAATATTTAATAGAAAGAAATGTACCAGGTCCTAGGATGCCAACTGGAAATCTATTCCATGTATAATATCCAGTCTAATCTTAATCAACAGAGTCAGCATCTTTTCCCTTCAAAACTCTTACTGAAGATGTAAATAAGTAGAAAACTTGACCCATGCAAACAATTCCCTTCATATTGCAAGTGTTAGCATGAAAGAAACTGGCTGAAAGAGAGGCCCAAAATATAGATGCTTGGTTTATTTTCAAGTATGATCCACTCTAATCATACCATTTGGATAAGATGAATTTATTAAGAGAAGGATAAATTTGGAAAATTAGTAAAGTGGTCAAATATCAATAAGGAGTAGATGGAAATAAACAGCTATTTAACGACTTACTTTCAAAATAAAAAGAAGTTAATGTATGTTTGTGTGTTTTTAAATTTTCATCTTCCCAGCTCCCAAAAGACCAAGAATTGAACGACAACCAGGGTCTCTGGTTCCTGGAATTTATTACGTATTCATTCTCATGAAGTAGGTTTGTCTCCACATTACTAGGTGGAAATCTGGGCACCAAGTAGTTAAGTGAACCTCTCAGAGTCATCCTAGAAATGAATAATGACAAAACCAAAGCAAAAACCCAAAATATTATACTGGTCTGTATTGATACCTTTACTCCAAATTATTTTTTATTTATCAGCTTGCCATTAAGAAGCTGAATCAGGGTAACACCAATATGTATTAGAATTTGCCTCTGGTACTGAAAATGAAGGAAGGAAACCAAGACTATTTACACTTTTTTTTTTTTTTGAGACAGAGTCTCACTCTGTCACCCAGGCTGGAGTGCAGTGGTGTGATCTTGGCTCACCGCAACCTCTGCCTCCCGGGTTCAAGCGATTCTCCTGCCTCAGCCTCCCAAGTAGCTCGGATTACAGGTGTGTGCCACCATGCCCAGCTAATTTTTGTATTTTTAGTATAGGTGGGGTTTCACCATGTTGCACAGGCTGGTCTCGAATTCCTGACCTCAGGTGATCTGCCCGCCTCAGCCTCCCAAAGTGCTGGGATTACAGGTGTTAGCCACCACGCCCAGCCCATTTACGCTTTATGTTGCAAATATTGGCAGTGTTACCTTTAGGTAATACAAAGCTGGAATGCCCAATATTTTTCCTCTGATAATTGTGATGGTATCTTTTGAGTCTGCATTGGTCAGCTTCATCCAATACAAGGGCTTGGCCATTCTCCTCTTAATCATTCTTACCCTATTGATAGAAGAAATGGCCTCTCCTTTGACTCTCAATAAAGATCTCCGAGGACTCTTGCTGCATTTCAGAAAACTGAAAAGTATCATTGGCTTAGACTTTTAATGGACTTGGAATAACTCCAATACAAAGAGAAACAAAATTCAGGGTGAAGTTTACAATAGTAATTAATAAAAAGCTGTGTATAAGGATGAAAACTGGAAATTCAGGAATTATAATCTGAAACAGTTACAAAAGTATAAATAAAGTTCTGATTATTTCCTTTTAATTCCTTAAAAAAAGATTTAAAATAATCTAACCAATTCTATAGCCCAATTTGTTATTTCATTAAGGGAAACTCTTGTATCTTTATTTCCCAGATAAAAGAGAGTACTTATGATTATTACTTTCTGTGGTAGAGAACAGCTTTGTAATATTTCAGGTCCCTCTTATTATGAGTGAATCAATAAATATGCTTATTTACAAAATATATATTATAAATAGACATAGCCTGTGACATAAAAGATATATACGCACACCAAATTTTAAATTTTAACCTGGTCCTTGCTTCTTTTTCCATTTCTTGGGAAAGCCTATAATGACAGCGTAGCAGTTTTCAGGAAATAACAGATAATTATTTCTACATGTCTCCAGAGACAAGAGAACAATATTGGTAGATGTTGAAGGACAAAAGATTCTTGTCTTTATGGTTCTCTTTTTTTGCTCTAAGAGGCCATCTTCTCAAAAACAAAAAGTCTTGTTTAGAAGTTTCATCAACTGAAAAGCATTGAGAAGTAAAACAAAGTATAATAATCTTAGTTTGATAACCCTATAAACTCAGATTTCAAAACAAATATTTGAGACATTAACCAAATCATCCATATTGGTACATTCAAGTGCCATAAAAAGCAAGCTACATGCAAGGTTTCTTCAATATTGAGGTAAAAAATAACAGGTTAGGCATGTGAGTTGTGTCCTGAAGAGAGACAGAGTGCTCACATTTACTTCAGGTAAGTCTTAGAAGTCAACATGCAAACAGAGGACACATACTTGTCACAAGTGAACTTGAGGTCACAAAGCCATTGATTAAAAACAATTGATTTCAACACAAGTGCACGAACAAACAGGTCTGAAGTATATCAGGAAAACAAAGTATATCAATATATATTTTAAGCTTAGCAATGGCTAACTATTGCTGTTAGCAATATAATTAGTAAAGCCATAAAGAAGTAACACAGTATCTTAATTCAGAGAAGGGTTTATGTACAGATCTTGAGTAAATCTGTGTTCCAGACTTTTAAGGATAGGTAGAGTAGTTTGAGAATTTCAGTCCTGGCTGGAGGCTAAGGGGCACCAGCACCATTTTCCTTAAACCATATCAACACTCTACTTGTGAAAAGATGGCATTTAATCTTTGAAGATCTCTTCTATACACCAGGCAGGAAAGAGTTGTCTGTCCCTGTACAGCTCAGAAATACTCATAAAAAGGCCACAGAAGTCAAAAGCCCTTTTCCAGAAAAGACTTTTGTTTATACTGGTTTGATATCCTAAGAAAAGGAGTGGTTATGGATTTGTAGATTAAAACGTTATCATTTTAAGGCTTCTGAAAGGTTAGCGAGTTGAAATTTTTTCTTAAACTATGAAGCCCATGCCAAACAAATGACTATAGAGGATTAGGAAAATATTCCATCAAATGTATCTAGAGAGTATCCTGGTTTGTGTGAGATATTGGATATGAAGACATAACAATAGTAAACAGTAAACATGCAGGATAAAAGAGTTAAAGCTTTTGGGAAGATTACCAACCTGCCATATGCTTAATTCTGATTTGTTTAAATTTGTTAAACTTCAATGCAGAAAAGCTGGCTTTGGGCAGTCCATTGCTACTCCTTTGTACCCCACAATACATACTCTACAAAGAGTAACATTTGACAGAAAAATGATCACAAGAGCTCCCCTAGGATAGTGAACTATCAAGATCAGAGGGCATCATACAGCAATAACACAGTTGAAGCCAAGGACAGAAGTTCAATGGTCTTGACATTTCAGATGAGCACCCTGTTTTCTGATCACAGAAAGACCAACCACCAAACAGCCAACACAAGGATCACGAGAAAAGACATCATGAAAGGAATACGAAGAGATGGAAAAGTACTAAAGTAGAGGTGGCACTTTTTGAGAGACTTGTGATCCTCAGGGATTGGAATAGAAACCTTGGGAAGAATTTCTTCATTTTCTTGCTGGGGCAAGCCTCTTTCAGTAGATCTTTCTTGCCTTTTAATTTTCTCTTCATCCTGTACTAACAGAGCACGTTCCTGTGTCTGCTTTCACAGTAGAAGATCAAGAAAGACAGAATAAGATGAACAAAATGACAGATGGAAAATGCTCAAAAATGATACTTGGGGATGTGCAAAGGATTTGGAAATATCTTTTAGACACTCTTCATTTTAGCTTTACTTTATTTTGGCAATTTATCCTGGCAAAGTTTCTGTAACACAATAGGGTGCTCAATAGATACCTTTTTGAGTGAATGAACATTAGAACGGAAAGTTCAAGGAATCACTGGCTTTCCCCTTGCTATGTTATTTATTCTTCCTTTGAGGATATTCACATATGAATTTTAGGTCATTTTCTATTACTTTGGTGCTGCCAATCACTAATTGGGCAATGCCAATAATGAAGCATTCTCCTTGCCATCATAAAAGTTATTTTTGGCTGAGCGCAGTGGCTCACGCCTGTAATTCCAGCACTTTGGGAGGCTGAGGTGGGCGGATCACGAGGTCAGGAGTTTGAGACCAGCCTGGCCAACATGGTGAAACCCCATCTCTACTAAAAATACAAAAATTAGCTGGGCGTGGTGGCACATGCCTGTTATCCTAGCTACTCAGGAGGCTGAGGCCGGAGAATTGCTTGAACCCGGGAGGCAGAGGTTGCAGTGAGCTGAGATCGCGCCACTGCACTCCAGCCTGGGGGACAGAGCAACAGTCTGTCTCAGACAAAAAAAAAAAAGTTACTTTTATTACAAATATAATGGCAGAATATAAAAAGTAATCCTTATATCTCTTCATATAGACTTTAAAAACAACAGTTTTAAAAGCAACAGTTCATTCAGTATAGCAATTAGTTTTTGCTCCAGAAATAAAAAACTTAATCTTATACATTTTAAAGATTGCAAAAGAAAAACAAAAAGTATAAAAGTTTATAATGTCCCTCCAAGGTTCACCAAAACAAATAAATAATAATGACCATCATGAAGGTTTATACATTACTTTAAGCAAATGCTTTAGACACTTTTAAAGAAAGTTTTTTCTCCCCAATTGTCCAATTGAGAAGTTTTTATTCCCCCTGCAATTTCTGTACTCTGCTATCCATCGTCAAGACAGATGTTATCTATGAAAGGAAAAACTTGGCTCTAAGTTCTCTCAGTTGAGCTAGCCTTCTCTGATCAGTTTGGAAGTTCAACACTGGTTCTTTGCACACCCCTAAGTGATATGTATCAGGGAGAAAGTAGCTAGGGGACTGGTCAGCAAAAAAGAAAAAAAGGAAAAGAAAGGATGCAAAATTACGATGATTTTTGAAAGAAAATAAAGTGGGAGAAGAAAGACAACATAAAAAGAATAGGGTATAATTAAATTCATTTTCTATCTGAATACATATTTATATCTTCATGCAGCTTTTCA
This sequence comes from Pan paniscus, assembly GCF_029289425.2. NCBI lineage: Eukaryota > Metazoa > Chordata > Mammalia > Primates > Hominidae > Pan > Pan paniscus. The sequence goes on from NC_073249.2 coordinate 197,774,288, forward strand.
ACCAGCCATGCGCCGAAATAAGCAAATCGAAAGCTGCAAAAGCTGCAGCAGTGGAAGTGTTATGTGTTAGGCCGAAAGGCTGTGGGTGTGAATTTACTAGTATAGCCAAAAGAAAAAAAGGTATTCAGCAGCTGTTGTTCAGTTCTGGGGGGATTATCTGCTTAGTGCCATGACAAGAGCAAATTCCGATTGAGAAGCACAAGTCATAACAGCAGCTTTACCTCTGGCCCACCAACCTTTCTTTCCGAGGGTAGGATAGAAGTTTTCTTCACCTGGTCATACACAAATTATATAAAATTCAGTTGCCTTGCAATGCAACAACAATACCGTCAAAGGTGGAAGAGGTATCCCCAGAGAATGGAAATAGTATCCCAATTGTTAAAGAAAAAGTAAGATATGCCAGAAAGTAGAATTACCCAATATTAAAGGTCACCATAATACAGTGCTTATTTATTCCACTATTCATTTACAGGGGTAATAGCATAGAGCTAAAATTGTTCAAGTACTCCCATGGATATTGTTTAGTTTATAAAAAGTTATTTCTTTAAAGTACACAGAATGACATCACCATTCCCAAAACCAACCCTGAGAAGATTTCTGAAAGGTTTCTATTAAAAGATGTAAGATATTTCCTGGAAATGGAGACTAATTCAAATTTACCCAGCCTCATCCAAGAGAGGACCAAGTTACTTTTTCAAAGTAGTCGAGTATCTTTTATTACTTGCACAGAGTCAAAAAGAAAACTTCTAGAAAATACGCAGTTATAGTTTGCAGATAGGGTTAACTGGGTGAAATAGCGACAAGGCATTTTCTTATGGAGTCACAGACTTACAGAATTTTAGAGTTAACAGGGACCTTAAAGATCATCTACTCCATAAACTAAGGCCCAATATGATAAATTACTTGTTCAGAATTGTTCATTTAGGCTTTGACTAGCCAGACCCTCTAAATCAAATCAAGCCACAACCAGAACTACTAGACCCTTTATGACTCTTATTACTTACAGATACATCAAAATTAAGTATCCTACTGACACTGAAAACAGTGGTCTTGCCTAGAAAGCAGAGTTATTGTCTCAGTTCAGGATACGTGCTCTAGATTTAGAACACAAAACTAACGTCCATTTATATCAGAAAATGGAGGCTGAGAGGACAGTGAGTAGGAAACAATAGCGTCCTGTCATCCCTGGTAACTCTATTTAGCTGCCCATTACTCAGTTATTCTCCAGCCTTATTTGTGAAACTGTTCAGCTCTGTTTGGAGAACTGTTAGCCACACTTTGAAAAATACAAAAAGTACCCTTTGTGAACCAATTTTTTTTTTTTTTTAAGACGGAGTCTTGCCATTGCCCAGGGTGGAGTGCAGTGGCGCGATCTCGGCCCACTGCAATCTCTGCCTCCTGGGTTCAAGCGATTCTCCTGCCTCAGCCTCCCAAGTAGCTGAGATTACAGGCACATGCCACCATGCCTGGCTTTTTTTTTTTTTTTTTTTGAGACAGAGTCTCGCTCTGTCGCCCAGGCTGGAGGGCAGTGGCGCGATCTCGGCTCACTGCAAGCTCCGCCTCCCAGGTTTAGGCCATTCTCCTGCCTCAGCCTCCCAAGTAGCTGGGACTACAGGTGCCCGCCACCACACCTGGCTAATTTTTTGTTTTTTAGTAGAGACGGGGTTTCACTGTGTTAGCTAGGATGGTCTCGATCTCCTGACCTCGTGATCCACCCGCCTCGGCCTCCCAAAGTGCTGGGATTACAGGTGTGAGCCACCGCGCCCGGCCCCGGCTAATTTTTTTGTATTTTTATTAGAGATGGGGTTTCGCCATGTTGGCCAGGCTGGTCTCAAACTCCTGACCTCAAGTGATCAGCCCGCCTCAGCCTCCCAAAGTGCTAGGACTATAGGTGTGAGCCACCAAGCCCGGCCTGTGAACCAACTTTTATCACCTTCTCCAGTTCCAGAAACTAAATAATAATTTGGATAGTTTACCATAAATTCTGAAAATTAAAAAAAAAAAAGTTTTAGCTGGGCACAGTGGCTCATGCCTGTAATCTCAGCACTTTGGGAGGCTGAGGCAGGTGGATCGCCTGAGGTCAGGAGTTTGAGACCACCCTGGCCAACGTAGTGAAACCCCATCTCTAATAAAAATATAAAAAATTAGCTGGGCGTGGCGGCAGGCACCTGTAATCTCAGCTACTAGGGAGGCTGAGGCAGGAGAATTGCTTGAAGCCAGGAGGTGGAGGTTGCAGAGAGCCAAGATCGTGCCATTGCACTCCAGCCTTGGCAACAAGAGTGAAACTCCATCTCAAAGAAAGCGAAAAAAAAAGTTTTAAAATTATTAAGACATCACTTTACTTTTTTTAACTAGAATTGCTATTGTTTTGGGGGAAAAACAAGCACATAATTTTTAAATCATAATCACTTATTGAGTCATTGTGACTATATAAATATTTCACTTGTACTGACTAAAGATAAAAACTTTTGGGGTATATGTTCATGGTAACTTTCAAGATATTTTCATTAAATGTTTAATAGATTCATTTATTCAGATGTAGGATTTCTTTTTTTTCTTTTTTTTTGAGACGGAGTCTCACTCTGTTGCCCAGTCTGGAGTGCAGTGGTGTGATCTCGGCTCACTGCAATCTCCGCCTCCCAGGTTCAAGTGATTCTCCTACCTCAGCCTCCTGAGTAGCTGGGATTACAGGCATGTGCCACCATGCCCGGCTAATTTTTGTATTTTTAGTAGAGATGGGGTTTCACCATGCTGGCCAGGCTGGTCTCGAACTCCTGACCTTGTGATCCGCCCACCTCAGCCTCCCAAAGTGCTGGGATTACAGGCGTGAGCCACCGCGCCCGGCCCAGATGTAGGATTTCTAAAATAGGTAATGACAATAACAGAAAAACAAGAGCCCCTGAAAGGTATCTCTGACCTCTAATTGTGACTATCTTACAAAACAGTGTATTAAAAGTTTAATATTACTCATAAAGATAAAATAAATCATTTTTCTTTTCCCCTTTTTTTTTTTTTTTTTTTTTTTTGAGACAGGGTCTCACTCTGTCACCCAGGCTGTAGTGCAGTGGTGCAATCATGGCTCACTGCAGCCTTGGTCTCCTGGCTCAAGCAATCCTCCTGTTTCAGCCCCCTGAGTAGCTGGACTACACAGGTGCACACCACTATACCTGACTAATTTTTGTAGAGATGGGGTTTTGCCATGTTGCCCAGGCTGGTCTTAAACTCCTGGACTCAAGTGATCTGCCTGTCTTGGCCTCCCAAAGTGCTGGGATTACAGGCATGAGCCATGTGCCCAGCCCATAGTTTTTCTAAAATTGAAATACAATCATTAATATTTGGAGTTCTGAATTCTCTCGCTTAGGGGCCTCCTTGGTTTACTATATAATTGTGGGGAACCAGTCCAGATATTTCTAAGTTGTGCAAATGTTCAAATAAAGCTTTTTAAAAAGACTAATGTCTTTCCTATTTTGACCTTCCTAAATTTAGTAAACTTTCTAGTCCCTGAAGGCACAGTTTGAATACAAATAAACCTCTACTGGCTTATGGTCAGTTTATAAATACACATTAGCCAGAAGCATGTAGCTGCAGAGACAGTTCTCAGAGGCTAATCATCTACTGGTGGCTCCAAATAGCTCCCATAATTGCACTGGGTAGCCTACCTGACTTAAAAAAAATAAATATTTGATTACAAATGCCTTAAAGCAGCAATGAATATAGTGAGGCACCAAATCCAAATTTCAGCTCTAAGCTTTCTCTCAGATACAGAATATTAATACATAAAAACATTTATTCCCTCCATTTTCACAATTGGCCATGTGGACAAAGTACTCACTCCTTCTCCTGTGGGGATTTGCCCATTGATGTTAAGAGTTCGGAAGGGCGAGTGAGTGGATAAGCGTTTATCCCATTCACTAGGCCGTGGTTCTGGTACAGACTCCATGAAGTTCTTTTTCAGCTCACTGATGCTGGCATGATGTTTTTTGATCTCCTCTTGACTCTTGTCTAAATCCTACAGTTGAAAGGACAAAGATGCAAAACAATACACAATCAGGACAAAGAACATAACCAAGGGCAACCCGTCAGAGACTGGGCACTGGTAGAAAACACACCACATCCAGGACAGATGTTACTAATCTGCATTCAGATTATAAATATACAACATGGTATATTTGCTTGCCTTTTTTTTCTTTAAATAAAGTGCTTTTCTTAGAAGCTGTGAAGTATCACAACTCCATAGCTGTTAGCAGTTATATAACCCATAAAGAACTCACGCCTTAATTTATGATTCTTCTTCCCATTATGACACAGCAGCAGATCTCTAACTTCTCATCCCAAGAAGGTAGTTCCACAACTCAATTAGCCTCAGCTTGATAAGAAATTATTTTAGGCTCAGCTCAGGAGGATGGAGATAGCAACAGATAAACAAACTGTTTAATGAAGGCATGGTGAAACATACAACTTCCACCATTGGCTGTCTTGTCTTGTTGAGTTGCAAACATACAGTATCCTTCTATTTCTACCTGGAGATGGTTTTACTTCTCTATTACTAGGTGGCTGTTTCTGCTTTTTAAAAAACAAGAATAGCCCTTTTTTGATGTAAGAATTTATTACTGAAATTCCTAGTTAAAGGCTCCAGAGCAGACTGTTACTACCTCTGAAAAATCACTCAGAGGTACATAATAAAATGACTTTTTTTCTTTGTCAATAATATGCACATAAACTAAAAGCCTTAGGCTTTCTAGCTTCTAACAGCTTCACTTCATCACTTAGTACAACTCAAAACAGGGACTTCTTGCAATAACCTTCAAAGGATTGAGAGTGAGTTAACAGGAGTTCACCAAATACCTTATATATTTCCTTGACAATTTAAAATAATTCAACTGTTCCAGCAGATTAATTTTTTTTTAATTTTTGTGGGTATATAGTAGGTATATATCCTAGCAAATTTGAATACTGGGCAACCTGAGGTACAGGCAAGCTATTAAAGGGATATTCCAGGGAGAAATGAATGAAGCTTAGGTTAATAAAGCATGAGTTAGAAATAATATTCAGGTTTATGTAAAAGGAGGTATATAACAACTTTCAAAAAGGGGACTTGGCCAAAAATAGTATGGTAAATATAACTTGAAGACAAAAACTCAAATGTTCTTTGTCCAACAATACTTCAAAAAACCTTAAAAGATCTACGCTTGAGATCAAAACATGTGGGAGCCCATCACTTGATGACTGTAAAAAATTCTGTGTTTATTATATATCAAGGCAGCTTTGTATCCAAGAAAAGCATAATGCTAAATACATCTCCTAATATGCTTGGTGAATTTTGGATTTAGTCTTTCTTTTTTGGCTCTGTAGGAAACAGCTGTATTGGGGTAAAAAATTATAATTCATTTAAATAAAATTTTGCTTAAAAGTTTTTTCTGAGGGTAATACAGGTTTTAACTAAATAAAACTTTTTCAAAAGCAATGTCAAAGGGAAAACAGCATAAGAAGAATAATCAGTGAGACGATTTTGATTCTGTAGATATTCATTCAGAAAATTCATTAGTCTATTCTTTTTATTTTTGCAAGACTGAACCATGTATACCTGCTTTGAGATCAAACAGAAAGCTAACTCCAAAAGGGCAATCCTATAGCTATCCCAGAAGAGCATGTTTTGCTTGCTGGGATGAAATGTGAATATATTTTATGAATATGGACTTCACTATGGGGGAAACAACAGTTTGCACTTTTCTTCTGGCTGAAAGCAAGAAAAGCATGTCTAGTAGCTAAAGAAAAGCATGAACAAGCCCATTCAAAGACCCAGTGTTGGACTGAGCAACCAGACCCACCAGGCATGTAAGGTCCTGTGACCCAGCTCCTCACTGGAAATTAAAATCTGTTTGGGCCAAGAACAACCTAATACATTTGGGAGGGTTAAAAGTGTGAATAGAGCAAAACAAAAATAAGCAAGAGATGCTATGTAAAATGATAACTCTCTTAGTTAACCTCTTAATGTAAGAGACTTGTAATTTGCTACTCTTCTTGCCTAGCTTCGGATTGGCTTGGAACCTGGGAAAATAAATGTTTTGGCAAAACCAGTAGCTTCTGAGGGAGCTTTCTCCATCCTTCTTAGCTGGCTTTGTTGAAAACCTGTGGGGGCACAGAGTAAAATTAAGATCTCAAAGGGACCTGTTCCAAATAGAATTTGTCATAGACAACTTGCTACAGGTTCTCTCTGGGAGTTGGAGGAGGAGGCGGTAGATCTAAAAATGAACTCGACCTTATTTGTGCCAGAACAAAGCATTAGTGGGGGCGGGGTAGGAGAAGGGGGAGGAGGGATGCTTAAAAAAAAAAACCTGCTGGAGTGACAGATAACTTGAGAGAACTTCCTTACAGGGGAAAAAACTTCTAAAGAATGATGGCCAAATTACTTTGGCTGTGTTCAGGTTAGACACTTTTTGATGCCTATCACTTCATAATTTTAGCAGCAATCAAACCAAACACTTCATTAAATATAAAATGTTCTCAAAAGGCAGTTAGTGGTTTTAATTTCCAAACACACTTTTATTTAGAAATCCCCTCTCATGGCTGTCAATGAAATGCTGAGGGAAAAACACATCACACACAGGGACTTTGTGAGTCTCAGAAGCCATAACACACCTCATGGAACAAATGACAAATATATGATTGGTACTGCAGGTTCCAGTTAAGAGGAAGCACTGAAGACGAACTAGTCAGGAAATATGCATGTTTAGAATTTCAAGATGTTACACTGCCAAATAAAGGAAATCAACTGACCTTCACTATTCTTCCTAGTCTCTGAAGATGGAACTACTCAGGTCTGGTTTCAGATATGGGCTAAAACAAAGAGATCTAGTTGCCAAGTTTGAAATATCTGAGGGTCCAGCCTCGAAAAACTTCATGTTAAATGAGACAAAGATATGTAAAGCACTTGGTATTTCACCCACCACGCAATACATGTTTAATGAAGGCTGGGCATATTTTTTCTCAGAGACTTTATACATAACAAGTACTCAAAATACAGGTATTGACAAGGAATAAGATGAGGTTTAAATAATTATTAGAGGCTATATATTAAGCCAGAGGTCTATCTAGTTTTTAAAGTTTAGGTTGGGTCCAGTGGCTCATGCCTGTAACCCCGGTACTTTGGGAGGCTAAGGCAGAAGGATCACTTGAGTCCAGGAGTTTAAGACCAGCCTGGGCAACATACTGAGATCCTGTCTCTACCAAAAATTTAAAAATTAGCTGGGCATTGTGGCATGCACCCATAGCCCCAGCTACTCAGGAGATTGAGATGGGAGGATTGTTTGAGCCCAGGAGGCTGAGAGTGCAGTAAGCAGTGATTGAGCCACTGCACTCCAGCCTGGGTAACACTGTGAGACCCACCTCAAAAAAAACAAAACAAAACAAAAAACAAAAACAAAGGCCAGGCGCAGTGGCTCACGCCTGTAACCCCAGCACTTTGGGAGGCCAAGGCGGGTGAATCACGAGGTCAGGAGATCCAGACCATCCTGGCTAACACAGTGAAACCCCGTCTCTACTAAAAATACAAAAAAATTAGCCAGACATGGTGGCGGGCGCCTGTAGCCCCAGCTACTTGGGAAGTTGAGGCAGCAGAATGGCGTGAACCCGGGAAGCGGAGCTTGCAGTAAGCTGAGATCGCGCCACTACACTCTAGCCTGGCCGACAGAGCGAGACTCTGTCTCAAAAAAAAAATAAAATAAAATAAAAATTATATATATATATATGACCAATGTTGAATATAATGGGAAAATAATCTTACAACTCCTATAGCAGACAGCATGTTGCTATTTCAGAGTGCAAAACAGTGTAGTTTAATAGAGTTGGATAGATCCTAACTCACATCTTGGCTTTCCAGTTCTGGGACTATAGGGAAATTACTTAATCTCTTTGAGGTTCAATTTTGTCATCTTTAAAATAACAATCCCATACCCACAGGCCTGTTTTTATGATTAAACCATCTTATAGTAACTACTTATTAAATGCTAGGCTCCCCTCTTTCCTTCTTATATCTTACTTCCCGCCCCTCCCCGACAGTTCTTCTGTCATTTTTCTATTATCTCCAATATTTTAAGTCCATTCTGAATTCCCTTCTTTTTCGCACTCTCTTAATTCAGAAAATGAAAGAATAGTGCAAATTTGCATCTTGGGACATATGGAAGTTTATACTCTTGGAAAATTAAAGGAACTTTTAGCAATGGTGTAGAATTTTCTAAAGGTGGGTAAAACAATGGAACCATGAGAGGTAGAGGTAGTCCCAATCATATATTTTTCCAGGTAAGTATGACAGATAGAAACTAAAAAGAATCAGAAGGCGAGATGTTTGCATATCTTCATGTTCACCAACATGCAAAAGCATTTTAAACCTAACGTCCCTTCATGCAATTGCATGCAAAACCAAATGCAGCACAGAATGAAGAAAAGGGGATCAGCAAAGAATGCAGAAGGTTCCAGGCAACCAACTGAAATAAGCTTCAAGTTCATACAAACCTCCAACATTAAATTGCTATGTCTGATATAAATGTTTTCACCATCTAGTCTTTCTCTCTTTTTCTGTGAAAATGAAAGGGGGGAAAAACAGAAAAGCATAAAAAATTAAAATGTTGTTCTTGCGGGAAAAAACTGAAAATTGGCAAACCAAAAAATATTTAAAATTAAATGTCCACAGCGCAGCATATGCCAACATGAAATGGTCAGAGAGTCACACGGACACAGAGAGAACATGATTACCACAAGAAAATGATGACCTTTTTCATGAATGATGAAAGAATGTGATGATGTTATTTAAATAGACAGTGCTCCTGGCTTCATTGGCTTCTTATGTAACAAGCTGTTTTATCTTCATTTTTGAAATTGAACTGTTCGAGGGTTACCTTAAAACATATGACTAAAAAACGCTGAAACTCCACGTATCATGGAGTGAAGAAATGCTTTAAAAACATTATTTAGCTTTTGGGATGTATTTTATACTTAGTGACACTGCAGTATCTAGATCTCTAATTATAAAATCTAATAAAAGATTAGATCTCTTTTATAAAAAAGATCTAAGAAAGATTATCATTTTATACATGATCAGCCAATAAATATACTCAGTTAACTGATTCAAACTGATTCATCCCACTCTATAGATGAAAAGAATGAGGCACAGAGAAGTCGGCTGTACACAGTACTGGGAGTTGCTGCTACAGTGGGTGTTTTTTTGGAGACAGGGTCTTACTCTGTCACCTAGGCTGGAATGTAGTGGTGCAGCTGTGGCTCACAGCAGCCTTAACCTCCTGGACGCAAGTGATCCTCCTGCCTCAGCCTCCCAAGCAGCTGGGACCACAGGAGTGTATCACCATGCCTGGCTAATTTATTTTTATTTTTTGAAGAGATGGGGTCTCCCTATGTTGCCCAGGCTGGTCTTGAACTCCTGGGCTCAAGGGATCCTCTTGCCTTGACCTCCCGAAGTGCTGGGATTACAGGTGTGAGCCATCACAGCCAGCTATGATGGTTTTCATTTTATGATAAATGTATATAAAATATTATCAATTATTCCAAGAATATGATGTCATTGTGAAATAGTTCTTATAAATTTTTAAATACAAAAGATAGGTTTGACTCTCACTGATTATTTCATTTTGCTTAAAAACATATTTTGCTACTGAAAAGTTTAATGAAACTTTTCAACATATAGTACAGGATTATGGTTTCTTCAGTTTATGTAAATATATGTGTATATCTGTCACCCAGGCTGGAGCACGGTGGCACGATCTCAGCTCACTGCAACCTCCACCTCCCAGGTTCAAGTGATTCTCATGCCTCAGCCTCCCAAGTAGCTGGGATTAAAGGCGTGCACCAACACGCCTGGCTAATTTTTGTATTTTTAGTAGAGACGTGGTTTCACCATGTTGGCCAGGCTGGTCTCAAACTCCTGACCCCAAGATCCTCCTGCCTCGGCCTCCCAAAGTGCTGGGATTATAGGTGTGAGCCAATGCTCCTGGCCCATATCCATTATTTGAAAGTATTAACAACTCCTGATTAAAAGAAATCAATGAAAAGAATGGATCACTGTCTTTTTAATGCACTGTAAGTCAGCATGGGTGAAATGGCAATGTAGTTTTGTGAAAGTGAAAAATGGCTAACCTTCCTCATTCTTATCAGATCTTCAGTTTTTTCTGCAAGCTTCTGTTTTGCCATAATTTAAAGAAGAAAGAAAAATGATAAAATGTTGCTCATTGAAGTTTGTTTGAACCTTCATTTTATAATTTTTTTAAGGAAAAGGGAGTAAGGGAGAAGAAAAAAACTGAGGGGGTGGAGGGAAAGAGGAACAAGTGGCCTATTGGCACAAACCTGTGTTTGGTCACCATTTGAGGTGGGTACTGTCACCTCGATGTGGGTTTTTTCCACCTACATTTAAGAAATAAAAGTAGTAAAAACATTTTAGGTTAGTAGGTTTCTATGAATAGTGTTGTTTCCAAATAAGCTGCATCTTTAAGCTGGTTGTGAAATACGCTGATATGTAATCATCATGATGCAGTCTTATGGAGGGTGTTACAGGGAAGGATATTACTCCCAAAAGTCATCTGTGTTTACCATCACATTTTCAAGGCTGAAAAGGTAATATGGATATCCAAATTATCAAAAAAGAAAATTAAGTATTCTATTGATGAAGAAAATGTATTTTTATACTTATTTATAAAAAAGTACCCACTAAAAGAATAATTTAGGCTTATTTAATGCAATAGCCCATGTTTTTGTTTTGCCTTTAAAAACTGATCTGGAAGTACTTTAAATAACATTTAAAAACAAATTTACATATGAAGTTATCAACGTATGACATATATGACAGGAAGAAAAAGAAAATCTTTAGTTAAAACACACATGTAATAAACCACATATGACACCAAACTGGTAAACACAAAGGATTTTGTTAGTTGAACAATATACTTAAAGAGGCACTTCATTCTTCAGTTTATTACACAACAAAACATTACAATAAACCCAATTTAAATTGTAACTGACACATGAAATTACTCCCAGGGCTGGCTTATAAACAAGCACATGCAGGATTCAGCTGCAACATTCAACACACTGCAATCTCCTCTAGGGAGGTGGAGTCTATGTGTTTGGTAGAAGGGCAAGATTCATCCTTGATATTAATAGCAGAAAGAGAATAGCTAAGGTCTCCTGCCTAGCTTTGAAATACCTTTAGTAACATCATTTTATACATAGAAAATGGAGCAATTATTTTTTAAAAAAAAACAGACTATTAAGAGGGAGCATAATAGAGGGAGCAATGCCCAAAGCATTGGATATTTTAAATTAAAAAATTGATTATTTTTACTAAGGGCTAAATCACTTTGTATCATTAAGTTCTTTACAGAACCTCATCAATCTGTGGTGTTGATATTCTTTTTAATCACACTAAGCAGCATTACTTTGGAGTATAATGTCATTGTGCTATTTTCCCTAGACTGAGTCTAAAAAACCTAAGAGAGCACCAAAATTAGTGACACTGTCAAGTGTTAAGTTAAGCACACCCCATTACAGCACTTTAACTACCAGGGGTAATTAATGGTTTGGGGTTATTTCTTTTTTTTTTTTTTTTTTTTTGAGACAGAGTCTCACTCTGTCGCCCAGGCTGGAGTGCAGGTGCGATCTCGGCTCACTGCAAGCTCCACCTCCCGGGTTCACGCCATTCTCTTGCCTCAGCCTCCCAAGTAGCTGGGACTACAGGCGCCCGCCACCATGCCTGGCTAATTTTTTGTATTTTTAGTAGAGACGGGGTTTCACCGTGTTAGCCAGGATGGTCTCGATCTCCTGACCTTGTGATCCGCCCGCCTCAGCCGCCCAAAGTGCTGGGATTACAGGCGTGAGCCACTGCGCCTGGCTGGTTTTGGGTCATTTCTACTTTGAGTCCCAGCATACTTTCTGTGTGGTCATTAACAAGTTTTTTTTACCCCTCAGAGCTTAAACTTCTTACGGACAAAATGGAGATGATGTCTTCCCAGAATTGTACATTTAGCAAACAATAGTGTTAAATTATTTTACAAAGCTTAAATTCCTTGTTCAAGTGAATAATGACTTCTTTTTGCTTTGGATCTTTATCAATCCAATAGCAGAAAACTGAGAGCCTCTACTTCAGTTTAAGAATTGAGGCCAGCCGGGCACGGTGGCTCACGCCTGTAATCCCAGCACTTTGGGAGGCCGAGGTGGGCGGATCACCTGAGATCAGGAGTTCGAGACAATCCCGGCCAACATGGTGAAACCTTGTCTCTACCAAAAATACAAAAATTAGCTGGGCATGGTGGCAGGCACCTGTAATCCCAGCTACTCAGGAGGCTGAGGAAGGAGAATCGCTTGAACCTGAGAGGCGGAGGTTGCAGTGAGCTGAGATCGCACCATTGCACTCCAGCCTGGGTGACAGAGCAAGACTGCGTCTCAAAAAAAAGAATTGAGGCCAAGTAGCAACAGTAGTTCTGTGTATGCCCCTACACAGAACATTAAATGAGATAATATACATGGGGGAGACAGTACCTACAGGTATACTGGCAGAATATATCTCATTAAAATGACAACAAAAAGCTATCTCTATCTGGCACCAAACTAATGTCAGATAATGAAATTTACAGTTACAAAGCTACTTTATCACTACTATTGCTTTATATAATAAATATGGCTTCAAGTAAATGCCATAGTTTTGTTTTGTTTTGTTTTGTTTTGAGACAGAGTCTCGTTCTGTCACCCAGGCTGGAGTGCAGCGGCGCGATCTCGGCTCACTGCAAGCTCCGCCTCCCGGGTTCACGCCATTCTCCTGCCTCAGCCTCCCGAGTAGCTGAGACTACACGCGCCTGCCACCACGCCTGGCTAATTTTTTGTATTTTTAGTAGACGGGGTTTCACCATGTTGGCCAGGATGGTCTCAATCTCCTGACCTTGTGATCCGCCTGCCTCGGCCTCCCAAAGTGCTGGGATTACAGGCGTGAGCCACCGCGCCCGGCCCTTTTTATTTTTTTTTTTGAGACAGTCTTGCTCTGTTGCCCAGGCTGGCGTGGCGTGCAGTGGTGCAATCTCGGCTCACTGCAACCTCTGCCTCCCAGGTTCAAGTGATTCTCCTGCCTCAGCCTCCCAAATAGCTGGGATTACAGGTGTCTGCCAGCAGGCCCAGCTAATTTTTGTATTTTTAGTAAAGACGGGGTTTTGCCATGTTGGCCAGGCTGTGATCCACCCGTCCTGGCCTCCCAAATTGCTGGGATTACGGGCGTGAGCCACCGTGCCTGCCGCCATAGTTATTTTCTAACTGCTATGTATAAAATCAGCTCAGAGTCACCCTTAATTCTGCCACCACTATTACAATAAGTTATCAGAGGTGGCCTTCAGTCTCATTTCAACACAAGTATCTCGAATCATATATTTATGTAGAATTAATTGGCAACAAAGACCCCCTATTGGCACTTAAAATGGAAAGCATATAACAGGTAGTGATCTCTTCACTCTGCCAAGTTCCCAAGAGCAAAGGGAGCCTATTGTTGAAGATATTTATGTCTGTGTTATAGGCAAAAAGGAGAAAAAGTGAGTCAGCAGAAAGCCAGAGGAATCTTAGCCACTAGGAAGATTCCCCTGACAATTCCAGTAATCCAACACTTTTTAGTTAGTATAACAAATAGAGGGATAGTCAAAAGTGCCTGGTGAGATATTCTAACATTAAGAACTGAGGAGGTAGTCTAACATTAAACAGGCATTGTTGACAGTGAACCTGATGACCAATGTCATAAACATTTGGCTAGGTACAAAAATGTAAACACCTACCATTCACTCAATCTGTTTTTCTCTCTGGACTCAAGGTAGTCCCAAATGGACAGTAAAACTGTATGTCATATTTAACAGTTTATTTATTATTATTATTTTTTGAGACGGAGTCTTGCTCTGTCACTCAGGCTGGAGTGCAGTGGTGTGATCTGGGCTCACTGCAACCTCCGCCTCCCAGGTTCAAGCAATTCTCCTGCCTTAACCTCCCCAGTAGCTGGGATTACAGGCACCTGCCATCATGCCCAGCTAATTTTTGTATTTTTAGTAAAGACGGGGCTTCACTATTTGAGACAGGGTCTCACTTTGTCACCCAGGCTGAAGTGCAGTGGGCGATCTCGGCTCACTGAAGCCTCTTCAACCTCTCAGGTTCAAGCTATCCTTCTGTCTCAGTCCCCCAAGGAGCTGGGACTACAGATGTGCGTCACCATACCCAGCTAGTTTTTTTATTTTTTGTAGACATGGGGTTTCACCATTTTGCCAAAGCTGGTCTTGAACTCCTGGGCTCAAGGGATCCACCCGCCTTGCTCTCCCAAAGTGCTAGGATTACAGGTGAGAGCCTCCACACCTGGCCTGTTTTTTTTTTTTTTAATATAATCAAAACATAGTTAGACTGTCCACTGCTCTAGAGATAAACTAGATATTGATCTGGCTCCAAAAGAACAAGGTTAATCCATCTGCCAAAGCGAGAACACTTACTAAGATCTTATGGTTAAAAAAAATTTTTTTTAATTTCTTAACAGACATATAAAAATGTAATTCTTCTTATGAAGACTGCTTCTCATAATTCCTGTTGCCAACAGCAAGAGCTATATTTATTTCAATAAATCTGAGCTAGCACTTCGATTCCATCACAGCTTAAATGTGTTTACAAAGCTTAACATATAAAAGGTCAGTCTAGTCACTGTCTAGGAAATCTGCTAATTAAATTGGTGATTTTTCAACACAGTGCAGTGACTGTGGGTGCAATTAACTCAGAACCATAGGCAACTCAGCAGTACAACCTCTCCTACATAATGAATCTTCTCCTTTTTGTAAAGGTACTTAAGATTTGAGCAACCACATAGATGTGCTTTATGTAATACCAGTTATTTGGAAATGTGCATACATCCATCTTAGAAAATAAAATTTTATTTTAATCACAATAGCAGAGCTTAGTCTTAAAAAGCAATGTGGAGATTCCTTCTAGATGAGTAAAATTATTTTAAAAAGCAGAGGATCAATCATACTGGTGTGTTTTATAAGATCATTTAAAAAAAATAATAGTTGGGGCCGGGCGCGGTGGCTCACGCCTGTAATCCCAGCACTTTGGGAGGCCGAGGCGGGCGGATCACAAGGTCAGGAGATCGAGACCATCCTGGCTAACACGGTGAAACCCCGTCTCTACTAAAAATACAAAAAATTAGCCGGGCGTGGTGGCGGGCGCCTGTAGTCCCGGCTAATCAGGAGGCTGAGGCAGGAGAATGGCATGAACCCACGAGGCGGAGTTTGCAGTGAGCCAAGATCGCACCACTGCACTCCAGCCTGGGTGACAGAGCGAGACTCCATCTCAAAAAAATAAATAAATAAATAAAAATAATAGTTGGGTCAAGGAGTGGGTCACCTTATAACTTCTGAGATAGCTTACAGTCTTACTGACATAACTCTATGAAAATATTTTATAGGTTCATGGGAGACATCTTCATTTAGAAAGAATGAAGAATAACTTTGTTGAGTCTATGAGAATAAGCAATTGCTTTGAAAACGTTCCTGGTCAAAAAGTTAAGGGCTCTAAATCAGAAAGTGAGTTAGCTAGGTATTTGGACTGATGACATACCTTCCATGCTTCTGTGGGCTCTGGCTCAGCTTGCTCAGGTGGCTCGTCTTCCTTTTTCACTTCAGCCTTCACTGTTTCCTTCTGTGCTTTAGGGACCACTGTTTTTTTAGCAGAGGCATCTAGGACGCCACCTTCTGCAACCTGACCCTGAGCAATGGCGGGTGCAGAAGTGGGCCGAGGACTTTGGTCTGCCGAATCGACAGCTGCTGCTATGTGAGAAAGGGAAAAGGGAAGCATAAGTAAAGGCCAGAGCTACTGTATTATTTCAAAGTCACCAGGCAAAATAATTGTGAATCCAGGATACACACGAATGTTAGAGTGTGTAGTGGGCTATCACACAGAGGGTAAAAAATAAATCATTAGTGCTCTGCCAGGGAACTGATAGCAACAAGGAAGTTAAATGTACCCTCAGTAGAAAGGCTAAAATGTGTTAATGATCATGTTCCATGAATGCTGAATTCAGGGGAGACAAGATCAAAGAAAAGAAATAGAAAATCCATTTATCTTGTAATTTTAGTTTCAAAAACCTGCAATGTTGTCTATGGCAGGAAAAAAAGGGTTAACTAAATGTGATTTCTTCCATGAGGCCTTTTAAAAATAAAGATGTGTTCATTTTTAGGTTATTTCAGGAACCTAAAAATATATTGTAAGAAAAAAGAATTAAGTCTGATTTCTTCTGTAAGCCTCCTTGGAATGATTACAAAATAACTTGATAAATGGCTCTTCTGGTAAGACATGAACTACTTTCTGATGCTTGTAAGGACAAATATTTGAACCAGATGCTCTCCCTTTTAATAATAAATCATTTGATTAAAATAACACAAATTCAAAATCTTTGACTGTCAGTCCTCAAACCTAAACAAAAATATCTTTTGAGTTCTGTCCTACTATCTCTCAGCCTTACCAATTTGTATTACAGCTCTTATTCTCTAATATGTTTAGGGCAGTGGTTCTCAACTGGAGTAAATTGTCCCCAGAGAATATCTGGCAACGTCCGGAGACATTTTTGGTTGTTGTAACAGAGGAGGGGAGAGACGGGAGGTACTGGCATCCAGTGCATAGAGGCTGAAGTTACTGAGGTTGAGAAACCTTAATTTAGGGGAAAAGTTGTATAGACTGTTTTAGAGAGAATAAACTATACAGACTTATGATAAAATCTTGATCTTTTCAAAGAGCCAATTGTTGTTTTGGAATATTTGGTATCTAAGTTTTAGACAGCTTACTTCAAAACAATCACTCATACTCTTTTTATGGTTTTTATGTTCATTCTTTCAGGGATATAAAACATTTACACTTTGTAATAAAACTTCACTTATCTGACAGTATCTAGGAATGAAAGTGTTTTTGTGCATGATTTAGTATTTCTGATAACATATTGTTATCCTCTTTTGTATTGAGACTTTTTTTTTTTTTTAAGATGGAGTCTCGCCCTGTCGCCTAGGCTGGAGTGCAATGGCATGATCTCGGCTCACTGCAATCTCCGCCTCTCAGGTTCAAGTGATTCTCCTGCCTCAGCCTCCCCAGTAGCTGGGACTACAGGCACATGCCACCATGCCTGGCTAATTTTTTGTATCTTTAGTAGAGATGGGGTTTCACCATGTTGGCCAGGCTGGTCTTGAACTCCTGACCTCAAGTGATCTGCCTGCCTTGGCCTCCCAAAGTCCTGGGATTACAGGCGTGAGCCACCGCTCCCGGCCAAGACTCTTATATTTTAATCAATTTGCATGGAAATCAATAATTTTTATTATAGACTTTCCTGCATTCTTAAACTGACTATAACTGAACATAATTCATGCTGAAATTTTTAGATTTGTAAACTGTAAGGATCAGATAAAGGAATTCCATGAATCTGAACAGATAAAAACTTTAAATTCCCAACTACTTCATACAACAATATTAAGAAAGAAATGCTTGGCCAGGCACGGTGGCTCACACCTGTAATCCCAGCACTTTGGGAGGCCGAGGTGGGCAGATCACCTGAGGTCGGGAGTTCGAGACCAGCCTGGTCAACAAGGTGAAACGTCGTCTCTACTAAAAATACAAAAATTAGCCAAGTGTGGTGGTGGGCGCCTGTAGTCATAGCTACTCGGGAGGCTGAGGCAGGAGAATCACTTGAACCTGAGAGGCAGAGGTTGCAGTGAGCTGAGATTGTGCCACTGCACTCTAGCCTGGGCAACAGAGCCAGACTGTCTCAAAAAAAAAAAGAAAGAAAAGAAAAAGAAAAAGAAAGAAATGCTTATTACTCTGTCATAATTTCCAATGAAAGAACTAATTCCTTAGCAGATATATAGGAAAAACAGCAGAAATTCAAGAATCCCCTTTATCGGCCAGGCGTGGTGGCTCATGCCTATAATCCCAGCACTTTGGGAGGCCAAGGTGGGTGGATCACGAGGTCAGGAGATTGAGGCCATCCTGGCTAACACAGTGAAACCCATCTCTACTAAAAAATACAAAAAATTAGCTGGGCGTGGTGGCGGGCATCTGTAGTCCCAGTTACTTGGGAGGCTGAGGCAGGAGAATGGCCTGAACCCAGGAGGTGGAGCTTGCAGTGAGCCGAGATCGTACCACTGCACTCTAGCCTGGGCAACAGAGCAAGACTCTGTCTCAAAAAAAAAAGGATCTCCTTTATCTTTCCATGAAAAATCTGCGGCCTCTTGCACAGATTGCTACTACTGGATTAGTAGTAATAACTCTGGATTAGCACAGAGCTACTACTAATGGGTGCTTTAAGCAGTCACTGCAAGAATGGCAGATGGCAGACCAAACCTGACAACACAGGGGAATGTGACAAAATATTTTGCTCACAGTTGTGTTTAAGTATCATTATACATGTGTATTCACACCTCCTCTCAAAGAATTAATTCAACTATGCCTGGCATCATAGAAACTTAGCCCATGCTTTCACCATGTGTTATTTTGCCACTTGTCTTTGGTTTCAATCCAGTACTAATATTGCAGAGCCAAATGATTTATGTCTTCAGCATTCCTAGCCTTGGCAATCTGTACTGTATGTGGAAAAGAAGGTATTAGTGTGGAAACTGACAGAAACAGAGTTCACAGATTGGAAAAATAATAACATTACAATAAAAAGCTCTGGCTGTGAAAGGCTGCATGGAACAGAGGCAAAAGCCAAATCACGAGTCTTAGGCCCACACTCAGTCACATATAGTAGTGTGCCCTAAGGCATGGAGCTTAATCTTACAAACTTTAGTTTAATCATCTGTAAAATATGGAAGATATTAACTCTATAATATCATGGTAGTGATCATGGCTTTTTTTAATAGCTTTTTTTGAGATACAATTCACATACCATACAGTTCACTCATTTAAAATATATAATTCAATGCTTTTTAGTATATTCACAGTGTTGGGGGTAGGGATTGCTTTTTAAGATGTGTGGGTCTTCAGTTTTATTAATTCAGCTATTAATATTTATAAGATTTTGGTGCATATATAGACAATACATAACTTTAAAAATCCAGTATCTCCCATATCTGAGGGTCTACATAAAGAAAAATGCTGATGGTGACCCACTAACTTCAATACTATATTGCTCTTGGCTGACAACAGAAACTTAGATAGTTATATACTACAGCAGTAAAGAATAAAATTCAAACCATCAGACTGAGTAAAGGCAAACAACTTCTACTTCTAGCTGTTATTTACTAGCACAATTTCTGCTAGTATGCGGTAGGGTGGTTCTTTTATCAGAGGACCACAAAAATCATTTATGTCCTCTGATACAATGTTTGTTTTTCAAGACAAAAAACAAAAAAATCAGATGATGCTCAGGCCCACTCTAGTGAGATGAGCTATCCAAGAGTGAGGCTTGGGCATGTGTTTTGTTTTAAAGCTCCGAAGGTGATAAGGATGTACACCCCTGGCAAGAATCACTGTAACCACTGCTCGCCGAATGGATGAACTACCTGGTTGTGTGGCCCTTTCTTTTGTGCTCCAGTTTCCTCATGAGTAAAACTGTAATTCCTAAATGTTTTTTCTTATTGACTAAGTTGCTAGTATTAAATAGGAATACATGGAAATGGTTTGAAAAGCAAAAAGTGCAAGAAAAATATAATCTTTGTCATCATTATTAGCTACGCTTGCAACTTACTACTCTATCATAAAACTGGGATCTGAACCAGTTTTGGTACTCCAGCTGGTGAAGCAGATGCTCTAAGCACCACACATAACAGAAGAGGAAGGGAATGCTCATTTTTATCATGAAAATAAGACCCCTTATAAAGCAATTCTTGTAAAAATTTCCCTGATACACCATCTCTAGCTTACAGAGTTATATTAATCTTTTGAAAAGGGAGGGATGACTCAACGGGAAAAAGTATCTTTTAAGGAGCACAGAGAAGTATCTAAGGAAAGGAGGGAAAAATAGTTACACAGACATATTTCCACTTTTTATACTATAGCACAAAGAGAAAAATAAGACATTTAAAAACAGAACTACAAAAAAAAATTGTCCTATTCAGTTTATATGCACTTCAGATACTTAAAAGATAGAACAGTGCCTGGAACATACTAAGTGCTCAAGGAATATTGACTATTAACTTTTATTCTACTCTTTCTAAAAAAAAGAAGTCATCATGGTGAAGAGTAAAAAGCATGGGCCTAGGAGAATTGTCCCGGATTCCCTTCTAATTCTTTCCAACTAGCTATGTAACCTTAGGCAAGTCACTTACATTCTAAGGTTAAGTTGTAAGAAATAATGAACATTAATGAGTATCTAGTTCAAGAAATTTTTTCTTAAAAAGCTGAATAAAAGTGTAAAGAAAATAATAGGCCGGGCGCGGTGGCTCACGCCTGTAATCCCAGCACTTTGGGAGGCTGAGGTGGGTGGATCACCTGAGGTCAGGAGTTCAAGACCAGCCTCAACATGGAGAAACCCCGTCTCTACTAAAAATACAAAATTAGCCGGGCGTGGTGGTGCATGCCTGTAATCCCAGCTACTCGGGAGGCTGAGGCAGGAGAATTGTTTGAACCTGGGAGGCAGAGGTTGCGGTGAGCCGAGATCACGCCATTGCACTCCAGCCTAGGCAACGACAGCAAAACTCCGTCTCAAAAAAAAAAAAAAAAAAAAGATAATAATAAAGATATCAGCTGGCATGAGTTAAAGTATATATAATAGGAAAAAAACAACAAAACCAAAAGTTGGTTCTTTGAAAAACTTAAGACAATTACTTTGTACCCCATAAATATATACAATTATAAATTGTCAGCCAGGCTCGGTGGCTCACTCACGCCCGTAATCCCAGAACTTTGGGAGGCCGAAGCAGGTAGATTACTTGAGGTCAGGAGGTAGAGACCAGCCTGACCAACGTGGTGAAACCTCGTCTCTACTAAAAATACAAAAATTAGCCGGGCATGGTGGCGCATGCCTGTAATCCCAGCTACTTGGGAGGCTGAGGCGGGAGAATCGCTTGAACTCGGGAGGCAGAAGTTGCAGTGAGCCGAGATCACACCATTGCATTCCAGCCTGGGCAACAAGAGTGAAACTCCACCTCAAAAATAAATACATACATACATACATACATACATAAATTGTCAATTTACAATATAAAAAAGAAAAGATTAATAAAATCAATATACCTCTACCAAGGCTATTCGAAACAAAAAGGTACAACTTACCAATATCAGGAATGCAAAAGTGGACCCTGCTATAGTTCTTACAGATATTGAAAAGATACCCAGCTTTATGTAAATATATTTGGAAATTTAGATAAAATGCACATTTCCTAGAAAAACACAACTAGGCCAGGTGCGATGACTCACACCTATAATCCCAGCACTTTGAGAAGCCAAGGTGGGAGGACTGCTTGAGCCCAGGTGTTCAAGATCAGCCTGGGCAACACAGTAAGATCTTGTCTCTACAAAAAAAAAAAAAAAAAAAAAAAAAAATTAGCCAGGCGCGGTAGCGTGAACTTGTGGTACCAGCTACTCAGGACGCTGAGGTGGGAGGATCGTTTGGGCCTGGGAAGTCAAGGCTACAGCAAGCTATGACGGCACTACTGCACTCCAGCCTGAGAGAGCTAAGACTCTCTCTCCAAAAAAAAAGAAAGAAAGAGAAAAGAAACACAATTTATCAAAACTGAAACAAGAACTAGAACATTTTAATAGTCCCTTATCTAATAAAGACACTGAATCTGTAAGTAAAGAACCTCCCACAGTGAGATCTCTAGGACCAGATATGGCTTCATAGGCGAATTCTTCTAAACAGTAACAAAGAAATGACAACAGTCTTTAACAAACTCTTCCAGAGAACAGAAAAAGAAGGAATTCTTCTCAATTTATGAGACCAGCATAAACTCGAAACTAAAACCTGACCACAACATTACAAAAGGAAAATTATAGGCCTATCTCTCTTATGAAAATAGTTGTAGAAATCCTAAAACAATAAAAAAGAAAAGAGTATTACGATCAATTCGAACTTACTCCAAAAATTCTTAGGTCGTTTAAAAATTGAAAGTAAAAATAATATACCACATTAACATAAAAAGGAGAAAAATCATTTTATTATATCAACTGATGAAGTAAAAAGCATTTGATAAAAGTAACACTAATTCACAATTAAAATGTGTAGGAAACTAGAATGACAACTTCCTTGTATGATAAAGAAAATACCATATAAGGAAGCTTGATGAAATACTGAAGCTTTTGCCCTAAAATTGGGAAAGATGACAGTTATTAACGCTTGTATTCAGCATTACATTGGACGTTCTAGCCAGCAACAAAGCAATTAAAGAAATTAAAAATGCGAGATGGAAAGGAAGACATACAACAATCATTATTTTCAGTTGATGTTGAGTACACAATAATGTATACCCCAAATAATCCACAGATAAACCATTAAAATTAATAATAAATTTTTTAGGGCTGGGTGTGGTGGCTCACGCTTGTAATCCCAGCACTTTGGGAGGCCGAGGTGGGTGGATCACGAGGTCAGGAGTTCGAGAACAGCCTGACCAACAGGGTGAAACCTCGTCTCTACTAAAAATACAAAAAATTAGCCGGGCATGGTGGTAGCGCGCACCTGTAATCCCAGCTACTCAGGAGGCTGAGGCAGGAGAATCGCTTGAACCCAGGAGGCAGAGGTTGCAGTGAGCCGAGATAGTGCCACTGCACTCCAGTCTGAGTGACAGAGTGAGACTCCGTCTCAAAAAAAAAAAATTAAATTAAATTTAAAAAAAAATTTTTTTTAGTAAGATTACTGAGTATAAGGTCAAACTAGAAAAATTAATTGTATTTCTATGTACCAAAACAATTGAACAAAAAATAAAAAATTTAGGATACCATTTATTTTATTTTGTTTTATTTTATTTTATTTTAGAGACAGGGTCTCACTCTGTTGCCCAGGCTGCAGTGCAGTGGGACAAGCACAGCTCACTGCAGCCTTAACCTCCTAGGCTGAAGTGATCCTCCTGCCTCAGCCTTCCATGTAGTTGGGACTACAGGTGTGCACTACCATGCTCAGCTAATTTTTTTTTTTTTTTTTTTTTTTTTAGACACAGTGTCTTGCCATGTTGCCCAGGCTGGTCTTGAACTCTCAGACTCAAGCGATCCTCCCACCTTGGCCTCCCAAAGTGCTGGGATTATAGGCATGAGGCACTGCAACCAGCCAAAAACCAAAAGATACCATTTAAGATAGCAAACGATGGCTGGGTGTGGTGGCTCACTCTTGTAATCCTAGCACTTTGGGGAGCCAAGGTGGGAGGATTGCCTGAGCCTGGGAATTTGAGACCAGCCTGGGCAACATTGCAAGACCCTGTCTCTAAAAAAAAAAAATTAGCTGGGTATGGTGGCATGCACCTGTAGTCCTAGCTACTTGGGAGGCTGAGGTGGGAGGATCACCTGGGCCTGGGAGACTGAGGCTGCAGTGACTCGTGATTGCTCCATCGCACTCCAGCCTGGATGACAGAGTGAGACCCTGTCTAATAATATTAATATAAAATAGCAAATGACATCAAATCTGTAAGAATAAATCTAATGAAAGATGCACAAGTTACCTACACCAAAAATCACAAAACATTACTGAGAGAAATTAAAGGAAACCCAAACAAAAGGAGGGTTATAGCATGTTTGTGAATCAGAAGACTCAATATTATAATACCAATTATCTCCAAACTGATCCATATAATCAACTAAATCCCAATAAAAGTATTAAGACTTTTTTAGTGGAAATAGAAAATCTGATTCTACAATATATAAGATAACGCTAAGGGCTAAAAATAGCCAAGATAATCTTAGAGAATATTGTTAGAGAACTTAAACACTTATAAAAGCTAGAATAATTAAGATAGTGTGGTATTGACACAAGGATAGACAAAGATCAATACAAGAGATTAGAGAGACCAGAAATGAACTCCCAAATTTATGGTCACCTGATTTATAACAAAGGTGACATTGGAATGCAGTAGGGAAAGAATGATATTTTATTTTATTTTATTTTATTTTATTTTATTTTATTTTATTTTATTTTATTTTATTGTTATTTTTGAGACGGAGTCTCACTCTGTCATCCAGGCTGGAGTGCAGGCGCGATCTCAGCTCACTGCAACTTCTGCCTCCTGGGGTCAAGCGATTCTCCTGCCTCAGCATCCTGAGTAGCTGGGAGTTCAGGCACGTGCCACCATGCCCAGCTAATTGGCTAAGATTTTTGTATTTTTAGTAGAGACAGGGTTTCAACATGTCAACCTGGTTGGTCTCGAACTCCTGACCTCAAATGATCCACCCGCCTCAGCCTCCCAAAGTGCTGGGATTACAGGTGTGAGCCACCACATCCAGCCAATATTTATTTATTAAATACACTGTAGCAAGAACTGTGGTAATTACCATGACAAGTTAAGACCATACATCTTAAAAAAAATTCAGAATATAAATGTAATAAGGCAGTCAAGATGTGATTTCTGTAAAGCTTTCTAACTTGTTCAAGGTACCAAAGCTCATTAACACTTGACTCTTTGGTTATCTTTGCTATCAGGAAAAGACAATACATCAGGCATAGTATCTATATAACCATGAAACTCCATTTAGCAAGGAAAGCCATGGAACATGCCATCAGACAGACCTGGATTTTTGTCATAGTTTGCAACTTACTGTCTGTGAGATGCTGAACAAGTCACTTAAACTTTCCAACCTCAGTTTTCTCACCTGAAAAATGGGGATAAAAAGATTCCCCACACATAAGGTAAACTAGAAGTAAGGTGATTTACTGGACAAGGAGGGAGATGCCTGATATTGTTATCTGAATATGGCAAAGACATGAAGATTAAATGATTATGCCTCAAACTTAACTTATCCACAGTAGGAGTTTTTATTTTCCATATCCCCAACTCTGCTACTCTCCCAGATTTTCTCATTCTACTAAATGATTAAGCCAAGCAATAAAACTTGAGTTTCTTTTCCTTATCATCTCCAATACTTAATTTGTCAGCAATTCAGTCAGCCCTACCTCCAAATGTATCCCTGACTACTTTTCCCTGTCTTTGTTGCCAACACTCAAGTCCAGGCTGTCCCAGACTCTGCAACAGCCTTCGCCCTGCTTTTCACTGACACTTCAATGGACTATTCAGCTGTCAGCGATCTTTTAAAAATGGGATTCAGATTGCATCACTCCCTCTAATAGCTTCCCAGTGCAAATGAAATACAATCTAAACTCTTTACTGTGACCCACAAGGCCCTATACAATCTGGCTCCCACCTACTTCTCTGACCTCACTTATTTTGTACTCCTCGCCCCTTCATTTTCTGGAATCTAGACCTATGCTGTCTGATATGTGAGCTACACACCACATGTGGCTATTTAAATTGGAATTAAAATTCCGTTCCTCAGGCACATAGCCACATTTCAAGTTCTTAGCGGACAGAAACATATAGCTATTGGCTGCTGAACTGGATATCACAAAATGAAAGATTTCCATCAGCACAGAAAGGTCCATGGGACAGCACTGCTCTAGACACATGGCAAGCTCATTCCTACCTTCAGGACTTTGTACTTGCTACTCCCTCTTCCGCAAGGCTCTTTCCCCAGATTTTGAGATGGCCGGCTCCTTCACATAATTCAGGTCTCAGCTCAAATGAAGCTCCTCAAAGAAGCCTTCTAAATTAGATTGGACCATCCAATCTGAAATACTCCTTAATTTCCCCCATCCCCAGATAGTCTATATCCCTCATCCTGTTTTATTTTCTCCACAGCATTCATCACCATCTGAAATTATTTTGTTTTATTCTTCTCTGTTTCCAATGACAGAATGTAAGCTCCATGAAGGCAGAGACTATGTTTGTGTGCTCACGGCTGTATCTCTAGTGACTGGAATACCATCTGGCCCATAGGAAAAATTGTTGAACAAAGTAATAAATATGTATCTGAAAGAACATGAGTTTTGGAGTTAAACCAACCTGAATTTCACTCTTAGCACTTCCATTTACCAGATGTCATGTCTTATGAAAAGTCATTTTAATCTCCAAGCCTAGTTCATAGTGTTTTCATGAAGATTAAGACAAAGCATGCAACATGCCTTGTATTGTTACTATTAAAACAGCCCCTCAGGAGGTAGAAAAACACCAAAAAAAAAAAAAAAAAAAAAGTTGGGGGGTGTCATGTCTGTAATCTCAGCACTTTGGGAGGCTGAGGCAGGCAGATTACTTGAGGCCAGGAGTTCAAGACTAGCCTAGCCAACATGGTGAAACCCCATCTCCACTAAAAATACAAAAATTAGCCAGGTATGGTGGCACATGCCTGTAATCCCAGCTACTTGGGAGGCTGAGGTACGAGAATCACTTGAATCTTGGAGGCGGAGGTTGCAGTGAGCTGAGACTGTGCCACTGCACTCCAGCTTGGGTGACAGAATGAGGCTCTGTCTCAAAAAAACAAAACAAAACAAAAAAACCAAAAAGCATGACTCACAGTATGGAAGCACAAAAGTCCTACTGCTTAGGTGATCTTTTTTCCAAATGTGGCTGACCCCTTCCTGATTCCTCTAAATTAAGGACATATGCTCTCCTAATGCCTTGTTTCTTCCACTATGATGAATATTATAATATCCTCCATTAGGTTAAGAATTGAATGAGGGCAGGGACTCTCACTATAATATCTCTTGCACCTAGCTCATTACCTAGCACAAGAGATGACTAAACTATGAAACCAAGAGGAACATTGTAAAAATGATCTTTTCACATTCTATTATAAAATTTCCTCACATCATGGAAAGAAATACTTGCTCAATTAGTAGGGAACTTCCAAATGGTGACTATGGCTGCTGTACAATGGTCTACATATCTCATGAGAGGGTCTGCATACATCAACAAACCAGAATATAGTAGCATGGTTCCAGATGATACAAATGTTACAGCCAGAAAAACAGTATCTTAATGATAGCTAACATTTTGTGGGGGGAGCTCATTAAGTGCCAGCCATTGTGCTAAATACCATACATATGCCACCTCATTTATTCCTCATGAAAACTCTTTGAGGTAGTATGATACTATCATCATCTCCATTTTACAAATGATAAAACTGAGGCACAGAGAAATGAAGTAATTTGCCTAGGAACATAGCTCATAAATGCTAGGGTTGATATTGGAATCAGGTCTGTCTGATTCCAGAACGCAAATCCTTAACCTGTTCTATTAATAGATGGTTCTATTAAGATTAGACAATTAGTAAGATCCCTTTCATTTTACCACTGAGCTTCTTTTTTTTTTTTGAGACGGCGTCCCACTCTGCACACTATATATGCACATAACAACATGTATCTTGCTTTTACAGTAGACAGCATAGGCTTGTACACTGGTAACAAATAATAAAGGTAATCAATAATACCCTATTTGGATTATTGCCTTCTGAACTTATATCTTTTACTTTATTTTATTTTGAGACAGAGTCTCACTCTGTTGCCCAGGCTGGAGTACAGAGGTGCCATCTCAGCTCACTGCAACCTCTGCCTCTCAGGTTTAAGCAATTCTCGTGCCTCAGCCTCCTGAGTAGCTGGGATTACAGGCGTGCGCCACCAAGCCCAGCTAATTTTTGTACCTTTAGTAGAGGCAGGGTTGCGCCCTGTTCGCTAGGCTGGTCTTGAACTCCTGACCTCAAGTGATCCTCCTGCCTCGGGCTCCCAAAGTGCTGGGATTACAGGCATGAGCCACCATGCCCGGCCCTTCTGAACATTTATTTATTTATTTATTTATTTATTTAATTTATTTATTTATGAGACACTCTCACTCTGTCTCCCAGGCTGGAGTCCAATGGCGCAATCTTGGCTCACTGCAGCCTCCGCCTCCCGGGTTTAAGCGATTCTCATGCCTCAGCCTCCTGTGTAGCTGGGATTACAGACGTGCGCCACCATGCCCAGCTGATTTTTGTATTTTTACTAGAGACAGGGTTTCACCATGTCAGCCAGGCTGATCTCGAACTTCTGGCCTCATGTGATCCATCCACCTTGGCCTCCCAAAGTGCTGCGATTATAGGTGTGAGCCACCGCACCCAGCCTGAATTTTTATTTATTAGCCACTCTTTTTTTAGTGACATAAGGAACTGAATGTAGCTTATTACCTCGTTTCAGTAATGGGCTCAAATGCTAACTTAGAAGATCCTCCCACAATATATCAATTCAGACAGATCTTCTGTCAGTATATGCAATCACGAAATTTGTGTATTTCCTCCCTATTTTATTTAAACAACATTTGGAGACTCCAACAATGGGATATTGGAGTTTCCTATCCATAATTGCCACGTGGCAAACTTCTTTTTAAATTATTCTTGTATGGCTGGGCATGGTGGATCACACCCATAATCTCAGCACTTTGGGAGGCCGAGGTGGGTAGATAACCTGAGGTCAGGAGTTTGAGACCAGCCTGGCGAACATAGTGAAACCCTGTCTCTACTAAAAATACAAAAATTAGCCAGGAATGGTGGCACACGCCTGTAATCACAGCTACTCGGGAGACTGAGGCAGGAGAATCACTTGAACCTTGGTAGGCAGAGGTTGCAGTGGGCCGAGGTTGAGTCACTGCACTCCAGCCTGGGCCACAGAGTGGGACTCCATCTCAAAAAATAAAAAAATTAAGAAAAAAAAAAGATTGTTGTAGTAAGGCAGACCCTTTTCCTCTTTTCTACTATAGAAAATAGCTATTATTTATTTATTTATTTTTTAGAGACAGAGTCTCACTTTGTGGCCTAGGCTGGAGTACAGAGGTGCACACTGCAGCCTCCACCTCCTGGGCTCAAGCTATCCTCCTGCCTCAGCCTCCTGTGTTACCAGGACTGCAGAAAAATATTAGCTATTTTTAAATGCTAAGAGGCCTTCAGTTCAGCATACTACATTAGATTTTTACTCTCTGGTAGAGATTCTGATAGATTTAGATTTATAATTCTAATTCTGGTACTGTTTGATCCACCACTACCTAGCAGTGGAACCATGATCTAGTCACTACTCTCGGAATCTCAATTTTCCTTTTCTTAAGATGATTCTATTAAGATTAGACAATTAGTAAGATCCCTTTCATTTTACCACTGAGCTTCTTTTTTTTTTGAGACAGAGTCCCACTCTGTCAGCCAGGCTGGAGTGCAACGGCATGATCTCGGCTCACTACAACCTCTACCCCCTGGGTTCAAGCAATTCTCCTGTCTCAGCCTCCCAAGTAGCTGGGATTACAGGCATATGCCGCCACGCCCAGCTAATTTTTTGTATTTTTAGTAGAGATGGGGTTTCACTGTGTTGCCCAGGCTGGTCTCAAACTCCTGAGCTCAGGCAATCCACCTGCCCTGGCCTCCCAAAGTGCTAGGATTACAGGTGTAAGCCACTGCACCAGGCCCAACCCTGAGCTTCTTTAATTTGGTTCTCTTATAGATAATTGCACTTCCTTTATCTTTCCAAATGAATTATGATCACAAGAAATCATTAATATTCAATACAAACCTCCATCGAGGCTCCGGGACGCCCGTTTACTTGCTGTACGCTCAAAGTGTGGGGCAGGCCTGTCAATTAGAGCACTAGCTTGCCTGGTCTGAGCTTGAGTCCGGCCACTGTATCGAAATTTGGATCCTAGCGCAAGAAATTTGCTTTTGGGAATGGTGTCTGTAGATGTCAATCTGAGGGGAAAATCGTAATAGTCATATTATTATATATTCATCTTATTATTCTAAAACTGTAAAATTAAAAACAAAATCAAGAATAAAAAAGTTTCACAATTCTCAGGGTTTCCATATAGTTACTAAGAAATTTTCAATCAAGTAATCATTATTTTAGTTCTTTGTCATTTCTCAAAGCAACCAGTTGGGACCTATATTAATTCTATTTATAGCTCTATAGAAAGGGCCTCACAGTTTTCAAAATGTTTTTACAGCACTGCAGTATTTTTACTACATCCTTGTAATGTTTTCCCCATTTTATAGATATAGGAAACTGAACCTCAAAAAAGAAGTTACTTAAGGTCACACAGCTGTTAGGACATTGGGCAGTAACAAAGTCGAAGCCCAGAGCTCTTTTTCCACTCTCCTGGAATGACAGTTTTGTCAAATGCACTCCAAACTCAATTAATGCCTGGTAATCTATTTAACAGGTTATTTGGTGTATTTTTAAACTCAGTTGGGAACCCCATCTTTTTCCTATATGGTACTCTATGTACTCTTTGTACCATACTGAATTAAAACAATCTATTTCTATGCTGGTCTCCCCTATAAGACTGAATTCTCTAGGAGTAAAGAACAAAGACCATGGCTTATTCATCTTTGTGTTTTTGCTTCTGGCATAGTGCCTGGCATAAATATGATATCCAATAAATATTTGTTGAATAAGTACATAAATTACTACATCAAATACTACCAAAAAGAGAGTACTTTTCCCTTTGAGGTAATTGATTTCAATTCAGCAAACATATACTTTTATGTAAGGGAGCATTACATTTTAAGGCATTCTCTTATTTTGATGCAATGGATTTAAATATGCCATCCTACAAGTAAGTATACTGGCTGCAGCTGAAATCTATACCACAGTTATTAGACATTCGAAAATCACTTTTTTACTCCTCCTTGCTCTTTTTAAAAAATTCTACTTTTGTGGTTTGATTTTAAAGAAGGAGAGATGATGAAAGCATAAATAAATGTGTTAATGCCAATAATTAAGATTCTTTAATTGGGTGTAAAATGTACCCTCATGTTTTATTTTGAAATAATTGAAATATTAATTTCCTTGAATTTTCTTCTCGTTGACTGTGCTATAGTGCTATTATATGAAAATATAAATGGAAAAGATATCAGGATTATCTCTCTCTTTCTCTTAAAGAATCAAGTTTATTTATGAATGAAATGACGTGAGGCCTGGGATTTGCTTCAAAATAATCTTGGAAGTAGGGGGAAGGAGTGGATAGGGATATAGAAGAAACAAGATTGGCTTTGGGGTGATAATTATTGAAGCTGGGTGATAAGTACAAGGGGATTTTATTGTACTGTTGCTACATATGAAATTTTCCATAATAAAGAAACGTTCTTAAAAAGGCAAACTGGGCCGAGTGCAGTGGCTCACGCCTGTAATCACAGCACTTTGAGAGGCCAAGGCGAGTGGATCACTTGTCAGGAGTTCGAGACCAGCCTGGTCAATATGGTGAAACCCGGTCTCTACTAAAAATTTAAAAATTAGCTGGGCATGGTAGTATGCACCTATAGTCCCAGCTACTTGGGAGGTTGAGGCATTGCACCACTGCACTACAGCCTGGGCAACAGAGTGAGACTCTGTCTCAAAAAAAAAAAAAGGCAAACTGATAAATAGCCAACTTTCCTTTCAATACAAGTAATTACTTGTCTAAGGTCTGTCTTCTCTACTAGACTGGGTGTTCCACCAGGAAAGAGACTAGAACTATCTTGTGGTATATTCCCAATGCCTAACATGGTGCATACAAGAAGGGTAAGCACATAGAAAATGCTTGGTAAACGAATTCAAGGGGTTAATAATATGGCCTCTTGGCACAGTGGCTCACACCTGTAATCCCAGCACTCTGGGAGGCCGAGGCGAGCAGATCACTTGAGGTCAGGAGTTCGAGACCAGCCTGGTCAACGTAGTGAAACTCCATCTCTACTAAAAATACAAAAAATAGCCAGGCGTGATGTTGGGCATCTGTAATCCCAGCTACTTGGGAGGCTGAGGCAGGAGAATCACTGGAACCCAGGAGCAGTGAGCCAGGATCACAGACTGCACTCCAGCCTGGCAACAGAGCAAGACTCCATCACAAACAAACAAACAGCAGAGGAAATACTTTCTTCTGTCTTCTGATTATCGGGTACTATTGGACTTCAAATATGGTTCTGTGTGCTCCCTTTCTGGGTTTCATTAGAGCGAAGCTAACAATCAGCTTCAGGGTTGGCCAGGCACGGTGGCTCATACCTGTAATCCCAGCACTTTGGGAGGCCGAGGTGGGCAGATCATGAGGTCAGGAGATCGAGATCATCCTGGCTAACACAGTGAAACCTCGTCTCTACTAAAAATACAAAAACAAAAACTAGCTAGGTATGGTGGTGTGCACCTGTAATCCCAGCTGCTCAGGAGGCTGGGGCAGGAGAATTGCTTGAACCCAGGAGTAGGAGTTTGCAGTGAGCCGAGATCCGCCACTGCACTCCAGCCTGGGCGACAGAGCGAGACTCTGTCTCGAAAAAAAAAAAAAAAATCAGCTTCACATCTTTAACCTTATAGTATAAAAGCTCCACAAAAAGTAGTCAAGCATTGCTTAGAGAAATTCCATGTGGAAAAAAAAATTAGCAAAAACAAAAAAATAAAAATTCCGTCCGGGCACGGTGGTTCACGCCTGTAATCCCAGCACATTGGGAGGCCAAGGCAAGTGGATCACCTGAGGTCAGGAGTTTGAGACCACCCTGACCAACATAGTGAAAGCGTGTCTCTATTAAAAATACAAAAAATTAGCTGGGCATGATGGCGGGTGCCTGTAATCCCAGCTACTTAGGAGGCTGAGGCAGGAGAATCACTTGAACCCGGGAGGCGGAGGTTGCAGTGAGCCGAGATCGCGCCACTGCACTCCAGCCTGGGCAACAAGAGCGAAACTCCGTCTCAAAAAAAAAAAAAAAAAAATCACACGTGAAGGTAAGTGAGGGTAACTCCCCTTAATCGGACTGACTTTAGCTACAATTAATGCAATCCCAGAGTCCCTGGTAAATACAGGTTCCCATTCCTTACTCCTCTCTTCCTTCTACCATACACAGACAGGTGCTTTGGAAATGTTGAGGCATACTTTTCAACACAAAGGGAGAGAAATGGATTCATTTTGTCTTGCTTAAGATGATCTCACCTGAGCTAAATAAAAGAGTGCCAGTCATACAATGAAAGGAATTTTAATAGCAGGCTTAAAATAGAAACGTTATAAATAATTTATCCTTGAAAAATACTTAAGTGAGAATAATACCTGAAAAACGTGTGATGTTCTACACAGACTTTCCATAATTTCTTAGCTGCTCGGTAACTGGGAAGTTTGAATCCGATGGTACTTTCATACTGCTCTTGCTACAAAAACACAAATAAACATGAGACATGAAGTATTACATGTGATACAGTACCAGATTACAGTGATACAGTACCAGAGAAATATGGTGCCACAGAAGAGGCCATTGTTACCAATTTAAGGACATAAAATGTCATTTGGAATTTTTTCCTACTTACTGAAAGAAATTCACTCACTGAGGGTGGCTTTTTCCAAAGCAAGAAAGCCAGGGAATGCATCTCATATAATTTAAGCTTTTTTTTTTTTTTTCCAGAAAACACACACATTCATTATACATTTTTCTGAGACACAATTAAGTCACCTCTTGATTGTCCAGACACTGCTTTTCCTTAGTCACTATCTGCATTTGGGACACTGTTCAATGAACAGGGAATGGGATATTGACCAAGTCCTCCAATCAATCAATATTATTATGCAATAGAAATTAGTAATAGGAGCTAAAGATTTTAGTTAAAGCCAGATTTTTAAATCAATTTTTTAAATTGACAAAAATTGTACATACTTATCATCTACAACATGTTGTTTTGAAATATGTATACCTGCCAGGCGCGGTGGCTTACGCCTGTAATCCCAGCACTTTGGGAGGCCGAGGTGGGCAGATCACAAGGTCAGGAGTTCAAGACCAGCCTGACCAACATGCTGAAACCTCATTTCTACTAAAAATACAAAAAAAATTAGCCGGGCATGGTGGCACGCGCCTGTAATTCCAGCTACTCAGGAGGCTGAGGTAGGAGAATCACTTGAACCTGAGAGGTGGAGGTTGCGGTGAGCTGAGATGGCGCCACTGCACTCCAGCCTGGGTGACAAAGCGAGACTCCTTCTTC
The DNA here is from genome assembly GCF_029289425.2 of Pan paniscus. NCBI lineage: Eukaryota > Metazoa > Chordata > Mammalia > Primates > Hominidae > Pan > Pan paniscus. The sequence continues at coordinate 197,808,243 of NC_073249.2, forward strand.
CAAAAAAAAAAAAAAAAACAACAAACAAACAAACCCAAGAAACATGTATACATTGTGAAATGGCTAAATTGAGCTGATTAACATATGTATTACCTGACACACTTATTATTTTTTTGTGGTGAGAAAACTTAAAATCTAGTCTCTTAGCAATTTTTCAAGAGAACAATACATTGTTATTAATGATAGTCACCATGTTGTACAATAGATCTCTTGAACTTATTCCTCAGATTCTTGAATCATTAAATATTTCTTTTTTCCTTTGATTGATCATTAATTTATCTAGATTCCTCTTATACTGAAGCAAAACATATTCTGCCAGGGTTACTAGAAACACTGTCCTGCTGACCTCTTGCCTCTTTATTTCTACTTTAAGCATATTTTATAAGATGGAAAGGAAACTGACATTTATTTTGAGTGCCTACTATTGCCAGTAACACTATGATTAGATAATATCATCTATATTTTTAGACATGAAGAAACTGAGGTCAGAGAAGTTATTTGCTCAGACTGACAGCTATGAAATGACAGAACCAGATTTTTACCCTCTTCACCATACTATGCCACTGCTAAATCATCTACTGCTGCCACAATACTTTTTCTCAAAATCCTGTTGTTCCTGATTGCCTTCTAAATAAGAATTCTACATTTTTAGAAGCTAAGGATTTCCCATTTTCATATTAATGTGTGTGAGGGATGAGATTCTAATTTGCTGTTATATTCCTAGTCCCTAGAATAGTGTCCAACACAGGAAAGCTCTCAATAAATATTTGTTGATTGAATAACTCTTGAATTTGAAATTTTAAGGGAAGACACTGACTGCTCTGTGCTAGGCATAGGTAAAATAATTATGGTACAAAATAAATGCTTCTATGGTAATCCCTATCCAAGATTTTTAAGGCTCCACATCCAGAATTTGCAGGCACAAATAATTAGCCATTATTCACCAGCAGATGGTGATATATACACACAAAAGCCACCTTAGGTTAGTAACATTTCCTATATAGAACTTACACAGCTGTCATCTCATTTGATCTTCAAATAACTATGATGGAGAAGGTATTATCCTGCCCAAATGATAAGGAAGCTGAGCCTTAGATTTGTCCAGGTCTTTTGCTTAGTATGTGGCAGAAAAGAAGTCAGAACTTTTTTAAAAACTTTAATTCCTACTTAAACAATTTTATGCTATTCCATAATGGCTCTTCAATACAAAAGTTAAATTTGGCCAGCATTAGTACATCCCAAAACCAACTAATAAATGAATTAACTGGTACAAAGTTGAACATCCAACTCTTATTAAAAATCTAGAACTTGGCCCTAGAACTCACTCTCAGTAACCACGAGAAGCTATGCATACAAATAAATTTTAATTATATGAGATAAGGGATTGGTGATGCCAAACATGAGTAATTTATCCCTATAAATAATTTTAAAATCTCATGCTACTCAATTTAAAAATATTTTTCCATTAAGTTTTTGCTTGGAGTAAACAAGGAACAAATGTATCAGTCCAAGTTTAACTTTTTGCAATGGTATATTTACTTACAAAAAGTGAAATGTCCAGAAGACCAGTAGGAAAAGAAGTAGCATCACAGGACTGATCAACTTAGAAAACGGAATTATCAGCCCTTCAATAGTTAACTATAGAGAGACTTCTCAGATGACTTAATAAGGAAAATGGAAATGTAGATATTTCAGATACAGACTGTGTCTGGTTTGGGAGGAAGGAAATATAAATTCTGTACCTCTCCAGGCCGAATCTTGATGAAAAAGCTACTACGTTTATAAGAAATCTTCAGCACTTTGGGCCAAGGGAAGCGGTTAATTCTCAGCTTATCTTTGTAAACCAGAAGGCCACTAGAGCAGACACCTAGGATGATATCTACTCCTTCCAAGTCCTGAAAAAGAAAAATGTTAGTATTTCAGTCTGGAGCAAAGTACTCAATACACTGTTGACTATTACTAGATAATCTGAAGATAACAACCAAAAACAGTTACAAAACATACAATGAAAAATAAAGCTCAGCCTAACAGTTATAATTTATGGACCTATTATGTTTAAATCAGCAGTCATGACTTCCTGGAGAGCAGGGCTTAGAGCTACGTATACTACCAAATATACACGCACAATTATTAATTCTTGTTTTTTTATGATAAAGTGTTAACAGCTCCAGAAATGATGTTAAATGTAGGAGTTGACTCTATTCCTATATAAACTCAGCATAAGACAATCTTAGGTTCTTAAAATTGATGTTTTAAGTATATTAAATTAAAAATATGATCCCTAAGTCAAGAAGTTACATTAAGGCACAATGAAATCATATTTATATGCCTCTTTATTAAAGACAACTTTAAAAAATTAAATATGTAATATTAATCATCTATGTCTATAATTCAAAGAAAATAAATTTCACCTAAGTTAGTCCCTACAGCTAACAGTTTGTTTAGCTAAGTAATCAAAACACAAAGTTAAATGCTTCTTGACTACTCTTTCCCCCAAAATGAGTATAGAGAAATATATTAGTGCCTACACGTGTTATAACAGAGAAGCAGGAATTACATACAGTTCCAATTCAGTGACTATGTAACTGAGAATTTCCCAGAAGATGCCCTCTTAAATTTTTAAAGCTTGTGGGTATAACTACATTTCACTTTGGAGAAACAATTTGCTTTACAATATTTGGGAAGGGAACATGCTGCCTGACTCCATCAATACCTGAATTGACACCAGCTTCCAGCAGGAATTGTGAAGCAAAATCTAACCATTTCAGTTTTAGAAACATACCTAATCTGAAGTACTGATCTTCCTACAATATACTTTAGAGATTCATAGAAGTTGTAGTACCCAGCCCAAAATAATCCAGAACAACTTTTTTCTTTTTTTTTTTTTTTTTAAGACAGAGTCTCAACTGTCACCCAGGCTGGAGTGCAGTGGTGCAATCTAGGCTCACTGCAGCCTCTACCTCCTGGGCTCAAGCAATCCTCCCACCTCAGCCTCCTGAGTAGCTGGGACCACCAAAGGCACGTGCCACTGACTAATTTTTTGTATTTTCTGTGGAGACGGGATTTCACCATGTTCCCCAGTCTGGTCTTGAATTCCTGAGCTTGAGCGATCGGCCGCCTCAGCCTCCCAAATTGTTGGGATTACAGGTGTGAGCCACCACGCCTGGCACTGAACCTCCCCAGCAACTTTAGTAGCTGAAGACGAGAGAAGTAAGGAGACTTTCCTTAAGGATTCATTCTGTTAGGCTGTATTAGGTAGAACTAGGATTAAAGCTCAAGTTTCCAGGGCCCTACCCAAGTGGTTTTTGAATGAGCCACTGTGGTTCATTCAGTGTGCATCAGAACAACCTGGAGAACTTAAAATGGATTGCTGAGCTCCACCTCCAGAGAGTCTAACTCAGCAGGCCTGGGATGGGGCCTGAAATGTGCATTTCTAACAAGTTCCTAGGTGATGTTAAATGTTGCTGGCTCAGACACCATACTTTGAGAACCACTACTCTAGGCCAGTGGTTCTCAGATTCAGGCATGAATTAGAATCATTTGGGTGCTCATTAAACCAAGAGATTCTAGAACCTCGCCTCCAAATTAATTCCATACATCTGAGAGAAGCTCAGGGATCTACATATCTAATGAACATCCTCAGTGATTCGATGTAGGTGATGCTGGCTGTGAAACAGGCCTTGCTGCCCACTGCTCTATATTTTCAAATGTTACTGCATGTTAGGAAAATCAATTTCTTTTTCTCTAGGGGCTATCTTTTGATCTTAACAGTAGCTTGGATATGAAACTTTATTCTGAGGGTGGAATTGCTATGGGGCAAATTCAATTGATACAGTTGACTGATTTAACTGATACACTTAAAATGCTAACAAGAGGCCGGGCGAGGTGGCTCACGCCTGTAATCCCAGCACTTTGGGAGGCCGAGGCGGGCGGATCACGAGGTCAGGAGATCGAGACCACGGTGAAACCCCGTCTCTACTAAAAATACAAAAATTAGCCAGGCGTGGTAGCTGGCGCCTGTAGTCCCAGCTACTCAGGAGGCTGAGGCAGGAGAATGGCGTGAAGCTGGGAGGCGGAGCTTGCAGTGAGCCGAGATCACGCCACTGCACTCCAGCCTGGGCGACAGAGCAAGGCTCCATCTCAAACAAAACAAAACAAAACAAAAAAAAGCTAACAAGAAGTACTATTTCTCTCTCTTTTTTTTTTGAGACGGGGTCTTGCTCTGTCGCCAGGGCTGGAGTGCAGTGGCACAATCAGGGCTCACTGTACGCTCGATCTCCTGGACTCAAGTGATCCTCCCGCCTCAGCCTCCCCAGTAGCTGGGACTACAGGCATGAGCTGCTGTGCCCAGTCTACTATCTCTTTTGAATGTTTTAAAATACCCCAGATGTTGTCAAAAAGTATTATATGACACAGATGTGATACATACATAACAGACATGTATCATATAATGTCTTCCACATGCATATTAATAAAGGGCAAAGTTATCATTACCTTTGCTTTATGAAGATCAACTCCATACATAGACAACTTTTTGGCATTCTCAAGAAACTCCAAGTCAGCCTGAGCTGGAGTCATGGACCTTTGATAGAATAAAAACATAAAATTCTTTCAGTGTTATAGTGTCATCATTTACAGTAACATTTATATATTCACTGTATTTTAAACACATGAACATATACATACCACTATATTAAGATATATTTCCTAGTCCTGAAAGTAGGTTATTATGGAACAGAAACCATCACTGCCTGTATCTAAATAATTAAAATATACCTTAGAAAAAGACAATGTGAGCAAACAAAAAGTCACCAAAAAGCTACAAAAAAAATTTTTTTAATCCTACTAAACAATTTCCTTAAAGCTATTTCATCTATCATTAGTTCTGCCCCCTTCTCTTCACTCTTTTTCTCCAACATACATAAGCTCCTCCCGCTAATTTTTCTTGCCAAGGAGATGACCAAATTAAATCCTCAGAGGGCATGGTGTAGTTTACAATATCCTCTTATAGCTGCCTTTTTCTCTCCATACCCCTGAATTGAGTTATGGAAATTAAACAAGAGGGCAGCTGATGTTACTTAACTGAGGACTCTTAATCGGGGCAGGCTTGATGAAAAGAAAATTTCTGGTAACAGATGGTGTCCTGCCCACTGATATAAACAAAATAAACTGGTTCACAGAAGCACATAGATAATGGGGCTGTTTTCTCTGTTATTAATATGTCTTCATTACCAGGCATATAATGAATTAGATTTGTTTGAAAACAGTCAGTCTCACTGTCTAAACACTCGCTGTGACAGTCTTTTCTTCTCCTCTATAAATTTCCCCTCTTTTGAAAAGTGTTCATGAGCTGTTATATAGAGCTTTCAAAGACAAAAATATCACTCCTAATGCTGCACAATTCAGACCAATCAAGTATAACTTAACAGTAACAATAATGCAGCCACATCCCCAAGGAAAAAACAGTAAACGCCAGTTTCCCATAAGACTGCCTCAAGCTACAGAAAGCTGCAGAGGTCTCTTCATTTCACAAGGAAAAGTCTCTTCCAAATCCATCTGTCTTTACCCTAATTAAAAGGACAAAGGATTCCTTGGAACAACCACCACCAAAACATGTATATAACAGGAGACAGGGTGCAGATTTGCTACTGATTTAGCCTTCATGAACAAACTTATTTTCACAAGCACTGAAGCATCACACCTAATTCTATTTATTAATGAACCTGAAATTGAAGATTAAAAAAAGGAGAATGGGAAAATTAGCCCCTTATGCAAGTCTGTATATTCAAGTCATTAAAAACATTTCAGGAAAGTTTTGTAGTTTTTAATTTTTTTCCATCTAAGTTACATTTTTTTCTAGTTAACATTACTCCTATTTTATGTTTCTGTTGTTGTTACTATTATTGACGAGATGAATTTTAGAATTTTTTTTTTTTTTTGAGACAGGGTCTCACTCTGTCACCCAGGGTGCAGTGCAATGGTGCAAACACAGCTCACTGCAACCTCCACTTCCCAGGCTCAAGTGATCTTCCCACCTCAGACTCCTGAGTAGCTGGGTCTACAGGTGCATGCCACCATGTCCAGCTAGTTTTCTTATTTTTTGTACAGAGGGGGTCTCAGTATGTTGCCCAGGCTGATCTTGAACTCCTAGGCTCAAGCCATCCTCCAGCCTCAGCCTTCCAAAGTGGTGGGATTACAAGCGTGAGCCACCACTCCCGCGGAATTTTAGGATTTTGAAGCTGGAAAGGAGCTTGAAGTTTAAAGAGTACAATAATTTCATTTTGCTGTTGAAGAAACAGGTTCTCAGGGATCACATTACCACAGGCAAGTTAGGACCCTTAGTTGAGACAGCAGACTTAAGTCAAAACTCAAGTCACAATACTTGGGCTGGAATCCAGGCTTCAGTACTTGTAAGTGGCCAGCCAGTGTCTCCCTCCATCTCCTCTATAAAACGAGAATCATAATAATGTGTATTTCTAGATACTAGGATAGGCAATGACTTTTTTGTTTTTGCTGAATGAATGAATGTTACTATTGGGATCGAAATGAGATAATGGTTGTAAAACTGCTTTATAGACATGAATAGTTATTATTGCAGCCTTAGCTTTCTGATAGTCCAGTGGTTCATCTACACACAAATCATAAAATTAAGAGACACAATTTGGATCACTTGAATTTGAAGACAAATTTTAAAACATTAAGTAAAGCAATTATGATAAAATCTTCCCTATACTCACTCCTCCTACCCTACCCTAAGGGACATTAATAGGGTCAATCAATTTGAATACAGATTTAAATTTCACAGTATGTAGTTACATGCTTCTATAAATAAGCATGCTTTAAAAAATAAGGAGAGATCAGGCCTGGCGTGGTGGCTCACGTCTGTAATCCCAGCACTTTGGGAGGCCGAGGCAGGCGGATCACCTGCGGTAGGGAGTTCAAGACCAGTCTGACCAACACAGAGAAACCCCGTCTCTACTAAAAATACAAAATTAGCTGGGCGTGGTGGCGCATGCCTGTGATCTCAGCTACTCAGGAGGCTGAGGCAGGAGAATCACTTGAACCTGGGAGGCAGAGGTTGTGGTGAGCCGAGATTGCGTCATTGCACTCCAGCCTGGGCAACAAGAGCGAAACTCCATCTCACAAATAAATAAATAAGGGGAGATCTTTAAAACTTGTTAGTTGAAAATAATATTTATATTTGAAGTTTGGCTGATGTTTGCATTTAAAATTTTTTACCTAATTTTTTAGCCAGGCTCAGTGGCACGCACCTATAGTCCTAGCTACTCTGGAGGCTGAGACAGGAGGATTGCTTGAGTCTATGAGCCTAGGCGACATAGAGAGACCTTGTCTCAGCCAGGCACGGTGGCTCATGCCTATAATCCCAGCACTTTGGGAGGCCGAGGTGGGCGGATCACCTGAGGTTGGGAGTTTGAGACCAGCCTGACCAACATGGAGAAACCCCATCTCTACTAAAAGTACAAAATTAGCCGGGCGTGGTGGCACATGCCTGTAATCCCAGCTACTTCGGAGGCTGAGGCAGGAGAATCGCTTGAACCTGGGAGGCAGAGGTTTCGGTGAGCCGAGATTGCGCCACTGCACTCCAGCCTGGGCAACGAATGAAACTCCATCTCAAAAAAAAAAAAATGTTGAGAGACCTTGTCTCTAAAAAAAGAAAAAGAATAATTTTAGCTGGGTGCAGTAACCTGTAGTCACAGCTACTTGGGAGGCTGAGGCAGGTAGATTGCTTGAGTTTAAGGCTGTAAGTGAGTTACAATCACACCTGTAAATAGCACTGCACTTCAGGTTGTTCAGGTTGCACAACATAACAAGGTCCCTTTACAATTCTTAAAAAAATATAATTCTAACTTAAGAATTTTTTTTTTTTTTTTTGAGATGGAGTCTCACTCCGTTGCCCAGGCTGGAGTACAGTGGTGTGATCTCGGCTAACTGCAACCTCTGCCTCCTGGGTTCAAGTGATTTTTCTGCCTCAGCCTCCCAAGTAGCTGGAACTACAGGCACCCGCCACCATGCCTGGCTAATTTTTGTATTTTTAGTAGAGATAGGGTTTCACCATATTGGCCAGGCTGATCTCAAACTCCTGACCTCGTGATCTGCCCAACTCAGCCTCCCAAAGTGCTGGGATTAAAGGTGTGAGCCAAAAAAAAATTTTTTTAAGAGACAAGGTCTTGCTCTGTCACCCAGACTGGAGTGCAGTGGCACCATCATGGTTCACTGCAGCCTTGACCTCCCAGGTTCAAGTGAACTCTTGGGCTCAAGCAGTCAGCCCACCTCAGCCTCCGAAAGTGCTGGAATTACAGGCATGAGCCACCATGCCCAGCCTTAAAATTTCAATTTATTTATTTATGTCAGTATGGACTCATGAATTTTCATTTTATTCAATGCAGTATATCGATTATTTTCCTTATCTATTTTGATGCTTAAATTGCCCCAGATTTGGTAGTGGGAACCTCTCCAAGCTGGATTCTGTGTCCTTCTGACCATTTCCCATCATTCTTCCAGTACTTCCTTCTGACACAATGTAGAGTTAGAGTATGTATCTGTGTATGTATCTACCTTTTTACATCTATATTTCTATATCTACCTATCTATATATTGGAAACCACAAGTTCACACTGAAGCCTCCAGTTTTAACGCAATATCCTAACAGGGTTCATTTTAGTTTCTCCCTTTCCATAATTTGTGTCTCACTTTACTGACAGTGAGAAACCTGGCTCCCATTACCCTGAATACATTGACTAATTTGATCAATCCCTCTGTATAATCATATAATCTCTCATTGCAGCCACAAACCCCTACTGTATGTGGATGTCCTCCTCACTCTACTTGAACCCTGAATTCCCCATTCTGGGCTACTCAGCACACGTGGATGTCCTCCTTACCTCACCAGGGTTCTGACTGCTGGTGTGGGACCATCTCTTCACCCTGCTTAGGCTTTGACACTGTGCATCAAGCACCACCCTGTATGGATGCCCTCCACATCCTGTGTAGGCTTTTCCCCCACATGGATGCCCTTCTTGCTCTGCTTGGCTTCTGAAACCCACCACCAGGTGCCCACACATGACTACCATCCTCATCCACTTGAGCTCTGACTCTTCATGCCAGGCTGCCCTCCAACCCACGGACCCACTCCTCACTCTGCTTAGGCCTCAATATCCCAAGCCAGACTGCCCCTCTGCACGGATGACTACCTTGCTCTGCCCCACCTAATGTTGCCAGAAAGCTTTATCTGATTATAAAAATCATACACATTCACTGTATACAATTTGGAAAATATCATTAAAAGCATAGAAAAGAAAATATATAATCTTACCACCCACAGACATCTGTGCATGTTAACACAACACATATATTTGAAAGATTAATATCATAAAATAAATTATTTTTTGCCTTAAATTTTAATGATCAAGGTTTTCCCTAAAATTTCCAAGACCTTTGAAAGTCATAACAAACCAGCTGGGAAGAGATTAGATACCTCTAAACCATTAAAAGTACTGTCTTGAATTTTTTCAGTACCACCTAATAATTTACTACTTGTAAGTACTGCAGCTTACAAAAGTACCTGACCAGGAAGCTCCGGCACTGGTTAAAGCTCATTAAAAAGAGAAGTTACAATAAAGTTTCCCTGCATTTATTTCAAGCAAGTGCAATCAGGATAGAGCTATTCGGTGTGTTCCAGTGTTATGTGACCCCTTTTTAATAATGTTTGTTATATCTCCTAATTAAGGATTGTGATTTCAAAGAATTAAGTGGGGGACAATAGACAAGTTTACATACCTTCCTAATACCCATAAATGGAGGGCAATTAATTTTAAAGCTTGATTTGCTAGTGTAAATTTAAAGTGTTAATTATAGCTTTAAAATCCCAGTCTGGGCAAAGGGCCACTACTAAGGATTCCATTTATGCAGGCTGTCTTCTATCTGAGAAGTGCTTGTACTGCACTTTCCAATGCATAGTAAAATGCATATGCCTCAGCGGAAGTTTCTTTGGATTAGTTAAAATGCCATGTTGTTGGACATAATTAAATTGTTCCTTTGGGTTTGTGAGGGTTGCAAATCTTTCCAAAAAGGAGCAAGTAAATTCCAAGATGACAGACTCCTAAATGTTCTGGTCACGGCGATCCATTATTGCTCAACTTCTACCACATCTCTAACAGCACATCAGCTGAACTATATCCATTTGTCCCTTGAGATTGTTTCACCTAATCGGGTTTACATTCTGATAAAGGTTAAAACTAGTTCTCCAAACCAAGACACATACATTCATCACTTGTGAAGTGAGGATAAGAATTTTTTTTATTTATATTTATTTATATTTTTTATTTATTTATTTTTTGAGATGGAGTCTCGCTCTGTCGCCCAGCTGGGGTGCAGTGGTGCAATCTCGGCTCACTGCAACCTCCGCCCCTCCAGGTTTAAGCAATTCTCTGCCTCAGCCTCCGGAGTAGCTGGGATTACAGGCGTGTGCCACCAAGCCCGGCTAATTTTTTGTATTTTTAGTAGAGACAGGGTTTCACCATCTTGACCAGGCTGGTCTTGAACTCCTGACCTCGTGATCCACCTGCCTCAGCCTCCCAAAGTGCTGGGATTACAGGTGTGAGCCACCACGCTCAGCCTTTAATTTATTTATTTTTAGATGAAGTCTTGCTTTGTCACCCAGGCTAGAGTGCAGTGGCATGATCTCGGCTCACTGCAACCTCCGCCTCCTGGGTTCAAGCAGTTCTCCTGCCTCAGCCTCCAGAGTAGTTGGGACTACAGGTGCATGCCACCATGCCCAGCTAATTTTTGTATTTTCGGTAGAGATGGGGTTTCACCATGTTGGCTAGGATGGTCTCAATCTCTTGACCTCGTGATCCACCTGCCTTGGCCTCCCAAAATGCTGGGATTACAGGTGTGAGCCACCGTGCCCAGCCAAGAATTATTATTATCGTAGCAGACATTTGAACTCTCACTATATACTGTCATTGTACTAATCACTTTATATAAATTTTCTGATTTAACAATTAGAAAATTCACATTATTGCCCTTATTTTTCAGATGAAAAAACTGAAGCTTAGAGAGCTTAAGTAACTTACCAAGAGGCACACAGTTAACAAGGAATGGAATCTGAATTTAAAGAAAGGCTAACTCCAGAGCCCAAGATTTTAACTATGGTGCCCTATTGCCCCAACTCAGTGGTTCTCAAACTTTTTTGATCTCAGGACCTCTTTATTCTCTTAACAATTATTGTAAAAATTATTCAGGACCCTAAAGAGCTTTTCTTTCTTTTTTCTTTTTTTTGAGACAGAGTTTTGCTTTTGTTGCCCAGGCTGGAGTTACAATGGCATGATCTCGGTTCACTGCAACCTCTGCCTCCCGAGTTCAAGCGATTCTCCTGCCTCAGCCTCCTGAGGAGCTGGGATTACAGGCATGTGCTACCATGCCCGGCTGATTTTGTATTTTTAGTAGAGATGGGGTTTCTCCATGTTGGTCAGGCTGGTCTTGAACTCCCGACCTCAGGTGATCTGGCTGCCTTGGCCTCCCAAAGTGCTGGGATTACAGGCATGAGCCACTGTGCCCGGTCAAGAGCTTTTCTTTATGTGGCTTATAGCTATTTGTATTCACTATATTAAAATTGTTTTAACTAAGGAAAATTTAAAATGTTTATTAAATTTCTAAAAAGTAACAGTAATCCAGCCAAGCACGGTGGCTCACGTCTGTAATCCCAGAACCTTAGCAGGCCAAGGCAGGCAGATCACCTGAGGTCAGGAGTTCAGGACCAGCCTGGCCAACATGGTGAAACCCTGTCTCTGCTAAAAATACAAAAGTTAGCCAAGTGTGGTGGCAGGCGCTTGTAATCCTAGCTACTCGGGAGGCTGAGGCACGAGAATCACTTGAACCAAGCAGGCGGAGATTGCAGTGAGCCGAGATCACACTATTGCACTCCAGCCTGGGCGACAAGAGTGAAACTCCATTTCAAAATAAAATAAAATAATGGTAATCCCATTACTTTTTAACATAAATAACATAATTTCTGAAAAATACCAATATTTTCTGAAACAGTGATGAAAAGGTAACTTTGCTTTACATATTTACAAATCTCTTCAATGTCTGGCATAGAAGACAGCTGAATTCTCCCAACTGCTTCTGCATTCAATCTGTTGCAATATATTGATTTGGCAGTATGTGAAGAAATCTGATCTCACACAGACATGTAGTTTGAAAAGGGGTGACTATGAATTTAAAACACTCTTTTTTCTTTTTTTTTTTGAGATGGAGTCTTGCTCTTGTCACCTAGGCTGTAGTGCAATGGCACGATCTTGGCTCACTGCAACCACCGCCTCCCAGGTTAAAGTGATTCTCCTGCCTCAGCCTCCCAAGTAGCTGGGATTACAGGTGCCCACCACCATGCCTGGCTAATTTTTGTATTTTTAGTAGAGACAGGGTTTCACCATATTGGCCAGGCTGGTCTCAAACTCCTGACCTTGTGATCCGCCTGCCTCGGCCTCCCAAAGTGCTGGGATTACAGGCATGAGCCACTGCGCCTGGCCTAAAATATTCTTTTCTGGTATTACACTAAAACTTATCAATGGCAGTTTCTTAAAGATAATTTTCAATGTGAAATGTAGAAACTTATCAATGAACTTTTTGTACTGTTACATTAAAATCCATTGGTCTATCTTGCATTTTGAATGGATCTTTTACCTGTGCATGATTTTTTTAACATTGTGCATTTCTAATCTGAAAAATACTTGTTCACCAAGTTATGAAAGTCTTCCAAACCTTGATACAATATGTGTATAAAAAAATCACATTCATTAAAATAACCACCGACCTTAGCAGAAAAGTCTTTAAAAGCTGTCAAGATCATGGGGATATATAAAAGTTTTCCAAAATTCTAATTTTTACCAGAAAGCTTGAATTTTGTCATTAGCAACAAATACTGTCAGTTGCTTTCCTAAAAGTACTAGCTCATTTCATTTTTGAGAAAATGTGTGTCAAATAACCGAGTCTGAATAATCATAGTTTGTCATTTTTTCAAGAAAACATGGTGTTTTATAGAAAAGATGGCCACCGGGCGCGGTGGCTCATGCCTGTAATCCCAGCACTTTGGGAGGCCCAGGCGGGCGGATCACGAGGTCAGGAGATTGAGACCATCCTGGCTAACACGGTGAAACCTTGTCTCTACTAAATATACAAAAAATTAGCTAGGCGTGGTGGCTGGCGCTTGTAGTCCCAGATACTCAGGAGGCCGAGGCAGGAGAATGATGTGAACCCGGGAGACGGAGCTTGCAGTGAGCGGAGATCACCCCACTGCACTCCAGCCTGGGCGACAGAGCAAGCCTCCGTCTCAAAAAAAAAAAAAAGAAAAAAAAAAGATGGCCAATTCAGCTCACAACTCAATTGCACAAGTGCTTTTCCTTGAGACAACTGTTGTGCTTCAGTATGCAGCAAAAATGCTTTGTGTGTACTTCCCATCTAATCACACAGAATATTAAATAGAAATGTATTCAAGACTTAATAAAATTAATACTTTTTGCTGCTTCGTTAGGAAAATTCTAAGGTAAGCTGGCTTTCTTGCACTTCCAGCTGCAAGTGCATGCTGGAGAACAATATAGTGACTCTTAGTACAGTTTGCTCCAACTGCCTTGATTTGTGCCCCACCCATTTCAACAGAGTGAAAAAGGCAAATAACATCTTAGCATTATTACAAAAATAATTTTGACCTCATGGACCCCTTGAAAGAATCTTGAAGATCTCCAGGGTCTGTAGACCACCCTTTGAGAACCATTGTCCTAACTCAAAGGGTGGTTATAAAGATTAAACGTGATGTTTTACATAAAGTGCTTATCATAGTATCTTGCACATAATAATAGATGCACAATAACTGGCTACTTATTATGATTATTATGTAACAATTCTATAAAGGAGAATCAAGCATTGGATGAGAGACTATAAGTCCTCTCAAACCTGAGATTCTATTATGATCAGATAACCATTAAAAGACTCATTAGGCCGGGCGCAGAGGTTCATGCCTGTAGTCCTAGCACCTTGGGAGTCTTGAGGCTGGAAGTTTGAGATCAGCCTGGACAACATGGTGAGACTACCATCTCTACAAAAAAATTTAAAAATTAGCTGGGCATGGTAGCACACACCTATAGTCCTAGCTACTCAGAAGGCTGAGATGAGACGATCACTTGAACCTAGGAGATTGAAGCTGCAGCGAGCTATGATCACACCACTACACTCCACTCTGGGCAACAGTGACATTCCATCTCTCTTTAAAAAAAAAAAATCAGAGACAGATTTCAAGTATCAATCATAATCTGACATCATCATTTTCTGCGGTTCAGCTCTATGGCAGCAGTAAAATATTTTCTTTTACTATTTTACTGATTGCCCAAAGGTTATATTATAACTAATAAAAAATATTTTTAAATTATTAGGTAATAAAAATAATATTTCCCTACAGCATTGACATTCTAATTAATCAAATTATTTTGTTTCTTTCCAGTACTTGCTATGTATATATGCATATATTTTTATATGTCCATATTTTTTATATATGTAAATGTTGAGAATCATAACCAGAATATAAATAAAAGTGCTGTAATCCCAGCACTTTGGGAGGCCGAGGCAGGTGGATCATGAGGTTAGAAGTTCAAGACCAGCCTGGCCAAGATGGTGAAACCCCGTCTCTACTAAAAATACAAAAAATTAGCCAGGTGTGTTGGTGGGCGCCTGTAATCCCAGCTACTCAGGAGGCTGAGGCAGAGAATTGCTTGAACCCGGGAGGTGGAGGCTGCAGTGAGCCAAGATTGCACCACTGCACTCCAGCCTTGCCAACAGACCAAGATTCCATCTCAAAAATAAAAATAAAAAATAAAAACAATAAAAATGTATTCAAAGACAATGTAACATGCTTAAGTTATAGTCATCAACAAGTTGAAAGTGGTGTATTTAGTGACTCCAGACATTGGTACTGGAATAAGTCAAAACTTAAAAAGCAAACGTGCAGTTCTCTTTGGAAATAGTGTGACCCCAAGAGAGATGGGTAACTCTTACAAGACTACTGCTATGTAGGTTGTAGACTTTAAAGTCCTTAGTATGGTCCTCATGACTGAGGTACCTGAACCTACAGGGGCAATAATGCACCTAGAATTCAGACACCTTAAGTTACAACTCTCTCATTTGAAGCATCCCAATCCATGCAATCCTATTCCAACTACCCCAAGGAGAACAAGATGGCTCAATGGCTGGAAAGAATAATTTTTACTATCATGGCAAGCCTACCGACACCACTCTTTGGATTTCTCTTTGAGCAGTGTGATCCTTTGGAACTTTGCAACCTAACTCATGCTAACGTAACTTAGGGTACTAATTCAAGGCCAAGGTCAGATTTTCACATTAATATGCTAAGGCCGTTTACAGAACTAAGCTATAGCAAGTCACTCAAGTAACAATGAATGTATGAGGAAGAAGAAACACAAATTATTCTGGCACTTTAATATTAGCTAATATTTACTGAATTTTTTACCACATGAAAGACATTGTGACATTGTATTCAGTATTTTACACACATCACCTTTCAATGGTGTGATCTCAGCTCATGGCAGCCTTGACCTCCCAGACTATCCTTCTACCTCAGCTACTTGCCACAGGAGTGCTCCATCATGCCTGGCTAATTTTTAAATTATTTGTAGAGATGAGGTCTTGCTATGTTGCCCAGGCTGGTCCCAAACACTCGGGTTCAAGTTATCCTCCTGCCTCGGCCTCCCAAAGTGCTAGGATTTCAGGTGCGAGCCATTGTGGTCAGCCCACAATACCTTTTCTAAACCTAGCAGTCCCCCTAGTTTCTCTGAGGTGATAATCTCCATCAGAAATATAAGAAACCTGAGGCTCAGAGACATTATAATTGAAAGACCTAAGGTCACAAGGTTGGAACCAACGTCAAGATTTCAACCCAGCTCAGACTGACTGTAAACTCTTGTTCTTGATCACTTGATAACTCCCAGCATTACCAATCATTTTCATGTATAAAAGCAGTATAGTCAGTAAATTTAATAAAGACTTTTAAAAATACTTCCAAGAGTTTCATGGGCCCTCTGAAATCTATCCATGTATAAAGATCTCAAATTAAAAACCCCTGCTCTAAGGATCTCAAGGTACCTAATGCAGCATAATGAGCTTTAAATCTGATAAAAAAATAAAAGGTAAGGAAACAAAAATAATAATAGCTGCCATTTGCTGAGCACTGAGCCAGCCACTGTGCTAAGTGCTTTACATATATTACCTCATTTAGTTTTCACCCTACAATGCAATGCCTATTACTCTGATGAGAAAGCTTAGATTAAGAGAGGTTAAGTAACCTGCCCAAAGTCAAACAGTGGAGGAAACTGACTCTTTCTATGGCACCATGATCCCTCTTAGGCAAACACTGAACCAATACCATGTTAAGTGTTTAAACTAATCGCCAAAACAAACACCGAACAAACCCTGGAGACATATTCACCTGTATGACTTATGCAGTTCCATGACCTTCTCTTCAAGTTCCTTGGTCTGATTCGGGGCCAGTTTAAAATCACTAACATAATCCACGCCATGGAGTTCTGGGTCGTAGTCTCCCAGTTCAGACTGGATGGTGTAAGAACCTAATAATGCTAAGGTTGCAAAGGAACAGGGCAGACGTCCTGCAACTATGTCCTGCCGAAGCTGAAGACATAAATAATATCTACAGCCAAAAGAGAAAAATGTTATGTCAGCAACAACAACAACAAAATATAGAGAGAGAAAAAGGAGAAAAGGGGAGAAACAGAAAGGGAGAGAGAGAAAAAATAAGGACACAGAAGAAAAGAAAGCAATTAAGTAAATATGAGATAATAATAACTTCAATCTAGGTAGTTGGTATATGGTAGTTCATTGCGCTATTATTTCTCTCTGTGTGTTTGAAATTTTTACATATTAAAACTTAAAAAAATACTGTAACTATATTGGACACATTTAGAAAGAGGAAAGGTTGGAAAAGTCTAAAGGAAGTAATGAAACTACTATTTTTTTAAGTATACTAAGTACCACAGATATATAAATTATCTCACCTAATCTTCACACACACACATACACACACACACAAAAAAAAACTTGTGAGGTAGGTATCATTGCCAGATTATAGATGAGGAAGCAGCTCAGAAGCTTAGCGTGCTCGGTGTCAGGTAGTAATGAAGACTGGCTCCAAAACCAGGCCCTTTCTTTTCTATCACATTGCTATGCCAAGTGTGCAGATATAGTCCTTCATATACAAAGATGACATTACTGACATTTTCACTAGGATATAAATATTCTGGTGTATTTTCTCTCCAAGATGAGTTAAGTCGCATGCAGCTTTCTACATACTATTAGCCACCTTGTAAGACTAATCCCATCTGTGTGCTAAACTGTTGGGAACTGCACAGTTTGCAGTTAAAACAGTTCAGTCCAACAAACCAAATGAGTGCCTTGCCACGCTGACACTTTTCTCTCCATCAGTGTAACGTTCACACCTATGGCCCTGACTTCCTTACCACGTGTTCTAATTGACTGAGTTCACCAATTCAGACAGTTTTACCAAACAGGAAAGTATTATTAAATTGACAATTCCTAAATTAATTAGAATCATATCTTTGCTTCTATTATAAGATATTAAATAACATTTTGCTATAATTAGTCATAACGTACATTTTTTTAAATGTCAGAACAATGCCAAACAAGGCACAAAAATTTTAAACTCCTCTAAAATGTAAATAATTAGCAAAGATTTTTAGAAATGTGTTTTGTTTTATACATAAGCCTAGACGGAAAAAGATGATTAAGTAGCAACTCCAAAAGACAAATATTACTGTGAAAAAGAAATAACCAAAGGAATCTTTTAAGGCAGAAATCCAGCATCTCAACTTCAAGAATGTACTGAGGATGACTAGATGACAAATAATAAGAAAAAATGGCAATGACTTTGTATAGAACTTAATAATCAGATTTTTAAAGAGGTTAGTCTATTCTCTTATTTGAGAGATATGGAAACTATCTAGGCCTAAAGACTGTAAATCTGCCTGGAATCAGATAGTTGGCAGCAAAATCAGAAATAGAAAGCAGTTACTCAACAACCAACAGTTTAATTTAAGAAACATTTGACAAGCATCTCCTGTGGATAAGACCCTATGCAAGATGTCATGAATATAAATATGCACAGTAGTACTTTATAATATATTGATTTTCCATTTTCTTTTTTCGTTAATATTTTTATAGAATCCAATAAAAGCCATTTTCTTAAAAGACATCAGTAGGCTGTTTTTAAAGAGCGCAGGATTTAATAAATTAGGTGGGCTCCAAGGAAGATTCAGTTCAGGGGATTAAGTACTTCATCAAACATTTTAAAAGGGAGATAGGAAGAAATAATAACACTTAGGCTTTCAGCTTTTTTGATACCTATAAGAAGGAAGATGGTGGGGCCGGGTGCAGTGGCTCAAGCCTGTAATACCAGCACTTTGGGAGGCCGAGGCAAGCAGATCACCTGAGGTTAGGAGTTCGAGACCAGCCTGGCCAACATGGCGAAAACCCGCCTCTACTAAAAATACAAAAAAAAAAAAAAAATTAGCAGGGCGTGGTGGTGCACATCTGTAATCCCAGCTACTCGGGAGGCTGAGGCAAAAGAATCGCTCGAACCCAGGAGGCTGAGGTTGCAGTGAGCCAGGATCGCGCCATTGCACTCCAGACTGGGCGACAAGAGCGAGACTCCGTCTCAAAAAACAAAAAACAACAACAAAAAGAAGGAACATGGTGGGAAAGGAGTATGAAAAGAGACCCCAAAAAACAAACAAAAAAAACAGTAGAGTCATTTTACCACTATATTTGTGTCTTGCCCTTTGGAGGGTGCTGGTAGAAGCCCTGCCCACAGCTTGGCATAATATCCATGATAAGCAAGGCCAGTTCCCCTGCCAATTTCCTGATACTTATGATACAGGTCACAGATACTCAAGGCTTTTAGATTCACTTATTTGTATGCCTGCCTTGAAGTGACCAGAAACTTTCAATCCTAGGCTACTTAATATCACTATTTTTCTTCAGTTCTGAATACGGAATTAGCAGAGCTTATGGTAGTAAGAATTACTATCTCATCATACACATTATTATATGATAAATTACATATTTAACTATTACTTATTTACCTTGTTATGTCTTCTGTTAACTGTGCTGGGTCAGGTGGATAAAACTTTACATTAAATGTAAAATTCCAAGGGACACCTATAAAAATAAACACAAAAGAATTTTACGTTTATACCTAAGTTTCTAATTGTTGGAAGTACCTCAAAATATTCAAACATTTCTCTTTTTCTTTTCCTTTCTTTTTTTTTTTTTTCTTTGAGACGGAGTCTCACTCTTGTTGCCCAGGCTGGAGTGCAGTAGCGTGATCTCTGCTCACCACAACCTCCACCTCCCAGGTTCAAGCGATTCTTCTGTCTCAGCCTACTGAGGAGCTGGGATAATAGACATGCACCACCACGCCCGGCTAATTTTGTGTTTTTAGTAGAGACAGGATTTCTCCATGTTGTTCAGGCTGGTCTCAAACTCCCAATCTCAGGCGATCCGCCCGCCTCGGCCTCCCAAAGTGCTGGGATTACAGGCATGAGCCACCACACCCAGCCTACATTTCTCTTTTTATATTAATACATCTTTAAATATTTTCATGCTTGGTGGATACAGCAATTTTTTAAAAAGAAGAAAGTTGCTTAGATATCACTTAAGGATTTGTGCTAGAGGATCTCATTTTTTTGCCTGACTTAATATAATCGTTTGATTTATAAAGGATTAGAACTACATAAACAAGGCTGGGCACAGTGGCTCATGCCTGCCATGCCTCACTTAATGACAGAGATACTCTGAGAAATGCTGGGTCTACAGGCATGTACACAACACTCAGCTAATTTTCAGATGTTTTGTAGAGACGGGGTCTCCCTATGTTGCCCAGGCTGGTCTCAAACTCCTGGGCTCATGCGATACTCCCACCTCAGTGTCCCAAAGTGCTGGGATTACAGGCATAAGCCATCGTGCCTGGCCTAAAATTAAGAGATGAAATAAATGTACATATATTGATATGGATAGCACTCCAAATTATGTTAAACAAAAAAGATTGGTTGCATATTTATATTAAAACATACGTTCACGTGTGTGTGTCTATATACATTCAGACCAGCCAGATGTGGTGGGTTACACCTGTAATCCCAGTACTTTGAAGACTGAGAAGGGAGGCTCTCCCGAGTCCAGGAGTTCAAGGCTGCAATGAGCTAGGATTGTGCCACTCCACTCCAGCCTGGGTGGCAGAGTGAAACCCCATCACTAAAAATATATATACATATTTAAAATATATATCATATATTATTACACTCAGACCATCTCTGGAAAGAGCACGTTACCATGGTTGCTTCCAGGAACGAAAACTGCATGACTAGGACAAGGAGAGAAGGGAGATTTACCTCGTACTATACTCATATGTATCTTTTTATTTTATACCACATATTTATAACATCTATTTTAACAATTAAATTTAAAAACTACGTAAAACATACTTGTAATTTTTATTTATTTATTTTATTTTATTTTTTTCAGACGAAGTCTTGCTCTTGTCCCCCAGGTTGGAGTGCAATGGCATGATCTCAGCTCACTGCAACCTCCACCTCCCAGGTTCAAACGATTCTCCTGCCTCAGCCTCCCCAGTAGCTGGGATTACAGGTGCCTGCCACCATGCCCAGCTAATGTTTGTATTTTAAGTACAGAAGGGGTTTCACCATGTTGGCCAGGCTGCTCTCTAACTCCTGACCTCAGGTGATCCACCTGCCTCAGCCTCCCAAAGTGCTGGGATTACAGGCGTGAGCCACTGCAACTGGCCATATACTTGTATTTTTAAAATGCAAAATGTATATATGCCTAGAAAAAAATATTGCAGATTATATCAGTTTAACAGTGATTATATCCAGAGGACAGGATTTAGAGGACTCTTACATTCTTCATGATAATTTCCTACAATGTTTAAATTTCTTACAATGGGTATATATTACTTGTGTGATTAAAAAAAAAAAAAAAAAAAACTTAAGGGCTGGGTGCCGTGGCTCACGCCTGTAATCCCAACACTTTGGGAGGCCAAGGAGGGTGGATCACCCGAGGTCAGGGGTTCCAAACCATCCTGGCCAACATGGCGAAACCCCGTCTCTACTAAAAATAATACAAAATTAGCCAAGTATGGTGGCACATGCCTGTAATCCCAGCTACGTGGGAGGCTGAGGCAGGAGAATCATTTGAACCTAGGAGGTGGAGGTTGCAGTGAGCCGAAATCACACCATTGTACTCCAGCCTGGGCAACAAGAGCGAAACTCCATCTCAAAACAAACAAATAAACAAACAAAAACACAAAAAACAAAATTTAAAAAACCCCCACCTTTGCAATAAATGTCATTCTTCTCTTTGGCTTAAAAAAGTGTTTACAGTTTGATTCTCTATTAAAGTTTTTGTGAGGGACATGGTGTTTTTCTTGTTTTGTTTTGTTTTTTTCCCCCATGTTGAAGAAAGCGTTTTTATTATTCTGTAATTTTTTTTTTTTTTTGAGATGGAGTCTTGCTCTGTCGCCAGGCTGGAGTGCAGTGGCGCGATCTCAGCTCACTGCAACCTCCGACTCCCTGATTCAAGCAATTCTCCTGCCTCAGCCTCCTGCGTAGCTGGGATTACAGGCATGCGCCACCACACCCAGCTAATTTTTGTATTTTTAGTAGAGACGGGGTTTCACCATGTTGGCCAGGATGGTGTAATTTTTTTTAACTGAAAAATATTAAGGTTCCTTTTCTTAGCAAGATTTTTTTTTTAAATACCCAGGAAGATAATCTACTAGATATTCTTTTTTACTCATCATAAACTCTGTTAACTTTTTCTCTTAAAGAATCTTCTTGGATAATCATATGTTCCTAATATTTCATATTAAAAGTATTTTCATTGAAAGGAGCAAGGAGTTATATTTTTCTTGTGGTGTCTCAAATATTCTGAATATTTGTTTGCTCTGACTTGCATTTTAAAACGAGCTTTTATAGGTAGAAAGCAAATACAGAGAGTTATCAGTCCAAAAGAGTATTTTGTTTCTTCCATTAAGAAAACTAAACAATTACAAATAGGGTCTAAAGAAAAACATTTCACCATAACAAAAGTGTTTTCTTCTAAGAAACAAATGAAAAGTAAAGTTTGTTTTCAGGTGAGTGTTAAAACTTACTAATCATGATAAATAACAACTATTGCATTTCCTGGAAGTTTCTTCAAAACTAAACTAAAAGGACAGGTAGTCTTAATTAGCCATTGGGCCTGGGACTGCAAAATACTAATCTGTACTTTTTTCAACCCAGAAATATTTATCCCAGGACACCAGTCTGATCAGGGTGTAAAGCGGGACTATACATTAGAGTTAGAGCTAGGAGCAATGCCACAATGTCAGAAGGGTCAGTGGCAAGCAATTCTTGTCTTTCCATTCTTTTTTTCTTCCACGGTCCTTTATACTGCAGTTTGGAAGAGGACTGTTAAAAGGGATGAAAACAACCATAAAGAGGAAAACATAAAATTTATAATGCAATAGTTCAGAACAATTTCAAAGGAATAGGATACGGCAGCAAACTCCTAGTAGGCAACTGCGGTTTCAAGTCACTACCATTTTGAGAACTGACTCCCATATCCTTTTTCTTTTCTCATCTTTGTTCTTTTCCACCTTCTGTTACTCTCAACTCTTCCTATCTTCCCCAACTTTGCCCAGTTGTAAAAAAAAAAAATCAACAAAATCTGACCTACATCTCAATAGTATCCACCTCTGCTATATTTTTCTATTATGGAATCTCCTCCTTCCAGGAGAAGGCTTTATCTCAATTTCAAAGCAATCTGCAGTAGTCAGGATTCTAAAGTGACTGACTCACAGCCAGAAATGGTTGGAAATCCTCTGACCTACTAAAAGAAAGAAAGAACTATAAAAAGAGCTATATCCACTTACCACGAACCTGCTTTTTTATTTCTTTGGCGGAATCCAGCCATGTCTGTAAAAAGGAGAAAAGGCATTCACACAGAGCTCCAAAACACATAAACAACAGAGTACTGGAAGCAAGATCACTGACTATCTTCAAATAGTGCCTCCAGATCAACCTGCATTTCCTTTGATAGTCTTTGCATTAATTTCACAAAGCATAGTGATTTTGAGCAGACAAAAAGGGACCCTGACATTTGGGTTGAATATTAGCTCCACTACTTCCTGGCTGAGTGACTTTAGGAAATCTGTACCTCAGTTTCCTCATCTATACAATGAGATATTGGTAGTAGTGCCTACTTCATAGTGTTACTGTGAAGATAAAATGAGTTAATACATGTAAATATATTAGTAAACAGCAAATGCTAAGTAAGCATTGGTTATTTATATTATTCTATAAAGACTAGTAGATAGCTACAACCAGAATTAATTGAAGCATCTACATTTTATTTTCCCCTCCAACCCTGACCTTTAGTCTCCTTCAAGTTTTTTCTTTTTTCTTTTTTTTTTTTTTTTGAGAAGGAGTCTCGCTCTATTGCCCTGGCTAGAGTGCACTGGCACAATCTCAGCTCACTGCAACCTCCGCCTCGCGAGTTCAAGCAATTCTCCTGACTCAGCCTCCCAAGTAGCTGGGATTACAGGTGCCCACGACCACACCCGGCTAATTTTTGTATTTTTAGTAGAGATGGGGTTTTGCCAAACATGTTGGCTAGGCTGGTCTCAAACTCTTTTTTTTCTTTTTTTTTTTTTTGACAGAGTTTCACTCTTGTCGCCCAGGCTGGAGAGCAATGGCGCAATCTCGATGTCAGCCCACTGCAACCTCCGCCTCCCGGGTTCAAGTGATTCTCCTGCCTCCGCCTCCTGAGTAGCTGAGATTACAGGTGCATGCCACCATGCCATGCCCAGCTAATTTTTGTATTTTTAGTAGAAATGGGGTTTCACCATGTTGGTCAGGCTGGTCTCCAACTCCTGACCTCAGGTGATCTGCCCGGCTCGGCCTCCCAAAGTGCTGGGATTATAGGCATGAGCCACTGTGCCTGGCCAAAGTTTTCTATATCAGCACAGTATTCAGTACATGGCTTGTGCCCAGTTAACGTTTACTGAATGAATAAATATTTTGTTTTCCCAAACTACTCTTGCCCACGCCAATCTTGTCCTTCACTGTTCCCCCACTCCACTTAGAATCTGCACACCACTAGGCTAGGGCTCCTCAACCCATGGTAGACCATGCAAAATAAGGGCACTGGAAAAGAACCTCACCATTAACATCTTTCATAGGTCCCTTTGAGAAATGTTTAAAGACAGAAATTTCTAAATTTCTAGAATTGTTTAAAACATTTTAATGGAATACAAGATACATGTCGAAAAGTACATAAAACATTAAGTATAAAGATCAATAAAATATCAAAGTAAACATATAAGAATTATAACATTACTAGCACCTCAGGAGCCCCTCTCTTGCCTCTTCCTAATCCCTCCCCTTCCCTTGTCCAAAAGATTTAAAATTGAATTTCAGTGGCATTTTATTTATTTATTTAGACAGGGTCTCGCTCTGTGGCCCAGGCTGGAGTTTAGTGATGCAATCTTGGTTCTCTGCAACCTCCGCCTTCCGGGTTCAAGCAATTCTCCTGCCTCAGCCTCCTGAGTAGCTGGGATTACAGGCAACCACCACCATGCCTGGCTAATTTTTTTGTATTTTTAGTAGAGATGGGGTTTCACCATGTTGGCCAGGCTGGTCTGGAACTCCTGGCCTCAAGTGATCTGCCCACCTCGGCCTCCCAAAGTGCTGAGATTACAGGTGTCAGCCACCGTACCCAGAGACAGTGGTATTTAGAAAAAAGGAGTAAGGTGTCCCTTCCTCACCCTCTACCAACAAGGGCAGAGCATATGGTGACTATCCCATTTGCCCTATTGAAGGAATGGGCTTGAACACCACATTTTTAAAATTGATTATATACTACTTTGACTATTATATAATCATTACAACAGACAATAAACCTAACAGTGGGGACTAGTTTTCTTTTATACTCCCACCACAATTAAACCAGAAAATTAATATATATAATAAATGCCACATATTATTAAATTGTTCTAAGGTATAAAAATAAGCACGTACTTGTTTAAGCCCTGTCAGAAAGGCGTAACCTGAGTGTTTTCTCCTTAGTCTTTCATTTAGACTAAAGAAAATTTTTAAAAAGTTGCCGTATTTTCAAAGGCAAAGGAAGACTTTAAAAGCACCAACCGAATTTCATGAAACCTCTGAGAACCTTGGTTTATACCATGCAATCCAGAACTACTACCACTTTTTACCACTTTGGAGTAGATATTTCTTACCATAGAAGACTCATGTTTTCCATTATTTTAAGAGAATCTCCCTAGGTAAGCTGAAGCTGCCAAGTTCCTTCCAGGGATTCTATGAACCATTCTGAGTCTGTGCTAGAATTTCTACTAACTTGACATAGGGAAGGCAAACCCACTTTTGTGTCAATCATATAAAGACTCCAGGGTATAAGCTACCATGTAGAATAAATTGTTGTTGCTTCAATTACCTACACCTCCAAATCAAAATCAAAAACAAAATCTTCTGGAGATAATAAAAATCAATGTGTACAAGAACAGGTACTTTTATTCTCAATTTAAATTGTTTAATTTCCAGCATTTTAGTTAGCCAACAAATATTTGAGGAATGCTTCCATGTGCTAGGCACTGTGGTTACAAAAAAAAAAAAAAAGGATTGAAAACTAGCACTGGTCCTTAGGGAGCTGTCATTCTAATCAGGAGGCAAAAAGAGAACAATCAGTTTGTTCGAGGAGGTGTGACAATTACAATGATAAAAAATATGTGCTAGTGCTATGATAGAGCATAGGGTATTCTGAGAGCACAGAGGACATGCACCAAAATGGTTGAGAAGTCAGTTAGGAAATGTTTCTTAATAGAATGTCTGGGGGATCTAAATGGAGTCTTGAAGGACAAATGAGTTAGCCAGACAAAGAAGAAAACGAAATAATTAGAAAGGCACAAAAGTATAAAAGTGACTGCAATACACCTGAGTTGCTGCATGTGGTTCAGCATAGCTGGAGCACAGAGGCAAAGAGGAGAGATGTAAAACTGAAAAGAACAGTAAGGACCAGACATGGAGGGAGAGTATTCCATGCTAAGAACTTAGACTTTATCAAGTTCTTAGCAAGCGGGAGCCATTGAAGGATTTAAAATAAAGGAGTGACATCAATTAGAGAAAGCATGACTGTAGCCAGGGGGACCAGAAAAGACACTGTTGTTGAGAATGATAACTGTGGTCCAGCAGAATATAATGGTTAAGGGTACAGGCTTTGAAGTCAGACAGTCTTGAATTCCAATCCTGCCTCACCCTCTCTACCATTTAGCAGCTGTGTAACCTTACATAAGACAGTGTTTCTGAGCCTCAATTTTCTCATATGTATAATTGGGATAAAACTACCATCCTCACAGAGTTATTGCGGGTTAAATTATTTGATGTACACTAAAAGCACACAGCCAGTATTCAACAAATGGTACTGATATTGATCAAAAGGGTCTGATGGGATAAAGTCTATGGGACAGAGGAAAAAAAATTAAGAGTTAAAGCTATTACGATTTGTGACTAAGTAAATGGGATGTAGGGGAAGGATGGGCTCATGATGAGGGTTGGTAAGGTATAGTGGTAAAGAATAATTCTCAAGTTGCTGGCTTGGGCAACTGGGTGGATGTGGCACTATTCACTAAAACAGGAAATACAGGGAAAGGAACACATGTTATAAAGGAGAAAAAAATAGCAACAAGAAACAACCTACATGTACATCAACAATTGAATGAATAAATTGTAATATATTTAAATAGGTATATGTTTAAAGTATCTTTGGAAATCCAAGTGGAATATTTCATAGAAAGCTGTATAAGCAGGTCTGGCACTCAGAAAAGAAATTTGGACCAGATATACATTTGGGCACCTTCCTCATGTAGGTGGTAGATGAACCCATTAAAGAAGATTTAAAAATCACCCAAGGAGTATGTATTAGAGTGAAAATAAAGGGGGAAACTTGGGGAACACTTGCATTTAAGGTATGGAGAGAGAACAAAGAGCTGAGAAGTAAATTGAGGAGAAGAGACTATAGTGGTGAGAGAAAGACAGGAAAGGCTGGTATCACACTATGTAAAGGAATAGGAAGTTTCAAGGAGGGAGTAATTAAGATCATCAATACTGCAAAACAGACAAGTAACATGAGGATAAAACATGTCAGATTTATCTTGGTAAGAACAGTTTCAGCAGAGCAATAAGGGCAGAAATCAAAATGCAATGAGTTATATCAAGTGCAGATGAGGACATGGCACAGCTGAAACTTTCGCTTATTACTTGTGAGAGTGTAAACTGGTAAAACCACTACAGAAAACTGTTTGATAGTATCACTAAAGCTGGACATATGCCTTCTCTAAAATCCGTCAGTCTCACACCTAGGAACATGTCCAACAGAAATGTTTACGGTGAGATGTATACCAAAAGGCACCTACAAGAATGTTCCTAGCAGAAGCATTCATAAAAGCCCCAAACTGTAAACAAGCCAAATGTCTATCAATAGTAGAGTACATAAAGTGTGGTGTAGTCAAGCAATGAAATATTATATTATACAGTAACGAGGCTGGGAGGCTGAAGCAGGAGGATCGCTTGAGCCAGGGAGGTGGAGGATGCAGTAAATCAAGATCGTACCACTGCACTCCAGCCTGACAACAGGGTGAGACCCTGTCTCAAAAAAAAAAAAATTAAACAGTAATGAGAATGAACTATTGCTATTTGAAACAGCATGAATGAATCTCAAAAACATCATAATGAATGAAACCAAAGAAACCCTACCTAAGAGAAGACACTGTATGATTTTATTTATGTAAAGTTTAAAAACAGGCTAAAGTGATTGATGGTGATAGACATCAGGATGAAGTAACTTTTTTTTTTTTTTTTAATTTTGGGATAGGGTCTCACTCTGTTACCCAGGCTGGAGTGCAGTGGCACAATCTCGGCTGACTGCAACCTCCACCTCTCCGGCTCAAGCAATCCTCCCACCTCTGACTCCTGAGTAGCTGGGACTACAGGTGCTCACCACCACACCTGGCTAATTTTTTTGTATTTGTAGGGACAGGGTTTCACTATGTCGCCCAGGCTGGAGGAAGAAGTTACTTTTGATGGGGAGTGGGGAGGAGTAACAACTGATAAGGGGTTGGAGGTAGTGACTGGAAGGGACACAATAGGGGATTTTAGAGTTCTGATAATGTTCATTTTTCTTATCTTGGGGGCGTTTATACAGATGTGTTCACTTTTAAAAAATTCTTTGGCCGGGCGCAGTGGCTCACACCTGTAATCCCAGCACTCTGGGAGGCCCAGGCGGGCGGATCATGAGGTCAGGAGATCGAGACCATCCTGGCTAACACAGTGAAACCCCGTCTCTACTAAAAACTCAAAAAAATTAGACAGGCAGGGTGGCGGGCGCCTGTAGTACCAGCTACTCAGGAGGCTGAGGCAGGAGAATGGCATGAACCCGGGAGGTGGAGCTTGCAGTGAGCCAAGATCAAGCCACTGCACTCCAGCCTAGGCGACAGAGCGAGACTCCGTCTCAAAAAAAAAAAAAAAAAAATTCTTTGGGATGTATATGTACGATTTACACCTTTCTTGTGTTATGTTAAGCTAATATGCAGTAAGGCAATAGAGAATAATATATGCAAACCAATTTCTCAAAGAGTATGGTTACAGCATGGAAGAAAGGGTTAGAGCTAGAGGAAAAAAGCAGGATCTTCAGATGTCCCTTAAAATAGCAATTCTGAATAATCTAGTTCTATTTGAATATTTTCAGTGGTATGGATTCTTTTTGAAGAGTCCATTTTATCAATCATATCCTGAGAATTAAATATATTAATACTTTAAGCAGAATTTAAGCTTGTGCATTAGAAAGAATTATATTCCTTCTCTGGCTTAAAAAACAACTTTCCAAATAATATAGAGATGAAGAGCAGCAATATCCTGATATAGATCTTCATTCATTTGGCTAAAGTATTACCCGTCTCCTATGGGTTCTTCTTTCAAAACACCTTCTCACAAGTGGTTTCTTCTACTTGGAATACTCTCTCCCTCCTTCTTCATCTGGAAGATTCCTGACTGTCTCTTATAATTCATATCTGTTATTATCTTCTCCAGAAAACCCCTTCTGATTCCCCATCCATGTGGGTGTCCATCTTACTGCTATTGCCTAGTCAGTCTGGGAGCTCCATGAGGAAAGAGACTGTCTTTTATAGCTCTGCCCAGCACAAGGCAGATACTATTTGAATAATAAATGTTTATGAATGAATGAACAAAGAATAGATGAATAACGCTACTGAAGTAAACCAGGATAGATTAATAAAGTTTCAACTACAGAAATGGCATTTAAAGAGGTAAAATGAATAGGAGCAGACATAGTTTGGATGTGTATCCCCACCCAAATCTCATGTCAAACTGTAATCCCTAGTGTTGGAGGTGGGGCCTGGTGGGAGATGACTGGATCATGGGGGTAGATTTCCCCCTTTGGTGTTGTTCTCATGATAAGAGTTCTCACAAGATCTGGTTGTTTCAAAGTACGTAGCATCCCACCCCCTCTTCCTCCTGCTCTGGCCATGTAAGATGTGCCAGCTTCCCCATAGTCTTCTGCCATGATTCTAAGTTTCCTGAGGCCTCCCCAGAAGCTGATGCCACCATGCTTCTTATACAGCCTGCAGAACCATGAGCCAATTAAACCTCTTTTCTTTACAGATATTTCTTTATAGCAGTGCAAGAACAGACTAACACCTTTCATATCTTCGGCAGCATTTACAACCTTAGGTCATAATGTTTTAAAAAAAAGAACTCCATTCCCTGAGTTAGTCATCAGCTACCCTTATATGGAGGTCCTAAAACCCCCACGCATACACATAAGAGATTTGTACAAATCCTTGTCTTTTGAGGTAAAAGACTTTTGTACAGCTCCAGAAGTCTATCTGTCTTAACTCAAGGAATAACCTTATTTATGCTGCTGTTAGGATGTTGACTTCAAATCACTGCTCCAAGTTATGTTATAGAAACTCTAGAGCACAGGTAATTCTAGGTCTCATTCTTTAAGTACTAAGTTAAAACACAAAAAATAAGAAACAAAACCCCCAAAAACCACATTTAAATTCATTAGAGGTGTTGACCCAAATCTCTGTAGCAAAAGACAAGATAACAAATGCAGCCTCCCTACTCTGCAAGTATATTTACAAAATTCCCCTTCGTCTTTCTAATTTGCCAGACAATAAAGATACAACCATGACTGCCACTTGCCTTCAAGGCCAGTCATGAATCAATGAGAATCAATCCTTTCAGATGACTATAAACTAAATTACTCATACTCTTTATTTAATAGTCACTCCATTGGTGTTTGCTCTTTGCCTGTGAAGGTGAGCAAAAGACTTCTGTTTGACTGATGATCTTTTCAGACTGATTATCTGACTCTAAAGGTAAGAAAATTCATCCACACAGAAAATGGATGGAAAAAGACAATGACTATATACCATTGAATTGCATGTAGTCCTAATTTAAAATTCTCATTATTTACCAGAAGAGCACAAGTTTTCTGCTTAGAGATGAAATTTGGAGGGAAATGGAATTAATGTAAGTGACCTCTCTCCCAAGGAAAAAATCCTTGATCCATTAATAAATAATTATAAGCAGGAATAAAATATAGGAAGCAACTATTTAACTGACAATTTTGATTCGTAGTGGCAACAAATCTCTCACAGAGCTATAGAAGTTTGCTTCTGGGCTGGGCGCAGTGGCTCATGCCTGTAATTCCAGCACTTTGCGAGGCAAGGCAGTTGGATCACCTGAGGCCAGGAGTTCAAGACCAGCCTGACCAACATGGTGAAACTCCGTCTATACTAAAAATACAAAAATTAGCTGGCTGTGGTGGTGGGCGCCTGTAATCCCAGCTACTTAGGAGGCTGAGGCGTGAGAATCGCTGGAACCTGGGAGGTGGAGGCTGCAGTGAACTAAGATGGCACCACTGCACTCCAGCCTGAAAGAAAAAGAAGTTTGCTTCTTACCGCTTTTCCACTTGTCTTGCCAGACCCTAGCAATAGGCCCATTATCATGCAGTCAGTAGGAAAAGGGAACAAGCAAGCCACTCCATATGAGGGAAAACTTTCCTCCCTGCTAAATGTACTCAACTGTCTACAAACAAAGCACAAAGCTCTTAATGACAGAAGTTACATATACAAAGGACAAATCTTTACATATACAAAAAGAAGACACCAGAGAATGGAAAGAAGAGAAAACAGTTGTCTCTCATTGTATTATGGCTCACATTTTTTTTCTACAACATAAACTAATTCTGTAGAGGAAACAAAAAAACTATAGATGAAATGTAAAAATCAAGGAAAGGAGTAAAAAGCTAAAGAAGGAAATAACTTAGGAAGGGGCAGCAGGCAAGGAGCTACAGGAGTAAACTGACTGTGCAACTAGAGGATGTCACTCTGCCTTTACTCACTCTGTCAAGCTGTGCTTCAGTTTCCTCATCTATAAAATGGGGGGATGAGCCCCCAAAGCCTGTATAGCTCTATTACCTTCTGTATTTTCAGAATGGCGGAAAACTTAGATGACCATGATTTACTATGAACTTTACGGATTCAATCATTTCACAAATATCTGTGTACTTCTAGAGAAGGTCTTATCTAGAAATTTGGCTTATTGACAGTACATATACATGGACTGATAGTGTTAAACAAAAATTATGGAAGGCCATTGTTTTGGTCTAAGCTTCTTCACTGGCTCCAACAGATCAGGCCAAACCAAAATGGAGTCACTCATACTAAATACCACATAATCAAACTGAAACCTAAAGGAAGTGGGTAGATGCTAAACAGACCAGTTTTTCCTGAAAACAGGAGATTCCAGTCTACCTGAGTCAGTTTAACAAGAAAGTCCTCTCTGCTTTAGCATTTAGAAGAAAAGTAACTTGATGTAAACTAATCAGCTTTTTCCTATTACTTGGTTTCCTTATTCCTACCTTACAAAACCCACTGTTCTGCCATTGCTTATTGGGAGCCCTCATTCTATTTTGTAGAATGAAGGCTGCCTAATACATGAATCACAAATAAAAGCCAATTAGATCTTTAACTAAATTTGTTGTGATTTTATCTTTTTCCAATAGCTAAAATAAAGCCATATAGTCTTGCCAAATACAATCAATTTTAAGTAAAAGATACATTGTTCTTTTGTACATCCTACCTAAGAACAGGTAGAATATTCAACCCGAAGGATGCTCCAGAATGCATCTCTAGATTATGACACATAAATCTTTTCTTTTAAAGCCAAGGCCTTGATTAATTGGTAATTTCATTTTAAAACAATAATACTATCTTTTTTTTTTTTTTGAGGTAGGGTCTTATCCCTGTCACCCAGGCAAGTGCAGTGGTGTACTCATGGCTCACTGCAGCCTCACCTTCCCAGGCTCAGGTTATCCTCCCACCTCAACCTACCGAGTAGCTGGGACTAGAGGTATGTGCCACCACACTCAGTTACTATTTTTTCATTTTTGGTAGAGACAGGGTTTCACTAGTCTCAAACTCCTGGGCTCAAGTGATCCACTTGCTTCTACATCCCAAAGTGCTGGAATTACAGGTATGAGCTACCATGCCCAGCCAATAATACTATCATAATAATAATGATAACACCTTATTTTTATTGAATGCTTACTACATGTCAAGCATGATTCTACATGCTTTCATATAGATTATCTCATTATCATTCCCATTTTACCAATGAGAAAACAGAAGGACAAGTAACTTATCTAACTTGCAACTAGTATGTGGCAAAGCTATTCTCTCAAGTGTAACAATATGTCTCACTCTTTCAATAAACATTTGTTGAATGCCTACCACATTCAGCCCAGGCAATATGCTAAATTAACATTCTTTAGGAAATCAGTCTGGTAAAAAATAGACGTGGGCCCAGAACAATAGATGAAAATCAACCCACACCAAGATATATAATTGTGAACTCTCAACTTCGTAAGGACAAGAAAAAAGAAAAGATCATACTCGCTTGATTGTGTAAAGGAGGAGGGAGAGGAACAAAAGTCATACAAAAGATCAAAAATCAAAATGGCTCTGGCCTTTTCAAGAGCAACACTGGAAACTAGAAGACAATGAAGCAATGCCTTCAAAATTCTGAAGGCAAGTAATTTCAAGCCTAAAATCCTATACCCAACAAAATTCAAAATCAAATGAGAAGGCAGAATAAAGCCATCTTTTCAGACATGTAATGTCTCAAAAACGATTACATCCCATGTACCATTTCTGAGGAGTAGCACTCTATCAAAACACAAAGAAAACCAAGGAAAAAGGAAACAGGAGAAACCTCACAGGAAAGAGGCAAAGCACATCCCCAGGATGATAGTGATGGGAGATACCGGGGACAGCTGTGTATAAAACAGACTGTGATACCCATCCAGACTAGACAACTGTGACTTAAGAGACAGCATGATTTTTTTTTTGAGACGGGATCTCGCTCTGCTTCCCAAGCTGGAGTGCAATGGCGTGACCTCGGCTCCCTGCAACCTCTGCCTCCTGGGTTCAAGCGATTCTCATGCCTCAGCCTCCCGCATAGCTGGGATTACAGGCATGTGCCACCATGCCTGGCTAATTTTTGTATTTTCAGTAGAGATGTGGTTTCACAATGTTGGCCAGGCTGGTTACGAACTCAGGTGATCCACCCAGTTCAGCCTCCCAAAGTGCTGGGATTACAGGCATGAGCCACCACACCCAGCCAAGAGACAGCATATTAAGGAAGGCCTGCCATCACTAAGGTGTTTTTGCTACTGTACTGACCCTTTAACTTGACAATCCTAAGATGAATCTTCCCCAGATTCATTTTTGTACAAGATTTACCTGGGCCATGTGCTAATGAAGTTCCTACTTTCCCTTCCATGCTCTGCTTCTTAGATCAGCTAAGGACTCTCGTTTTAATTAAAAATAAAAATTTAAAAAAAAAAAAAACACTCTGTTTTGACTTACTTCTGAGCTGGAGGTTGACCATGATAAACTCAGAAGCATAAAATATAGAGTAGCCCATTCCCTTTGACGATGTTCCCGCTGGATGTCCTATAAGAACCTGGTCCATACAGACCTGTCGATGCCCTGACTATGATAAGGCCAATTTTTCCCAGGATTCACTTGCCCACTGACTTCCCCAGTAGGGGCTCTTATAAACTATCAGGGAAGTTGAAGCCAGATTATGATTCAGAGGTACCAATTTTTCTTTTCCAAAAATACTTACAGGGACAATAATGCCCTTTTCTTACACAGCCAGGTTTGTACTTTGTTATTAAGCTTTTATATTAAGCACTTTTAACAACACTTTACACATAAATATATAGGTGAACATAAATAAAGCAATTTAACATTTGCTCATTAAAAACTAATTACGGTTGGGTGCAGTGACTCACGCCTGTAATCCCAGCACTTTGGGAGGCCAAGGTGGGTGAATCGCCTGAGGTCAGGAGTTCGAGACCAGCCTGGCCAATATGGTGAAACCCCATCTCTACTAAAAATACAAAAAATTAGACAGGCATGGTGATGCATGCCTGTAATCCCAGCTACTTGGGAGGCTGAGGCAGGAGAATTGCTTGAGCCCAGGAGGCGGAGATTGCAGTGAGCAGAGATCACACCATTGCACTCCATACTGGGTGACAAGAGTGAAGCTCCATCTCAAACAAACAAACAAAAACTAATTACAATAGTGGCAAGGCATAGTGGGTCATGCCTGTAATTTAGCACTTTGGGAGGCTGAGGCAGGAGGACTGCTTGAGCCCAGGAGTTCAAGACCAGCTTGAGCAACATAGTGAGGCCCTGTCTCTACAAAATATAAAAATTTAAAAATTGGCCAAGCATGGTGGTGCGTGCCTGTGGTCCCAGCTACTTGGAAGACTGAGGTGGGAGGATTGATTGAGCCTGGAAAGCAGAGACTGCAGTGAGCCAAGATCGCACCACTGCACTCTAGCATAGGCAACAGAGTGAGACTCTGTCTCAAAAAAAAAAGTGAAAACCACTATAAAGAAAATAAACTTGGTGACAGGACAGAATATAAATCCCAACAATGGTGAAAAGTTTTCAGTGTAACTGAAAATTTTTGTCCCAACGTGTGCCCTAGAAGCTCAACTGTAAGCAGAAATTATTTCTTCTGCTGAATGGCTTTAGATGAGCCAGCTTCTAGAAATGTATAAGTATGCTTAGATCACAGAAAAAAATATTTCCAGCCATATTAAACACGTAGGTACTTGGTGACTTTACATGCCAAATTAAAGGATTCTTAATTATTCTCAAATCAATCTGGGGTTTTTTTTTTCCCCACAATGTAACTATTCAATTTCTGGGAATCAAAATTATCTCACTGAGCTTACATAAAACACTTTTCAGAGTATTTCCCTTGATTCATGGGAGAATTTTCTTTTTTCTTTTTTTTGAGATGGAGTCTCACTCTGTTGCCCAGGCTGGAGCGCAGTAGCACAATCTCGGCTCACTGCAAGCGCCCCCTCCTGGGCTCACGCCATTCTCCTGCCTCAGCCTCCCAAGTAGCTGGGACTACAGGCGCCCGCCACCATGCCTGGCTAATTTTTTGTATTTTTAGTAGAGACAGAGTTTCACCGTGTTAGCCAGGATGGTCTTGATCTCCTGACCTCGTGATCTGCCCGCCTCAGCCTCCCAAAGTGCTGGGATTACAGGTGTGAGCCACCGCGCCCCGCCAATTCATGGGAGAATTTTCTAGCTCACAGTTGTAGAAAGTTTTTCACTGTAGTTTTGAGGGCATTGTTTTGTTTTTAAATTAACTTCAATGTTCCCTTACTAATGGGAAATAGTAGTTTCAATTAAGGCTAGACTTTTTCAAATTATTCATTGAAAAATTATAGTTGTATATATTTATGGGGCAGAAAGTGATGTTATGATTTTTTAATACAATGTGAAATGATCAAATCAAATGAATCAAACTATCCATCACCTCAAATATTTGACCTTGTGATGAGAACATTTGAGATTTACTCTCTTCGTGATATTGAAATGTACAGTACTCAAATATTAGCTGTATTTACCAGTACAAGCTAGTTTGAGCCCTAAGGGAGACAAAGTAAAAGTTAAGTCTTTAAAGAATAATATTAACCTAGTGCTCAAACATAGTTCTGTTTGAGTTAGTAGTCATTCATAGAAGGAACAAATTTTTGTAAACTACTAGGTATATTCTAAAAATAGATTTTGTTTAGGAAAAGGATAATTCCATGTCTTCTAGTTTGCATTATCTAACTCACACAACCTAATCTACAATTTGCAGATGTTAAAGGCTGCTGCCCTTCAACTTTTCTTAATAAACTGAAATCATCTCGGAGAAAGGATGAACTTAAATGGCTTAAATTCAGCGTCTACAAGACTCTCTCCACGATTCCCCACTTTACACCCACCCCGCAACCTGGACGTATACCTGTCCAGATTCATCTGTTACTCTATTCCTCATATCCTATGTTCAGCCAGGCTAGATGGCTTTCAGTTCCTGAACTGTCAGTCTCTCAACTCCAGGTCTTACACAAGCCATTCTCTCTCCACCTCACTTGCTCATTTTATCCTTCAGGTCTCTCTCAGCTAAGGCATCACCTCCCCAGAGGAGACTTCCCGGGCCATAATCTTCCCTGACAACCTGTATTTCCTTTTGTATAGCGCTTATCAAACCAGTAATTAATGTTATCTTCATAATAAACTGGAAGTTCCAGAGGGCAGGGACCATGTCTACCTTATTCACAGCTGCATCCATATCATCTAGTACAGCACCTGCAAATACTTGTTAAACTGGACTAAAGCTTTCATCATTAGATTTATGTTAAATATTTGCAATTTTCAATTAATTGGCCCAGGAAATAATTAAAGTGTTCTGAGGTAAATACCTGACTTTTAACCTTTCTTCCCTCCTCCAAGTCCATTCTTTTACCTCCTTCAAAAGTTAACAATGGTTTCCTTTTAGGTTGGAGGAAATGTCAGATTCATCATTATGACTGTTTCAATAATATTGGGATTTTACTCTGTTTCATAATGTTGCTTTCAAATTATAATTATATATCATAATTATATTTAATTATGTATGTCATTATAATATTAATAACAGATCATCCATTCAACAAATATTTGTTATAAACCTATGCATTAGATACAATACCAATTGCATAATATATTAAGTTATTGACATCTACAGTACTTGCTAATCAGTGCATCATACCTCTTTATTTTCCTTGCCTTGTAAAAACATACAATATATACTTTATTTCAATGATGAAAGAATACACCAGCAATGGTCTTTCCTTTAAAATGTTAATTCTAGAAGAAAAATAGCAGGAAAATCTAAGAAATAAGAGTAGACAGGAATAACTCTAAGAACACTGGCTTAGAGAAGCAGGTATAGATACATTCTTAACAACAAAAGAATTAAAATAAATTTTTTGTCAGCTTCTTAAATTGCAAGCAGTCTCCTCACCTTAGAGGTTGCGTTATCCCAAATGGCAAGACCAAAATAGTCTTCTTCCAAAAGATTGAGATGCTCACATACTCGTTTAAGCAAATCTTGTCCCTTAGCATGTTTCTGCAAAGATATACGTGACTTAGTTGAGTTGAGGTTTCTTCTTCTTTTATTTTTTCCCCAAAAGAGATGGGGATTCACTCTGTTGCCCAGGCTGGAGTACAGTGGCCTGATCATAGCTCACTGCAGCCTCAACCTCCTGGGCTCAAGTGATCTTCCCACCTCAGCCTCCAGAGTAGCTAGGACTACAGATGTGCACCACCATGCCTGACTAATTTTTAAAATTTTTTGTAGAGAGAGTCTCATTATGTTGCCCGGGCTGGTTTTGAACTCCCGGGCTCAAGTGATTCCCCTGCCTCAAGTGATTCCCCCGCCTCAGCCTTCCAACGTGCTGGGATTACAGGTATGAGCCACTGCACCTGGCCTGAGGTTTCTTCTTATTTCTACACCCATCATGAAATAAAATAAAATGTCACTTTCCGATTTCTTCTTTCATCTTCGGTTATCAACAAACTTTCAGGTGGCTACATAGTTTAAGCAGAAAATATGATTTATAAAATTCCTGTTCTTCAATTTGTCAGTTTACATATGTAATACACATATACTAGTTTGGAAATTGTGTTACAATTCAAAGCAAAATTCTACCTTCCTTCCATCTCATATTCCCCATCTCCATCCTACACATCACATTCTTCATTTTTGGTGCAATATATCCTATAGCATGCTATGAGCAACTGTCAGTTACCGTGACTACTTCAATTACTGAATCAACTGTCCAGAGTGACATTTAATTGTGGCTGTGGAAATCACTAGACTCTATCATTTTCAGACCAAATGTCCCAAAGAAAATGAGGTATGCCTCAACTCCCTACAATCTCTTTCAGAAAAATGAATAAAGTAAAATTCTAGATAGCCAACAGACACTACCTGTTGAAGTGGCTCCTTCAGTGGTGCTAGGAATCATTTTCTTAATGTTTCTTAACCTAGAAAGTCAAACCATTCCCAAATTTGGGTTCTTTTACTCCTATTTATAGGAAGAAAATACCCTAACTTAAAGACTGAGATTTAGTCAGAAAGTCCTGGCTCCTCCATTTACTAGCTAAACAAGCTGAGTAGATTCAATTAACTTTTCTGAACATTAGTTTGCTCAGCTGTGAAATGATAAGAATATTTACACTCATCCTACCTCTTTATTGGAATTGTTTAACAATAATCAAATATGTGAATGTCTTCTGAGAAATATATATGAAAATACTTCAAAAAATTAGAATCATTTTTTGGGCAAACATATATGACATGTCCTCCTCTCAATGAGATGAGTTATTTTTAATGACTATTAATAATTCACATAAATGTTCATTCATTGTCAGTCTTAACTCATCCATATCAAATAATTTTCTTTTTTTCTCCCATGTTTTCATTCTAAATGACAGAAGATGATTTGAAAATGCTTCATGTATTTTCCCTAATCCCTTATTCATAATTCTAAAATCCAAATGGCAAATTTTGACTTGAACTGTAAAGAGACTATTTATAATCTTAATTTATCCACCTCAGAATGAATCTTCATATCTTTTACCATAGAAATACTATGTTTGATCATGTGGGTGCTGCTACAGACACTGCTGGGTTTATTATAAAATATGCAGAATATGTACTTATTCCCTTGCTAAACTCCAAAATATTCTGAATTCTAGTTTTTATTTTGTTTTGTTTTGAGATGGAGTCTCGCTCTGTCGCCAGGCTGGAGTGCAGTGGTGCGATCTCGGCCCACTGCAACCTCTACCTCCTGGGTTCAAGCGATTCTCCTGCCTCAGCCTCCCAAGCAGCTGGGACTACAGGTGCGTGCCACCACACCCAGCTAATTTTTGTATTTTTAGTAGAGACGGGGTTTCACCATGTTGGTCAGTATGGTCTCGATTTCTTGACCTCGTGATCCACCTGCCTCGGCCTCCCAAAGTGCTGGGATTACAGGCGTGAGCCACCGTGCCCGGCCTCAAAATATTCTGAATTCTATAACACATCTGTCCCCAAGGGCTTCATATATAAGAGATCCATATCTGGATCTTGGTCTGAATGGGAAGAATAGGTGTAAAATAGCTTTCCCCATCTCTAAATTAGTTAGTGCAAGAAGCAGAAAAAGCAGACCCTAAGGCTCTAGTTAGGTGTATAGTACCTGTTTCAAAGTACAATTACATCTTTCTTGATTTCCTTTTTAAACTTAGAGAATACCTATTAGTAAATATAGCATAATATTTTAGATGATTTGTGATTGAACATATTTACATTTGCACATAAATAATGTGATTAAGAAATAAGGCTGGGTGCGGTGACTCATGCCTATAATCTTAGTACTTTGGGAGGCTGAGGCAGGCAGATCGCTTGAGCCCGGGAGCTCAAGAGTAACCTGGGCAACATGGTGAGAACCTGTCTCTACAAAAAATATAAAAAATTAGCCAGGTGTGATGGTATGTGCCTGTAGTCCCAGCTACTTAGGAGGCTGAGGTGGGAGGATCACCTGAGCCCAGGAGGTTGAGGCTGCAGTGAGCTGTCACTGCGCCACTGCACTTCAACCTGGGCAACAGAGCAAGACCCTGTCTCAAATAAATAAATAAATAAATAAATAAAATAGTTTGTTCCACATATATGTGAATTACACACTGTCAATAAAAGCTGTTACTAGTAACAACTGCAATTGCTTATATATCAAGCATATCATAATAAACAACTACTGTTCTAGTTTGAAAAACATATAGTTAGTAGATTTTTTTAAATTTCAACTTGCTCTGGCTGGGCGCAGTGGCTCAAGCCTGTAAACCCAGCACTTTGGGAGGCCGAGGCGGGCAGATCACGAGGTCAGGAGATTGAGACCAGCCTGGCTAACACGGTGAAACCCCGTCTCTACTTAAAACACAAAAACTAGCCAGGCGTGGTGGCGGGCGCCTGTAGTCCCAGCTACTCGGGAGGCTGAGGCAGGAGAATGGCGTGAACCCAGGAGGCGGAGCTTGCAGTGAGCCGAGATTGTACCACTGCACTCCAGCCTGGACGACAGAGAGAGACTCTGTCTCAAAAAACAAACAAACAAAAAAAAAAATTGTCAACTTGTCCTGAAGGAGCAAAAAGAGTAACTGAATAACTCTGATATTTTTCTTCAATCCTGATTCAATCACTTATTCTTTCAGAAAACAGAAAATTTTAAGAAATGGCATTTACTGGACTTAAAGACTTACTCATCATCTTCCCATAATCCCACCTCCAGAAAATCACCATTAATACTTCCATCTACAGAAATAATCATTAGAGGCCGGGCGCAGTGGCTCATGCCTGTAATCCCAGCAATTTGGGAGGCCGAGGTGGGCAGATCACTTGAGGCCCGGACTTCAAGACCAGCCTGGCCAATATGGTGAAATCTGTCTCTACTAAAAATACAAAAAATTAGCCCAGCGTGGTAGCACATGGCTGTAATCCCAGCTACTCGGGAGGCTGAGACAGGAGAATCACTTGAACATGGGAGTTGGGGGCTACAGTGAGCCAAGATCATGCCACTGCACTCCAGCCTGGGTGACAGAGCAAAACTCTGTCTCAAAAAAAACAAAAAAAAGAAAAAAGAAATAATCACTACAGTGAGTCTTATCGTGGGCAAAATCACCACTTACGCAACTCTAGATGAAACCACCTGTAAGAGTTCTGATTGTTGGAAATGAAAACATACTCACCTCCACAACACATTCATAAACTGTGTCATCCAACAAAGAAACCTTGCAGTGCATGTTCCTGTGTTTTCTGATTGGTTTTTGGGAAGCTTTTAATTCTCTTTCTGCTTTTGATTCAGGGCTTTCTTCTTTTACTTCTATTTTGGAGCACTCTTCAAGTCCTTCTCCTTCCTTAATTTCAAAATCTGGATCTTCTCTGAGTTCTTCCTGAGCAGGCTACATATCCATGACATCGCCAAGTCAGTAATAAACACATTTCACAAAACATGCTGTATATGCTTTTACCTATAATAATCTTACCAATAAAAGCACGAACTAAAACAAATATAGGTGACATTAATATTAAATATTTTTCTATAAAAAATAATATGATCCCCCAAATGCCCTAAAGACTTTGCTATTATTAAAACTTCTCAGGTAGAATCCCATCAAATCAATAAATGAAGGTCTCAGGTAAACCGGAGGATACCAATCCATTGCTCTCAGCATTATATATTCTTCCTGACCAAGCCATTACACGGTATTATTAAAGTTTAACAAAAACGTTATTGTCTCTGCCCATGCTCCTCAATTTTAGCAACGTAGCCTTACAAACTGCAAAATAAGATGTGACTTGTTACATATTCTAAATTTTAAATTAATTTTAATTCTAAGAGAAATGCTTGGGACCAATTTCATATCATTAAGCAAACATGTAGTAGGCTAAAAATTTTAACTACCAGTTAACACCTTTCTACCCAATATTAATCATGTTAAATGCAAAGAAGATTCAATGAAGGAAGAGTTTCCTGGTGCAATCTTAAATTATCCCCAAATAATACCGATAAGTAGGATAACATTTTTGGTATA
Organism: Pan paniscus; assembly: GCF_029289425.2. NCBI lineage: Eukaryota > Metazoa > Chordata > Mammalia > Primates > Hominidae > Pan > Pan paniscus. Next base: position 197,850,481 of record NC_073249.2, read on the forward strand.
CATTTTTTTTTGAGACGGAGTCTCGCTCTGTAGCCCAGGCCGGAGTGCAGTGGCGCGATCTCGGCTTACTCCAAGCTCCGCCTCCAGGGTTCAAGCGATTCTCCTGCCTGGGCCTCCTGAGTAGCTGGGACTACAGGCGCCCGCCACCACGCCCAGCTAATTTTTTTGTACTTTTACTAGAGACGGGGTTTCACCATGTTAGCCAGGATGGTTTCGATCTCCTGACCTCATGATTTGCCCGCCTCGGCCTCCCAAAGTGTTGGGATTACAGGCGTGAGCAACCGTGCTGGGCCGGCATACATTTTTACTTTTACTTTCAACACAACAAAACTACTGACATATTTTTATCTAAACCCGACTAATTATTTTCTTTTAAAAGAATATGTTACTTCCTTGTGTAACAGCTGGAAAACAATTAAAAGAAAAAAAGAATGCATGGTTGACAATTAGGAAAAAGGAATTAATTATTTGACTCCTGCATTAAATACTGGAAGTAATCTAAAAGACTCCTTCCGATCTTTCATGACCCTCTCACTGCAACCTCAGGAAGTCTCTTCACTGGCTGTCCTATCTATCTATGCCCGCTCTACTGTCTTTCATATCAGTACTCTGGTGGCTTTATAACTTATTACAATAAATAATTATTTTTATTTGCTACTTTTTTGTCTTCTCTATTAAAGTCCACAAGGGTAGAAATCATGTCTGTTTTATAATAATAATACCAAACATTTATACAACAATTACAATGGGCCAGTCACTATTCTAAGAAAATTACTTATGTGAACTAACTCAATCCTCATAACTACCCTGCGAGGCACGTAGTATTATTATATCCCCACTTGATAGAGGGAGGATAATAGTACCTGGCCTGCAGGGTTGTAAAACAGGCCAGAGAAATTAAGTAACTTGCCTAGGATCATACAATTAATAAGTCACATACCAGTCTGGCTTCAGAATCCACGATTTGTTTTTTTTGCTTTTTTTTTTTTTTTTTTTGAGACAGAGTCTCACTCTATCACCCAGGCTGGAGCGCAGTGACATAATCATGGCTCAATGCAGCCTCGACCTCTCAGACTCAAGTGATCCTCCCACCTCAACATCCCAAGTAGCTGGGACTACAGGAGAGCCACCATGCCTAGCTAGTTTTTCACTTTTTTGTAGAGATGGTGTTTCTCCATGTTGCCCAGGTTGGTCTCGAACTCCGGGGCTCTAGTGATCCTCCTGCCTCAGTCTCCCAGAGTGCTGGATTTACAGGCATGAGCCACCACACTCAGCCCCAAAATCCATGATTTTAAACCTCTTCACCATATTGCAGTTTTTATTTACCAAGGTATATCCAGCCTAGGGCCTGGCACACATGGTAGGTTTTCAATAAATATTTGTTGAATGAATAAACAAACATTAAAAATTTACATAGGCTTCCAAAAAATCCAAGCTACTCTGGATGAAGACTGGTACAATCCTATAGTTATATATATTATATACTTAAATGTAATATAAATATATATTTATATATTTATAATATAAAGCAAACACGCTTTTTAAAAAATTCTGGATAAAAAAGGACCATTTAAATAAAATCCTATTTTATTTAGGCAAATAAACCTTTATCCAGACAACTCTGATCCACAAGGTTTTGACTATAAATATTAGTTTCCAAAAGGCCTAAAATAGTTTGTTCTTTTAAATAATATCTCCTTGAAATTTTACTAACAATATCGTTTCTTTTTCTCCACATGAAGACAAATAACCTACGGACAATTTATTTCAATTCTGAATTAAATCTTAATGAATGAGATTTTAGTTAAATCTAAAATTAACTGTCCATCATCTGTGTCAACTTGAGTACGAATCTATGAACTTTAGACAATGCAGACAAGTTCTGATTCAAATGTTAACTAAAACAAGATATGGATTTTCCCCTATATAAAGCTGAAGGAGAAAAAAGCAGTTAAAAACCCCTTGAGGCCAGGCACAGTGGTCATGCCTGTAATCCCAGCACTTTGGAAGGCTGAGGCAGAAGGATTGCTCGAGTTCAGGAGTTCAAGACCAGCCTAGGCAACAAAGCAAGACCGTCTCTACCAAAAAATTTAAAAATTAGCTGGGCATGTGGCATGCACCTGTAGTCCCAACTACTCAGGAGGCTGAGATGGGAGGATAGCTTGAGCCCGGGAGGTTGAGGCTGTAGTGAGCCATGATCACACCACTGTATTCTAGTCTGGGTGACAGAGAGAGACCCTATCAAGAAAGAAAGAAAAAAAGAAAATAAATAAAGAGGGGGAAGGAGGGAGGGAGGGGAAAGGAGGGAGGCAGAGGAAGAGAGGAAGGAAGGGAGGGAGGGAGGGAGGGAGGGAAGGAGGGAAGGAGGGAAGGAAGGAAGGAAGGAAGGAAGGAAGGAAGGAAGGAAGGAAGGAAATTTGAAAAACTCTTGAAAGTACCAGGCTTCCTGAAAGATAATGTAATTTTTTTTTTTTTTTTTTTTGAGATGGAATCTCGCACTGTCACCCAGGCTGGAGTGCAGTGGCGTGATCTCGGCTCTCAGCAAATTTTCCTGCCTCGCCTTCCGAGTAGCTGGGACTACAGGTGCCCACCACCACGCCCAGCTAATTTTTTGTATTTTTTGTAGAGACAGGGTTTCACCATGTTGGCCAGGCTGGTCTCAAACTCCTGACCTTGTGATTCGCCTGCCTCAGCCTCCTAGAGTGCTAGGATTACAGGTGTGAGCCACTGTGCCCGGCCGATAATGTAATTTAATTATTTTGGTATTCCTAAAATAAAATGGTATTAAGATATGAATGGTTTCTTTGCCTTTACTGTTTGTGTTTATTTACTAGCTAACATTCATTGAGTATTTATTAAATGCCAGGCAATGTTTTAAGAGCTTTTACCCGTTTCACTCCTTTAATCCTTTCAATCCCAAATGAGGTGGATATTATTATCCCCATTGTACAGAGGAGGAAACTGATAAAGTGAAAAGTGTCACTTTTCTTCGATTTGAACCCTCTAGTCAGATTCTATAGCTTGCATCTTAACTATTACAGAACTTAGTAAATCTTGTTTTCAAACTTGTTTCACTAACAGCAAGTGTGCAATTATAATTTTATCCTAAATTTTACCCTCAGCACTTTGAATATACAAGTAATAGTTCTAGAAATATATGTAATATTCTAATAAGACTCTAATAAAACTATGGAGTCCAAATCTCAGACCTATAATAGAAACATGTAGGACTTATACTTTTTTCCCCCCTAACACTGTCAGAGTTCTAGAAGGACTTACACTTTTAACAATGCAGATAATATTCACATGCTTCAGAAATAAGAAGACTTTGAAAATAATTCTTAATTGTAATGGTGAGGCTGAAAATAAATGACATTCTCAGAAAATAGTCTGAGTTACAGTACTAATGTTTTCCCATTTTTTGGGACAAATAAACTCACAACTCGTGTTTAGTTTAACAACACTATGTCACAATTAAGGCCCCAGACTAATATACATTACACAGGTGATAGAAAGAGCTAGACTTCCTCATCTGTATCTTACACTCTGTGGCAATATGATCTAGTTAAAGAAGATGATCAAAATAAGGTAGACATGACTTGAATCTATCACATACCTTCAAAGGGCTTGAATTCATCACACAGCTTTTAGGATGATTTACGTAAAAGAACCATATCTGCTGATAACCGTCCTGTTCCTAATAATTCCACAAAAATGAACTCTAAACCATCTCATTTTTCTTTTCCTCTCTCATGAGAAATCTTCAATTTGTTCCATTATTATAATAAAATGATATATGGGCTGAACACATTGATTTGATACTTTTTTTTCTCTTCTATTCTTTGATTTATAAACAGTAAATGGACAGGCATGGTGGTACACACCTGTAATGCCAGCTGCTCAGGAGGCTGAGGTGGGAGGATCACTTGAGCCCAGGAGTTTGAGATTAGCCTGGGCAAAATAGCAAGACCCTTTAATACATATAAAGTGTTAAGTATCTGTTTAAAAAGTAAGTTTCCAATGACTACATTAATTTTTTTAGAGTAGAAACTATAAGCCGGGCATGGTGGCTCACGTCTGTAGTCCCAGCACTTTGGGAGGCTGAGGTGGACAGATTACCTGAGGTCAAGAGTTTGTGACCAGCCTGGCCAACACAGCAAAACGCTGTCTCTACTAAAAATACAAAAATTTGCTGGGCATGGTGGCCAGCGCCTGTAATCCCAGCTACTCGGGAGGCTGAGGCAGAAGAATAGCTTGAACCCAGGAGGGGGAGGTTGCAGTGGGCCGAGATCACACCACTGCACTCCAGCCTGGGTGACAGAGCAAGACTCAGTCTCAAAAAAAAAATAGAGTAGAAACTATAAAGCTTTATGATGCTACTTATCACTATCAATGCCTAAGTCAACTAGCTAGTAAGAAATAAAACCAAGTACTTTTTTTCCCCCCGTTGTTGAGACGGAATCTCGTCCTTGTCGCCTAGGCTGGAATGCAGTGGCACGATCTCAGCTCACTGCAGCCTCTGCCTCCCGAGTTCAAACTTCTCCTGTCTCAGCCTCCTGAGTAGCTGGGATTACAGGCACCCGCCATCAGGCCCGGCTAATTTTTGTACTTTTAGTAGAGACAGGGTTTGGCCATGTTGGCCAGGCTGGTCTCGAACTCCTGACCTCAGTTGATCTGCCTGCCTCGGCCTCCCAAAGTGGTGGAATTACAGGCGTGAGCCACCGCGCCCAGCCCAAATACTCTTAAATGAAAAATAAAGTGTATAACCTGCCTTCCTTTGCCCACCTCCCATATCCACACATCCTTACCTGTGTTTCTGCACTGCTTAATGAATGAAGATCCAAAGATGGGTCTGTTTTGAGTTCAGGTTCAGGAGCTGCAATTGGGGCCTTTAAAATGATCTCTTCATCAAGACTGGTTCCAAATTCTATCTCTTTCTGACCTCCTTCACCTTTTTCTTTATCTGACTCTACTTCTTTGCCTTCTTCCTCGGACACCTGAGATTTGGGCCTTTTGAGAAACGAGGAGAATAGTCGTGAAAGTCCTCTGCTTTCTGATGTCCGCTCCTTGTTCTTGGTCAAGTCTTCATGTGTAGGAGTGTCTCCATTAGAAGCTTTCAGCTTCTGTTCACGCCAATTATCTCCTTCAGCTGCTGTTTGACAAGATTCCTCCTGCTGAGGTTCTTGTTGGCCTGAGTTTATGGCTTCCTCACCCTCTTCCTTCTGTTGGTGCTGTGAATTTTCCGCCTCAGTCACTAAACTCTTCTCTGTTGTCATGATGTTGCTATTAAAAAGAAGATAGAAAAGGGGGGCTCTTATAAGCAAAACACATTACTGTTGGCAAAACCCTAAACCCTAAAAAATTAATATACTTAGGTATTTAATTGCCAACAAACAGAATTCAAACCCATTAAACGTGAGACTTTCCATTAAATTACAAAAATATCTTATCTACACATCCTGAATAAAATATTAATGCCTTGAGTCACTAAAGATATGCACATAGAGAGAGTAGCTTAAAATAGTACCCACTGAGGCCACCTTAGTGAAATACATCACATATTAAATCCAATGCCTACAACTGTATATAGTAAATACAGTTTTATCCTTCCTTAAAAAAGGACTGTGGTTTAGTGTCCTTTGAGGGTATCAATCTGAAGGTGTAGGATTTGCAGGAATTATTCCCTGCAAAATTCTCCACACACCAAGAGACGATGAAATTTAAAAGTTCCCCCAGTCTTTATTGTTCTTTTTCTTTACATTTCTTAGGATGCAGAGACTTCTCTATTAAAATTGCAAAAGTAAAATTCTGATAGTTTGTTGTTAAGACTGGATAACAGCAACGACAAATATACAGTTGAAATACTGCAAAAAATTTCCTAAGGTTTTCATGTTACAATTCCAAATTACAACCTCTTTCAGAGGTATCCCTTTTTTTTTTCTTTTTGTGGAGAATGGGGTCTTGCTATATTGCCCAGGCAGGTCTCAAACTCCTGAGCTCAAGCTATCCTCCTGCCTCTGCCTCCCTAAGAGCTGGGATTACAGGCGTGAACTACCACGCCCGGCCAGAGGTATCCCATTTTAAGCTCTTTCAGTCTCTTTTTTCTCCTGATAAACATGATTTTGAAAGCTCAGAATTTTTAAGAGTAGGAAGTGAAACTAACAATAGAGAAAGGAGATAGAGAAGAAAAACTTAGAAAGCAAGTGTTGATTCACTCGTAGGGGAGGAGGAAAGAGCAGGCAGCTGACCTTACATATTTCAAACATCTTGGCTTCTAGCCTCTTGATCTCAAAATCCCAGTATTATCAGTCAAGCTTCACAATAACAGCCAATGAGCATTGTCACGTCTACTTTACTAAAGAATAACCAACACACGTGGGGACTTTGAAAACACTGGGCAATGAAGTCGACTATTGATGATCTTATGCTTTGATTCACTGCTATCACTAAAAGTACTTCCTTCCCATCACTCACAAAGCAGCATTTACATTGTCTTCTCATCTTCTCTGTATTAAATAAAGTAATTAAAAAAAAATTTTTAAGGCTAGTGAGGTGAAGCAGTGGGAGTCAAGATGAAACAAAGACATCTATAACTGGTTGTGATCAATTAGCTGTAAGCACCACTGCACCGGACAAGCCTAAATGAAGTAACTTTATCTGGATGTTAACAATCTGAATGAATGAACAAACTATATTTAGCTCATTCCCTCTTCAGGCCCTTCACACTTGCTGCTCTCTCTACTTACACTGCTCTTCTCTTGCCTATTTGAAGGCTGGTCTCCTTCATATCATTACTGTCTTATGCCTTAGGAGGCCTCCCCACATAACCTAGCTAGAAGTATTGGCCTTCATGCCCCCAGATACCCTTACAGGACTACTGCACTTATTATCTGTAATTATTTTATTAACATATTTGTTTACCAGTTTATTGTCTTTCTTCCCTCTCTCCAGCTAAAATGTCTTTCTTCCCTCTCTCCAGCTAAAAGTTCTATAAGGACATGAACCTTGACATATATTTTTTTTTATCATTGTATACCCAATGCCTAGAACAGTACCTGACACATAATAGGTATTAATAAAAGTTTTAGGCCAGGCACAGTGGCTCATGGCTGTAATCCCAGCACTTTGGGAGGCCGAGGCGGGCGGATCACCTGAGGTCGGGAGTTTGAGACCAGCCTGGTCAGCATGGTGAAGCCCCATCTCTACTAAAAATACAAAAATTAGCCGGGCATGGTGGCAGGCGCTTGTAATCCAGCTACTCAGGAAGCTAAGGCAGGAGAATCACTTGAAACTGGGAGGCGGAGGTTGTGGTGAGCCGAGATCATGCCATTGTACTCCAGCCTGGGAAACAGCGAGACTCCATCTCAAAGACAAAAAAAAAGTTTTTGGGGGCTGGGCATGGTGGCTCACGCCTGTAATCCCAGCAATTTGGGAGGTCGAGGCAGGAGGATCACTTGAGCTCAGAAGTTCAAGACCAGCTTGGGCAACATAGCAAAACATCGTATTTATAAAAAATTTAAAAATTAGCCAGGTATGGGTGGCATGTGCCTATAGTTCCAGCTACTTGGGAAGCTGAGGCAGGAGAATCACTTGAATCCAGGAGGCTGACGCTACAGTGAGCCATGATCATGCCACTGCATGCCAGCCTAGGTGACAGAGCAACACCTTGTCTCAAAAAAAAAAAACAAACCTGAGTTTTTAAAAAAAATGAATTGATTTCACTGAATATATCTGATAAATACAAACTGCAAAGGCATTCTCTAAATTTATTCAAGTAAATTTACTTCAAATGCATGATACTAATTGATTCATTCAACAAATTCTTATCAGGCACCTAGCACAGGACTGATGCTACGTGCTAGAAACACAACAGTAAACAAAACAGTCAAGGTCTATGTCATCATGGAGTTTACATTCTTGTTTCAACTTTAACCAGTATAATGAAAGAAAAATTCAAAATAAATTTTGTTTAAAACCACTATTGATACAGACAGAGGGGCAGAGAAATTCTAGGCAGAAAAGGACGGGTCTCTGACGAAACCCTACCCTCAAACAGAAAAGCATGAGATTGCAGCCCAAAGTGAGACTTTATATCCCTGTTTTCCCACTGGAATGTTGCCTTTTCCTAAACCACCCATGGCCCCACCTCACCCCATCCTATGCCTATAAAAACCCCAGACTCAGCTGGGAGGGAGGAGAAACAGCTGGATGTTGGAGAGAAGCAGCTTGACTTCAGAGGGATAGCTTGATGGTGTAACTTCAGAGAAGAATTCGGCTGGAGATGGCTGTACTTCAGAGGAAGATAATCTACCCACCCCTGGCCCCTTTTCAGCTCCCCTTCCCGCTGAGAGCCACTTTCATCGGCAATAAAATCCCCTGTATTTACCATTCTTCAATTCATTCCTGTGACCTCATTTTTCCTGGACACCGGACAAGAGCACGGGAGCCATGTGTGCAGATACAAAAGGCTGTCACACTGGCCCTCTGCCCTCACTGGCAGAGGGCAGCACCTCACTCAAAAAGGCAAAGGGCCCACTGAGCTGCTAACACTTAAGCTGTTCGTGGATGGCATGTCGAAGCTAAAAGAGCACTGTAACATGCCCTCTGGGGCTTGGAGGGATGCAGATACTGCCCCCTGGATACTGCTGTGAGGCCCGCGTGGCCTTGAGTACTGCAAGCACCAAGGCAGTCAGCTTGTTCCAGCGCTTGTGCACTCCAGTTCCCACCTCGTTCACTCGCACGCTCCTTCCAAGGAGTTGAGAGTGGCAGGCTCAGTAAACAAGGTACGCCTGTCACAATTCCCATGAAGAGGTCAGGCAAATATCCTGCTTCACTATAAGGGGTCTGATTCAATAGGTCTGGAAAGGGGCCTGAGATTCTACAATTCTAATAAGATGTTGCCAATGCTGCTGGCCCACTGAGCACATTTTGAGTAGGAAGCACAGAAAACCACCATTACAATCACTATGAGAACGTACCGCAAAATGCCTAAGAAACAAAGACTATAAAAAGCTGCTTTTAGCAAGTGGAATATGAAGAGCGGGAAATACTTGACACAATAAGTGCTCAACAAATAAATGCTTGTTAATTAATGAATGAAACAAATGATGCAACACATTAAATGTGAAAAGTGAACCACTAACATTTTTAAAAACTCTTTTTGGCACTTAATCAGACTTTGTAATCTTTAAACATAGAGTATGGCAAATCCAAGTTTCCTACCCAGCTGTGACAAGTGCCCAGATTCAGTGTTCTGGGTATCTCCATTGATAATATCTCTGTGCCACATTTAGGAAGTAATGATTAGGACAGGAGCCAATCATAATCCTGAAAGATATAGTCCTCAATGGCATAATCCTGAGTGTTGAAATCCCAAAAGACCAAAATCCCAAAAATATAAATCTGGAAAAAGGAATTAAAAAAAAAATTTAAAGATATGTATTTACATTTTTAAGGGGGATTTATTTGAGAAACATAAAAACATAACAGAACACTTCATAGGCTACTTTACATGATAAAATAGGCAAAAACAACATACATATTTTGCAAGCATAAACACTTGGGTATACTAATGACAGTCATACAGGTATAAGTTATGAGCAGACAAGGTGTATTCATAAAAAAATAGCTTATATAACTGCAGTCATCTGAAATACCATGACAAACAACCTAAGTCTTAAGATCAATCAAAAACCATGATGGGCTTTTTGCTGTAGGCCCGAGTGGTTGCTGCCGAAATGCGCAAGTTCATGAAACCTGGGAAGGTGGTGCTTGTCCTGGCTGGACGCTACTCTGGATGCAAAGCCGTCATCGTGAAGAACATTGATGATAGCACCTCAGATTGCCCCTACAGCCATGCTCTGGTGTCTGGAATTGACCACTACCCCTGCAAAGTGACAGCTGCCCTGGGCAAGAAGAAGATCACCAAGGGCTCAAAGATCAAGTCTTTTGCGAAAGTTTGTAACCACAATCACCTAATGCCCAAAGCCCGACGAGAGGCCAAGGTCAAGTTTGAAAAGAGATAAAAGACAGGCAAGAACAAGTAGTTCTTCCAGAAGCTGCGGTTTTAGATGCTTTGTTTTGGTTATTAAAAATTAAAAAGAAGCAGCCATAAAAAATGATGAGTTCATGTCCTTTGTAGGGACATGGATGAAGCTGGAAACCATCATTCTCAGCAAACTATCGCAAGGACAAAAATCCAAACACCGCATGTTCTCACTCATAGGTGGGAATTGAACAACGAGAACACGTGGACACAGGAAGGGGAACATCACACACCGGGGACTGTCGTGAGGTGGGGAAGGGGGGAGGGATAGCATTAGGAGATATACCTAATGCTAAATGACGAGTTAATGGGTGCAGCACACCAACATGGCACATGTATACATATGTAACAAACCTGCACATTGTGCACATGTACCCTAAAACTTAAAGTATAATAATAATAAAATTAAAAAAATAAAAAATAAAAATTAAAAAGAAAAAAAAACCATGATGGGCTGCCACCACATATTACAGTTGCCCAAAGAGCATTTTACATACATGCACAATGCTTACACACGAAGTCAATGTTGTGAAAATGGACCTTGTGGAGTCAAATTTGCAAATATGCAAAAAATGCATAAAACACATTCGAACTCTCTAAAAGTCTTGACACAATTTATACCTCCAGTAATGGAAATGATGTGAAGATGAAATACAGAGCACAGCATATTGTAAAAAATAATGCTGGCAATTTGAACAAGTGGGGAAAAAACTTTTAAAAACTAAAAAGAACACTCAACATATGAAAAAGTATATTACTGCGATAGATTCTGCGCAATTGTGCAGAGGCAGTCCATAAGAGCAGGCAGACTTTCACAATCATTTATATTTTGAAGTCTTGCATCACCACGAATAGCTGCTTTTTTCCTTTTAGAGCATGGCTCTCCTCAGAGAATACATTCACATTCATTTTATACATGGTGCTGCTCTTTTTGAAATTCTTCTATGATTCGACATACATGGACATGAGCATTTCCTGTTAAATTTTCCCATCTTTTGTGTCATGCTTATATGTTGTTTTAGGCATGCAGAAATTTGTTTCACAAGTACTCATATGCAGACCACAAATTTGGTGGAAACAATACTGGTGATCAAACAGAAACACCATTGTGTGTCTTCTTATCCTACTGTGCACGTAATTATTTTTGAACCAGTCAGTAACTTCACTGGTTTCTTCAGACAGATGCAGTTTTAATTTATTAAAAGCTCCTGGAGGACAGGCGTGGTGGCTCACGCCTGTAATCCAAGCACTTTGGGAGGCTGAGATGGGCAGATCACCTGAGGTCAGGAGTTCGAGGCCAGCCTGGCCAAAGTAGTAAAACCCTGTCTCTACTAAAAATACAAAAACTAGCTGGGCCTGGTGGCGGACGTCTGTAATCCCCGCTACTCGGGAGGCCAGGCAGTCGAGGTTGCAGTGAGCCGAGATTGCACCACTGCATTCCAGCCTGGGTGACAGAGTGAGACTCTATCTCAAAAAAAAAAAAAAAAAAAACTCCTGGAATATCATCAGCTGGAAGGAATGCCAATGCAGGCAAATAATGCACTTTAAAAATAATGCACTTTTTTTGAGACAGGTTCTGACTCCACCCAGGCAAGAGTGCAGTGGCACAATCTCGGCTCACTGCAACCTCAACTTCCTGGGCTCAGGCAATTCTCCCACCTCAGCCTCCCAAGTAGCTGGAACTACAGGTACACACAACCATGCCCAGCTAATTAAAAAAAAAAAAAAAAAAAAAAATTTTTTTTAAAGATGGAGTTTCACCATGTTGCCCAGGCTGGTTTCAAACTCCTGGGCTCAAATGATCCTCCTGCCTCAGCCTCCCAAAGTGCTGGGATTACAGAAGTGAGCCACCATACCTATAATGCACTTTATTTTTTTTTTCTCAACCCTCCCCTAGTGACATCATAATGTGCTTTTTAAATTTTTTAAATGTATTTTATTATTTTATTTTTTTGAGACAGGTTCTGGCTCTGTGGCCCAGGCTGGAGTGCAATAGCATAATCTCAGCTCACTGCAACCTCCATCTCCCCAGCTCAAACCATCCTTCTACCTCAGCCTCCTAAGTAGCTGAAACTACAAGCACGCACCACCAAGTCTGGCTAATTTGTTTTTGTATTTTGGGGACAGATGGAGTTTCACCATGTTTTGCCAGGCTGGTCTCGAACTCCTAGGCTCAAGTGATCTTCCCGTCTTGGCCTACCAAAGTGCTGGGATAATGTGAACCTGCCACAATGCACTTTTAAACTGAAACTTTCATCCTTGCTGTATTGTGTGGCCAATCCATTCATCTGAATTTTCTGCCAAATGCATTGGGGTTGAATGGAACAAAGTTTATTCATAACATTTTGAAATTCACTTTTAGAAGCCTTGATTGCACCTCATTCCAAATCTGTCATTATGGTTCGGGGATTCAATCAAAATCCATTTTCTTCTGCCAAGTCTGCCAAATCTTCAAATAAACATTTATAAGGTGTTTCACTTTTTCTAGTCACTAATACATAAACTAGTAGATCAGTTCTAGAATTTTCAGATTCAGTGGGGGCATGAATTGTATACAAGTGATTAAAAAAAAAAAAAAAAAGTGAGGACAGTTTCAAAAGTACCATCCATTAGCCAAAGTGAAGCATGTGCTAGTTTTGCTGTATTAGACTTAGTGGTAAATATAAGAAGTCTATCCTCTTTGACAGTCAAATCCCTAATCAAGAATAGTTCACCATTTAACATGTTTTGCAACAGTGGAGGAACCTCAATATCGACAAGTGTGTTTGGTTCAGAAGGTCACTGAGCTTGTCAAATTCTTTTTATTCTGTAATGAAGGGTGTTTTTTAAAGGCAAGTATGAAGGGGCATGTGTGAAGGGGCAGTAGTCGTACACGATTGAATATAATTTGGCAGGGGAGATCTCTTGTATTTTTCGCATGCATTTTCAATTCTTGTATGGTCTTCAAAACACTCACCGCACTTGTATTTGGAGAGTGGTTGTTGTCTACAAATTTTCTAAGTATATGTGGTCCATTGGAAAGTTTTGGTATTGCTTGGCCATTGCAGTTAAGCAACACTCTGCTTTCACAGCAGCAATAATAATTAGCTTTTAAACTTTTATCTTTCACCACTAAGTAGCCTCATACACTTAACTTATCACAGCCTTTCTGTGAGGAAACAATTTCACAGATATTTCATTGTGTTGCAAGTAAAAGGAATGACATTCAGCTTCTCTAATATCAAATCTGTATTAGTCAGGGTTCTCCAGAGTGACAGAACCAATAGGATATGTATATAGATACATGACGGAGGATTTACTAGGGGAATTGGCTCACATGATTGTGGTGGCTGAGAAGTTCCACAACAGGCTGTGTGCAAGCTGGAGACTCTGGGATGCCAGTGGCATAGCTCAGTCCAAGACTAAAGGCCTCAGAACCAGAAAAGTTGATGGTATAACTCTCATCCTCAAGACCTGGAGGGGCTACTGGTATAAGTCCTTGAGTCCAAAGGCTGAGAAGCCTATAGTTCTGATGCCCAACACAGCAGAAGAAGTCTGTCCCAGCTGTCAGAGACACACGTGTCTTCTCTGTTTGTTCTTTCCGGGCCCCCCAGCCAATTTAATGATACCCACCAAAAATGAGGGCAGATCTTCCCCACCTAATCCACAAGACTTACACACTAATCTCCTCTGGAAACATCCTCACAGACATACCCCAAAGAATACTTTACCAGGTTTCTAGGTATTCCTTAATCCAGTCAAACTGACATCTCCAAAATTAAGTCTATAAGTCTACCCCTTGTCCACTTGGCATCTATATGCATCTCCTTAAACCATATTTAATTTCCAAATAAACACAACAAAGTAATAGTTCTGCCTAACATGAAGCAGCTACCCTGTGATTGTGATTTTGGGGATTGTAGACATTAGGGATTTTAGACTTCAAGGATTTAGGCTTCAGGGATTTTGATCTTTCAGGATTTTAACATTTCAGATTATGGTGTTTAGGATTGTGTCTTTTGGGATTATGATCCAAACCCAATTAAGACATATGAAGAGTTAGAGGATAGCATCTATGAGTACAGAATTGAGACATTTTGCCACATAATGGGACATATGTAAAAAACAAGCCGAACATAAGAATAAATGAAAACATAATTAAGGAACAGGCACAGAGGTAGAAAGGCAAAAGAATTCTACTGAAACCAACTTCAGTTAATACCATACATTAAATGCTAGAAAACAATCAGGAATTCAAACAATGCAGTATTCAGCAAAGATGCTACAACTCAGTCTATACAAGAAAAAACATAAAAATGAATGATTAAGGAGAGTTTGCACCTGTGTTCTTTAAAAAAAAAAAGAGAATAGAAAATGAAACTGATAAAGCTCGCTGATACTTTCAGTTAGCTCTGAGGTTAATATGAATTAAACAAATAAATAAATAGCAAAAAGAAAAAAAAACCCTATGGATCACTTACTAAAAGCTCATATATACTTCTCTAGACAAATGTCACGCAGTCATGTTCTTCCAGACAAATGCCATGCAGTCATGTTCCTCGTGTTACAAATGATAGGACGGGTACAGAGGAAAAGATATAAAGAAGTCAAGCAGCAAAAACAGGATAAATGCTCTACAAACAAGCTCTTCCTATGTAAATGACACTATTTTCATTCTGGATATAAAATCCAAAAGGAGGTATCCATTTACTTAATGTCAGAAAGAGGTCTTCTGATTTAAACAAACAAACAAACAAAGAATCTACACAACACTGAAGAAAAAGTGATGAGTTACCGTTCCATCTCAATCCTAATCCTCAAAACCCTATGAATTACACCCCATCTGGTATCAAAGATACACTTGTTTTAAAAGTGTGCATCTGTTAATTTCAGACAAATCAAACCTTTTAAAAAAAAAAAGAAAAACATACTGAACAGACTGAAAAGACTGAATGGTTATCTTTCATATTTTTTTACTCTGTAACATTGAGTCAGTGCTCCATTAATGCTTCTTGAGTTGAAAACTTCACAAAAACATTGCAGTTTGGCAGCATTAATAAAATTTCCTTTATAATCACCATTTAGGGATGAAGTTTGATGATTTAATTCTAGGTATTACTCTTCAAATTAGCTCACTGAGAAGAAAAAAAATAAAAAAACCGCTGGGCACAGTGGCTCACACCTGTAATCCCAGCACTTTGGGAGGCCGAGGCAGGCAGATCAACTGAGGTCAGGAATTTGTGACCAGCTTGGCCAACATGGTGAAACTCTGTCTGTACTAAAAATACAAAAATCAGCTGCACATGGTGGTGCACACTTATAATCCTAGCTACTTGGGAGGCTGAGGCAGGAGAATGGCTTGAACCCAAGAGGCAGAGGTTGCACTGAGCCAAGATCCCACCACTGCACTCCAACCTGGGCAAAAGAGTAAGACTCCATCTCAAAAAATAAATAAATAATGCTTTGAGGGAGGAGTATAGATGTCAATAGAAAGAGACTTGAAGTGCAATGGGCAAAGGGAATTCCACGCAGAACCAGTATTATTAAGAACATTGTAAGTCCAAAGAAACTAGTAAGAATTCCAGACTAGCTGAAATAGGGCTACAACAGGGCAGCAGGGGGAGATAAGGTTAGAAAAGAGCTACCGTTTAAAATTCCATGGCCAGGCACGGTGGCTTACACCTGTAATCCCAGCACTTTGGGAGGCCAAGGCAGGAGGATAGCTTGAGCCCAGGAGTTTGAGTCCAGCCTAGGCAACATAGAAAGGCCTCGTCTCTGCAAAAAATTAAAAATTAGCCAAGTATGGTGACATGCCCCTGTAATCCCAGCTACTTGGGAGTCTGAGGTAGGAGGATCACTTGAGCCTCAGAGGTCAAGGCTACAGTGAGTCATGATCCTGCCATTACACTCCAGCATGGGTGACAAAGTGAAACCCTATCTCTCAAAAATAAAAAAATTAGATTCCAACAGCAACAATAATAATAGCAGCTAGCAGGTATTGAATACCTAAATGCCACACATTATTCTACATGCCTTAAACCACTCTACAAGGTAGACATTCTCATTTCCCAGAAAATAAACTCTGGGTGGTTAAAAAATTTGCTTCAGATCATGGAGTCATGCATTAATGAAACCATTAAACATGGTGATAATTCTGTTGTAAATTATCAGGCTAGTATCTGTCTCTGTAAAACACAGTACTTCAGATGCTTCTACCTCAGAGATGCTTCTCTGTTAACTAAACCCCTATCTGTTGAGAAGTTATGCACAGACTATTCAATCTGGCTAAGACCACCTCTATTTCTACCAGTTTCAAGTTCCCCGCCCATGTACATATTTCTTTCTTTCTTTTTTTTTTTTTTGAGATGGAGTCTCACTCTGTCACCCAGGCTGGAGTGCAGTGGCGGGATCTCGGCTCACTGCAAGCTCCGCCTCCCGGGTTCACGCCATTCTCCTGCCTCAGCCCGCCGCCACGCCCGGCTAATTTTTTGTATTTTTATTAGAGACGGGGTTTCACCGTGTTAGCCAGGATGGTCTCGATCTCCTGACCTCGTGATCCACCCATCTCGGCCTCCCAAAGTGCTGGGATTACAGGCGTGAGCCACCGCGCCTGGCCACATATTTCTTCTTTTACTCTTTCCAGAGTGTACGTGTAGAATGAGACAGGAAGAGACAGGCAAAGACACATTATGAAATGACTTGAATATCATGCTAAATTGTTGGGACTTGATTCCTGAGAGCCACTGAAAGCTTTTAAGTAGGGAAGTAGATAAAGTGGAGGCAGAAGAGGCTAGAGACAGAGGGAAATTCAACAAATGACTGGGTAAATTCAGGTTATCAGTGAATATTCACAATGGGAATCCCTAGGGAAGCTGAAATCAATACTGAGCAGAGAAACTTGAAAAGCCTTGCAACCAAGGTTTAAGAACTCCTGCTGCCCTTAGTTTCTCTAGCGTATTCTCACTAGCACACTTCTTATTAATCCAGGCAGTTGCATATCAGAGCCTAAAGGCATTTTTATAATATACCTCCTTTAGCCCACTTTGGTAAATGGTAATAGAACCAAAATAAGGCCGGGCACGGTAACTCACGCCTGTAATTCCAGCACTTTGGGAGCCTGAGGTGGGTGGATTACCTGAGGTCAGGAGTTTGAGACCAGCCTGACCAACATGGTAAAACCCCATCTCTACTAAAAATACAAAAAAAAATTGGCCAGGCACGGTGGCTCATGCCTGTAATCCCAGCACTTTGGGAGGCTGAGGCAGGTGATCACCTGAGGTCAGGAGTTTGAGACCAGCCTGACCAACATGGAGAAACCCCATCTCTACTAAAAATACAAAATTAGCCAGGTGTGGTGGCGCATGCCTGTAATCCCAGCTACTTTGGAGGCTGAGGCAGGAGAATCGCTTGAACCTGGGAGGCGGAGGTTGCAGTGAGCCAAGATCACGCCACGGCACTCCAGCCTGGGCGACAGAGCAAGACTCCATCTCAAAAAAAAAAAACAAAAACAAAAACAAAAGAAAAAAACTGAAAAACTGAAATAGAGAAGAGAGATTAATATCTTGCAAGTATCTCAATAAAACATGTCCAAAATTAAATTCTTAATTCTGTTTTTCCTGTTCCCATAAGTGGCTCAATCATACCATCCAGTATCTCAAAGCAGAATCCTAAGTGCTGTCCTTCTCTTAGCCTTCTCCATTTCCCTTCCTAATCAAATCCGTCTGTTCATCGTATACACTCTACCACCAAAATATATTTAGAACCAGTCTATTTTTCAGCTTCTGTACTGCTATTATGTTTGTATGAGTCTTCTTCACTTCTCACTTAAATTACATCCTAGAATGATTTGGCTTTTGCCTACCTCACTAACCTCTACCCTTGGAGGTTACCCAATTTGACAATAGTTCACACACTAAAAAGGATCTTAAGTCCTTGACAGAACATGCCCCAACAGAAATGAAATTCTAAAACAGCTTACAATCTTTATCTGCATTTCTAGACTTATAGTGACCAGAGCATTCCTATGCTAAGTAGTGGGGCTATTCTAGTAAGAAAGACAAACTTAGTATCTGACCTCCTGGATTTGATTCTCTATCCAGAAGACTGTGGACAGTAACAGCCCCTCAGTTCTCAGTATTTATATTGCATCTTAAATCTTACATTCAGTTCTGAGCAATCTATTTTAGAGAGAAAAAATCTGTCAGAGATAGAAGATAATGATGCAATTTGAAACCATGTCATAAAATAAATAACTGAATGATATTGGGACCTTTAGCCTAGAAAAAGAGAATTCAAAGCAGGAAAATGATTGCTGCTCTAACAAATTTCAAGAGCTGCTGAATTTCATGTGACTCCTAAGGGCAAAATTCATTAGCCCACAGAAATTACAAAGACATAGTTTTCATCGAAATAAAGTAGAAGGAAGAAATTGCTAATAATTAAATGAGCTGCTTGGGAATAGTGAGCTTATTATCATCAAAAATATTCACTCAAGCTGAATGCCCATCTGTTGTAGATGCCAGAGAGAGGATTCTTCTAGTAAGTGGGTCCTTACATTAACTGAATTCTCAGGTCCTTATCAATGCTAAGATTTTACAAATAGGAAGGAAGAAAGAAAACAAATGGGGTTGGGCACAGTGGCTCACAGCTATAATTCTAACACTCTGGGAGACCAAAACAGGAGTATCACTTGAGACTAGGAGTTCCAAACCAGCCTGGGCAACATAGCAAGATCCTGTTTCTAAAAAAAATAAAAATAAAAAAAGTAGCCGGGCATGGTGGTACATGCCTGTAGTCATAGCTATCTGGGAGGCTGAGGCAGAAGAATTGCTTGAGCCCAGGAATTTGAGGCTCCAGTGAGCTATGACTGCACCACTGCACTCCAGCCTGGTTGACAGAGCAAGACCCTGTCTCTGAAAAATAAAAATAAACAAAAGGGACATTAGAATAGTTACACAATGGATTATTTTTTAAAGGCTATATTATTTCTCCCCCACCCCCAATATCCCCATGGATACCAGAGAAGGGCTATATTATAAACTCAAGAATCACCATTTGGATTAGGAGAATAAGGGGGTAAAAGCAAAAGTAAAGGATAATAGGCCCTTTTACTTCCCTAGTCAGAGAACAGAAACTAGTGACATTCTTTCAGACAGAAAGAAAATATGTTCAAGTATGAAGGTTTCAAAACTATGCTAGAAAACAGCTTCTTTCCTGATAAAAATCAATCCCCCAAAACCACAGGAAAGTATCTTTCCTTTCTAACTCAATTTAAGTACACTAATTAGCACCTCTAGAATAGGATAATCACCAATGTGGTCTTTGGATGAAAATGGTAATTTAAAATTTACAAAAGAGTTTCTTCAGAATTCTTCCTCTATCCTCTTGAAATTATTTGAATGTTAAATTACTCTTTATGAAGCCTTGCAGTGGCTCACGCCTGTAATCTCAGCCCTTTGGGAGTCCAAGGTGGGAGGACTGCTTGAGCCCAGGAGTTTGAAACCAGCCTGGGCAGCATAGTGAGACCATGTCTCTACTAAAGGAAAAAAAAAAAAAATTAGCCAAGCATAGTTTCATGAGCCTGTAGTCCCAGCTCCACAGGAAGGTGAGGTGGGAGAACTGCCTGAGCCCAGGAGTTGGAGGCTGCGGTGAATCATGATCACACTACTGCACTCCAGCCTGGGCAACAGAGCAAGACTCTGTCTAAAAAAAAAAAAACTACTTGCCATACTGAGTGAATCAGGAATGTCACTGAGCATGATCATGCTGTTTTCAAAAACTAGGTTTTTAATTTAAGTCATTTCTATGGTGACTAATACCGCTGAATCAACTCATTCAAAGATATTTTTAAATAAACAAACTCTTACTCATCTTCTAAGAAGATGAAAACACATTCTT
This sequence comes from Pan paniscus, assembly GCF_029289425.2. Taxonomy (NCBI): domain Eukaryota; kingdom Metazoa; phylum Chordata; class Mammalia; order Primates; family Hominidae; genus Pan; species Pan paniscus. The sequence goes on from NC_073249.2 coordinate 197,870,402, forward strand.
TACTTCTCTAGAGAATTCAGGCATATACTTAAAAGATGTCTGGATATAGTCTAAAAGTGTACCATCTGGGCCCAGGCCCTCCCAGAAAATACACTACTGGATCAATGATTACTAAGCATCAATGAGGACGATGTGAAACAAAAAAAATTCATCTCCACTGAATTGAGTTTTATTTCTTTCAAGTGTCAAAGTGGGCTGGGTTTGGTGGCTCAAGCCTGTAATCCTAGCACACTTTGGGAAGCCTAAGTAGGCAGATCACTTGAGCCTAGGAGTTCAAGATCACTCTGGTCTAGACAACATGGTGAAACCTTATCTCTACAAAGGATACAAAAAATTAGCTGGGCATGGTAGCGTGCACCTGTAGTCCCAGCTATGGGGGCAGGGTAGGGGTGGGTATGGGGTGGTGAGCCTGAGGTGGGAGGATCAGCTGAGCGCGGGAGGTCGAGACTGTAGTGAGCTGTGATCGCTGCACTCCAGACTGGGTGACAGAATGAGACCCTGTCTCAAAAGAGTATTATTTTAGCCATTCTAGATGGAAATCTTTATGAAATGGATTATATGCTTCCTTGTTTCATTTTTTAAATCTATAGACCATGATTGAGTCGTTATTGATTTAGTCATCATTATGAACCTGAATTACTACGCAGTGCTAATGTCCTCATAGGCTACTGAAGTCTATAGCGATGATTAGCTCTTTCAGAAAGATATCTGAATACTGTGCTTTTTTATTTTTTGTATCTGCCTTTATTAGGTTTCCTATTTGCTCATTTGAAGAGTTAACTCCTATTTCTTGCTGATGTCAAAGTGGCCTGCCAACAAGCATCTTCCAATGTCTCTTCTTCTAATCTGTTATTGGCTAATCTACATTGATTCAGAAACCAGATAGCCAAGTGTGTTAAAATTTTGTTTAAAGAGTAAATGCAACCAGGCGCCGTGGCTCATGCCTGTAATCCCAGCACTTTGAGAAGCCGAAGCAGGTGGATCACTTGAGGTCAGGAGTTCAAGATGAGCCTGGTCAACATGGTGAAACCCAGTCTCTACTAAAAATACAAAAATTAGCCAGGCATGGTGGCAGGCACTTGTAATCCCAGCTACTTGGGAGGCTGAGGCAGAAGAATCACTTGAACCTGGGAGGCAGAGGTTGCAGTGAGCCAAGATCGCGCCATTGCACTCCAGCCTGGGCGACAGAGGGACACTGTCCCAAAAAAAAAAAAAAAAAAAGAAAGAAAGAAAGAAAGAAAAAAAAGATTAAATGCAGCCAGGTGTGGTGGCTCATGCCTGTAATTCCAGCACTTTGGGAGGCCAAGGCAGGCAGATCACATGAGGTCAAGAGTTCAAGACCAACCTGGTCAACATGGTGAAACCCTCTCTCTACTGAAAATACAAAAATTAGCTGGGCGTAGTGGCACGCGCCTGTAATCCCAGCTACTCAGGAGGCTGAGACAGGAGAATCGTCTGAACCTGGGAGGTGGAGGCTGCAGTGAGCTGAGATCGCACCTTTGCACTCAGCCTGGGCGACAGAGCAAGACTCCATCTCCAAAAAAAGAGAGTAAATGCTAAGGAAGAGTAAGACTAATGCTTCACATTACTGGACAACTTCAATGCATGGATTTTATGAAATCACTTTTAGCTCTTCAAGTACCACATAAGCCTACTTTAAAGATTCCATTATATTGTGTCTAGTTGAGGCTATAAGGTAAGTGACCTTCAGATCAATCACACCATGACTATTCTCCTTCTTTCCAAGTTGAGATTAAAAGTCTTTAATGCCATTATTTATATAAGGTGTTGTATCCATATAAACTCTTCCGGAAAACATAAAACAATGGAATAATTTAGCCTGAAAATGTAACTGAAAGGAAGGAGAACCACACATAAAATGCTTACTAGCCTTAAAAATTTCAAGGTAAATATAAACAAAGCCTGAAGATTTCTAGCTACAAAGGGGTTTTAGTTAAGAGTATGGAACTTTTCTTACTCTCTTATTTTTAGTTTCTTAGAGCCAACTCAATCTAACAATATTTACTTTAAAATTTTGAAACTCAAATACCATAAGACTATTTTAGTAAATTTCACTTTAACCAGAAAACTACAGTAAATTAACTATCAAATATCATCTAGTAAGAATACAAGTGGGAATCACAAACATGAACTGGATCATGGATTGTTTTAGCAGATACTCTGGAAATTGGAATAGATGCAGCAGTTGTCTCTCACCATTGTTAAGTATGAAAAATATACTACAGGCCACCAGAAAATATAATACTGGCACAGAGACAAGATTTAGTACCAGTTTGAATATTTCAAATAATCCGCTATTTGCTGAAAGTATTCAATAAAATTATTGACTAAGCTTGATGACAGTTTTCTCTCTCAGAAAAGCCTCTACTATGGGACTGAATTCTGAGCAGTAAACAATAATTTTTTGGTGATGTGAACATATCAGAAACTTTGGCAGAGAATAATAATTTCACACAGTTTTGTTTTTTGTTTGTTTGTTTGTTTTTTGAGACGGAGTCTCGCTCTGTCGCCCAGGCTGGAGTACAGCGGCACAATCTTGGCTCACTGCAAGCTCTGCCTCCCGGGTTCACGCCATTCTCCTGCCTCAGCCTCCCGAGTAGCTGGGACTACAGGTGCCCACCGCCACGCTAATTTTTTGTATTTTTTTAGTAGAGACGGGGTTTCACCGTGTTAGCCAGGATGGTCTCAATCTTGTGACCTCATGATCCGCCCGCCTCAGCCTCCCAAAGTGCTGGGATTACAGGCTTGAGCCACCGCGACCGGCCAATTTTTTGTATTTTTAGTACAGATGGGGTTTCACCATGTTAGCCAGGATGGTCACGATCTCCTGACCTCGTGATCCACCAGCCTCGGCCTCCTAAAGTGCTGGGATTACAGGCGTGAGCCACTGCGCCCGGCTAATTTCACACAGTTTTTATGCTGAGAAAAGAGGTCACAGTCAAACATGTAAGCTTACTACAAATGAATTCTAAAAACATTTAAAGAAAAGTAAGGCATGGGCTGGGCGTGGTGGCTCATGCCTGTAATCCCAACGCTTTGGGAGGCCAAGGCAGGTGGATCACTTGAGGTCAGGAGTTCGAGACCAGCCTGGCCAACATGGTGAGACCCTGTCTCTATTAAAAATACAAAAATTAACCAGGCATGGTGGTGGGTGCCTGTAATCCCAGCTACTGGGGAGACTGAGGCACAAGAATCACTTGAACCGAGGAGGTGGAGGTTGCAGTGAGCTGAGACTGTGCCACTGCACCGCAGCTTGGGTGACAGGGCAAGACTCTGTCTTAAAAAAAAAAAAAAAAAAAGTACGGCATGATTGCATGCCCAAAGATTCTATAAGAATATAGAACTTGTTAGAATAAGGCAATTCTAGAAAGCGAAGTTCATTTAGTTTGTGGTTTTTTTTTGTGGGGGGGGGGGGTTTTGGAGGCAGAGTATCACTTTATCCCCCAGGCTGGAGTCCAGTGGTGCGATCTCAGCTCACTGTAACTTCTGCCTCCCAGGTTCAAGCAATTGTCACGTCTCAGCCTCCTGAGTAGCTGGCATTACAGGTGTGCGCCACCATGCACAGCTACATTTTGTATTTTTAGTAGAGACGGGGGTCTCACCATGTTGGCCAGGCTGGTCTCGAACTTCTGGCGTCAGGTGATCCACCCGTCTCGGCCTCCCAAAGCGCTGGGATTATAGGTGTGAGCCACTGCGCCCGGCCTCATTTAGTTTTATAATTGCAGTTTTTGCCATTGAAAGTAACGGCAAAAACTGCAATTACTTTTGCATCAACCTAATACATTTCACAGTTTTATATTAAGTGTCAGGTTCTTTTCTAAGCCCTGGAAATATGGCAGTGGAATATTCTCTATACAATCATAAATTTTTAGAAAACCATGAGGAAATATGGCAGTGGAATTTTCTCTATACAATCATAAATTTTTAGAAAAACATGAGGAAATGATTAAAGACAGTCATGAAGAGTGGGGATATTATAAGGACATATGTACAAAAACAGAGTTTTGTTTGTTTGTTTGTTTGTTTTGAGATGGAGTCTCGCTCTGTCGCTAGGCTGGAGTGCAGTGGCGTGATCTCGGCTCACTGCAACCTCCACCTCCCGGGTTCAAGCGATTCTCCTGCCTCAGCCTCCCGAGTAGCTGGGACTAAAGGAGTGCCACCACACCCAGGTAATTTTTGCATTTTTAGTAGAGACAGGGTTTCACCATGTTGGCCAGGATGGTGTCGATCTCTTGACCTCGTGACCTGTCCACCTCAGCCTCCCAAAGTGCTGGGATTACAGGCGTGAGCCACCGTGCCTGGCCAAAAACGAAGTTTTAAAAACAGCCTTGCAAAGGAATATCTACAAAAATAATGGCCAACAGTCTGGCCAACATGGTAAAAACCTGTCTCTATTAAAAATACAAAAATTTGCCAGGCGTGGCGGTGCATGCCTGTAATCCCAGCTATTCAGGAGGTTGAGGAATGAAAATCACTTGAACCGGGGAGGCAGAGGTTGCAATGAGCTGAGATCACACCACTGCACTCCAGCCTGGGCGACAGAGGAAGACTCAAAAAAAAAAAGACAAGGCCCATTAAAGAATGGAGCTTAAAAGAAAAAAAAGGCTGGGCTCAGTGGCTCACACCTGTAATCCCATCTACTTAGAAGGCTGAGGTGGGAGGATCATTTAAGCCCAGGAGGTGGAGGTTGCAGTCAGCTGTGATCATGCCACTGCACTCCAGCCTGGGAAACAGAGTAAAACCTTGTCTCAAAAAATGAAAATTAAAAATTAAAAAATAGAAAACTGCTGAAAATGAAGGGGGAGAAAGAAAGGAAGGTCGAATTCAGACTACAGCTTGAGAGAAAAACAGAATAGTGTTAACATGGGTCAGAAGCAAAATTACCAAAGGTTAAATATCCCCAGATCCTTAAACTGTTCTTCACATTAAATAGTTTACCAATTCCTCACCATTCTAGACATCCTCTCCCAAACAGATTCCAAAGTATCAGTATCTTTCTTTTAAATGAGGTACCTGGAACCAAACACATTTTCCTGAAGAACTGAAATCATAAAAGGGCTGAGCGTGGTGGCTCACGCCTGTAATCCCAGCACTTTGAGAGGCCAAGGCGGGTGGATCACGAGGTCAGGAAATCGAGACCATCCTGGTTAACATGGTGAAACCTCGTCTCTACTAAAAATACAAAAACTTAGCCGGGCGTGGTGGCGGGCACCTGTAGTCCCAGCTACTCAGGAGGCTGAGGCAGGAGAATCGCTTGAACCCTGGAGGCAGAGCTTGCAGTGAGTAGAGATCATGCCACCGCACTCCAGCCTGGGCGACAGAGTGAGACTCCGTCTCACAAAAAAAAAAAAAAAAAAAAGGTTCTCATATGAATCTATCTTTATAACCTGCTTCTGAACTGAAAACTGAAGTTAGTTATCAGTAAAGGAGGTAGCATGATCCTACTAAAAGTACAGTTAGATCATCCACTGACCAGAAACCCTCCAAAGACATTTCCTGCCATTCAGAATAAAGGGCAAAGTCCTTGCAATTGCCTGTCCTGTTCCAGCCACCTGGGTCTCCTCGTTGTTTATTAAACATGGTAAGCATGCTATTTGCCAGGACCTTAGGATTTGTGGTTTCTTCTGCCTGGAAGACTACCTCCCAGATGCCACGAGGCCTGCTTCCTTTGGGTTTTTACTCAAATATCACCTCCAGTGAGGCTTTCCTTGGTCACCCTACCTAAAATTGGAGGCCCAGCTGCACTTCATTCTCCTGCTTTATTTTTCTCTTTAATGACATACTATATGGTATTTACTTGATTTGGTTTATTGTTTGTCTACCCCCACTAGAATGTAAACTCCATTGGAGCAAAGGATTGTGCTTGTTTTGTTCATTGTTTCATCCCTGTTGCCTAGAATGTTGCACCAAAAAATATGAGTTGAACAAATAAATGAACAAAAGAAAGACTGATTTTGATATGTCCAAAGGCCAGAAACTACTTTCCTCATCATAAAATATGTGAACGAGTCATCTGGTGAAGGGTAAAGAAATCAACAGAATCTAGATATACCCAAGAAGGAATACAAAATGCTTACTTATATATCCAAGGTACTAAGATACTTCAGATGTAGATATGCTAACTGTAATTTAATTACAAAATAATTTTTTCTTTTTTTTTTTTTGAGACGGAGTTTCACTCTTGTTGCCCAGGCTGGAATGCAATGGCGCGATCTCAGCTCATCTCAGCAACCTCCAGCTCCCAAGTTCAAGAGATTCTCCTGCCTCAGCCTCCCAAGTAGCTGGAATTACAGGCTCCCGCCACCATGCCTGGCTAATTTTTGTATTTTTAGTAGAGATGAGGTTTCGTCATGTTGGCCAGGCTGGTTTCTAACTCCTGACCTCAGGTGATCCACCCGCCTCAGCCTCCCAAAGTGCTGGGATTACAGGCATGAGCCACCACGCCCAGCTTACAAAATAATAATTTGCTAAATTATTGCGTGCCAGCCAAAAGGAATTAATAGTCATCCCATGTGGCAGTACAAAACTTTGAAAACGCTAAAGTTTATTCCAAGTATTTTCCTTTCTAGTGTAGTCTCTAACAAAGGTAACACTGAAAGGAGATCAGAGTGAAGTGCATCACTACAAATGGTAATGAGTTTGAAATCCCTAAGGGCATTCAGTTCTGGGTCAGCTCCCAGGAATCTGAGTCCAGAGAGAGGCAGTCCTACCCATTCCCACCTAACCTCCAGGTCATTCTTCATTTATATGTGCTCTGAAAAAAAAAATGAGGTTGTGTGTGTTTCAATGGTGTTGAAAAGATCATGAACCAAACAAGAGACTCAAAAACCCTGTTACCTCATTCTGTGTCTATACCTGATTCATTCATCTTCTTTCTCTTTGATACAGTCTCCAGACTTACACCTTATTCTCTTAAGTAATAATACCCTATACTAAACCCCAACAGGAAATCAGTTTCAAAAAAGTTCTAAAAAAAACATTATAAAATGCTTTCCTGGGTTACTAGGTTCTATGAAAACATTAAAGCAATAAAATAAAATTCTCATTGGAGGCCTATGAGAATTACAAGATCAAAAAAAGGTTTTTTCCCCATAATTAAACAACTAAATATTTTTCTTTTTTCTCCTTTGAGGAAGATGATAATTAAAGTTTTACCAAAACTACAAGCAATATTTAAAAACCTATTCACTAATTCAAAAAACCCCATGCAATAATTAATTACTGAATTCATCATAAATGTTCACTGAACATATAATATTTTAGGCACCAAGATAAGAGCCAAGGTTGCAAAAAAATAAGATGTGGCTTCTACCCTCAAAGAGTACACAGTCTATTTTAAAAATCAGGCAAAAGCAAGCAATTATATAGTAATATATGCAGAGAATAAGCAGAGCAGAGTCAGAGAAAAGGCCTTTGATATACAATCTGAGCTAAGCTTTAAAGGATAAGTAGGACTAAGTTAGGTGAAGAAAGGAGGAGAGGGCATGATCAACTGGATAAGCATCTAGAAAAAGCATGTGCACCCGAATGGCAAGCAGCACAAAGTTCACTATAGCTGGAGTATAAAATATAGGATGACAGAAAACAATGGAGGTTGAGACTGGGTTGAGACCAGGCAAGGGTAGATTAGGGAAAGCCTGCTTTTGCAATGGTCAAGAATTTATACCTTATAAATTCTTAAATTTATAAGGTAAAACAGGAAGCCATTAGAAAATTTTATTTATTTATTTATTTATTTATTTATTTATTTATTTATTTGAGACAGAGTCTCACTCTCACTCTGTTGCCCAGGCTGGAGTGCAGTGGCACGATCTTGGCTCACTGCTACCTCCGCCTCCTGGGTTCAAGTGATTCTCCTGCCTCAGCCTCCCAAGTAGCTGGAACTACAAGCGTGCACCACCACACCCAGCTAATTTTTTTTTCTTTAGACAGAGTCTCATTCTATTGACAGGCTGGAGTGCAGTGGCATGATCTCGGCTCACTGCAACCTCCGCCTCCCAGGCTCAAGCAATTCTGCCTCAGCCTCCCAAGTAGCTGGGACTACAGGCGCACCACCACATCCAGCTAATTTTTGTATTTTTAGTAGAGACGGGATTTCACCATGTTGGACAGGCCACGGTGGTCTCAAATTCCTGACCTAAAGTGATCGCCCGCCTCAACCTCCCAAAGTGCTGAGATTACAGGCATAAGCCACCCCACCAAGCCTGCCATTAGAAGATGTTAAATATGGAAGTACCATAGTAAAATATGTGTTAATGTGTGTGTGAGAGAGAATGGGTACAGGAAATAGAAATAGACTAATAGGAAGCTCTCCTAACAAGTCTGATGAAAGATCATGAGAGCATGAATCAAGGTTTGTTGAGATGGAAGAAAAGGAGAAGGATTCAAGAAGTACTGAAGAAAGACAGTATGACAGAGTGGATTATAGCACCAGCTTCAGAGTCAGAAAAAAGCACTAACTGAAGGATGACTGTTCTGTTTTTAGAAAAGTTGAGGCGTCTATGGGATATCCAAAATAGTTTAAATGTGCTAAAAGTCATTCTGAGTCTTCAAAGACAATGTTGAGTGTAAACTCACGGTGTAACCCTGGATATATAAGCTGGTCAAACCAGGGTTATAATGAAGCATCACAAAATCTTAAACCTCAATGAGACTGATAAATCATCTGATCAAGTGGTTCTTTTTGTTGCCATGAACGATCTGAGAATCTAATGAAAGCCACAGACCCTTTCCTCAGAAATGTTCCAAAATAAAATTTTGCAACAATAGGTTAAGAATCTCCTGACCCATTCTCCTCCAGAGGGACTATGAGATAAAATTAGGCTGAGTTACTGCTCATCAGAGGCAGAGCCAAAACCCAAACCTAAGCTTCTTAACTCTCAATTCCATGTTATTTCTCCATTGTTACCAGAAACTTGAAATGATTCTTTCAGATTTACATTTTATTTAGTTGGTCATACAAGGCTAAAATCACACACACACACACACACACACACACACACACACACACGATTCTGATTTTACTGAATGTAGCTTGTAGCCCTCATCAGGCTTTCCAGATCCAATGGCATTTCTCAAAAGTCAGTTGTTTCCCATTCATGATAACAAAATTGGCACTCAAAATAAATAGAAGCATTGATGGTGGATTCATTTGTTTGTTTTTGTTATTTCTTTTTATATGTATATATAAAAAAAACTTGTTTTATTTTAGAAAAACTGTTCATCCTAATGGGAGCTGGTTTCGTTAAGAGTAATGAATGTAATTACAATTTAGTTCAATTAAGACTACTGTCACTCACCAAGTACAAGGCACTAAGAATGCAAAGATATCTAAAAATCCCATGGTCATCCATTAAAAGAAAAAATATAAATGTCTAAAATGTTACACAAAGGAATAGAGAATATCTTTATTTTTATTATTATTACAAACACTCATTTAATTTTACCTTATAAAAAAAAAACCATAAAAATCTGTGGTGAGAGAGAACCCCACACCCAACTACTGACAGTTCAACACAGACTGCGAGCCATAAATGCTCCAGCAGCTACATAAACAAAAAGTTATGGGGACCTAAACTGAGGGGCAATGGGGTTTGGATTCTGACAGACCTGAGTTCTAACCCAGTCAAATCCAGAGACAGAAAGTTCTAACCTAGTCAAATCCAGAGACAGAAAGTTCTAACCTAGTCAAATCCAGAGACAGAAAGTTCTAACCTAGTCAAATCCAGAGACAGAAAGTAGATTAGAGTTGCAGGGGCTGGGGAAAACCGAAATGGGGAATGACTGCTAATGGGTACAGAGTTTCTTGCTGGGGTGACAAAAATGTGCTGGAATAAGATAGTAGTGATAGTGGCACAACTTTTGAATATACTAAAAACCCCAAGTTACACATTTTAGTGTACAGTGTAGAATTTATGGTGTATGAATTATATAGGTTGATGCAAAAGTAATTGCGGTTTTTGCCATTAAAAGTAATAGCAATTATGGCCGGGAGCGGTGGCTCACGTCTATAATAATCCCAGCATTTTGGGAGGCTGAGGCAGGCGGATCACCTGAGGTCAAGAGTTCAAGATCAGCCTGGCCAACGTGGTGAAACCCCGTCTCTACTAAAAGTACAAAAATTAGCTGGGCATGATGGCAGGCCCCTGTAATCCCAGCTACTCAGGGGCCTGAGGCAGGAGAATCGCTTGAACCTGGGACGCGGAGGTTGTAGTGAGCCGAGATAGCGCCACTGCACTCCAGCCTGGGCAACAAGGGCGAGACTCCATCTCAAAAAAAAAAGTAAAAGCAATTACTTTTGCACCACCCTAGTATCTCCATTAAAAAAAAAAAATCCAATATCAACTAGAGAAATCAATTTAGGAATAAGAGCAAAAACCAACTTAAAATTTAACGGCAAATACACTAAAATTACTATTGCCAAAAAAGCTATAAACCCATGATGGGTTTCTATATAGAGGAGGAACCACTTTGCTCTCCTCACAAAAGAGAAAATTGATGGGAGTTTCCTCTAAAGATTTAAACTGTACTGTAAAGATTTATTCCACTCCTGGATCTGGAAAGGAAGAATCAAACTTGAGTGATGATAGTAATTTGCATTGGCATAAAGTTGAATTTTTCATTTTTCTTTTTGTGAAGGTATGAGAATCATAGTGTTAATATATGTATTCCTGAGAAATGTATTACATATTCCCACACACATGGAAGGACATGACTTGGTCATCAGTGTTACCTCATTGTTCAAGTAGAGAGAAGAGATATTATCCCCATGTTATCAAAATAGATACAATTTCAGATGAGTAACATCACCTATTCAATGTCCTACAGTGGCAGGACTGGGACTATAAACCGGGTGTTCAGATTCCCAGCCTGGTTTACTTTCATTACATCAATGATCTTAAGCTTTAGTGTGCTACTTTCTCCTTTATTCAACAACTCTATCACTCAACCACTTATTAATTCTTATTAAAGTACAACGTAATAAACCAGGACACTCTCGGAGAGCACTTAACACCTTATTCATGTAAGGTGATTTTTCTTAAAACTGCAAATGCCATAGGAATTAAAATAAAAAGCACTATAAAACACATATTTATTATATAGGAAAGCCCCTTTTGGCCCTCATTCAGAGTCCCTTTACCTTTGTTTTTTGCCTAATTCTAACAAGTTTGTCAAATGTAACAGATGAATTTAAAGTAGAAGGGGTTATGATTCTTCTAGATACATACAATGAGTAAAGAAACAGCCTAAAAGAAAGAAAGAGACACATCAAAATCCAAAGTGATAGCCATCTTTTTTTTTTTTTTTTTTTTTTTTTTGAGACAGGGTTTTGCTCTTGTTGCCCAGGCTGGAGTGCAGTGGCACTATCTCGGCTCACTGCAACCTCTGCCTCCAGAGTTCAAGTGATTTTCCTGCCTCAGGCTCCCGAGTAGCTGGGAGTACAGGTGTCTGCCACCATGCCTGGCTAATTTTTTGTATTTTTAGTAGAGATGGAGTTTCACCATGTTGGCCAGGCTGGTCTTGAACTCCTCACCTCAGGTGATCCACCCGCCTCGGCCTCCCAAAGTGTTAGGATTACAGGCGTGAGCCATTGCGCCTGGCCTGGCCTTCTTTTTTTAAATTTTTTTGCGACAGGGTCTCTGTCGCCCAGGCTGGAGTGCGGTGGCACAATCTCAGCTCACTTCAGGGTCAACCTCTCAGGCTCAAATGATCCTCCCACCACAGCTCTACAGGAGCAAATCACCACACTAAGCTGAATTTTTTTTTTAAGTTTTTTTTTTTTTTTTTTTTTTTTTTGTAGAGACGAGGTCTCACTACATTGCCCGACTGGTCTCAAACTCCTGCGCTCAAGTGATCCTCCCACCTGAGCCTCCCAAAGTGCTGGGATTACAGGCATGAGCCACTATGCCTGGCCAGTTATAGCAAACTTGACCATTTATTGTAGGGGTAATAAATCCTATATAGCTCAAGGTTCTTATTCATAATAATGCAGTCTCCCTAATAAAAGGATGACTCAATTCCAAATGCTTTATTCAAGAAAGCAAGGAAGGACTGGATATAGTGACTCACACCTCTAATCCCAACACTTTGGGAGGCCAAGGTGGGTGGATCACTTGAGCCCAGGAGTTCAAGACCAGCCTGGGTAACATGATGAGACCCCCCACCTCTACCAAAAATAAAAATTTAAAAAATTAGCCAGGTGTAGTGGCATGCACCTGTAGTCTCCGCTTCTGGGAGGCTGAGGCAGGAAGACTAACTACTTGAGCCAGGAGGTCGAGGCTACAGTGGGCAGTGATTGAGTCACGGCACTCCAGCCTGGGAAACAGAGTGAGATCCTGTCTCAAAAAAAAAAAAAAAAGAAAAGAAAAAAAAAGAAAAGGCCTCAAGAAGTGGCTCATGCCTGTAATCCCAGCACTTTGGGAGGGAGGTCGAGGCAGGCAGATCACTTGAGGCCAAGAGTTCAAAAACCAGCTTGGCAAACGTGGTGAAACCATGTCTCCACTAAAAATACAAAAAAAAAGAAAAGAAAACTAAAGAAAAAAGAGAGCAAGGAAGAACATAGCTCCCATTTTCCCAAATTCAAAACCTTAAATTCTTCTATTCCCCTTTTTGTTAAAAATTAGTTAAACCCAATCACTTGCCAAATCCTGTCAAGTCTACCTCTACCTCTGCATTTAACTATATGTTTCTATTTTTACTGTTTCTGCTCTAATTCACTTGACTATAAATAACTTGCTATTTCCAGTCCCTCCTGCTATAAAAGTTTTCTCTTCCAAACAAAGATTTAATCGTATCACTCTTTGATTCATCAGTTAACAAATATTTATTGAAAGATCAAACTTTTGGCTGGGTGCGGTGGCTCATGCCTGTAATCCCAGTATTTTAGGAGGCCGAGGCGGGTGGACTACTTGAGGTCAGAAGTTTGAGACCAGCCTAGCCAACATGGCGAAAACCCATCTCTACTAAAAATAGAAAAATCAGCCAGGCGTAGTGGCACAGGCCTGTAATCCCAGCTACTTTGGAGGCTGAGGCAGGAGAATCGCTTGAACGCAGGAGGCAGAGGTTGTAGTGAGCCAATATTGCACCATTGCACTCCAGCCTGGCAATAGAGCGAGACTCCGTCTCAAAAAAAAAAAAAAAAAAGATCAAACTTTTAAAGGCTCCGTAGTAGCTATGGTATAAAATCCAAACTCCTTTCCCATAGCACCCCAGCTTGGCTGTGATCTGCCTTCACTAGTCTCTTCTCCCACCAGCCCCACCTAGAACTACTTGCTGCTTCCTAAAACAGCCTGCACTTCCCTGCATCTGCCTTCTTTATAATACCCCAAGCCTGCATCTCCACCTGCTGAAATTCTAACCCTCCTTCAAAGCCCTGCCCACACGCCATGTTTTCCATGAATTTTATTTCTGTAATCCTTACAGTCAGAATTAATCCCTATACCTAGACATCTTTATTTACTTAAATATTGGACATCTTTGCTTAAATATCCAATTCATTATTTTCTTTTTTCTTTTTTCTTTTTTTTTTTTTTGGAGACAGGGTATCCCTCTGTCACCCAGGCTGGAGTGCAGTGGCACAATTATGGCTCACTGCAGCCGTCACCTCCCAGGCTCAAGCAATCCTCCCACCTCAGCCTCCCAAGTAGCTGAAACCACAAGTGCATGCCACCATGCCTGTGCTCAGCTAAATTTTTGTATTTTGGGTAGAGACAGGGTTTCACCATGTTGCCCAGGCTTGGTTTCAAACTCCTGACCTCAAGTGATCCACCCGCCTCGGCCTCCCAAAGTGCTGGGATTACAGACGTGAGCTACTGTGCCCAGCCCCATTATTTTCAGCAGTTACACAGTATTCCACTATCTAAATGCCACAAGTTTGACTCAAAGGTAACACATAATTTTTTTTTTTTTAAGACAGGATATCACTTTGTCACCCAGGCTGGAGTGCCGTGGTGCAATCTCAGCTCACTGCCACTTCAATCTCCCAGGCTCAAGCAATCCTCCCACTTCAGTCTCCCCAGTAGCTGGGTTACAGGTGCATGCCACCATACCCGGCTAATCTTTGTATTTTTGATACAAACAGGGTTTTACCATATTGCCCAGGCTGGTCTCCAACTCCTGAGCTCAAGGGACCAAGCCACCATGCCTGGCTCATTAATTTTTTAAATATAGAGAACATTAAAATAATCCTGTAATCCTACTAACCAGGTAATATCTGTTGAAGCTTCTTTTAAATAAATAAAAGTAGGGTGCAGTGGCTCAACACCCATAATCCCAACACTTTGGAAGGCCAAGGCAGGAGGATTGCTTGAGGCCAGGAGTTCGAGCCTGGTTAACATAGCAAGACTCCATTTCTAAAAAAAAATAATAATAAATTAAATTAAATTAAAAAGTAACACATGGCCATGGTTAGAAAATTCAAACAGTATGGAAAGGTATTTGCTAGAATTATAACAGTAATTTCAACTAAGTAGAAAGTAAAGAGAATCAAACTAGAGGAGTATGAAGACGGTATAAGGAATTGGAGGAGAAGCACAGGTTCATAAAACTGTAAACGTTCACTGAAATTGATTTTTTTCCCCACAGCAAAATAGGCCATTTTTAAAGACCAATTCTTAAAAACAATGGCCCAGTATAAAAATATTTTAGCTGGAGGGGCATGGTGGCTCACATCTGTAATCCTGGCACTTTGGGAGGCCAAGGCGGGTGGATCGCCTGAGGTCAGGAGTTTGAGACAGGCCTGACCAATATAGTGAAACCTCGTCTCTACTAAAAATATAAAAATTGGCTGGGTGTGGTGGCATGCAACTGTAGTCCCAGCTACTAGGGAGGCTGAGACAGGTGAATTGCTTCAACCCAGGAGGCGGAGGTTGCAATGAGCCAAGACTACGTCACTGCACTTCAGCCTGGGTGACAGAGTGAGACTCCGTTTCAAAAAAAAAAAGTTTTAGCTATGTTTCTGTCAGGCAGATTGAACATTCTTTTTCCTTTCCTTTTTTATTATTTTGACAGTCTCTACATATAGTGGAGGAAAAATGAATTATCTAGAAGCAATCATTATTGGCAAAAATCAATGGGCATCCCCATGAAGATGCCTAAAAACTATTTCTAATGTTCTCTTACTTCCCCTGCAGAGTATTCCTCATGAAAAAGGATTTTACTAGGTAGTGTGGTACTATTCTGCCAAAACCAGATCTGACAGATGTTAGCCATACCTACAAGATACATGGCCTATGCCAACTTAAGCTTTAATGCAAAAGCTTCAAAACAGGGCTGACTTACTCCAGATTCAACCACAATCCTATCCACTCTTCACATTACATGCAATCTAGTCTTTTTTAATGTTTTCTTCATGTCTTGCCTATAGAATTATTTTCACTATTTCAAGGCTAAGCTCAAGTTGCAGCTCATGTAGGAAGCCTTTCCTAAACTCTAGCACTCAGTGATTTCTTCTTGAAATTTAGACAGCTTCTTTATATCATCCAGCATTACATTAAACTCTACTGTGTCCTCTATTATTTCATGTATATTGCTAGACTGCAAGCTCTTTGAAGGTAAGGTTTATCTGTATTTAAATATCTGTATCTCCCACAGTACCTAATCAGAAGAACTGTATAGTAGGTGCTTAATAAATAATATTTTAGATGATTCTTACTCTGAATTATTCTGTAGTAATATAAATATTAAAGTGTTACACATAATTATCTAATAATGAAATTCCTAAGGTTTACTTGTGGTTTTGTGTTGCATAAAGGCTATAATATAATACTGAGTACAGCCCAACAAAGATTAATTTGTCAAACAACTTTCCAAGAGACAAATAACTCAACCTACAACTGTTCTCTAGTTTCAAGAAAATGTTCTTGTTCTTGGAGACCTACAGTATAGATGTGCTGAATAAGCCAGCAGTTATTTACTTTCAATTCTTCAAAACTAATTTTCCATACAGCTGTGTTTACTCACAGCATGTCTTATTTATGCTGGAGGTGTAAAACAGCAAAGCCCAGATCTCTCTCTCTCTTGCCTTTGTTGCCTTTGTTATTTGCCTTGCTGCAGTTTGCTAGCCAAAGTTGTAATTAGTACCCAACAGAGATATATACTTTTCTAATAAAGAACAGCCTACCGCACAATGACATGTATACACACACAGCCATGTGTGTTCCTAGCGAATTAGGAATATTTTACACATGCAAGACTTCAAAGGCTTTTAATAGCTAAATGAGAGTACTTTACATGGCAGCTGCAACTGACTCACAGCACTGACTGCAGATTGATTCATCCCTTTCTCTTACTGCACACACATCTAATTGCAAAAAGGGAAACAACTCATTTGAGATTAAGTAGAATTATGCATATGGTCCTAAAGCAAACCTTTGTAAGTAAACTGCATTTGTCAAGGAAATTTCTTCTCACAAACCTTTGTAAGTAAACTGCATTTGTCAAGGAAATTTCTTCTCAAATTATCACAAAAGTTATAGTGTTTATTATATAACAGTTTACTATGATTTTTCTGAAAAGTCATTGTTTTCAAACAGATTAATTAGTACTTCTTACGGTAGTTAAAACAGACAACATATACAGTATATATGCAGGCTGTGGATCCTATTCTCCATTCCCTTCACTGTCCAGTCTCCTCTGACTCCCACCCAGCATCATCTCTCACTCAATCTTCTCCACAACCTGTCATTAACCTTGTCAAGTTCCCACCTATACCTACTCAGTAAACGGAGGACAGTCAAGTAGAAAAATAGATCATCAGGGCTGGGTGTGGTGGGCTCACGTCTGTAATCCCAGCACTTTGAGAGGCCAAGGTGGGCGGATCATGAGGTCAAGAGATCAAGACCATCCTGACCAACATGGTGAAACTCCGTCTCTACTAAAAAATATACAAAAATTAGCTGAGCATGTTGGCGTGCACCTGTAGTCCCAGCTACTCGGGAGGCTGAGGCAGAAGAATCACTTGGACCCGGGAGACAGAGGTTGCAGCGAGCGGAGATCACGCCACTGCCCTCCAGCCTGGCGACAAAGTAAGATTCCGTCTCAAAAAAAAAAAAATAATAATAATAATAATAATAAAGAAAAATAGATAATCAGATTGTCAAGGAAAAACCAAGAACTTACTTGTTAAACATTTCATTTACAAGTATAATTCAAATAGGAAGATAAGACTCGTCCCTTCCCCACTAGGGCAATATGAAGGAAAATTCCTTAATTCTTGTACAAATACCCATTGTAACTGGCCTGTGTACTTGCATTATTAGCAAGTGGTAACGCTAGTAACAATAATAGTCAACCTACTTCCCTGAAAGTAGAGGCCATGGACTCTTGGAGGCTTTCAAGTTTATCACAGGGGTTCAAAAGTCACATGCACCAATACTGCTTGTAGACTGAATAATGGCTCCAGCTACTATTTTTCAAATGTATGTAGATGCTGTTGTGATTAATAAAATCAAAGCACATTTATTAATAAAAGATGTACTGATTTATAATAGCTTTATCATGTGTTCTGCTAATCAAAAATTATTGAAATTATAACTCGTATCACACAAACGGGGTCTACATAATTAATGGTTACTAATTAAGGTTGGAAATCACTTCATCAGACTGGGCTTGAATTGGAACTATGCCTAAGTCATCTTTTTGTTCCCAGTGACATATAGGGAATGTGCTTTTGAACTAAACCAAACATGCCTTAAACATGGTGGCATGAAATCAACCATCGGCATGTTTTTCAAGTCAGTGAAAGATTTTTAAACCCTAAAATTGGGAGACTTGTGAAGTGTAAAGTAGAAGTATTAGTATATTGTGTGAAGTTTGAGCCTTTCCTTAAAAAAAGTTACTTAAGAACTAAAAATTTCTTATACACTAATTGGCATGTCTCCAAAAATGACTGAAATGTCATCATTCATTATTGGCTCACACATACATTGGCTAATGGAAAGTTCAGGATCTAATGCTAAACAAAGGGGTTCCCTGATTTAAGGAACAGCAACCTCAAACCAAACTATTTTCAATTTTCCTTTGGGAAAAATTAATAATCTTAAAATAGCAGTTATCTTTGCAGCAAGCAAGAGCATCAATACTGATTTTCCAGGACAGGTGCCAATAGCTCTTTGTTATTTAGCACTTTTCTTTTACTTTGCCCTCTACAATAATGATAAATAGCACAGTATAAAACAATGAATCCTTCCTAACCATGTGCCTCATTTAAACAATATTAGAAGTCTTTTAACATTTTGAAATGAATAATGAATGAGCATTTCTTGGGAAATATGGAGGAATAAACTATAAATAATTACAGCAGCAGTTCTCACCTGGGGTGCGCATTAGAATTGTTATGGAACATGTTAAAATATAGATGCAGAGGCCTCTGACTGGCATCTTCAAGAGTTTTTTAAAGTTCCAAAGGTAATTCTAATGCAGATCCTTGAACTTCAGCCTAATAGTTCTCAAAGTGTGGTCCCCTAACCAGGAGCACTGATATCACCTGGGAACTTGCTAGAAATGCAAATCTCAGACTCGACCCTGACATATGGAATCAGAATCTCTGGGGATGATGTCCAGCAATCTGTCTGCAAGCCTTCCAAGTGATTTTGATAAATGCTAAACTTTGAGAACCTTGGCTTCGGACCCTGGTGTCTATCCGTTCTTTATTAACTACGTAAGATGAAAATGAGATCTAACTAATACAAATAAATTGAAAGCATGTTTTTCTCACTAAAAAAAGTTTAGTTTTGTCTTATCATTAAATTAGTCTAATGTCACCTTCACTGGAAAACAGTTCAATTCATCAGGTTCTTGGATCAGGCATGCATGCATGTATGCCTTCATACATTCATTCAGAGACCGGGTCTTGCCCTGTCAGCCAGACTGGAGTGCAGTGGCATAATCCAGGCTTCCTTTTTAAACACAAATGTGTCCAGATTAGGCAAGAAATCCAAAGTTAACATGCCATCTTGTCTATGTATCATCTGGTCCCTGGGCAGCAGGGATTTCTCAAGTCAGCTGATTAACTGCAACCCTTGAGACGGCAAAAGGCCCGCATGGTTTTCCTTCTCAATTTTAAGATTCAATTATGTGTAAATTCAAATAATTTACAGGAAATACAAAAAAAACCCAAGAAACCTATTAAACTCTACCATGGAACTGAAATCAACAAAATCCAGATTGAGTAGAAATTCTACGGGATAAATGATCCAGTTTCTTCAACAAACACATTATAAGAAAAAGAGAGAGAGAGATAAGAGTATACCTATGGACTGAAAGAAACTTAAGAGACATATCAATCACTTGCAATATGTAGACCTTATTTCAATTCTAATTCAAATGAAATTACCAAAAAAAAAAATTCCATTTGAGACAACTAGAAATTTGAACACTAAATAGATATTTGGGCCGGGCGCAGTGGCTCATGCCTGTAATCCCGGCACTTTGGGAGGCCGAGGCAGGCGCATCACTTGAGGTCAGGAGTTCGAGACCAGCTTGGCCAACATGGTGAAACCCCATCTCTACTAAAATACAAAAATTAGCTGGGCGTGGTGGTGAGCGCTTAATCTCTCACGTTGTTTCCAGGAAAAGACAAGTTAAATCTCTAGCTTCATCTAAATTTACGCAAGAAATTTACAAAAAGAAGCAATGGGCAAAAACGGAGAAAAACTCCTAGATAATAGCCCTTGTCTGGAAATACTTATCTTCCATAATATATATTATACACATAATTGATAACCTAACACCATCATTGTGGTTACAGTATGTTTAAAAAATACATTATTGAAGAAACATACCAAGAGTGGTTATCTTCCTATGGAGGAATGTTTCCCTTTCCCCTTTTCTGTATTTTCCAGATTGACTAAAATGAGCATAAACCACTTTTTTAAAATTATTATTAATTTTTTTGCAATGGAGTCTTGCTCTGTCGCCCAGGCTGGAGTGCAGTGGTGCCATATTGGCTCACTGTAACCTCCGCCTCCCGGGTTCAAGTGATTCTCCCACCTCAGCCTCCTGAGTAGCTGGGATTAAAGGCAGGCGCCACCATGCATGGCTAATTTTTGTATTTTTAGTAGAGACAGGGTTTCACCATGTTGGTCAGGCTGGTCTTGAACTCCTGACCTAGTGATCCGCCTGCCTTGGCCTCCCACAGTGCTGGGATTACAGGCGTGAGCCACCGTGCCCGGCCGCATGAACCACTTTGATAACTGACAGAAGAAAAAAAAAAGTATCTCCTCACTCCAGGAAGGGATAAAATTTTATTTTACTATATCAGGTAGTAAATTATAAGCATAAAGTCTCATTACACAATTCAATTTGACCCAGTTTAATACAGGCTATAATTCTGTTTTTCCTCTAACCCTACCCTTGCTTTTATATCCCCAATATGAATTAGACATATTTTTCTCAGTTCCCCTAACAAGTGAGGAGGCAAGGTCACCCCTGACTCTCCATAGATTGAAATCAAAATCAAACAGTAACACTAATTTTCAAGCCAATTCCTAGTTTTCTTAAGTATAGTGATCTCCTGATTTTTATTTATTTATTTATTTATTTTGAGACAGGGTCTTGCTCCATCATTCCCAGGCTGCAGTACGATGGCACAATCAGGCTGCAGTACAATGTCACAATCACAGCTCACTGCAGCCTCAACCTCCCAGGCTCAAGTGATCCTCCCACCTCAGCCTCCCAAGTAGCTAGGACCACAGGTGTGTACTACCATACCTGGCTAGTTTTTGTATTTTTTGTAGAGACAGGGTTTTGCCATGTTGCCCAGGCTGGTCTCAAACTTGTGAGCTCAAGTAATCCTCCTGCCTCTACCTCCCGAAGTGCTGGGATTACAGGCATGAGCCACCACGCCCAGCCTGATCTCGATTTCAAACAATGTTCATAGTATCTTTTTCCTGGACAACTTCTGTCTGCCTAGGCCAAATTCCCTTAGTAGATATCCTCTCACTTCAAGTCTTTTCTGATTTGCTTCTACTCCATTACTGTAGTCCTTTCAGTCTCCTGCTCCAATTCCTCCAACACACATCACATTTGTGTGTGTGTGTGTGTGTGTGTGTGTGTAAGACACAGGGTAAATGTATAAGAGTTGGGGTTGTTTTTTTTTAATGGGGTCTTATGTTGCTCAGCCTCTTAACTGTGACTACAGGCCCATGCCACTGAACCCAGCAGAAGTCAGCTTTTATAGATATATTTTCTCAATAATTAAAAACCAAAAGCCATAATACCATCCTTGGTAAATTGAAGAGGGTTATATATCTTCACCTGGCCTTGATATAATAGCACAGAGGGCTGGGCACGGTGGCTCATGCCTGTAATCCCAGCACTTTGGGAGGCTGAGGCAGGCGGATCACCTGAGTCAAGAATTCAAGACCAGCCTTGGCCAACATGACAAAACCCCATCTCTACTAAAAATACAAAATTAGCCAGGCGTAGTGGCACAGGCCTGTAATCCCAGCTACTTGGGAGGCTGAGGCAGAAAAATTGCTTGCACCTGGGAGGCAGAGGTTGCAGTGACCCAAGACTGCACCACTGCACTCCAGCCTGGGCAACAAGAGCAAAACTCCGTCTCAAAAAAAAAAAGTACAGAAACTGCTAGGTGCCTGTTCAAGATGTCTCTTCCCTCTTGGGAGGCTGCCTCTATCTGTAAAGAGAGGTAGGAAATGTGGCCTTTTAGTTGGAAACAATCTGCTCTTAATTATATGGGGATTTTTGTTAATAAGAACAAGCTACTCAAGAGGCTGAAGGTCACAAGATGGCTCTTCTCTTACCCAGCCAGCCATCTGTGTTCTAAGCAAGAAGGGAGAGGGGAGGCCCTTTGGCCTTCTGCCTTCCTCCTGCTCCCTTCAGAACAGTAGCCATATGTTAAGGTTGGCAGAGCATAAATTTAGGAGACTGGGACCAAGACAGTTTTTTATTAACATATACATACATTTTACTCTTCAAAATAGATGTATGTCTTAAACATTCACACTAAAATAAATCCCAATTATACTATATATAAAGCCTGATGGTGGACACTTACTATAGAAAGACAAAACGACTTACTGCTAGAGTCTGGTCCTAAAGTTAAACAAACATGGGTTTGAACTTGTTCAGCCACTTGCTATCTATGTGGCTTCTTGGATACATAACATCTCTAAGCCACAGTTTATTAAACTGTTGATAGTTACAGGTTGTTCTGATTATTAAATTAAATGCTTTCATATCTTGTAAGGCTGAACATGTACTCTATGACTCAGCAATTCTACTCCTAAGTATCTACCTTAGAGAAACTTTGAGATGCTTACACACACCTACACATCCAACACACTAACACACACGTACAAGGAGACATCACAGGCATAGACAAGAAGACATGTACATGAATGTTCACTGCACCACTGCAATGTCTATTATCAGGAAAATGGATAAATTAATTATGAAATAGTCATACAATGGAATATTATACCACAGTAAAAGTAAATTAACTGAAGCTATATGGAGTACCATAAATAAATGTCTTAAAAATAACAGAGTGGGGCCAGGCACAGTGATTCACACCTGTAATCCCAGCACTTTGGGAGGTCGAGGCAGGCACATCACAAGGTCAGGAGATCGAGACCACCCTGGCCAATATGGTAAAACCTCGTCTCTACTAAAAATACAAAAATTAGCTCGGTGTGGTGGCATGCACCTGTAATCCCAGCTACTCGGGAGGCTGAGGCAGGAGAATCGCTTGAACCCAGGAGGCGGAGATTGTAGTGATCCGAGATTGCACCACTGCACTCTAGCCTGGGTGACAGAGCGAGACTCCATCTAAAAAAAAAAAAATAAATAAATAACAGAGTGGAAAAAAGGAAATAGCAGAATTCAAAATATACCATTTTTATAAAGCTCAAAACCAAGCAAAACTAAACAATATATTTTTGAAGATCTATCTGTTGTAATATATATCTATATATAGTAATATACAGATGGTAAGTTTTTTTTGAGACAGGGTCTCACTCTGTCACTCATACTGGAGTGCAGTGATGCCATCATGGCTCACAGCAACCTTGATCCAGGCTCCAACAATCTCCCACCTTAACCTCCCAAGTAGCTGGAACTACAGGTGCACACCACATGCCTAGCTAATTTTTAAAAATTTTTGTGGAGATGTGATCTCACTATATTGCCCAAGCTGGTCCCAAACTCCTGAGCTCAAGCAGTTTTCCCACCTTGGCCTCCCAAAGTGCTGGGATTACAGGTATGAGCCACCAAGGCTGGCCTAAAATTATTTTTTAAATAAATGTGAAATACAAAATGCTTAGCAGCAGTTATCTCTGAAGGGAAGGCAGAAGAATGAATGGGGGAAGAGAGCACTGGTAGATTCAACAGTACTAGTATAGTTCTAGTTCTTAAGTTGGATGGTAGGTTTATAGGTGTTACTTTAATATTATACTTCCTAAACTACATTTTATGTTTCATAGATTCTTTTTTTGAGATGGAGTCTCGCTCCGTCACCCAGGCTGAAGTGCAGTGGCGTGATCTTGGCTCACTGCAACCTCAGCCTTCCGGGTTCAAGCGATTCTTCTGCCTCGGCCTCCCGAGTAGCTGGGACTACAGGCACGCACCACCATGCCCAGCTAATTTTTGTATTTTTAGTAGAGATAGGGTTTCACCATATTAGCCAGGCTGGTCTTGAACTCCTGACCTTGTGATCTGCCCGCCTTGGCCTCCCAAAGTGCTAGGATTACAGGCGTTAGTCACAGCGTCCGGCTCATAAATTCTTTTTAATGAATCAAATATCACATAAGCATATAAAAATAGCGTAAAAGGATACTAAGCACAGATTTACATCACTTAAAAAGGACACTCCATTCTTGCTATCCTCCAATAGTTGCTGCTTCACTTTCTTCCTTTCTTTTTTTTTTTTTGAAACGGAGTCACCTGTCGCCCAGGCTGGAGTGCACTGGCGCGATCTCGGCTCACTGCAAGCTCTGCCTCTCGGGTTCATGCCATTCTCCTGCCTCAGCCTCCCGAGTAGCTGGGACTACAGGGGCCCGCCACCGCGCCTGGCTAACTTTTTTGTTTTTTGTATTTTTAGTAGAGACGGGGTTTCACCGTGGTCTCGATCTCCTTACGTCGTGATCCGCCCGCCTCGGTCTCCCAAAGTGCTGGGATTACAGGCGTGAGTCACCACGCCCAGCCTGCTTCACTTTCAATAATCCATTCTCGCCACTTAGCACAAGTAAATTCAGTACCATCCTAAGCAGCTTTCTAAGAACTGTTGTTTGAGTATGTTTCAAACTTTTCTTGAAAAAACAAAATCCCCAAATGATTTGAGATATATTAGATATAACTTCTACAGAATGAATAGTATAAAGGCTTAAGTAGACAATGTCCACAAGTATGTTTTATACAGAATGAGGGGAATGTTTAAAAAGAACATGAAAAAAAAAACACCCATTTCAATTTGTAGCAAACCAAAATGCATTCTAGTCAGTAGACTAACAAAATTGAAAGAATTTCGCTGGTTAGCAAGAACTAATATAAAATTCCTATAATAAACATTAAAGTGGCTAAACTATTCTGTGGTATATCTAGAATAACTGTTGTTTGTTTGTTGAGACAGTCTCACTCTGTTGCCCAGACTGGAGTGCAATAGCCTGATCTTAGCTCACTGCAACCTCCGACTCCTGGGTTCAAGTGATTCTCATGCCTCAGCCTCCCGAGTAGCTGAGATTACAGGATGTGCCGCCACACCCAGCTAATTTTTGTATTTTTAGTAGAGACAGGTTTCATCATGTTGGCCACACTGATCTCAAACTGCTGGCCTCAAGTGATCCGCCCACGTCGGCCTCCTAAAGTGCTCGGGTTATAAGAGTAAGCCACCACACCCCGCTGAATAACTGTATTTTTAACGGCATCCAAACACTAGACTTCCCTGGTTGCATCTAACAAAAAGAAAGCCATTTGCCCTCAAGAGATTAAAAGGCCTTTTGTTTGTTTGTTTGTTTGAGATGGAGTCTCGATCCGTCGCCAGACTGGAGTGCAGTGGTGCGATCTCCGCCCACTGCAACATCCGCCTCCCGAGATCAAGCGATTCTCCTGCCTCAGCCTTCCGAGTAGCTGGGACTACAGGCGCGCGCCACCACACCCAGCTAATTTTTGTATTTTTCGTGGATTTGAGGTCTCACCATGTTGGCCAGGATGGTCTTGACCTTGTGATCCACCCACCTTGGCTTCCTAAAGTTCTGGGATTACAGGCGTGAGCCACCCAGCCCGGCCAAGAGATTCAAAATTAAGCAACAAGTTTAAAGTTACACTGATCCATTAATTTGGACTTCCCTTGCATATCTGGTGCTATTCCATTTTCGTTTCTGAATAATTAGGTACCCTGCCTTATCTCCCTTTTTGTGGTTCCACCATGCTCTGCATATTAGCTCTATACACAGGATATTTTCTTTCAGTCATAATGTAGGTTTCTCTCCCTCTCTCCTTGTGTATGAGTTTATTTCATCCCACATTAAAAACATAAAACATCTGACATATTTGCTAATACCTTGTTTGCCCTTATGAATGTCTTTAATACATCAAACAGCATGAACCAGACCAGTGAACCCTAGGGCAGCCCTTTGATATTTAAACCAGTCAGCTATCTTCTTCATAATTTTATCTTTATTGGTCAAAGTGACATGCTAAATATTGAAGCAGGGAGGAGTATAGGTATGAAACAAAATGCAGTTACTACTTCAATGAAATGAAAAATAGAGTCGCTATTTCAAGTAATCATATGTTATTGAAGTTGCAATTATTTACGTGTTACAGAAATCCCAAAATTTTTTCTACTGGAAATCAGTAGACCAAAATAAAAAGTGGAATCTAAAATATCAAATATCCAAAATTGTCACATTATGTCTAGTTAATCCTAAATTGTTTACATCCACATTTTGCGCAGTTCCAATCCAACTGATGATAGGTGTTATAGCAGGAGATTCTTTTTTTGAAAAAGAAGTTGGCCAGGTGCAGTGGCTCACGCCTGTAATCCCAGCACTTTGGGAGGCCAAGGCAGGTGGATCATGAGGTCAGGAGATCAAGAACATCCTGGCCAACACGGTGAAACCCCTTTAGCACTGCAAGGTGAAGGCTGCAGTGAGCCGAAATTGCGCCATTGCACTCCAGGCTGGGCAAAAGAGCGAGAATTCATCTCAAAAAAAAAAAAGAAGTTGAAGTAGACAATGTTAAGGTTCTTCTCAATCACAAAAGTATTATTTTTTTTAGTAAAAAGGAATAAACATTTAGTAAAAGAATAAAATTGTATACATTATCAAATATCCAAATCTTTGTCAGCAGCGTTTTCACTCTTATATTCATTCATTCACAGTATGGATCTGAAAGGCATAAACTCACTTTTTTCAAAGATGAATTTCCCATACATCATACAATGTCTACTTTCCTATCACAGTTGGGATACTCTGGCTAGTTCACAAGTATAACAGCAGTCTGAGGCCACCTTGCAAAACCAGGCTATATTAACCAGCACTACTACAATGTTTCTGGCAAATCTTGACTAATGTCAATCTAATTCAGCTAGTCCAACAGAATTTTGTATCACTGAAAGGAAATTTATTTTCTAGTTTTGTTGCCAAACCTATGTAAGGAATCCCACCAAAATACACAAGAGAAATAAATATTCAGTGGCTAATATACAGTATTCTGACGTTAGCCTCACAATCCACATCAATCCATTAACTTTGGCCCATTTCCTAACTTAAAGAAAATTTTAAAACAGAATATTAAACACTTATACTTAATATATTCACTGCTCCACAATATCTTCCTTCCTTTAGAGTTATGAAACTCCTTTTCTTCCCTTAGGGTGATGCTATGGTTGCAGTATAAAAGATACATTTAACACTATTTGGGGTTGGTGATATAGCTCATTTTAAAAATTATCTATTTAAAACCTCTCAACTACCGATACCAAGTAGTTATTATTAACAAACATTAACTGAACTCCTTTATGTGACAAGGACATCAATAAAGAGAATATACACCGTCTTTATCGATATATCACCCACCCCTCCAAATAAACGGAGGAGAATTATGTCAGAGGTGCATTTCTCTTCAGGAACACATATTATCTGTATGTAATTTTCACCACCAGATAATTAAACAAGTAACAACAGAGACTTCACTGGAATAAGGGCAATTATAGCATAATTCAGTTTATATCATTATTAGTAAGAACAATTTTAGACGGTAAAGTATTACCTCCAAATTTAAAGATTTATAAACAGGATTATATTCTGGTTCTTTTTTTTTTTTTTCTTTTTTTGAGACACGATCTCACTCTGTCACCCAGGCTGGAGTACCATGGCACGATCTCACTGCAACCTCCGCATCCCAGATTCAAGTGATCCTCCCACCTCAGACCCCCAAGTAGCTGGAACTACAGGCGCACACCACCATGCTCGGCTAATTTTTTTGTATTTTTGGTAGAGATGGGGTTTTGCTACATTGCCCAGGCTGGTCTCAAACTCCTGAGCTCAAGCAGTCCTCCCACCTCGGCCTCCCAAAGTGCTAGGATTACAGGCATTACATTACACACCTGTAATCCCAGCACTTTGGGAGGCTGAGGCAGGTGGATCACTTCAGGTAGGGAGTTTGAGACTAGCCCAGCCAACATGGTGAAACCCCTTCTCTACTAAATACAAAAATTAGCCAGGCGTGGTGGCACATGCCTGTAATCCCAGCTACTCGGGAGGCTGAGGCAGGAGAATCACTTGAACCCAGGAGGCAGAGGTTGAAGTGAGCCAAGATGGCACCACTGCATTCCAGCCTGGGTGACAGAGCAAGACATCTCAAAAAAAAAAAAAAAAAAACCAGATCTGAGAGTTTTGTTTTATGTTTAATTATTGTGAGTACACAGTAAGCATATATATTTATGGGGTATGTGAGATGATTTGATATGGCATGCAAAGTGAAAGAAGCACATCATGGAGAATGCGGTATCCATCCTCTCAAGCATTTTTATCTTTTGAGTTACAAACAATCCAATTACATTCTGTTATTTTTAAATGTGCAATTATAATTGACTATAGTCACCCTATTGTGCTATCAGATAGTAGGTCTTATTCATTCTTCCTATTTTTTTTAACCAATTAACATCCTCATCTTCCTCTCCTCCCAGCCCCCGCCTCCACACTACTCTTTCCCAGCCTCTGGTAGCCATCCTTCTCTCTCTGTCCGTGAGTTCAATTGTTTTGATTTTTAGATCCCACAAATAAGTAAAAACATGAGGAGTTTGTTTTCCTGTGTCTGGCTTATTTCATTTAATGAACTCCAGTTAGTTCCATCCATATTGTTGCAAATAACAGGGTCTCATTCTTTTTATGGTTGAATAATACTCCAATGTGTATATGTAGATTTTCTTTATCCATTTATCTGTTGATGGACACTTAGGCTGCTTCCAAATCTTAGCTATTGTAAACAGTGCTGCAACAAACATTGGAGTGCAGATACCTCTTTGTTATATTAATTTCCTTTCTATTGGGTATATATCCAGCAGTGGGATTACTAGATCATATGGTAGCTCAATATTTAGTCTTTTGAGGAACCTCCAAACGTCTCCAAAATGGTTATACTAATTTGCATTCCCACCAACAGTGTACAAGGGTTCCCTTTTGTCCACATCCTTGCCAGCATTTGTTATTGCCTTTGCCTTGGATGTAAGCTTCTCGTTGTAGTTTTTTGTTTTTTGTTTTTTGTTTTTGTTTTTTTTTTCTGAAACGGAGTATCACTCTATCATCCAGGCTGGAGTGCAGTGGCACGATATCAGCTCACTGCAGCCTCCACCTCCCAGGTTCAAGTATTTCTCCTAGTCTCCCAGGTAGCTGGGACTACAGGTGCGTGCCACCACACCCAGCTAATTTTTTAATTTTTTAGTAGAGACAGGGTTTCACCATGTTAGCTAGGCTGGTCTCGAACTCCTGACTTAAGGTGATCCACCCACCTCAGCCTCCTAAAGTGCTAGGATTACAGGCATGAGCCACAGCGCCCAGCCTCATTGTAGTTTTGATTTGCATTTCTCTGATGATCAGTAATGTTGAGCACCTTTTCATATGCCTGTTTGTCATCTGTATGTCTTCTTTTGAGAAATGTTTATTCAAATCTTTCACAAATTTTTTGACTCGATTAGTTTTGAAATCTTTATTTCCTTCCTTAGAATCAAAGGAACTGTTATTATGGAAATTTTTTACCAAATTAACATATTTTGCTTGTTTCACTGGCCGGAGTTGAAACCCACACTCCTGGTATATAAGTAGGAGAAGAACTTTTTCTTATATCTTTTATTCCAATAAACTGAGTTAATATTCCTATTACAATTTAAAATGACAGTAAGATTTCCCAATGGAATCAAAATGTTGGTGGGGGGGTGGAGCTGGAGGAATGAAATCCACAAAGCTCCATATTACCTCACATGATATTGTGATACAGTAAGAAATATGTATTTGGTCTCTGGTCCTGGCACATACTTCCTAAAACCCTTGGAATCTCCAATGTGCTAAGGGTCTCTGTGAATACTAATGAATTGAGTGATGGCTGGGGTTCCAGGATAGCCTTAGGATGGGGGCTGGTTGCCAGGGGAACCAACCATGTGATTAGAGGGTTAGAACTTTCAGTGCCACCACCACCACACAATCTCCAGGGAGGGTAAAGGAGCTTTAGGTTGAGCTGATCACCCATGTCCCATGATGTAATCAATCAGGACATAATGAAGCCTCCATGAAAAATCAAAAGGACTGGTTCAGAAAGTTTCTGGATTGCTGAACACATGTAAGATCGTGGAGGTTGGTGTGCCCAGAGAGGGCAAGGTAGCTCCATGTCCTTTCCCCCATACCTTGCCCTATGCATTTCTTCAACTTTGCTTTTCATCTGTATTCTCTGTAATATTCTTTCTAACAAATGGGTAAACATAATGAAAGTGTTTCCCTGAGTTCTGTGAGCCCCTCTAGCAAACTGATTGAACCCAAAGAGGGAGTTGTGGGAACCCCAATTTGGAGCCAGTTGGTCAGAAGCACAGGTCACAACCTGGGTCTTGTGAATAGCATCTGATACGAGAGACAGTCTTGTGGGACTGAGCCCTCAACCTGTGGGATCTGATGCTATCTCCAGGTAGATAGTGTCAAAATTGAAGTGAATTATACAGGACACCCAGCTGCTATCCTTTGGAGAATTGCTTGGTTAGTGTGTGGGAAAAACCACACCACACATCTGGTGTCAAAAGTGCTGTGCTGACTATGTGAAAATAGGAAAAACATTTTGGTTTTTGTTATCTCTGTACTTTTCCAAATAAAAAATTTATGAAAAGAAAGAAGGAACATCAAAATATTTATAGTATTAGCATTAATAGGATTACGGGTAATTTTTAGTTTTGGTCTTTATACTTTATCGTTCAAATTTTCTACAACTCTACAAATTTTCTAAAACTTGTAAAGTCACGGAGAAAGGTTTTTGCTTTTTTTTTTTTGAGACAGAGCTTCACTCTTGTCGCCCAGGCTGGAGTGCAATGGCACCATCTCAGCTCACCGCAACCTCCGCCTCCTGTGTTCAAGCAATTCTCCCACCTCAGCTTCCGAGTACCTGGGATTACAGGCACGCACCACCACCCCCCTGCTAATTTTGTATTTTTAGTAGAGACGGGGTTTCTCCATGTTGGTCAGGCTGGTCTGGAACTCCCGACCTCAGGTGATCCGCCCGCCTCGGCCTCCCAAAGTGCTGGGATTACTGGCGTGAGCCACTGTGCCCGGCCTGAGAAAGCATTTTAAATCACTTATTTATGTGGATTTTCTTTGCAGAAAAACTATCTGTTAATAAATCAGTACTACAGCTTAGGTAACATTTGACAAATATTTCTTATGACTCAGTAAAAATTCACTGTAAATGTTTCTTCTTCCGAAGGATACTCATCTTACAAAACCTGCCTCGAACTATACCTCGTTGGACTTATACCTCATTTTTCCCCATTATTTGTTTTTTATTTTTTGAGACAAGGTCTCACTCTGCCACCCAGGCTGGAGAGCAGTGGTGCAATCACAGCTCATTGTAGTCTTGACCTACCAGTCTCAGGCGATCTTCCCATCTTAGTCTCCCGAGTAGCTGGGACTACAGGCAAGCACTACCATACCTAGTTTTTTTGTTCGTTTGTTTTGTTTTTTTTTTTTTTGGTAGAGACAGGTCTCAGGAGGCTAATCTCGAACTCCTGAGCTCAAGTGATCTACCCACTTCAGCCTCCCAAAGTGCTGGGATTACAGGCATAAGCCACTGAGCCTGGCCCTTCTTCATTATTTAACTTCACATTAAATGTGATGATAATGTGCTATTCTGTTTAATACTGTGAAATACGTTCTGAAAACCAAATTCACCATCTACTGATTTTTTTAATGTGCTTTCCATACCCTATACCTCAAGGTAATAAATAGGTGATCAAGACTTTCAGACATGAAAAGTTCCCAGTAAGAAAAGTAAATGTCAGTGCTTTCGTTTTCTTATCAAGCAACACAGTGGATATCCTAATGCATATTTCCTGGTATATAACATGTCAGACGGTTGTAAACATTTTCTTTTGGTCACACAACATACATCCAAACTCTGGATGTTTTTGTTTCCCTACTTAGGACTAGGATAACTCACCTCAAAATTAAATATAATTGCAACCAGTCTAGAACAGTTTCCCCAATAGACTTGATTTCCAAGAAATATTAATTTTTTTTTCTTTTTGACACAGAGTCTCGCTCTGTCGCCCAGGCTGGAGTGCAATGGCGCGATCTCGGCTCACTGCAACCTCCGCCTCCCGGGTTCAAGCGATTTTCCTGCCTCAACTTCCAGAGTAGCTAGGATTACAGGCGCCCGCCACCACGCCCAGCTAATTTTTGTATTTTTAGTAGAGATGGGGTTTCACCATGCTGACCAGGCTGGTCTCAAACTCCCGTCCTCAGGTGATCCACCCACCTCGGCCTCCCAAAGTGCTGGGATTACAGCCGTGAGCCACCGCCCCCGGCGAAATACTAATTTTTGCACCTATCAAACATAACATCAAAACTGGTTACTTCAACCATTTCCCAAGAAACACTTTACTATCTGATTTCATATACTTTAATGTTAGTTATCTAAGTTTAATCAAGGCACTTCTAATAATTATTCTGAAAGTAATGCCCAAAACAGTCATTTAAAATCAAGATTTAAGCTTTCTCCCTGATGTACGATTTGTTTAAGAGCTCTGGTAGTTTGGCTACAAAGTTGGCTACCAACAACTCCTCCTATCAAGTGTTTCAGTCATGAATGAGGACCAGCCTTCTCAAGCCAGCCCCCAGATGACTGAAGCATCCAAGTTGAGGCACCAGACATCAAAGCAAGGCCATACTGGATCCTCCAGCTCCAGCCCACCCACTGTTAACTTACGCCACATGAAATTGATAAGCTGCCCTAGTTTCTATCACATGGATCAGAAATAAGCCATTTTCACAGAGCCCTGCCCAAGATCCTGATTCACAGAATCACAGAAAATAAAATAGCTATTATTTTAGATCATTAAGTTTTGAGGTGATTGTGTAGCAATAGATAACTGATACTAGGGCATTCTGATTCAAAAACATAAGAAAAATATTAAGATCTTTAAAAAGCACTTGAGGCCAGGTGCAATGGCTCACGCCTGTAATCCCAGCACTTTGAGAGGCTGAGGTGGGCGGATCACCTGAGATCAGGAGTTCTAGACTACCCTGGCCAACATGGTGAAACCCCGTCTCTACTAAAAATACAAAGTTAGCCAGGCGTGGTGTCAAGTGCCTGTAATCCCAGCTACTCGGGAGGCTGAGCCAGGAGAATCGCTTGAACCCGGAAGAAGGTCATTGCAGTGAGCCAAGATCGCACCACTGCACTCCAGCCTGGGCAGCTGAGACTCCGTCTCAAAAAAATAAATAAATATAGACACAAAAACCCTCAACAAAATACTAACAAACCAAATCCAGTGGCTATAAAAAAGAATTACATACCACGACCAAATGAAATTTATCCCAGGGATGCAAGATTGGATTAACATACAAAAGTCAATCAATGCACTACACCACACCAATAGAATAAAAGACAAAATCCACATGATCATCTCAACAGACACAAAAAAAGCATTTGAAAATACTAACATCCTTTCATGATAAAAAATCACTTAACAAACTAGTAATAGAAAGGAATTTCCTCAACCTGATAAAAAGTATCTTTAAAAAATCCACAGCTAGTATCAATACATCCTGTAACAACATACAGAGCAAGGCTGAGGGTTTTTATCCTAATGTCAGGAATAAGACTAGAATGTCTACTCTTACCACTTCTATTCAACATTGCACTGGCTATTCTAGCCAGGGCAATTAGGCCTAGAAAAGAAATTTTAAAAAAGTATCCAGATTGGAAAGAAAAAATAAAACTGTCCCTATTTGCAGATGACATAATCTTGTAAATAGAAAATTCTAAGGAATCCACACAAAAAAAACTACTAGTTCTAACAAGCAAGTTAACCAAGGTTGCAGGATACAAGATCAACATTCAAAAATCAAGACAGTTGTGGTGGCTCATGCCTGTAATCCTAGCACTTGAGCCCAGGAGTTTGAGACCAGCCTGGGCAACATGGCGAAACCTAGTCTCTAAGAAAAATTTTAAAATTAGCCAGGCGTGGTGGCATATGCCTATGGTCCCAGCTACTCAGGAGGCTGAGGTGGGAGGTTTGCTTGAGCCCGGGAAGCAGAGGTTGCAGTGAGCAAAAATCGCACTACTGCACTCCAGCCTGGATGACACAGCCAGATGCTGTGTCAAAAAAAAAAAAAAAAAAAAAATTCAAAAATCAACTGTATTTCTATATATTTGCAATAATCTGAAAATTATAACTTTAAAAATTCCATTTAGCATGCAAAATAATGAAATACTTGGGAATAAATTTAACAAACAAAGTACATACAAGACTTGCATTGAAAACTATAACCCATCAATGAAAGAAATTAAGGAAGACCTAAATAAGCGGAAAAAATCCCATGTTCATAGATTAGAAGACTTCACATTGTTAAGATGGCAATATTCCCAAATTGATCTACAGATTCAGTGCAGTAGACATCAAAATCCCAACTACCTTTTCCACAAAAATGGACAAAACTGATGCTAAAATTCATATGGAAATACAAGGGATAGCCAGAACAGCCAAAACAATGTTGAAAAATAAGACCACAGTTAGAGGACTCACACTTACCAATTTCAAAGCTTACCACAAACCTACAGTAATCAAGACAATGTGGTACCAGCATAAGGATAAACACGTAGATCAGTGGAATGGAACTGAGAGTCCAGAAATAAACTCATACATCTATATCCAGTTGGTTGCAACAAGGGTGCCAAGACAATTCAATGGAGGAAAGGAAAGTCCTTTCAACATATAATGCTGGGACAACTGGACATCTACCTGCAAGTGAGTGAATCCAGACAGACCCCTGTCTCACCTCATATAAAAAATTTAATTTGAAATGGATCAAAGATATGAATGTAAGAGCTAACATGATAAAATTCCTAGAAGAAAAGATAGACGTAAATTTCCATGATTTGATTTAGGCAATGATTTCTTACATATGATACCAAAAACAACCAAAAATTTTTTTATAAATTGGACTTCAAAATTCAAAACTTATGGCCAGGCGCGGTGGTCACGCCTGTAATCCCAGGACTTTGGGAGGCCAAGGCGGGCAGATCACGAGGTCAGGAGTTAAAGACCAGCCTGGCCAACATGGTGAAACTCCATCTCTACTAAAAACACAAAAATTAGCCGAGCATGGTGGCCCATGCCTGTAATCCCATCTACTTGGGAGGATGAGGCAGGAGAATCGCTTGAGCCTGTGAGGCAGAGGTTGCAGTAAGCCTAGATCGCGCCATTGCACTCCAGGCTGGGCGACAAGAGCGAGACTCTGCCTCAAAAATAAATAAATAAATAAAAACTTTTGTGCTTTAAAATGCGTCAAAAAAGTGGAAAGACAACCTAAACAACAGGAGAAATTTGCAAATTATATGCCTGATAAAGGTTTAGTCTATGGAATGCATAAAGTACTCTCACAATTCAAAGAAGACAAATAACACAATGTAAATGAGCAAAGTACTTGAACAGACATTTCACAAGAGAAGATACACAAATGGCCAATAGCACATGAAAAGGTGTTCAACATCATTAGTCATTATGGAAATGCAATTCAAAACCCCTATGAGGTACCATTTCACACCCTTTAGGATAGCTATAATTTTTTTTTACAAAGGAAAACAAGTGTTAGTAAGGATGCAGAGACATTGGTACCCTTATGCACTGCCTTTAGGAATGTAAAACGGTGCAGTCACTGTGAAAAACCGTGTGGCAGTTCTCAAAAAGTTAAACATAGAATTACCATATGATCCAGCAATTCTACTCCTAGTTACATATCCACAAAAACCAAAAACACATATTCAAATAAAAACCTGTTTATGAATGTTCATAGCCAGCATTATTTATAATAGCCAAAAAGCACAAACAACACAATATCCAGCAACTGATGAAGGGATAAACAAAATGTGATATACAATAGAATATTTTTGTGTGGTACTACAGTGGAATATTATTCAGCCATACAAAGGAATGAAGTACTGATACATGCTACCACATGGATGAACCTTGGAAACATATTAAGTGAATGAAGCCAGACATAAAAGACCACATATTATGTGATTCCATTTATGTGAAATGTTCAGAATAAGCAAATCCATACAAACAGAAAGAATGGTGATTGCCAGAGTCTGGGGGGATGGGGAAATGTAACTGCTAACACGTAAGGGGTTTCTTGGAGTAATGAAAATGTTCTGGACTGAAATAGTGGTAATGATGAATATACTAAAAGACCACTGAATTGTACATTTGAAAATGGTAAATTTTATATGTAAATTATATCTCAATTTTTTTTTTAGGATACAAGTTAGGGGATAGGGCATGAAGCAGCTGCATATGTGAAAACACTGTACAAAGTGAGAGAAAGCCAAAGATCCAGCTCCGTCTTTGCCATCACTTAGTCAAGTCACTCCAAATCTTGGGGCCACAGTTTTCTTATCTCTAACTGAAGAAATAGGCCAAATGACTTCTGAAGTCCCTTCTGAAGTTTTAGATTGTGCTTCTAATTTTGACTATTAATTACCAAGTACAAAAAACATACAAGTCTAATAATGCAAAAAGCTAGAGCACCCTAAGATAAGAATGAAGAAAGTGGGAATTAGACTTGGAAGGTCAGAGAAGAAAGAGCAAATAAATCATGCCAAGGTTAGAACAGCGTAAGAAGGATATGAGAGACAAACCTTTAATAATGAGAAGTATACTAGGTGAGGCAAAGGAAGCTAGGCTAAGGATATTTGATCAGATAAGCAATAATAAACTACAGTAACTTTTTTCTTTTTTGAAATGGAGTCTCGCTCTGTCACCAGGCTGGAGTGCAATGGCACAATCTCGGCTGACTCCAACCTCCGACTCCCTGGTTCAAGCGATTCTCCTGCCTCAGCCTCCCCAGTAGCTGGGATTACAGGCATGCGCCACCACGCCCAGCTAATTTTTGTATTTTTAGTAGAGACGGGGTTTCTCCATGTTGGCCAGGATGGTCTCGATCTCATGACCACATGGTCTGCCCGCCTCAGCCTCTCAAAGTGCTGAGATTACAGAAGTGAGCCACCATGCCTGGCCTACAGTAACTCTTAAGGAGAGAGATTACCTACTCGATGGAAGCTCTATTTGAAGAAGATGAGTATGGCAAGATAAACTGGAATGAATATGGCAAGATAAAATGGAAAGGAAAAAGACTAGAGGGAAGAAGATCAACTAAGCAGTTAGTGCGTAGATCTTGGGGGGGGGGTGTGTGTGTGTGTGTGTGTTTTGAGACAGGATGTTGCTGTGTGTGTGTGTGTGTGTGTGTGTGTGTGTGTGTGTGTGTGTGTTTTGAGACAGGATGTTGCTCTGTCTCCCAGGCTGGAGTGCAAATGGCATGATCTTGGCTCTCTGCAACCTCTGCCTCTCAGGCTCAAGCAATTCTTGTGCCTCAGCCTCCCGAGTAGCTGGCTACAGGCATGCGCACCACAGCACCGGGCTAACTTTTTTTGTATTTTTGTGTAGAAACAGCATTTCGCCATGTTGGTCATGCTGGTCTCGAATTCCTGAGCTCAGGTGATCAGCCTGCCTCGTCCTCCCAAAGTGCTTGGATTACAGGTGCAAGCCACTTCACCTGGCCAGATCTTGGTTTATTTATTTATGCTTTTTCTTTTTTTGATACAGGGTCTCACTTTGTCAACCAGGATAGAGTACAGTGGCATGAACATGGCTCACAGCTGCCTCAACCTCTCAAGCTCCAGGGATCCTCCCTCAGCCTCCTGAGTAGCTGGGACCACAAGGATGCGCCACCACCCCTGGCTAGTTCTGTTCATTTTTTGTAGGGACAAGGCCTCACTATGTTGTCCATGACTCAAGCAATCCTTCTGCCTCAGCCTTCCAAAGTGCTGGGAGTACAGGCGTTTGAGTCACCGTGCCTGGCCAGATCTTGGTTTCTAATGCTATTATCCAATAAAAGGAATGGGGACTCCTTGGAGAAATGACTGATTCTAGGAGTAGGGCAGGAAATATGCAAGATGAGCCTGGAGCATTTTGTAGTACCACAAAGTAGGAAAGTATTAAAATACACACACACACACACACACACACACACACACACACACACACAATGTCAAAAGAACCAGAGGCCAACCAAAAGAGCACCTAATGGCCAAAGCTGGAACAATTTGAGCAACAAAATAAATGAAGTAATACTGGATTAAAACCCAAAGTGTAAAATAAATATCCATATCAGTATGACTCCACACTGATATAAATGATTGACTAGATGAGGAAAAATAAAGTCTCTGATGCAGAATTACAAATAATTTGTGTAGATATTTTGCCCTCAAGGAAGTAGAGCACAACTCTCCACTCCTTAGGTGTGGGCTATGCATAGTGACTTTCATCTAAAGAGTACAGTATGGAAAAGGGGGGAAAGTATCTTTACAGCAGAGAAACCTGATAAACTACCTTAAGACCAAGGTCAACATCAGTAGTGATAAGTCATATTGATAGGATGTACCCTTGATAGGAAGTAATGAGAATGATACTTTACCTCTCTGGGTCTTCCTCCCAAAAACACATTATCAAGTCTAATAATGACAAAAACATCACACAAATCCCAACTGAGGCAATCTTACAAATATCTGACCAACAACCCTCAAAACTGTCAAGATCATCAAAAACAAAGCAAGTCTGAGAAACAATCACAACCAAGAAAACTGTAAGGAGAAATGAGTACTAGACATAATGTGGTATCCTGGATGGTATTCAGGAACAGGAAAAAGACATTAGGAAAAAAACCTGAGGAAATCTGAATAAAATATGAACTTTAGTTAATAATAATGTATCAATATCAGTTTACTAATGTTAAAAATATACTATACTAATATATTAATAATAGAGGAAACTGCAGTGTGGGGTATATAGGGACTCTGTACTATCTTCACAATAAATCTGTAAATCTAAAACCGTGTGTGTGGTTTTTTTAGACTAGGTCTTGCTTTGCCCAACATGACATACTGAGGACACATCACCTCTGTATTCTTCCCAAAAATCTACTATCTAATCGTGGAAAAAAATCAGACAAACCCCGACTGACATTTTGTAAAACACCTGGCCGATACTCTATGAACGCATCAATGCTATGAAATGCAAGGAGATACTATCACAGATTGGAGGAGACTAAGGAAGACATAACCACTAAATGCAATGTGGTAGCCTAGATTGAATCCTGGTCATCCTAGGTGACAATAAATTATGACTTGTGAAAATCTGAATAGGATGAAAGTTTACCACTACCCTAACCACAATAGAAGAGAGTTCCAAATCTAATCACAGTGCTGCACATCAGTTTTGAAGTCAGCTAAACATTAAGTCTTAGCACCCTCAGTTACTAGCTTCATGACCTTAGATAAGTTACCTCTCCCAGTCTGACTTTATGATTCATAAAAGGAAAATACCACCAGCTAAGGTGTGTTATTGCTGTAAGAATATTAAGCAAAGTGCAGTAAATCTTACTTATTTCTCTCTTCCTATCTTTTCTGCTTTTCGAGCAGAACAAGACAGACTCAAAGACAAATGTTGCCATCTATTTATCATCAAAATATAGTGAACATGGCAAATATGTTTGATCCAAAATGCTTTTCTGTTGCTGCCCTTTATTGATTCAAGCTCAAATGTTAAAGAAAAAAATACATAAAGACAAAACTTTTTTAAAAAATTAAATATACAAACTAAATATACCAAATATATTCAACTCAAATATATTCACAATACTAACAGTATTGGGCTCTCGACATTTAAATTGTCAACTGAAGTATTTAAAAATCTAACAAAATGTCTATACGTGTCTTTGTAAAACAAGAAAATCTTGGAAAAAAGCTTTAGTTCTTCTATCACTAACTACTCGTATTTCTTTGTTCTACTTGTAAACCCTTGACCTCCAGAAAGCTACCCCAAAAATAAAACAACGAATAATATTAATGACAGATATCAAGGCCATACTATCACGGAGCAAGTTTGCTTCTAAGTGATTTGCAGAGCATATGGTCTTTTAATATTCTACTTGATTTTCACTACCAAAAGAAGAGATGAAGAGAATTAGAGTTGACATGGAAGAGAAAATGTACTGAGAGCCTGACAAAAAGAGAATATCTAGTCTGAAACTTAACAGAGGAGAAAGATCTTAGACTGAAAATATATAACTAGTTTGGCCTGTTTTTCATCTCCACATTAACAATAACATGAATTATTTGGGAAAAAAAGATATCTGCTTTTTTTTTTAAAGGAGGTAGGAGAGAAGCATTAAAAAAAGAAGAAGAAAAAGCAGCAGCTTTGGCTCCTGGAAGAAAAGATAAAAATATAGAGGCCAGGCATGATGGCTCATGCCTGTAATCCCAGCACTTTGGGAGGCCAAGGAGAGTGGATCACCTGAGGTCAAGAGTTCGAGATCAGCCTGGCCAACATGGCGAAACTCCATCTCTACTAAAAATACAAAAATTAGCCAGGTGTGGTGGCACCCACTTGTAATCCCTGCTACTCAGGAGGCTGAGGCAGGAGAATCACTTGAATTCGGGAGGCGGAGGTTGCAGTGAGCCGAGATAGTGCCACTGCACTCCAGCCTGGGCAACAGAGCAAGACTCCATTTCAAAAAAAAAAACAAAACAAAACAAAACACTATAAGTTTCTAGTTGAACATTAAATCCAAGGAAATGATTCACATGAAGCAACTTATAACAACCAAACAATTGCAATAAATGCTTAAAATATAGACTAGGCATATTACAACCTCTTGGTTCATCTCTTAA
This sequence comes from Pan paniscus, assembly GCF_029289425.2. Classification (NCBI taxonomy): domain Eukaryota; kingdom Metazoa; phylum Chordata; class Mammalia; order Primates; family Hominidae; genus Pan; species Pan paniscus. The sequence continues at coordinate 197,910,866 of NC_073249.2, forward strand.
GATTACTTACTATGCATAAGTAGATTTACTGTTAAAATAAGCTTAAGCTCAGGGCCCTCATTTGTACTGGCCCCTGCCAAGGCCACCAAGCTAAAAGGAAGACTGAATTATCTTTGTGCTGTCTCTATTGAAAATATTACAAAGTCATTGGTCGGGCGCGGTGGCTTACGCCTGTAATCCTAGCACTTTGGGAGGCCGAGGTGAGTGGATCATGAGGTCAGGAGACCGAGACCATCCTGGCTAACACAGTGAAACCCTGTTTCTACCAACAATACAAAAAAAAAAAAAATCAGCCAGACGTGGTGGCGGGCGCCTGTAATCCCAGCTACTCGGGAGGCTGAGGCAGGAGAACTGCTTGAACCCGGGGAGGCAGAGGTTGCAGTCAGCCGAGATCGCACCACTGCACTCCAGCCTGGGCGACAGGCGAGACTTTGTCTCAAAAAAAAAAAAAAATTACAAAGTCATAATATAAAACTCTTTAGAGGAGTATGAAGCCAAAAATACAGAAAAAAATGAGCTATGACACCATATCAGTTCATTAAAATGTTAAGCTATTTTTCTAAATTTTGTGATATTTGTGCTATTTTTCAGCCTTTTTTTTTTTTTTTTTTTTTTTTTTTTTAATGACAGAGTCTTACTCTGTTGCCAAGGCTAGAACCACCTCAGCTTCCCAAGCTCAAGTGACCCTCCCACCTCAGCCTCCCGAGTAGCTGGGACCACAGGTACATGCCACCACGTCCCATTAATTTTTAAATTTTTTGTAGAGGTGTGGTATCATATGTTGCACTGGCTGGTATGAAACTCCTGGGCTCAAGCTATCCTCCTACGTCAGCCTCCCAAAGTGCTGGGATTACAAGCATGAGCCACCATGCTCAGCCTATTTTTCAGCTTTTTAAAATATGTAACTTGTGGTTTTCTCATTCTAGATAGGTATTTGTTTTCATCCCTAGTTTTGTATTCATAATTTTGTATTTTTTTCCTAAAAAGTCTCTGTTGATAAGTATTCTGAATACTGATGGAATAATTTAGTCTGCCTCATACTTTCAGTATCATGTATTTAAGATATGTTTAAAAATCTCCCTTCCCATCATGGATCTTGGGTATTATTCATCACAAGGTACAATATACCACAGGATTTTTATTGAGAACTTTTATTTCTTAAAAGCATATTCAGCCAGAGAAAAATTACAGGTAAAAAAGGTGATGAAATGGGCCAGGTGCCGTGGCTCACGCCTGTAATCTCAGCACTTTGGGAGGCTGAGGCGGGCGGATCACCTGAGGTCAGGAGTTCGAGACCAGCCTGGCCAACATGGTGAAACCCCGTCTCTACTAAAAATACAAAAATTAGCCAGGCATGGTGGTGTGTGCCTATAATCCCAGCTACTAGGGGGTCTGAGGCTGGAGGATCACTTAAACCTGGGAGGCGGAGGTTGCAGTGAGTCAAGATTGTGCCACTGCACTCCAGCCCAGACAACAGAGAGAGACTCAGTCTCAAATTTAAAAAAAAAACACACACACAGAGTTCAGGGCCAGATGCAGTGGTTCACGCCTGTAATCCCAGCACTTTGGGAGGCTGAGGAAGGACAATGTCTAGAGCCCAAGAGTTCAAGACCAGCCTGGGCAACATGACAAGACCCCGTTTCTATAAAAAAAAAAAAATTTTTTTTTTTTAAATTAGCTGGTGTGGTGGTGTGTGTCTGTAATTCCAACTACTCAGAAGGCTGCGGCGGTAGGATCACTTGAGCCCAGGAGTTCAAGGCTGCAGTGAGTTATGTTGGTGCCACTGCACTCCAGCCTGGGCAACAGAGTAAGACTCTGTTTCTTTAAAAAAAAAAAAAAAGAAAAAAAAAGGAAGCAACATATTGTATAATTCTATTTATAGGAAATGTCTAGAATAGGTAAATCTAGAGAGACATAAAGTAGTTAGTGCTTACCTAGGACTGGGGTTGCAGGGTGGGGAATGGGGAATGACTGCTAATGAATATGAAGTTTCTTTTCAGGGGGATGAAAATGTTCAAAAATTAGATTGAGATGATGGCTGCACAACCCCATAAACACACTAAAAAACATTAAATCGTATACTTTAAATGGTTAAATCATATGATATGTTAATTATATCTCAATAAAGTCTTTTTTTAAAAAAAAAAAAAAAAAAAAAAAAAGAAGGCCCAGTGCCAGGCGCGGTGGCTCACGCCTGTAATCCCAGCACTTTGGGAGGCCAAGGCGGGCAGATCATCTGAGGTCAGGAGTTCGAGACTAGCCGCCTGACCAACATGGATAAACCCCGTCTCTACTAAAAATACAAAATTAGCCAGGCGTGGTGGCGCGTGCCTCTAATCCCAGCTACTCGGCGGGCTGAGGCAGGAGAATCGCTTGAACCCGGGAGGTAGAGATTGCGGTGAGCCAAGATCGCGCCATTGCACTCCAGCCTCGGCAACAAGAGTGAAACTCCGTCTCAAAAAAAATAGTAAAAATTGGCCAGGCGCAGTGGCTCACGCCTGTAATCCCAGCACTTTGGGAGGCCGAGGCGGGCGGATCACAAGGTCAGGAGATCGAGACCATCCTGGCTAACACGGTGAAACCCCGTCTCTACTAAAAAAAAAATACAAAAAATTAGCCGGGCATGGTGGCAGGCACCCGTAGTTCCAGCTACTCGGGAGGCTGAGGCAGGAGAATGGCGTGAACCCGGGAGGCGGAGCTTGCAGTGAGCTGAGATAGCGCCACTGCACTCCAGCCTGGGCGACAGAGCGAGACTCTCTCAAAAAAAAAAAATAGTAAAAATTAAAATAAAAAAAGAAGGCCAAGGTCACAGCATGTATAAGTCAAGTACCAGTTAGATTATAAAGGAACATCATTTAAAATAATAATTAGTTCCCATTCATTAAGAGCACATTATGTGACAGGTACTATGTTAAGCATATTACATATTATTTCTGATCATTTCGGCAGTTCTAAAAGGGAGGTATATCATGTTAAATGTTATACAAATTTAACAGATGAAGAAACTGAGAAGTAGGGAGAATGTGTAACTTGCATAAAGACAGACACACAGCAGTCAGTACCACAGCCAGGATTCTAAACCACATTTATGATTCCAAAGATCTTTGACTGTATTGCACTGTTCCTTAGAAACAAACCCAAGGACCTTGAATCAGTAACCTAGTTCTTCCATAATTAATGTTATATGTTACAAAGGACACCCCCTTTAACATTTAAACTCAGCCTGCTCTAGACACCAGGTGTTCTATCTTGATCACACCAACCTACCCTTATCACCACTTTCCTCAGCCTAACTTTGGACCTGATTAAGTACTAGATCTCCTCAAACAAAACTCTCAGAAATAAAACTGCAACAAACTAAACAGTAGTTTTCTCAGGTATCAAATGGCATTAAGCTTAAAAGAACCGGAAGGGAATATTTACTGAGAGCTATTTTGTTCCAAGTTGTGGAGCTATAATCAGAGATTATATGATCTGTGGTAAATGGTAAAAGGAAGGCCTCCCTACCTCTAACCCAACACCCCTGTACTGTTTGTGTTTCTCTTCTGTGAATGGTAATTAGATATTCCGTGGGTAACTGTGGTCTCCCCTAAGGGTTATATAGACCTGGTGTTGTTCACATGAAAGAAGTGGGGCCTGTATCAGATATAACCACAGGCTGGTAAGATAAAGAATTTTTTTTTCCCTCTGGACCTTCTCCTCTGTATTTAGAGAAATCTGGATATGCTGGAGGCATTCCCAAGTAGCAGAAGTAAAGATGGCTTCTGCCACTAGAAAACATATGTGTTGTGGGTCAAGTAAGGGAGGTATCCCAATAGAATACCACAAATTACAGAGGTGTGTGTTTTATCTCGTGAGCCAGATATTACAGAAGCATACTAGTAACTCTGTACTTATTTCCCTTTTTCATCTCTGAGCCTTTAGTAACATACCAGATGTTACAGCCTGGTCTCAGCTGTGTTCTGCAGGAGTATTAAGAGAAGACTCTCCTCTGGCTCAGAAAATTAAAAGAAAGCAGCACCTCTGAGGTCAGCAAGGGATTCCCCAGGGGAAAGTGAATCTTTAGGAACAAAAGTCCTTGCTGTGAGCTCCAATTACTCCACCCCATGTGCAGAATCTCCTTCTAAAGCCAGTTCTGTGGGACCCTGGCTTTTATTTATTGAGATAGAAAGCAGTTTTTCCCTATCAAAAACAAAAGCTTACTGTAAATCCAGGTCTGACTCCAAATCCCATATCCTTACTGGCTGTTACATCATACTGCCTCCCAAATATACTATTAATAGAAAATTGTTCAGCCAGAGAATCATTTAAGAGAAGGAGAAAGGGAGAGATGAGAGGAAAGAAGGGGGAGGGAGGGATTTCATCAAAGCAATAAAAACTCCTTGTAGATTGGATGTAAAACACAGAAATATTTAAATTAATTAGCATATATGGAGAGTAGTATCTGATACATAGCTAGCATTCAGTATGTGTTAATTCCCTTCCTTAGGAACAAAGACCATAGAGCCAAGTAGAAAAATGCGGTCTTATGTTTTGGCTTTTGAGGAAGTCCAAATATAATGATATTAGAACAGATACCCAACATGAACAACAAAAAACTCCATGCTTCCTTACTGAAAATTTTTTTCCACAGGTAAAAAGAACCCAGAATTGGGGTGAATTCATCAGTTCTCTGTTTCAATCAAAAAGAGGAACACAATATGTGCTTCTCCAAAATGTATAAAAGCAAAAATATATGTAAATTCACGAATTCATTAAACTGCAAAATCACTTGCTATTTTATTTACTTTAAGACAATAAGGTATATCTTTCTGTAACTGCTAAAAGCTACACTTCAGATTGCAGGTCACTTGTGTACAAGTTCCCCTTTCAAAAACACCCTCCCAACTCAAACCCCTTCCTGTTTTTCAACCTTGTATGTTTACTTTCACATCTGCTGCAAAAGATAAAAGCAACAATGGAGACATCAACCACATGACTGTGTTCTACCCAACCGGAAATAAAGCTCTGAAGCCAGACTTGCTGTGAAATGGGTCTTTAGAATACTCACACTCAGGCATAAAAATGTTACAGTATAAGTCTGGATCAAATCCAAAGATCAACACTAGACAAAACCAGGTGCAGCTATATTACACATGTTTATATATAATAAGCATTAGACAGATATCCAATTTAAGTAGAAAAATGCATAAGTCAAGAGGTAAAAATTATTCTCATTGCAAGATTATTCTCTCCCATCTCCATGAGGTCAGATTTTATCAAAGGGAAAAGGGAACTAACATTTATTGAGTACCTCTGACAGGCACACTACAAGGTTTGTTTTTATTAGTTATTCTATAGATTCTCTGCAATGTGAGTATTATGCTCATTCTACAGAAGAAACTGAGGTGTGGAAAAGTACTTTCACAAGATCACAATTAGTAAGAAATCATTGGCTTTGACAGAAGATCCAAGTCTCTCCTTCCCCACCCACTCATGGACATAAGTAAAGGTATAGTCGTAAAAAATACTGGTTTTGAAGCGAATTTTCGCTTGCTAGTTGTGTAACTTTGGACAAGTTACTTAACTTTTGGCCTGGTTAATACCTACTCCAAAGAGCTGTGGTGAAGATTAAATGCAAAAATAATAATGGGTAACATTTATCTGGTGGTGGGTACTGTTCTAATCCATTTAATCATCAAAATAACCTTAAAAGATATGTATTTGTATCATACCTACATTACAGAATGATTAGAAGTGAGGTGATATGGTTTGGCTCTGTAGCCCCACCCAAATCTCATCTTGAATTGTAATTTTTGTATTTTTTTTTTTTAGTAGAGATGGGATTTCACCATGTTTGGCCAGGCTGGCCTCGAACTTCTGACCTCAGGTGATCCACCTGCCTCGGCCTCCCAAAGTGCTGGGATTACAGGTGTGAGCCACTGCATCTGGCCTATAATTTTTTTTTTTAGACAAGGGTCTCTCTATGTTGCCCAGGCTAGTCTCAAACTCCTGGGCTCAAACAATCCTCCCACATCGGCCTCCCAAAATGCTGGGATTACAGGCATGAGCCCCATCTTTTATATTTTTGTGATCACACATATAAACAGAGTCCTGCTCACTTAATATGTACTAAATGAAGGATCGTGCCACTCCTCTGCTCAAAATCCTCCCAAGAACTCCCGTCTCCAAATAAAATGCGAAGTCATTAACACAGGCAATAAGGCACTACAATGATTTGCTCCTTCTCCTACCTATGACCTCTCTGAATTAAACTCCTGCTACTTTTCCCTAGATCATTTTGACCCAACATGCTGGATCAATGTTTCTCATACACACCAAACCCGCTTAACTTTTGTGCATTTTGTTCCTTCTGCCTGGGATGCTCTTCCCCAGATACCTGCACAGCTCACTGTCTTACTCCATTTAGGACTCTGCTCCAATGTCACCTTATCAGAAATATCACCCTTATCTAAAATGTACACCCCACCTGCCTCACTGTCTCCCATTCTACTTTCCCTGATCCTCACTAAAATCTGATGTCTTATGTTCTATCCCTGATTTATACATTATTTATCCCCTACCACTAAAATGTAAGCTCCAGGCTGGGTGTGGTGGCTCATATCTATAATCCCAACACTTTGGGAGGCCAAGGCAAGAGACTACTTGAGCCCAGGAGTTCAAGACCAAAATGGGCAACATATGGAGACCCCATCCCTACAAAAAATTTCATTTAAAAATTAGCCAGAATGGCCAGGCGCGGTGGCTCACGCCTGTAATCCCAGCATTTTGAGAGGCCGAGGCAGGCGGATCACAAGGTCAGGAGTTCGGGACAAGCCTGGCCAATATGGTGAAACCCTGCCTCTACTAAAAATAAAAAATTAGCCGGGCATGGTGGTGGGTGCTTGTAGTCCCAGCTACTCAGGAGGCTGAGGCGGGGGAATCGCTTGAACCTGGGAGACGGAGGTTGCAGTGAGCCGAGATCGCGCTACTGCACTCCAGCCTGGGCGACAGAGCGAGACTCCATCTCAAAAAAAAAAAAAAAAGTTAGCCAGGCATAGTGGTGTGTGCCTGTAGTCTCAGCTCCTCAGGAGGCTGAGGTGGGAGGACTGCTTGAGCCCAGGAGGTTGAGGCTGCAGTGAGCTGTGACCACACCACTGCACTCCAGCCTGGGTGACAGTGCAAGACCCTGTCCCAGAAAAAGAAATAAGCTGCACAAGAACAGATACCTCTATTTTATTCACTGCTATGTCCCAATGTACTTATGATAGTGCCTTGTAAATAGTGAACAATCAATAAGTATTTATTACATGAATAAGTGGTAGATGTTTTAGTTATCTATTACTTTACAATAAATTACCCTCCAAAACATGGTGGCTTAAAAAGCAAACATTTATTATTGCACAGTTTCTGTGGATGAAGAATCCAGGCATGACTTAGCTAGGTGACTCTGGCTTGGGGTCTTTTTTATTTTTTTTTTTTTGAGATGTAGTCTCGCTCTGTCACCCAGAGCTGGAGTGCAGTGGCACGATCTCAGCTCACTACAACCGCCACCTCTCAGGATCAAGCGATTATCCTGCCTCAACCTCCCAAGTAGCTGGGACTACAGGTGCACACCACCACACCCAGGTAATTTTTCTATTTTTAGTAGAGACGGGGTTTCGCCATGTTGGCAAGGCAGGTCTCGAATTCCTGACCTCAGGTGATCCACCCACCTTGGCCTCCCAAAGTGCTGGGATTACAGGCATGAGCCATGCACCCGGCCAGGGGCTTTCATGAAGTTGTAGTAAAGCTGTCTACTGCATTTGCATTCACCTCAAGGCTCAACTCTGCCTGGAGAATCTGCTTCCAAGATCACTCACACCGAAGATCTGCATCCAAGTTTACTGACAGACCTCGTTTTTAACCACATGGACATCACTACAGACTGCCTGAGTGTTCTCAGGATATGGTAGCTAGTGGTCCCAGGGAGAGGGAGAAAGCCAGAATCCCAAGAGAGAAGCCACAGTATTTTATAACCTAATCTTAGAAGTGACATCCCATCACTTTTGCTGTATTCTATTCAATAGCCCCCACTCAAGGGGAGGAAATTACACTAAGGGTATGCATACCAGGAGGGAGGGATAATTGGGGGCCATAATAAAGGCTGCCTACCACAGTACGCATGATAAAAATTTAAAAACATAAAACAAAAAAACTTGCCCTTTAGTTATATATTCTTTAGTATATTTATTTAAATATGATTCTATGATCATTATGCAATTATTCATCCCAATGCTAGTCTTTTCCATCTTACAAAATACCAAAGAGAATACATTAAATATTGAACTTATCTTGTTAACCAGTGTCCATTAATGGTCATATTAGAGATAATACAACTAGCAAGGATAAGTCAACAAAAATAGCATCTGGAGAAAAAAAGACTTACTGGGTAAATCTTGCTAAGTAGATGACACTGACCTTTACTATTTAATCATTATAGGCATCATCTCTAGGAGATGGAATGGCACTTAATAAAAGATCAGCTTTTTATATTACAATTAAAGAAATAATAAAAATTCAAAGGTTACTTAGTAAGCTAGAGGATATATCAATCTACTGTTAAGAAATAAAAAGGTTGCCAAGTGCAGTGGCTCACACCTCTAATCCCAGCACTTTGGGAGGCCGAGGCGGGTAGATTACCTGAGGTCAGGAGTTCGAGACCAGCCTGACCAACATAGTGAGACCCTGTCTCTACTAAAATACAAAAATTAGCCAGGTGTGGTGGCACACGCCTGTAATCCCAGCTACTTGGGAGGCTGAGGCAGGAGAATCACTTGAATCCGGGAGGTAGAGATTGCATTGAGCTGAGATCCCATCACTGCACTCCAGCCTGGGTGACAGAGTGAGACTCCATCTCAAAAAAAAAAAAAAAAAAGAAAGGAAAGAAGGAAGAAAAAGGTTTAAGGCTAATTACACATACCTGATTATCAGAATCAAACAGTGCATCACGGCTGAGTGTGTTAGCTCACACCTATAATCCCAACACTTTGGGAGGCCAAGTCAGGAGGATCTCTTGAGACCAGGCTGGGCAACATCATAAGATCATCTCAGCCTGGGCACAATGGCTCACGCCTGTAATTCCAGCACTTTGGGAGGCCGAGGCAGGCGGATCATGAGGTCAGGAGTTTGAGACCAGCCTGGCCAATATGGTGAAACCCCGACTCTACTAAAAAATACAAAAATTAGTCGGGCATGGTAGCACACACCTATAGTCCCAGGTACTTGGGAGGCTGAGGCAGAAGAATTGCTCGAACCTGGGAGGCAGAGGTTGCAGCGAGCCGAGATCGCACCACTGCACTCCAGCCTGAGCAACAGAGTGAGACTCAATCTCGGAAAAAAAAAAAAAAAATCCTGTCTCTAAGAAAAAATTTTAAAACTGGCGGGGCACGGTGGCATGCACCTGTAGTCCCAGCTACTCAGGAGGCTGAGGTGGGAGGACTGCTTGTGCCTGGGAGTTCAAGGTTAGAGTAAGCCATGATTGCCCCACTGCACTCCAGCCTGGGCAACAGAATGAGACAGAGGATAAAAAGATAATAAATCTTCAGAGAAGAAGATATCTTTAAAACCTCTTTCCTCTACCAGGCTTCTTATTCTTGGTCTCCTTTCCCTTAAGTAGCTCTCCTTTACTTTATTTACTTGGCAACAACTATTTCCAACCTAACACAATTATCTCGAGACTATCTAAATATAAAATATAATTTTATAGGCCAGGTGCGGTGGTTCATGCCTGTGATCTGAGCACTTTGGGAGGCCAAGGCGGGCGGACCAGGAGGTCAGGAGTTCGAAACCAGTCTGACCAACACGGTGAAACCCCGTGTCTACTAAAAATACAAAAATTAGCCAGGCGTGGTGGCACGTGCCTGTAATGCCAGCTACTTGGGAGGCTGAGGCAGGAGAATCGCTTCAACCTGGGAGGCAGAGGTTGCAGTGAGCCAAGATCATGCCATTGCACTCCAGCCTGGGTGACAGAGAGAGACTCCATCTCCAAAAAAAAAGTGTATATATATATAATTTCATAAATAAAATACTATTTACATTTTCACTGGAAAAACCACAAAGTATACTATGTGGATTTTCTTGCCTCCAAAAGCAATTGTGTTATTTCAAGTGTTGAGGATGCCAGAAAGCTTGAAGATTTAAAAATAACCTCACAAAGAGCTCATTTTCAACACCAGATGGAAAGAAATTACTCTAAAGACACATGTGTAGGAAGACAAATATACAATATCATATGATACCATGCAAAAGGTTTATATAATTACGTAATACCATCAAGACTGGAAAGACTGCAGGTAGTAAGCTGGCAACAGTGTCAATCCTCTGAATCATTAAAAAAAGAGAAAAGGGCAAGAAACAGCAAGTGGGTGGTAGCAAAAAAAATTTTTTAAAGCCTTTACTTTAAGCTGCCTTCCATGTGTCCCTATCGCATGCTGAAATGGTAGGCAGGTAAAATTTGAGGGCTTAAATCCTTGGCACTCCTGAGAGTCCTGCCTGTGTCCATATGGCCAAAAACTGGGGAGGGAAGGGGGAATGGGATGAATTTCAACAATCTGTATTAAATGTATTATTAAGGTGAAACACTCTTCACTTGAATACATATAGAACTTCTAATTGGTAAATTAAAATACATGCTTGGCATCTAAGTTAAAGCAGCATTTCTTTATAAGATATGTTTAAAGATATGCCATTAAGATCCCATTGTGTTAAAATGATTTTAATAGGATTACTTAAGAGTATATGTAAGTACTAATAGCTGTATATCAATCACAACTAAACCTTGGCCTAATACTATGTATTCGTAAATCACCAAAAATATACATTTCTATTACACTTATGGGTTACAGGCTTAAATTTAACCAATTCAAAACAACTCTATTAGCTAGATGTGATGGCACACACCTGTAGTCCCAGCTATTTAGGTGGCTGAGATAGGAGGATCACTTGAGCCCAGGGGTTCAACACCAACCTCAGCAACATAGAGAGACTCCTCATATAAATTTTTAAAAATTAAAATAGGCCGGGCGCCATGGCTCACACCTGTAATCCTAGCACTTTGGGAGGCCAAGGCAGGCAGATTTCTTGAGCCTAGTTCAAGACCAGCCTGGTCAAGATGGCAAAACCCAGTCTCTAAAAATATAAAAAATCAGACAGGTGTGGCGCCTGTAGCTCCAGCTACTCAGGAGGCTGAGGTGGGAAGATCACCTGAGCCTGGGAAGTTGAGGCTGTAATGAGCCATGATCGCACCACTGCACTCCAGCCTGGGTGACAGGAGTAAGACCCTGTCTCAAAAAATAAATAAATAAATAAATAAAAATAAAATAATCCTGTGCTTTAATATAGTTAAATCACGGGGAGTTTCTCACTTGAAACTTTTCTATCATAACTTTTTTATGATTTAATGCAGATATAACAAATATAATGCATGGGCAAAAGTTTTCTGAGTGAATATTAATGTAGAAAGTACCAAAACCTCAGTCTATGTTGTGTCCGGTGCTATGATTCAAACATATAGAGGGCCTACCAAAAGCTGATCTGCATTAGGGTGACTTTTGTGGAGGATGGAATCAGGTTGCATCTATAAATAACAATTAACTACAAGAGTACAGATTATATCCAATCTTATTTGATTATTTCCACCTATTTCCAAAAAAAGATGGAGGTGTTCCTGTCTCTATTAATAGACATTAGATAACAGAATAGAATTATAGATATACATTGAATATAGAATTAGATAATAGAAAATAATCTTAATAGAGCATCTATTGCTTCTTCCAATCTAATCAATATAAACTCACAGTCATATTTCTTATCCATTCCATCAGACAGATAATCTTGCCCCTTCCTACCCACCCTGCCAAAATTTCTTTAACCTTACCCAAGCTCTGTTCCACACAGCTTAGAAACAATTTTAATCTCTACAAGCAGAGATCACCCTGAGAGTTGAGGGCCTAGATTAATTGGGTAGAACTGACTCAAAGAGTCATCAGCTACGGAAGAGGGAGAGCAGCAATTCAATAAACAATCACAGTTTAATCCACATAGATTTAACTTGGAGATAAGAGATAACTTGCAAAAAAGAGAACTGCTCTTAATTGCAATAATAAAATAATAAAAATAATAAAACAATAAATAATTTAAAAGCATGACACCAGAATGTCTCTGGAATTTCTATATAGAAAGGACTTTTGGGCTGGATGCTATGGCTCATGCCTGTAATCCCAGCACTCTCCGAGGCCAAGGCAGATGGATCACTTGAGATCAGGAGTTCAAGACCAGCCTGGCCAACATGGTGAAACCCCGTTTCTACCAAAGAATACAAAAATTAGCCGTGCATGCCTGTAGTCCCAGCTACTCAGGAGGCTGAGGCGGAAGAATCGCTTGAACCCGGGAGGCAGAGGTTGCAGTGAGCCGAGATCATGCCACTGCATTCCAGCCTAGGCAACACAGCAAGACCCTGCCTCAAAAAAAAAGAAAGAAAGAAAGAAAGGACTTTTAAGGATAGCAATTTGACTGGAAGGAGAGACAGAATATTTGGATATCAAGCTCCCAGTTCCTACCCAGATTGCATGTTTACTTAGGGTGACTTAGTGGGAAGCTGACGAAGTTAGCGGGTAGGGGATATTAAAGTCTCTTCAAGCTACTCCTTGAATTATACTGGCTGCTGTTCTCCAAAGTTCAAAGAGCTAGCCAATTTATTTTCAAATATTTTAAGTGGATACAATTCAATTTAAATAAAAAATCAGCAAAATAAGTATAAACAGACTTTCATCATAATCGGATTTTCCCAAAACCAATATTTGAAGCAAAGTGTCAGTAAGGTGGGTAGTTCTAAATGAGATCAGCACTCAATATAAAATATCAAAGTTCTCCTTTCTAACACCTCCAAGTTCTGAATACTCCTCACTGCTACAGCATTCTTCTTTATCTATGTATTCATTAAATAGCAGCAGAGTAAATCAAAATACTAATCTAACCCAGTGTGCACTCCAGAGTAAGTTATATTGTATTTGACTAAACACACCATGAACCCACTCTTAAAAAGGACGCACAGTAAAAGCCACCAGTGACATACCAAGAAACTTAAATGAACAACAAAAAATAACATACATTTGGCATCTGCCTCTCCTCTCCTCTAACTAAATGCTATGATAAATGCAATCAAGCAATTACTTTTTCTTTTTTCTCTTTGAGACAGAATTTCACTCTGTTGCCCAGGCTGGAATGCAGTGGTCTCAAACTCAAAGGCTCAAGTGATCCGTGGGCCTCGGCCTCCCAAAGTGCTGGGATTACAAGCATAAACCACTGCACCTAGCTAGCAATTACTTTTCAATAATTTTGGATCCTTTACATACATAAGGCCCATAACTGATTAATTCAGAGGCCATCTTTGGGGGCTTTATTTAGAGGAAAAAAACAAAGTTATTCATAAGAAAAGTTATTGGAATTATTGCTGTTTAGCTCACAAAATAAAGTGATTCCATGTTCAAGTAATTAAAGAAAAAATTCAAATATAGAGGTAGCAATGAATCCACATCTGAATATGCATTTAACCAAACACAAACTTGATGAAACTCAGAAAAATACAGGCCACTGGCTGGGTGTGGTGGTTCATGCCTGTAATCCCAGCACTTTGGGAGGCGGACGTGGGCAGATCACGAGGTCAAGAGATTGGAGACCATCCTGGCCAACATGGTGAAACCTCGTCTCTACTAAAAATACAAAAATTTAGCTGGGCGTGGTGGTGTGCGCCTGTAGTCCCAGCTACTCGGGAGGCTGAGACAGAAAAGACAAGAAAAACAAAAATACACTGGCAACACTTATGCTGTCCTGCCTCTTAGATAACAAGGAAACAGACTGTGGTCTACATGTATGCTCCTCTTGATTTCAGAACCAAACTCAGCCTCTGATGGCCACTGATATTCTAAAGTTATGAAATCAGATTAGCAATATGAAACTGGATTACTACATTAAAAAAAAATGTAAGCAAACTCTATCATTCACACCAAAAATTACACACCAGGCATGGTGGCTCATGTCTGTAATACAGACTAAGCTGGGCACAGTGGCTCATGTCTGTAATCCCAGCACTTTTGGAAGCAGAGGTGAGACGATCATTTGAGCTCAGGAGTTTGAGACCAGCAGTTTGAGACCAGCCTGGGCAACATAGCAGGACCCCGTGTTTTAAAAACGAAAAAAAAAAGCTGGGCATGGTGGTGCACATCTGTAGTCCCAGCTGCTCAGGAGGCTCAGGTGGGAGAATCACTTGAACCCAGGAGTTCAAGGCGGCAGTGAGCCAGGATCATGCCACTGCCCTCCAGCTTGGGCAACAAGGTAAGACCCCTGTCTCTAAAAACATATGTATACAGGGCCAGGCACGGTGGCTCATGCCTGTAATCCCAGCACTTTGGAAGGCCGAGGCGGGCGGATCACTTGCGGTCAGGAGTTCAAGACCAGCCTGGCCAACATGGTGAAACCCCAACTCTACTAAAAATACAAAAGTTAGGTGGGCATGATGGCAAGCGCCTGTAATCCCAGCTACTTGGGAGCCTGAGCCAGGAGAATTGCTTAAACCCAGGAGGTGGAGGTTGCAGTGAGCTGAGATCATGCCACTGCACTCCAGCCTGTGTGACAGAGTAAGACTCCATCTCAAAATAAATAAATAAATACACACACACATATACACACACACACACACACACACAGAGAGAGATGGCAAAGCAAGGGTTATTACAGAGTAGTTCTATTTGGTTGCACAATACAAAGAATAAGGAGAATAAAGGTGGAAAGGTAGATTGTAGCCATATTGCATAAGAACTTACAAGACATTTGGTATAAAACACTTAATAAATGTTGGGAGAGGTCGGGTGAGGTGGCTCACATCTGTAATCCCAGTACTTTGGGAGGCCCAGGGAGGAGGATCCCTTGAGTCCAGGAATTCAAGACCACCCTAGGCAACATAGTGAGACTGTCTCTACAAAAAATAAAAAGACATTAGCCAAGCATGGGGGCACACGCCTATAGTCCCAGCTACTAGGGAGGCTGAGGCAGGAGGATCACTTGAGCCCAGGAGTTTAAGGCTGCAGTGAGCCGTGATCATGCCACTGCACTCCAGCCTGGGTGACAGAATGAGACCCTGTTTAAAAAAAAAAAAATTGTTGGGAGAATTTTGGTAAAACCTACAGATTAAAAACATTTATTTCTAAGCCTGAATTCAAACATACAAGGAAAAATGTATAGTTTTGTTGGTAGAAGACAGAGGAATCAGAAGGTTGGCACTCTGAACTTATGTTTAACAATGAGTTCACCTTTTTTTTTGAGACAGTTTTGCTCTGTTGCCCAGGTTGAAGTGCAGTGGTGCAATCTCGCCTCACTGCAACCTCCGCCTCCTAGGTTCGAGCGATTCTCCTGCCTCCGCCTACTGAGTAGGTGGGATTACAGGCACATGCCACCACACCCAGCTACTTTTTTGCATTTTTAGTACAGATGGGGTTTCACCATGCTGGCCAGGCTAGTCTCGAACTCCTGACCTCAAGTGATCCACCCGCCTTGGCCTCCCAAAGTGCTGGGATTACAGGCGTGAGCCACCGTGCCCGACCGAGTTCACTTTTAATAGTGCCAAAGATATACTGTACTTGTTTCCCCAGATGTATGAATAATATCTATATTTACCTTAATTATAAGCTTCTTATAGAAAGCGCACTGAATTAACTACTTTGATTCTAAGGCAATCTGGTGTTCAGTTATTACATCTATTTTTGAATCTGCCATTTATTGAGTGCTTACTGTACGCCAGATAGCATGTACGCTACATGGATTATATTAATAACACCCCAAACCAAAAATTTTACAACTGGCGAAGAACTGATTACACTTTCAATTTACAGAAAAGGAAAATGAAAAGTACATCAAGTTTCCATAAAAAGTAGGGGTTAGTGCTACATTAACAAAACTGGGACGGGAAGAAACATATACAGGCTATATATCCTGCTTTTGATTAAAGGGATCAAACCAACTAAAATTTTTTGCCAGGACTGAGAATACAGAAGACAATAATGAGCAACAGCACTGACTACAGTACATCCTCAAGAGAGTATAAATCCACTATAATAATATCCAAGACACAAGACACAACCATTTCTTGCAATTTTCCCTAAAAACAGAAGGGAAGAAAATAGCAGCTGTGAAATCACCCAGACTACAAAAAAAAAAAAAAAAAAAGCATCTGAAAAAAAAAAAGGAAAAAGAAAAAACTATCTCCTAATGAGCAACTACATGCCAAAAAACAAGTCTCCACAGACTAGTCATTTATGGCAGGGTACAGGGTACAGTTAAAGAAACAACAGGATGACAGTCGCTATCATGTGGCCAGAAACCAGTCCATCAGCAATCTGTTTCACGTGAGATCACTTTCTCTCAAGAGAATGCCTGTTCTTGGGGAGCATGACCCTGTTTTGGCAAAACCTCCCCAGGAATAATGGCCTGCTGGTCAATCTCGGAGGGCGAGCCCAGACCCGGCCTCTCCACAGGTACAGCAGCCCAGCGAGCACGGGGGAAGATTTCCAAGCCGACAGATGCGCGAACTGAAAAAGGAGGTCACGACGCTGAGAGAATAGATTTAACCCTCTGCTCGCTGGGAACCCAGAAGACTAAGGGGGAACGTGTTTTTCAATGATGCAGGCGTCGGTGGCGGGAAGGCCTGCGAAGTCTTGCCAGGGCTCCCTGCAGTCCTCAGATTCCGCCTGACTTCTGCAGACAGTCCGGCTCCCTCGCCAGGAAGAAATCGCTCCGCGGCTGCACGCAACACCTTCACCGTCTGAAACCTGCGATTCTCCGCATTTGGTTTCCTCCCGAGGCTCCTGCACACCGCACCGTGATTGACGCACCCGAGGGGACCGATTTTCCCTCGTCAAAAATACATCTCAAGCCTAACTTTCCAACACTCCCGCGACGCAACCCCTTCCCCTTTCCTCAGCGGCTCTGGCCCGCCCCTCGCTCCTCGGGCCGCGTCCCGGCTGGCGACCCGGCGTGCGCACGAGGCTCCTCCGCGGGAGAGCCCGCGCCCCGGCCCGGGGCCTGTCGGGGGTTGCAGACAAAGAGGCTGCAGCGCCGCCGCGGCCGCCAGGACCGTCCCCACGGGGACAGCTCCACGCCCCCCGCCCCGGCTCCCGCGCCGCCGCCGCCGCCTCGCCTCACCGGTGGCTCCGGGGCCGGGCTCCTGTGCCCGCCGCTGCTGCAGCCCGACGAACAATGGCAGGAGGAGGCGCCGGCGTCCGAGGCTCGGGCCCTCTGCGGCTCGCGGGCCCGCCGGCTGCTGCTGGCTGACTGACTAAACGCACCAGCGGAGGGAGGGAGGGAGCGAGCGAGCGAGCAGGCGAGCGGCCCTGGCGCGCGCCCTCCCGCCTTCCCTCTGCGAGGCGAGGCCAGCCCGGCCCGCAGCCCGCCCGCCGGCCCGCGCCCCTCCCCCTCAGTTCGCCACAACATTGTAGTAAATTTCTATTGGGCCGCGCCGGAGGGAAGGAGGGGGCCGGGCCCGCGGCCCGTCCGCCCATTGGCTGAGGCCAACTTCTAGCTCCCCTTGTTCCCCACCCTCCCCTAGGCCGGTAAGGAGAGGAGAGGGGAACGAAAAAGAGAGAGGAAAAGGCAAGGGGCTGGCCGCGTGTGCGCACGCGCAAGTCGAACCCGGTCTGGAGCCGGGGTGTTCCGGGATCCCGCAGCACCCACGTGGGGCATGAGGCAGCTAGAGCCCTGGACGGTGAGGTCCTTTCCTCCTTCCAAGTAAGAGGCCGAGATTTGGAAGCCTCAGGGAAGTAACTCGCTTAGAGGCTGTAGCCAGGCTACCCCAACTGACTCCCCCTAAACGCTTAGTGACCTCGGGTAAGTCACTCAGCTTCTCTGTGCCTCAGTTTCCCCATCCACTAGTTTGACTGTCTCTAGGCGCCCTTCCAACCCTGACATTCGATGAGACTTTACCTCTCGTGCCAGCTGTGTAAGGCCTGAAATGGAAGCTAAGTGTTGAGACCACGCCAAGATTGAACCTGTCTTCTGCATTTAAGGATCTCCTAATTCCCCCCTGGCAATCTCAACATTATAAAGACCTAGCTTCCGAGGTCTGGTCTCCAGATGAACTGAGGGTTGCTCTGACAATTGCTTAGTGTGTCTTTATTTCCTTCCAGAAGTGTCAGAGACCCCTTGACCCTTCCTACTCCCTGCTAGGCTGGTCTGTGAACAGGCTTCGGACCCACAGTGCAGAAAGAAGGCTTTTGTTTTAAGCATGATACCTAGAAGGTAAGATAGGATCTGGTGTTCTATTTTAGAGATGAGGAAACTGAAGCAGAGAGACTTAGAACTGACAGGATAAGAAGCCAGGCCATCTGACAGCAGAGTCTGTAGACGCCAGCTAGACATTCCTGATATCTAATCACGGCCCCTTCACGATCCCAGCACAGCCTCTGGAAACAGATTGCCTGGGTTCAATTCTTAGTCTCCAGCCTTTTCTAATGGTTTGATTTTCATTTTTCTTTTATTTATTTATTTATTTGAGACGGAGTCTCGCTCTGTCACCAGGCTGGAGTGCGGTGCCGGAATCTCGGCTCACTGCAACCTCTGCCTCCCGGGTTCAAGCGATTCTCCTGCCTCAGCCTCCCGAGTAGCTGGGACTACAGGCGTGTACCACCACGCCCAGCTAATTTTTGTATTTTTAGTAGAGACGGGGTTTCACCGTGTTAGTCTCGATCTCCTGACCTCGTGATCCGCCCTTCTCGGCCTCCCAAAGTGCTGGGATTACAGGCTTGAGCCACCGCGCCCGGCCGTGCCTCATTTTTCAACACCATAAAAGGGGATAATATGTCCAAGTAGCTGGGACTCCCACCTATAGTGGGAGGCTGAGGTGGGAGGATTGCTCAAGCACAGGAGTTCAAGGCCACAGTGAGCTAGGATCATGCCATTCCACTCCAGCTTGGGCAACAGAGCAAGACTCCATCCCTAAAAACAAAAAACGAGGGTTGGGGGAGAGAGAAGGATAATAATAGTTCCCACCTCACAGAGTTACTGTAAGAATTAGGCCAGGCATGGTGGCTCATGCCTGTAATCCCAGAACTTTGGGAGGCTGAGGCAGGCGGATCACCTGAGGTCAGGAATTCGAGACCAGCCTGGCCAAATGGTGAAACCCCATCTCTACTAAAAATACAAAACTTAGCTGGGCCTGGTGGCAGGCGCCTGTAATCTCAGTTATTCTCGGAGGTTGAGGCAGGAGAATCACTTGAACCCAGGAGGTGGAGGTTGCAGAGAGCCGAGATCATGCCATTGAACTCCAGGTTGGGTGACAAGAGCAAGACTCCATCTCAAAAAAAAGAAAAAGGAAAAAAGAATTAAATGAGTTAAAATATGTAAAGGACTTAGAGCAGTGCCTAGCTCATAGTAAGATCTATGTGTGTTAATTATTATTACTATTCAGAGACTAAAATGTGGACTGAGAGGTGTGGAACTGGCAAATATAATAATATATTTGTTAAGCATGCAATTGTTGTCAGCACTGAGCTGAGCACGTTATGTAAATTGTCCGTTTGAAACATCATAAAACCCCTTGAAAACCACCTGACTATACCATCTAAAACAGCCTCCACTCAAACACCCTTATCCTGCTTTAATTTGCTTCATAGCACTTACCCTACTTGACGTTCTACTATATATTTATTATTTATTGTGCCTCTCAAATAAATTGCTGTAATCTAGACCCACTAGACTGCAAGCTCAGGAAGGAAGGGACTGTATCTGTATTCATCTCCCAGAACAGTATACGCTCAATAAATATTTGTTGAATGAGTTAATGAACATCCTTATTTTATATATAAGGAAACTGAGTCTTAGTGAGGTCAGGTGACTTGGCCAGGGTCATTCTGTGTATGAGGGGTGAAGCACCTGTTTTTTTTTGAGAAGGGGTTTCGCTCTTTTTGCCCAGGCTGGAGTGCAATGGCACGATCTCGGCTCACCTCACTGCAACCTCTGCCTCCCAGGTTCAAGCGATTCTCCTGCCTCAGCCTCGTGAGTAGCTGGGATTACAGGCATGTGCCACCACGCCTGGCTAATTTTGTATTGTTAATAGAGACGGGGTTTCTCCATGTTGGTCAGGCTGGTCTCGAACCCCCAGCCTCAGGTGATCCACCCACTTCAGCATCCCAAAGTGCTGGGATTACAGGCATGAGCCACCACGCCTGGCCTCACCTGTTCTTAAATACTCTGGTCTCCTGCCTCAAGTCCTCAGGTTCAGCTGTGCTTTTTATTCAGAGTTCTAGTCCTACCACCTCTGTGCCTCAGGCTTCCTTCACCAATCAGACAGGAAAATCTGGTACCTTGAAGGATGAGTATAGAAGACCAATTACCAGTGGTTTACCATCTCCACCACCACCAAGTTATCCAGCAAATTCAGATTCATGAAAGCCCAGTATTCTCTATGCCATGAAGTGCTAGCCAATGGCACATCTAATTGGATGCAAAGAATATGTAGCATTTAATAATCCTTACTCTGCAAATAAGTAGAGGTCTCAGGCTAACAGCAAAAGGCTAGACACAAGGCAGGTATGAACTACTCTGAAATTCAGAGTGCCATGCAATAACACACCATAATCCATTGACTCAGGCTTTAGAATCTGAAAGACCTGAATTCCAGTGCTGGCTTTTAATTCTTAGCCTGGAGATGAAAGGGCTTTGTAAACTGTAAAGTACTATCCACACATGAGGAATTTTTGTTATTTTAGACACACATCTTCACTTGTTAGGCTAAGTGCCCAATCTCTGAGTGTTGCCAGGCCTATCACATAGGAAGATGTGGGGGTATAAGTAATGCCTAATATGAAGGTGGAAAAACTACCTTTACTCCTGGGCCCATCTGCCCTCTCAGACTTCTGCAAACCAGGTATCCAGTCCCAGCTCACCCTGCAGAGACTGCCATCAGGTACCAAGGGTAAAGGTCCCAAGCACCGTCTCTGAGGCTAATTTCCAAGGCAGAAACAGCTCTGCTCCATGCTCACATCTGGGTGGCAGCTGTGCTATGCCCCAAGCCCCAGGATGGGGTCCCTAAGGACCATCTCTATCTCGCCTGCCAGCTGAGCCCACCATTACCTCCCCACCCCCTACCCCTTGTGTTCCTTCCTAGGGAATACAGGCCCCGCTAGCTGCCTGTTAGCCCCTGGAGCAGTCAAGGGCAGTAAGCAAAAGAGAAAAAGAAAAAAAAAGACAGCGTGAAAGGGTCTTAATCCTTCCCCACTGCAAACTGAGCCCAAGCAAAAGCAAACACCAGCTGCACATAAGAGGGTGAAATTAGATGGTGAAATTAGGTGGTGACCAGTGGGGAAGGCCAGGGAGTGTAGATGAGGCCTCAGATGACCTCGTAGAGATGAGATTGGAAGAAAGCGGGGAGGGGCGGGGAAACCATACCCAAATCTGGGACGTGGGCGGATTAGGGACACAGCTGGCCTGAAGCCCTGTGTCTGTTGTGGAGGGTGGCAAGAGATTGAAGAGGGCTTTGAAAAGCTGGGCCCACCAACAAAGTGTTCTGAACAGTACTGTTGAATGAAAACTAGTCAAGCAATCCTCCCACCTTGGCCTCACAGAGTGCTGGGATTACAAGCGTGAGCCACTGCACCCGGCCTTATTTTTATTTTTTTATTTATTTTATTTTTTATTTATTTTTTCAAGAGATAGGGTCTCACTCTGTTGCCCAAGCTGGAGTGCAGCTGTGCAATTATAACTCACTGTAGCTTTGAACTCATGGGCTCAAGCAAACCACCCACCTCATCCTCCCAAGTAGCTGGGATTACAAGCACAGGCCACTGTACCTAGCTTCTTATTTGTGTACTTTTCAGTGTACATATATTAAGTCATATGAAATTGCTGATTTTATAGGTTAAAAATGATCAAATGTGAACAATTTCATATGTCTCAACCTAACGCTTTTTAAAAATTTATACCATATTATTTTAGGACTGACTTTTTTTTTTTTTTTTTGAGACGGAGTCTTACTCCATAGCCCAGGATGAGTGCAATGGCCCAGTCTTGGCTCACTGCAACCTCTGCCTTCCAGAATCAAGAGATTCTCCTGCCTCAGCCTGCAAAGTAGCTGGGATTACAGGTGCCCGCCACCACGCCCAGCTAATTTTTTTTTTTTGTATTTTTAGTAGAGACATGTGGGATAGGCTAGTATTGAACTCCTGACCTCTGGTGATCCGCCTGCCTCGGCCTCCCAAAGTGCTGGGATTACAGGCATGAGCCACCAGGCCCAGCCTAAAACTGACTTTTTTCATTTAACAATATGTTGTGAACATTTGTATCATCGTTTTTAACAATGCTAGCAAGCGGATATATCATAATTTAGTTAATCCTACTATTGGACATTGAGTTTGTTTCCCATTTTTCTCTCTTAAAAATGATATTTGGGCCAGGCATAGTGGCTCACGCCTGTAATCCCAGCACTTTGGGAGGCCGAGGCGGGTGGATCACGAGGTCAGGAGTGCGAGACCAGCCTGACCAACATGGTGAAACCCTGTCTCTACTAAAAATATGAAAATTAGCCAGGCGTGGTGGCACACGCCTGTAATCCCAGCTGCTCAGGAGGCTGAGACAGGAGAATGGCTTGAACCCAGGAGGCAGAGGTTGCAGCGAGACAAGATCACGCCACTGCACTCCAGCTTGGGCAACAGGGCAAGACTCTATCTCAAATAATAATAATAATAATAATAATAATAATAACTACTTTTTTTTTTTTTGAAACGGAGTCTCGCCCTGTAACCCAGGCTGGAGTGCAGTGGCACAATCTCGGCTTGCCGCAGCCTCTGCCTGCCAGGTTCAAGTGATTCTCCTGCCTCAGCCTCCCGAGCAGCTGGGATTACAGGCGCCCGCCGTCACACCCAGCTAATTTTCATGTGTTTCGTAGAGACGGGGCTTCTCTATCTTGGCCAGGCTGGTTTCGAACTCCTGACCTCAGGTGATCCGCCCGACTCGGCCTCCCAAAGTGCTAGGATTACAGGCGTGAGCCACCGTGCCCAGCCATAACAACTAGATTTATGAGGTATTTACTATGTGCCAGGCACACAGTAAGTACTTTTTAATCATTATTGCACTTAACTTCTTAACAGTAATACTTAGGCAATATTATTAGCCTCAAGTACAGTTGAAGAAACTACAGCTTAGATGAATTAGGGGCTGTGCAGGGGCTCACACCTATAATCCCAACACTTTGGGAGGCCAGGGTTGGAGGATTGCTTGAGGCCAGGAGTTCGAGATCAGTCTAGGCAACATAGTGAGACCTCATCTCTACAAAAAAAAATTAAAATTTTTAAAAAATCAGCCAATCTGGCACTAGCTTTGGAGTCTAGGAAAAAAAAACAATAGCCAAGCATGGTGGCACCTGCCTGTGGTCCCAGCTACTTGAGAGACTGAGGTGGGAGGATCACTGGAGCCTGGGAGGTCTAGGTTGCAGTGAGCCATGATCGCACTACCACACTTCATCACTTTGTGACAGAGCAAGACCCTGTCTCAAAAAAGAAAAAAAAGGCCAGGCACAGTGGCTCACTTGTTGTCAAGGAATGCCTTAACAACCATCCACCAGGTCCACTTTTACAATTTCAATCTTCTTCCCTCTGGCCCTTGTTTCTTGGCATGTCTGCACAGCAACCCCAATGCATAGGGGTAATGTAATCCCAGCGCTTTGGGAGGCTGAGGGAGGAGGATCACTTGAGCCCAGGAGTTTGAGACCAGCCTGGGTAACGGTGAGACCCCATCTCTATTGAAAAAAAAAGAAGGCCGGGTGCAGTGGCTCATGCCTGTAATCCCAGCACTTTGGGAGGCCGAGGCAGGTGGATCGCCTGAGGTAGGGAGTTCGAGACCAGCCCATGACCAACATGGGGAAACCATGTCTCTACTAAAAATACAAATATCAGCCGGGTGTGGTCACGGGCACCTGTAATCCCAGCTACTTGGGAGGCTGAGTAACAAGAATCGCTTGAACCCAGGAGGCGGACGTTGCAGTGAGCCAAGATCGCACCACTGTACTCCTGCCTGGGTGACAAGAGTGAGACTCCATCTCAAAAAAAAAAAAGGCCAGGCACGGTGGCTCACGCCTGTAATCCCAGCACTTTGGGAGGCAGAGGCAGGCAGATCATGAGGTCAGGAGATTGAGACCATCCTGGCTGACATGGTGAAACCCCGTCTCTACTGAAAATACAAAAAAATTAGCTGGGTGTGGTGGCGGGTGCCTGTAGTCCCAGCTACCTACTCAGGAGGCTGAGGCAGGAGAATGGCGTGAACCCGGGAGGCAGAGCTTGCAGTGAGCTGAGATCGCACTACTGCACTCCAGCCTGGGCAACAGAGCGAGACTCCATCTCAAAAAAAAAAAAAAAAGAAAAAAAAAGAAAAGTTAGGTGATTTGCCTAACATCGCAGCTTAAACTAGGTCTGTCTGATGCCACTGTCCTCTACTATGTACTGCTTTCAGGAAAGCACTCTCAGGAAAGCACTTTGGAAATGATGTGAATGAGTAATATTAATATCTGTCCCAAGACCTCAGGGAAAGGCTGTCCTGACTACTTCTGATAATAGCCCTGGGACATTCAGGGAGAGACCCACTGATCTGGCCTCCCATGACCCTCTCCAACCCTATTCTCTTACCAGCTGGAATGAGCCTAATGACCCTGATCCAGCAAAGCCTCAGCTCACTCAGCCTTAACCCACTAATTCTCTCTTACTAGGGGAGGGAACCCTCAAGGCGTAGAGGGTTTTCCAAGAAACAGGCTCTGTGCCACCTACTAGCTGACAGTCTTCTAAAACTGGTAAAGTCAGCCTGGCCCAACCCTCACTTGACAGAGGGACAGGGCAGAAGGGGAGATATAAGGAAGCAGGGGTATTGGGGGCACAGAAATTGCCAGGTTTGACTTGCTCCAAGACCCTCCAAAGCTGCTACTATAGGACAGGTTCTGAGCCGGCCAGCCAGCATTTGACTAACCTCAGTTTCCAAGACTTCCGGTGACTGGGAGCACTTTAGTGGGGAAGAAATTGAGAAATTGGGGCCACGCACAGTGGCTCACGCCTATAATCCCAACACTTTGGGAGGCCGAGGCAGGTGGATCAGTTAAGGCCAGGAGTTCGAGACCAGCCTGGCCAACATGGCGAAACCATATCTCTACTAAAAATACAGAAAATTAGCCGGGCGTGGTGGTGGGCGCCTGTAGTACCAGCTACTCTGGAGGCTGAGGCAGGAGAATCACTTGAACCTGGGAGGCAGAGGTTTCAGAGAGCCGAGATCGCGCCACTGCACTCCAGCCTGGGCAACAGAGCAAGACTCCGTCTCAAAAAAAAAAAAAAAAGAAAGAAAGAAAAAGAAAGAGAGAAGTCATAAGAGAGACTGCAAATAAGTTGCAGCCTTAGTTCCACAATAAATTCGCTGTATGACTCCAGGCAAGTCACCTACCCTTCATCAGCTCAGCTGCCACAACAAAATGCCATAGATTCGGTGGCTTAAACACAGAAATTTATTTTCTGACAGTTCTGGAGGCTGGAGTCAGAGATCAGGCATGGCCAGGTTCTGCTGAGGGTGCTCTTCCTGGCTGGCAGATGGTCACCTTCTTGCTGTGTCCTTACATGGTGGGGAGACAGCAAGCTTTCTGGTTTTTTGTTTTTTTTTTTTTTGAGACATAGTCTTCCTCTGTCGCCCAGGCTGAGTGCGGTGGCGTGATCTCGGCTCACTGCAACCTCTACCTCCCGGGTTCAAGCGATTCTCCTGCCTCAGCTTCCCGAGTAGCTGGGATTACAGGCACGTACCACCAGGCCCGGCTGATTTTTGTATTTTTAGTAGAGAGGGGTTTTTGCCATGTTGGCTAGGCTGGTCTCAAACTCCCAACCTCAAGTGATCCACTTGCCTGGACCTCCCAAAGTGCTGGGATTCCAGACATGAGCCACTGCACCCAGCTGATGTCTCTTCTTTTTGAGACATAGTCTTGCTCTGTCGCCCAGGCTGGAGTGCAGTGGTGCAATCTCCCCTCACTGCAACCTCCATCTCCCGGGTTCTAGCTAGTCTCATGCCTCAGCCTCCCAAGGAGCTAGGATTATAGGCTCCCACCACCACGCCTGGCTAATTTTTTTTTTTTTTTTTTTTTGAGACAGAGTCTCGTTCTGTCGCCCAGGCTGGAGTGCAGTGGCATGATCTCGGCTCACTGCAAGCTCCGCCTCCCAGGTTCATGCCATTCTCCTGCCTCAGCCTCCCAAGTAGCTGGGACTACAGGCGCCCCCCACCATGCCCAGCTAATTTTTTTGTATTTTTAGAGATGGGGTTTCACCGTGTTAGCCAGGATGGTCTCGATCTCCTGACCTCGTGATCCACCAGCCTTGGCCTCCCAAAGTGCTGGGATCACAGGCATGAGCCACCACGCCTGGCCAATTTTTTGTATTTTTAGTAGAGACAAGGTTTTACCATGTTGGCTAGGCTGGCCTCAAACTCCTGACCTCAGGTAATCCACCCGCCTCCGCCTCCCAAAGTACTGGGATTACAGCCATGAGCCACCGCGCCTGGCCTTGGTGTCTCTTCTTATAAGGGTACTAATACTGTCATGAGGGCCCCACCCTCATAATCTCATCTTATCCTAATTACTTCCCTGATTAATTACTCCATTTCCAAATGCCATTACCTTAGAGGTTAGAGCTTCAATATAAGAAAGGAAGAAGGGTCAAATGATGTGGAGAATGCAAAGGGTTCTGCAGATTACAAAGCCCCATACTACACTAAGTATGATTTTTATTTTAAATCTGCTAGCAACCAACCAGAAAGAATCCTCAACCTCAAGGTAAAAGCCTCCCTGGAAGTGGGGACACAGTGGTCCCACCTTTCTTCATCCATCACACATTTATTGGGCACTGGGGATCCTAGCATGAATGAGTCCAGTGGCTCTATAATAACAGCCATCATTATGATCCCACACTTGAGTGATGGCAAGAAAAAGTTTAAAAAAAAAAAAAAAAAAGCTGGGCCGGGCAAGGTGACTCACGCCTGTAATCTCAACACTTTGGGAGGGTGAGGCAGATGGATCACAAGGTCAGGAGTTCGAGACCAGCCTGGCCAAGATGGTGAAACCCTGTCTCTACTGAAAATACAAAAATTAGCCGGGTGCAGTGGTGGGTGCCTGTAATCCCAGCTACTCAGGAGGCTGAGGCAGGAGAATCGCTTGAACCCGGGAGGTGGAGGTTGCAGTGAGCCAAGATCACACCACTGCACTCCAGCCTGGGCAACAGAGTGAGACTCTGTCTCAAAAAACAAACAAACAACAACAAAAAAAAACTGGACTTTTGAGGCAGGCCGACCTTGGTTCAAATCAGAACTTCACCACTGAGATGCTATGCGAGTCCAGGCAATTCACTTCCCCTCCCTTCCTTTTCTATAAAGTGGAGCTAATATGTGCCAACCATTACACCAAGTGTTTTATATACAATATGTCACTGAACCTTCACAACACCCCCTTGAGGAAGATATGACTATAATTTCCATTGTACAGATGAAGAAATAGAGTCTCAGGCCAGGCATGGTGGCTCATGCCTGTAATCCCAGCACTTTGGGAGGCTGAGGTGGGCAGATCACCTGAAGATCAGGAGTTCAAGACCAGCCTGGCCAGTGAAACCTTGTCTCTACTAAAAATATAAAAATTAGCCGGGTGTGGCAGTGGGCCCCTCTAGTCCCAGCTACTCAAGAGGCTGAGGCAGGAGAATCGCTTGAACCCAGGAGGCTGAGGTTGCAGTGAGCTGAGATCACACCACTGCACTCCAGCCTGGGCAGCAGAGTGAGACCTTAGCTCAAAAAAACAAAAAGAAAGAAAGAAAGAAAAAGAAAAGAAAAGAAAAAGAAATAGAATCTCAGATAAGTGAAAAACTTGTCCAAGATCACCCAGCTAGTAAGTATCAGAGTTAGAATTCAAACCCACATCTGCCTGGCCCTGTTGCTAGTATTCTTTTTACAGATTGCCTACATTTCCATGATGGTCATTATCATAATGCCAGCAAAGATGTGCAGAGTACCAGCTAAGTGCCTAAGTACTTTAACTGCATTCTCTTATTTAATTCTCACAACAACCCTGTAGAGTGGGTACTATTTTAGCCCCATTTTATTGCTTTGGGAACTGACGTCAGAGAGGTGAAGTGATTTGCCCAGTGTCACACAGCTAGGAAGGGGTATGGTTGGGAAGCCAGCTGTGTGTGAGTCCAGAACCCAACTCCTTGCTGAAGACACTATCTTGCCTCTCTTCCCTAGTGAGGTCAAGTAGGCGTCTTTATCTCTGTTTGACAGGTGAGAAAGCTGAGGCCCAACAAGAGGCAGTGACATGCCTAAGAACACACAGCAAGTCAGTAGCTACACAGCCACTTAAGCTCAGGCTCCTGAGTCTCAAACCCAGGATAATTTCCTCCACTTATAATCTTGAGCATCAGAAAATGCCCCTGTCCACTGGATATTTGGAAACCCTACACCTAGCTCCCCTGAAGGTGTGAGGAACCCCCTCTGTACCAGGCCAGGCATAGAGACCCAGGGGTGTTGTGGGAAAACATTGCAGGATACTGTCCGGGGAAAATAGCAGTTGAGCTGGTGACCCATGTGCCCCTAGCTTTGGGCACCTCTGTCTTGGTCTCCCTAAATCATGGACCCCAAGCTGGGAAGGGGAAAGTTCCAGAGGAAGCTGCTCCAAGCCTGGCTCCCAGTGTCTAGCACAGCTCTCTGCTATGATTTCTGCTGAAAAACAAAAAGCTCAATCCTCTAGGCCTAAGTGCTAATTACCAATAATGACATAATAACCATTGCGGACCCAACAGCCAAACAGCCCCAACTAGAAATTCTGCAAAGCTCAGGCTCCGGAACAAAAGATTTGGGCACTCCAATTGAAACTGATGCCCTGGCAGAAAATATCAGAAGCAATCAGAAGCAAAAGAGCCTCAGGGTTGACCCAGCTAAAGTATGATCTGACAAATGGAAAGGATGATGACCACTCACTTTTTCTCTCATTCACACATTTATTGAGATTCTACTGTGTGCTCAAAATATTCCTAGATCCAGAGAGAATAGGCTTCATATAGTCATCAGTTTACACCCCAAATATTTACTGAGCACTTCCTATGCACCACGCACTGTTCTAGGTACAAGGGATATAACGCTGAATAATATAGACAAAAATCACCATCATCATAGAGCTTACATTCCAATGGGGGGAGAGACAATAAACAAATAATAAAATACAGTATGTCAAAGAGTCATAAGTGCTATGGATAAAAATAAGCAGACAGTGCTAAGGTTAGAGGACAGAAAGGTGTTACAATTTTAAGTAAGAAGTCAGGAGGCTGGGTGCGGTGGCTCACACCTGTAATTCCAGTACTTTGGGAGGCTGAGGTGGGTGGATCACCAGAGGTCAGGAGTTCGAGACCAGCCTGGTCAACATGGCGAAACCCTGTCTCTACTAAAAATACAAAAATTAGATGGGTGTGGTGGCAGGTGCCTGTAATCCCAGCTACTCAGGAGGCTGAGACAGGAGAATCCCTTGAACCTGGGAGGCGGAGATTGCAGTGAGCCAAGATCGCACCACTGCACTCCAGCCTGGGCAACAGAGCAAGGCTCCATCTCAAAATAGTAATAATAATAATATAAAAATAGGCCGAGTGCAGTGGCTCATGCCTGTAATCCCAACACTTTGGGAGGCTGAGGCTCGCGGATCATGAGGTCAAGAGATCGAGACCACCCTGGCCAACATGGTGAAACCCTGTCTCTACTAAAAATACAAAAATTAGCTGGACATGGTGGCGCACGCCTGTAGTCCCAGCTACTCAGGAGGCTGAGGCAGGAGAATCACTTGAACCCAGGAGGTGGAGGTTGTAGTGAGCCGAGATCATGCCACTGCACTCCAGCCTGGCGACAGAGCAAGACTCTGTCTCAAAAAGTAAATAAATAGCCGGGTGCAGTGGCTCACGCCTGTAATCCCAGCACTTTGGGAGGCCAAGGCAGGCGGATCACAAGGTCAGCAGATCGAGACTATCCTGGCTAACACAGTGAAACCCCATCTCTACTAAAAATACAAAAAATTAGCCGGGCTTGGTGGCAGGCGCCTATAATCCCAGCTACTCGGGAGGCTGAGGCAGGAGAATGGCATGAACCCGGGAGGCGGAGTTTGCAGTGAGCTGAGATCTCGCCACTGCACTCCAGCCTGGGTAACAGAGCGAGATTCCGTCTCAAAATAAATAAATAAATAAAAAGATAGGAAAGGTCTTATTGAGAAGGTGACATTTAAACAAAAAATTTAAAGAGATGAGAGAACAAGCTACAAAAGTGTTTGGGGGTAGAGTGTTCTGGGCCAAAGGACTAGCAAGTGCAAAGTCCCTGGGGTGGAAGTGTGCTTGACGGACTTGCCTGGGATCATGCCTCTAGTCATTAACAGCTGAGGGGCCTAGTGGGAAAGGAATCAGACACAGACAGACTAGTGCACTTAAACTCTCTTTAGCCTCAGGACAGCCCGGGAGGTAACATTTTGCCCGCTATTCTCACCATTTTACAAACAAAGGCATGAGACCAAGAGAAGAGAAGTAAATGATCCAGCCAGGCACAGTGGCTCATGCCTGTAATCCCAGCACTTTGGGAGGCTGAGAGGGGCAGATCACTTGAGGTCAGGAGTTCAAGACCAGCCTGGCCAACATGGTGAAACCCCCATCTCTACTAAAAATGCAAAAATTAGCCTAGCATGGTGGTGCATGCTTGTATCCCCAGCTACTTGGGAGGCTGAGGTAGGAGGTTTGCTTGAACCTGGGAGGCAGAGGTTGCAGTAACCCGAGGTCATGCCACTGCACTCCAGCCTGGGTGATAGAAGGAGACTCCATCTCAAAAAAAAAAAAAGAAGAATAAGTAAATGATCCCACATCACACAGCTAGAATAGGCAGCTCTGTCTGACTCCACCTTTCTGCTGCTAGTCTCTGGCCTATCTGTGGAAACTCTAAATATTTATTGAATGAATGAATAACTCAATCAATCCTGTACATTTCTCAAGTCCTTCCTTCTCAATGAGCTCTTTTATGACTTCTTATTATCTCTACCGATCATAGAATAACAATGACAAAAACAACAATAATAATTCCAACATGTCTGTCAGCTACGGACTGAGTACTTCATACAAATTATTTAATTTAGCCCTTAAGTAATCCTATGAGAAGATGCTAATATTTTCCCCATGTTATAGGGGAAAAAACTGAAGCTCACTTAGGTAAAACAACTTGCTAGAGGTCTCACAGCTGGTAAGGGGTGAAGCTGGGATTTAAACCAAAGTCTCTCTGCTCACAAATCCCTACTTTTAATCCTGTAGTATTAGTAGAAACCTCTGACCTCAATCCATCTCCTTCCTTTTTTAAATCAGAAAATGAAGGCTCAGGAAGGGTAGGTAATTTGCCCAAGATCTCACAGTGTGGAGAGCTAGGAGGGCTGGTGTTCCTTCCACTCTACCATTTTTGGGGCTGTGAACCAGGTTTTCTCTTTTAGGCCTATTTCCCAGCATCTGTGGAAGTCTTCAAGTCATCCTAGCTCCCGAGGATGGTTCCAAGGAGTTCACAGTCCATCACTTTCCCCCCAGCCTAAGCCTGGATGGCATGGGGCCCTTCCTACTCTGCTTTTCTTGAGTGCCTGCAGTGGCATCATCGGAGGCTGCAGAAGGGAAACTGTCTTGGGTGGGGCTAGAATGTCCCAGGAAAGGGGGAAGAGGGGAGGGAAGCATAACAGATGCTGAGCCTCCTGCTTTAAAACTGGCTTATCAGGTGTCATTTGTTCAATAGAAATCATAGCAGATATTCCAAGTCCCTAGATCAGGAAGGGGAAGGGCAGAAGAAGTTTTTAAGAGGCAGCAGCTCTAACAGTAGCTTCCTGCCACTGAGGACTCACTAGGTGCTTTCTGTACATTATTGCCGATCCTTATGGTAAAATCAGTGCCACTCTACAGTGCAGAAAACTGAGGCTCAGAGAGGTAAAGTGACAGCCAAGGTCACTGCACCACATGCATCTATGAGACAGTGCACAGAGGGTCTGGAGACCTGGGCTTCTACTGTGTGATCTTGCACTGACAGACACTTGCTTTGATCTGAGGTCCGTGTCTGTTCCATAAGGGACTTGGTAGCTAGCGTCTGTTGCATGATCCAGAAGGCTGAGGGATCCAGCTCTACCCTGACCACTGGACCTCCAGAAATACTGAACATCACACTCTTCTTGCAAGCACCAGAAAAAAAGGGCTTCCTTATCCACTCCCAGAAGAAAAAAAAAATAAAGCTATCTATTTTCTAAATATGTGTCCTGTTTCAAGGCTGCTGCTGGCTTTGGCCTCCAGCCAGGGCAGGGCATCTAGTGCAGGGGGTGGGAGAGTGCCCAGGCCTCAGGACTGAGAATCCTGGGGCCCAAGGCCAAGGTGGGCAAGGGGCAGGAGGGGAGCCAGCTTGGCAGTGGGCCAGCACCCCTCTGAAGACTTGGGCTTGTCTCTTAATCTTTTCCTTCCTTTCTTGGCTAGAATGGGCTGCCAGGAGAGGTAAAGGGGAAGCAGTGGGTGGGGCCAAGGAGATTGAGGAGTCTAAATAATGATGGCTTAATTAGCTCCTGTTTATGGGTGCCCAATACATACAGACACTGGGCCAGGCCATTTGTGAAGATTATCTCATTGAAGCCTCCGCCCTTCTCTGGGAGGAAAGCCTGCTGTTCCCACTTCACTGAGGTGGAAACTGAGATAGACAGGGTATGTGAGTGACTGGAGGCCACATGGCTTTTCAGTGGCAGGGCTGGCAGGGCAGCCAGGTTATTGACTCCTGAGAGAGGCAGCCACTTGATCTGGCTGGGGTGGTGGCGATGAGGGGAGAAGGTGGGAACTCAAGGGGAGGAGCAGCATGGGAAGGCCCTGGTTGTCTCTCTGAGCAGAACAGGCAGTTGTGAGGGTGCAGGAAGGAGAGGGGAGCCAGTGACATCCCCAAAGGTCTGCCTGACATGGGCCCTACTTCCCTGACCAGCCTCATCTCCTGTCACTGCCAGCCTTTCCCTTTGTGCTCCAGCCACACCAACAACAGTGCTCATCTATCCTGAGCACAGTATGCAGGCTTGAGCCTTTGCACATGCCATTCCCTGTACCTAGAAAGTTGTTCCTGCCATTGCCTACCTAGAGAGCTCTTACGCATCCTTCAAAGCCCAACCTAGCTCTTTTCCCCTTGATGCCCCTGAGTTAACCACCTGCTCCCCTGGGCTCACTCTGCACATGGCAGTTCGTCCTTAAGGAGCAGGAACACTGAGTGAGTCACATTTGTGCCCCCAGAACCTAGCCCGTCAGCTCTCAATAAATGTTTACTGTCTGTAGTTGTATTTTATCACTGAATCTTCGAGGCAAGCAAAACAGGTTTTCTTATTCTCACTTTCAAGGCAAGGAAAAGGAGGGCAAGAGAGAGGGAGTGATGGGAGTGCCTTCTTTCTTTCCTTCCTTTCCTTCCCTTCCTTTCTTCCCTTCCCTCCTGTCCCCTCCCCTCCCCTCCCCTCCTCTCCCCTCCTCTCCCCTCCCCTCCCCTTCCCTTCCCTTCCCTTCCCTCCCCATCCCTTCCGTTCCTACCTTCCTACCTACCTACCTACCTACCTACAGGGGTTTCACTTTGTCACCCAGGCTGGAGTATAATGGTGCAATCACAGCTCACTGCAGCCTTAACCTCCTGGGCTCAAGGGATCCTCCCACCTCAGCCTCCCAAGTAGCTGGAATGACAGGCACATGCACAATGCCCAGCTGATTTTTGTATTTTTTTTGTAGAGATGGGGTTGCTTCATGTTCCCTAGGCTTGTGTTGAACTCCTGGGCACAAGTGATCCTCCTGCCTCAGCCTCCTAAAATGTTGGGATTACGGGTGTGAGCCACCAGGCCTGGTGATTCCTGAGGTGGCACAGACACTCAGTAACACTGGTAGGTCTAGAACCCAGGGCTTTTCTGCACCACACAGCTCCTGCCTGGCCCCCACCCCAAAGAGGTCTCATCCCGACCAGACCTACCAGGGTCACCACAAGGGACCCCTGAGATAGGAGTGGGTACCCTGGGCCCTGGTGGTCACAGGCCTTGCCCCAGTGTCCAGCTCAGACATAGCTGCTGCCTGGGAAACTGAGGGGAAAGGTAGTGAGAGCAGCTGAATGGCTTTTACCCTCAACCCAGCTCTGCCTCCTCCTCCCAGATATGTCCCTCAGCCAGAGACCCCAGTGGGCCCCATTGGCCCCAGGCCCCAAGATCTCCCTCTGGCCCTCTCCTCTCCTCTCTGGCCACTGCAGTTCATTATCACGCCCTGCTGGCTCTGCCTCCTAAACAGACTTCACATCGCCCACTGCTCCTTATCCCATGGCACAGTCCCCAGCCCAAGATCTCGGCATTTCTCACCTGGACAGTTCCTCCTGCCCCTGTCCCTGCCCCTCCCTGCTTACTATCCAGTGACTCCCCGTTGCCATAGGTCAAGTCCTCATTCATTGTCTTGAGCCTGTCTCTTCAGCTGCATTCCCCCAAGTGCAGGCAGTTGTGTACCTTGGCACATGCTGTTCCTTCCACTAGGAATGTCTTTTTTCCTGCCCTTTGCATAAGAACACCTATTCAATAAAGGTGGAGTTGGTGATTTCTGCATCTTCTTCCCAACTAGACTCCGAGCTCCCGGTGGGGAAGGTGGGGAAGGACTACACAGATTCATCTCTGGGCCCCATGCCCAGCACAGGGCCTGACACAGAGGAAAAGCAGATGACTAGAAAAGGGAGGTACATTCTTACTTCCATGAGGCCACCTCCCTCCCTTCACATGCCTTCAGGAGTCTGTCAGACTAGGCTGCTATCCACCACCTGTCCCCAGAAGTTCCCTCCCAGACCTGGTCTCTTTTGTCTCAAGAGGGACATCTTTATAATCCCCAAATAATATTCATAATTATAATAATAACAATAACCATTGCTACTATTTGTTGAATGCTCACCATGTGCCTCACTATTTAATCCTCACAAGAAGCCTAAGAGGTAGGTAGGTTCTTTTATTTTCCCCATTTTACAGGTAAGAAAACTGAGGCTCCAAGAGGTTAGATATCTTGCCTAAGGTCACACAACTGGCAAACAATAGATGCAAGATGCAAAGTCAGGCCTGTCTGACCCTCAAGCGCCAAGCTGTCCAGCCTTCTCCTGTTTTCTATTATCTTTTCTCTTTAAAACTCTTACAGCAGCAGGCCTGGGTGGGGGTGCAGTGTGTGTGCATGAATTTATTTATCCGACAAACACGTCAGTAGCTCCCACCAGCCGTGTACTGGTCATGGGAGATGGATAAAGAGAATTCAGATGTACACTCTACCTCCTTGGGAGAAATATGAGAGTTTCACACTAAGAATTTGGGCCTTAGGGCCAGGCGTGGTGACTCACACCTATAATCCCAGCACTTTGAGAGGCTGAGGCAGGTTGATCACCTGAGGTCAGGAGTTCGAGACCAGCCTGACAAATACAGTGAAACCCCATCTACTAAAAATACAAATATTAGCCAAGAATGGTGGTGCACGCCTGTAGTCCCAGCTACTTGGGAGGTTGAGACAGGAGAATTGCTTGAACCCAGGAGGTGGAGGTTGCAGTGAGCCGAGATGGCACCACTGCACTCCAGCCTGGGTGACAGAGTGAGACTCCATCCAAAAATAATAATAATAATAATTTGGGCCCTGGAGTGAGCAGGCTTGGGTCTGAGCCCCAGCTGTACCCCTAAAGAACTGTGGGATTCTGGGTGACTCACTTGACTTACCCAGTGCCGTGAAGCGGGTATAATAATGCCTGCTTCAGAGGGTCTCCTAGGTCACTGGGAGGAATGCATGAGATAATGTGTCTAAAGTAGCACATAACCAGCCCAGCCCATAAGAAATAGCCAATAAATTGCAATAATACACATGATGACTAGCGAGTCCCAGGCTCCCTGGGCCACAGTGGGATGTAATTCTTCAGGGCCCTCCCTAGAGTCACCTCAGCCAGAGCCAAATAGCATTATGGATAATAATGCCTAATCCACCTATTTTCTAATTAAACAATTCTTCAAGGGAGTTGTCTTTTAATAACCCTACTTTACAGGTAAGGCAACCGAGGCAGAGAAGGGGTTACAGAACCAAGTCACACAGCGAGAGTGGCTGAGCTGGAACCTCCACTCAGCTCCTCCCACACCAGGCAGAGCCCAGCCCTTATCCCAGGGCCCTGGCCAGTCTGCTTGGAAGTTCAGGGGCTCCTTGGATTCCAGTCCCAGCTGGGTGAGCAGTTAAAAGTAGGAGAAAAGAGCCAGAAAGAGGAACACATAGTCCCCTCCCAGAATCCCAGAATGAGCCCAGGGCTGGGAAGTTACCAAATGGGGCCCTGTGTGGGCTCTTCTCATCAACTCCTTCCCACACCTATGCGGGGAAAGTGTTGTGATATGTATATCACAGATGAGGTCTCCAAGACTCAGGGAAGAGCATGCCTTGTCCAGGGTCACACCTGGACAAGGAAAAGTGGCAGTACTAGAAGGCAGAGTCCCTCCCCATCCCTCCCATTTCTGCCCCAGATCTTCCCAGCTGCCTCTCTCTTCTGATGAAAACTAGAGGCTCTGTCACTCCCTCTCCAGGAAGTCCAGTTGCCAGGCCCCTCTCTGTGCTGATTGATACATGCTTGGTACTTGGCCCCTTACTAAGTTCAGAAGACCCAGAGCTCACTTTACCAGAGCCCTGATCCCCAAGAAAGTCACAGTCTATTGAGCAAATAGGGGATTCACATTCACTGAGCCCCTATCATGCTGGGCCCTTTATATCCATTAGCCATTTAATCCAATACAAAGCACATTGATAGGTATACCATAAACAGTCAATAAATATCTTCATTCCTTTGGAAACATTCAGTGAGCACCTACTACGTGCTACTATACCCTAGGCGCTGGAGATACAGCACCTGGTGAACAGATGAACAAAAATCCCTGCCCTTGTGGGGCTTACATGAATAAAAGAACAAATATACTTGTGTCCCATAAGTATTCATATTCTTATTTTGCAGATGTGAAACTGAGATGCAAAGAATCACCCACCTGTATGCAACAGAAAAAGGATTCTATTCCAGCCCAGTCTGCCCCAAAGACCTTTGCATTGTATCATGTGACCAAAAAATCAGCACCCAGTGTGTTTAATTGGTAGGCCCTGCTTATGGTAGGATCCTAAAATCACAGAGTGCCCTCTCTCAGCATTTCCACCCCTACCCCCGGGCCTCTCTTTACGCCTCCCAGTGGCCTCAGAGCCACAGGACATGCATTAAAATCAGCTCATGTGGCAGTCATTAAGTCAAACCATTACTCACCCAGAAGCAGCCGTCGGGGGGTCACGCAGCCAGTCCAAGAGAGGCCGTGGAGCCATCACCGCAGTGGCACATGGAAGAAAAGGACAGCAGTGAGACACACAGCACAGCCAAAGAAAAAGCCCTTTGGGGCCCCTTCTTCAGCCAGGGCCTGAGCCAGGAGGGAACCCTGCCCTCCCTCTGCCTCTGGGGTCTTGCTGGGGCAGACGCCCTAGTCAGCAATAATCTGATAATCCACCCTCAGCTCATCAGGCCTCCAGGGCCCAGCCCACTAGAGGCAGCAGCGTCCCTGTGAACAAACATTAACTGAGCACCTGCTGTGTGCCAGGTGTTGGGGATACAGCCTGAAGAAGACAGACATGGCCCCTGTACTTATGGAGCTTACAATGCAGTGAGGAGACAATCATGTAAATAACTACTGAATTACAACTGTGATGATTGTGTCAAGGAGGAGACTTTAAGAACCTGGGCCAGCCGGGCACGGTGCCTCACACCTATAATCCCAGCACTTTGGGAGGCTGAGGTGGGAGTTTTGCTTGAGCTCAGGAGTTCAAGACCAGCCTAGGCAACATGGGGAAACCCCATCTCTACAAAAAATACGAAAATTAGGTGGGTGTGGTGGAGTCCCACCTACTTAGGAGGCTTAGGTAGGAGGCTCCCTTGAGCCCAGGAGGTCAAGGCTGAAGTGAGCCGTGATCACCCCATTGTACTCTAACCTGGGCGACAGAGTGAGACCCTATCTCAGAATAAAAGAACCTGACACTTGTAATCCCAGCACTTTGGGAGGCCGAGGCAGGCAAATCACTTGAAGCCAGGAGTTTGAGACCAGCCTGGCCAACATGGTGAAACTCCGTCTCTCCAAAAATACAAAATTAGCCTGGCATGGTGGTGGGTGCCTATAATCCCAGCTACTCAGGAGGCTAAGGCACAAGAATTGCTTGAACCTGGGAGGCAGAGGTTGCAGTGAGCCAAGATCGCACCACTACACTCCAGCCTGGACAACAGAGTAAGATTCTGTCTCAAAAAAAAAGAACCTGGGAAAATCCTGACTTCACTATTTATGGCTCTACCTTTTGTGACATTGGGGCCATTTGTTTTGTTTTGTTTTGTTTATTTGTTTGTTTGTTTGAGACAGAGTTTCCCTCTTGTTGCCCAGGCTGGAGTGCAATGGCGCAACCTCCGCCTCCTTGGTTCAAGCGATTCTCCTGTCTCAGCCTCCCAAGTAGCTGGGATTATACGCGCATGCCACCGTGTATTTTTGTATTTTTAGTAGAGATGGGGTTTCATCATATTAGTCAGGCTGGTCTCAAACTCCTGACCTCAGGTGATCTGCCCACCTCGGCATCCCAAAGTGCTGGGATTATGGGCTTGAGCCACCACACCTGGCCTCGTTTTTACTTGTCTATGCCTCATTTATTCATCTGCAAACTGGAGATAGTATTAGTATCCACCTCACAGGGTTGATGTGAGGATTAACATGGGTCAATACATGTAACACGTCTGGAAGGATGCTTGGCACACAGTAAACCATTCAGAAGCGTTTGCTACTATCATTACAGGGGCTGTCGGCATGGGTTTTGGAGGCACCCAGCATGGGTGAGGGGTACCACCTACCTGACAAAGTTGCTGTAGGGGGTTAATGATACAATGAGAGGTGAAGTTGAGTACAATGCCTGGTACCGGCAACTGTGCAATAAATGGTGGTGTTATTCTTTTTTTTTTTTTTTTTTTTTTGAGATGGAGTCTTGTTCTTATTGCCCAGGCTGGAGTGCAGTGGCACGATCTTGGCTCACTGCAACCTCCGCCTCCTCGGTTCAAGTGATTCTCCTGCCTCAGCATCCCGAGTAGCTGGGATTATAGACGCCTGCCACCAACCATGCCCAGCTAATTTTTTGTATTTTTAGTAGAGACGGGGTTTCACCGTGTTAGCCAGGCTGTGTCGAACTCCTGATCTCAGGTGACCCGCCCACCTTGGCCTCCCAAAATGCTGGGATTACAGGTGTGAGCCACCATGCCCGGCCGGTGGCGTTATTCTTAGGGCTTCTCTCCAGCACAGCTCCTGGATAAAGCATCTCAACAGAGGAGCTGTCAGAAATGCTCCCACCACCACAAACACAAACCCGGAACTGCAGCTTTGGACTGAAAAATGACCAGCAACCACATTCTCACCTGATTTTACAAATGCCTCATCTCCTTTAACCTTCACAACAACCCAGGAAGTGGACAAAGGAGAAATTGTTACTATTCCCACTTTAAAGATGAGGACAGTTAGGTGAAGGGACTCTCGTGTGTCCTCAGGGGTGCCACTTCACACCTCCAAGCCTAGTTAAGTGGCCAACCCAGGATTCTAGCTCATATCTGCCTGGATTTTGTTCTCTGGGTTTTCCCTTGGTTTATTTCCCTTCAGTCTCTGGGGTACTGGCTGAACAGCCCCAGACAAGCCTTTGAACCTCTCCAACCTCAGTCTCTTCCTCTGAAATAGCTATCAAACAGCTGGCCCAAGATCCAAGATGTTCCTGACCCAAACTCTTCCTTCACAGACTCAGTCACTGTCACTCCAAGCCCTCCTCTAACCCTTTATCCTATTGCTGACCTCAGCCACTAACCCAGGGGTCAAGGAGTGTCTACACTCATTTAAGTCCATGCTTTACAGATGAGGCAACTGAGGTCCAAAGTTGGCCACATACCCAAGGTTGCCTTTCAGTGCCCAGTCTTGCACCTGGGCAGTAGCTGGGTGGGGCTGCCCCTCTGGGGAAACCCCTAGTGGGCCCTGGCTGACCTGGAGGTTGCTCCCTCTGCCCCTTTCTCTCTATGCTGGCCCCAGGGGCCACCCAACAGAGGCAGCACAGCTTGTTCCCCAGTTCCCCAGCCTCAAGATCCCAGAGCTCAGAGCTTGCTCCAGCAGGGGTCAAACAGTTCCACAGGTAAGGGCTGAGTAATGTGGGCACCTCAGTACCCGTGGGGTGGAGGCTCCCACTCTTAGTTAGGTCTGGGCTTTGGAGTTGAACCTAAGTTCAAATCCCAGCTCGGCCACTTCCCAGCTTTGTGACTTTGGTCAAGTCTGTTCAGCTCCCTAAACTCCTGCAAAACAACGATAATATTTCCCTCATGAGATTGTAAGGATTGAATGAGTTAATGCAGCATATTAAAGGCTTAGAACAGAATGCTGTGCATAGTAAGTGCTTAACAGGCAGTGGCTGTAATTATGATTAGAGAACACAGGCCAAGAACAGGACTTGTGGGCCCGTCATACTCAGCCTTCATCTTGCTCCATCCTATCCCCTCACATGGGGTGAGAGTAGGGGGTAGACTAAGTCCCAAACTAGGTCCCGAGGCTATAGTAATAGGCGCTGGAAGACTCATAGAGACTTTAGACTTATCTCCCCTACTCATTTCACAGAAAGGGAAACTGAAACCCAGGGAGCAAAGTGACTAGCCTGCAGACTATAAAGGAGTGGAATCCCACTCCCTTTAATAAATATCAGAATCAGCCAGGCACGGTGGCTCACGCCTGTAATCCCAGCACTTTGGGAGGCCGAGGTGGGCAGATCACCTGAGGTCAGGAGTTCGAGACCACCCTGGCCAACATGGCAAAATCCTATCTCTACTAAAAATAAAAAAATTAGCCAGGCATGGTGGCAGGAGCCTGTAATCCCAGTTACTCAGGAGGCTAAGGCAAGAGAATCGCTTGAATCCAGGAGGTGGAGGTTGCAGTGAGCTGAGATCATGCCACTGCACTCCAGCCTGGGCAACAGAGTGAGACTCTGTCTCAAAAAAACAAAATAAAATAAAATAAAAATAAAATAAAATATCAGAATCTAAGGCCCTGGGAAAATTCTGAACTCCCCTATCCCCAGGAACTGTCATACAGGCCCATTCTGCAAACCCCTAACAAATCTCAGGACACCCTAACTCTGTGGTGAGCCCTCTGTGAGTATCCTGTTCAGGTCTGTGGCTGGCAGACCTGTATATGGTGCACAGTACGTGCTCAAGAAAGGCTTAGAGAATAACCGAATGAAGCTCGGTTTGGTTCCACACCTGGGCTCAGGATTCCTCTCCAGGAGTCCCTCCTTGCACCTCCCCTCCTCACTCCCACCACCTCAGCCTCTGTCTCACCCTGCAGCCTAGGTTCCATCAGCTGGGCCCAGCCCCAGCCAACAGAGGTCTGGACCTCCATGGGGCCTGCACAGCGTCAGCATCTTCCTAGCCAGACGGATGTTCCTGCCCAGCACGGCCAGCCAGTCTCCTGGCCATGGTCCATTCTGCAGAGAGGGTGCTGGCCCTGCCCTGACAGGGCTCTACCCGCACTCGTCTGGGGAGTAAGGCGGCCTGGGTGGGAGCTTCTGTTGGCACCTGGAGCCTACAGGAGGGAGGCCAGCCCTGGTCTAGGAGGTAGAGGGATGGGCCAATCAGGAGACAGCCAGTGTGGCCTCAATGAGTATCACCCATACACCCAGGCACTCCACCCATGCCCCATGTTGCTGAGACCTGGCAGGTGGTGCCTGGCTCTCCTATACATACAGCAGAAACCTCAGGGCTTCCCCACTCCATTCCCTTCTTAAAACACACTACTGGCGGCTATCAGACCAGCTACCGTTCTGGTCTGCATACACATTGCCTATTTGATGCTGCTTGTGCCTGCAAGGTCCGGATTATTGACAAAGTACAAGCCTGGGACTCAGAGAGGTGAAGTGACTCATGCAGGATCACACAGCAGGAAAGTGGAAGGGTCAGGATTCAACCCAGTTCTGCTGTGTGCAGAGCCTACTGGGCACTGGATGTCCCCTTTCCTCCCTCCCTCTGCTCCCTTCAGCTTCTGGCTCCCTTTCTTCTCAAACCTCCTACCTCC
This sequence comes from Pan paniscus, assembly GCF_029289425.2. NCBI lineage: Eukaryota > Metazoa > Chordata > Mammalia > Primates > Hominidae > Pan > Pan paniscus. The sequence continues at coordinate 197,953,095 of NC_073249.2, forward strand.
TTGCGCAAAGTTTCTCCTGGCTTAGAATTAATAATTCCCGGCCTGGCGCGGTGGCTCACGCCTGTAATCCCAGCACTTTGGGAGGCCGAGGTGGGTGGATCACGAGGTCAGGAGATCGAGACCATCCTGGCTAACACGGTGAAACCCCGTCTCTACTAAAAATACAAAAAATTAGCCGGGCGCGGTGGCGGGCGCCTGTAGTCCCAGCTACTCGGGAGGCTGAGGCAGGAGAATGGCGTGAACCCGGGAGTCGGAGCTTGCAGTGAGCCGAGATCGCGACACTGCACTCTAGCCTGGGCGACAGAGCGAGACTCCGTCTCAAAAGAAAAAAAAAGAAGAAATAATATTCCCACCTCACACCTGCTTTAACGCCTTATTTACAGTTATTTCCGAAGTGTCTGTCTGACACCCCGGAGAGCCTTCAAGGCAGGGAGTGTTCCCAGTAGGTGCTCCTTAGACTTGCGGGTCTGTCATTCTATCTCCACCCTCCTCCCCAACATGCAGAAGTCCCTTGAGCCTCCTCCTGCAGATCCCTTCCCCACCCAGCCTCTTGCCAAGACCATCCTCCAGGCCTGAAACTGGGTGGAGGTAGGGAGCTTGCTGAAGCTCCGGGGCGCGTGCCAGGGCTCTGGCCCCTCCCCAGCCCCTCCCGCTCTCCTTCAATAGCTGAGGACCTGACCCTGACGAGACACTAGGCAGCTCTCACAGGGACTCCCAGTTGCCCTAAGCCCAGCCCCAGCCAGGTTCTGTCCAAGCCTCCTCCTTCTGGAGGAAAGGGCTCCAGAGGCGGAGAAGGGGTCGTCCGTTCCCGGACCCAGGAGCTAAGGGTCCTAGAATCATCTTCCCCAACCCTCCTCTCTCCTCCCCACTCCTGGAGCGAGCTCGGGCTCGGGTTGGTCTGGACAGGTCCCTGCCTCCAACTAGCTGGAGAGGAGGGGTCCTGTCCCACCCTGAAGAGGTGGGGCCTGCCGGGAAGTGTAGGTGAGGGCGAGACAATTCTTGAGGAAAGACAGAGGACAGAGACAGGAAGAGACAGCAAAACAGAGACGACAGATGACAGATACAGGGAACCCAGAGATGAGAGGGAACCGGAGCCTGAACCGGACAGAGAGACCCGGGAGACCCAGACAGAGGGAAGTCCCCTAGACCAAGCCTGGCAGGGAGGGTGTGGGGCTGGCGCGGCGGCCGGGGGGGCCACCCTGGCGGGCACAGCCGGCGCCCCAGCTGGCGGGTCGGTCCCTGGGTCCGGAAACTCAAAGTCAGTTACGTAAGGGCCGGAGCGGGGCGCGGGGCTCCAGGCCCCGGAGCCCCCTCCAGCTGCGAGCCGCCAGCCCGCTCCAGCGCTGCTGCGGGCCCGGCAGGAGCATGCGGGGCCGGGCAAGGCGGGGCTAGGGGGCGGCCGGGGGCTGCGCCGACCTGCAGGGACTCTCCCGCGGACACCGAATGCAGGACCCCCGCCCCAGACAGCCAGGACCGGCCGGACCCGGACGTGTCTAGCTCCGGATCCGAGCTCCCGGACCCCCTCTCCAGACTCCCACGCCCCTCCCTGCACCCTGAACTTTAAGATGCCCAGACTCCTTTGGACCCCAAGTTCGGATTCTGGAATTCGGGACCGCTGGACCCCTCAGCCCTGGACCCTTCGACCCCGGTCTCGCCTCTCCCGGGACGGTCCGAGCCCTTGGGGGTAGGTTCTTCTGTCCCTCACCCCGTCCCTCCCGGGGACCGAGGGTCGCCCCCCAGGTGGTCCAGGCTCACCTGGGCTGGGTGCGGCGGGGACCGGGCCGACCGCGTTCTGGCTCCGCGCCGCTCTCGCCCTTTAAGAGGTTCCTGCCACTTTGCCCCGCCGGGGCCTCCACCTGCACTGACAGGGCAACTCCATCGTGAGGCCCCGCCCCGCCCGCTAGGCCCTCTGATTGGCGCAGGCAACTGCCGATCAGCGGGGCGGGGAGGGGGAGGCCCGGGCAGAGGAGTGCCAGAGTCGCAGTTGGGAAGGGGCGGGGGCTGCAGGTGTAGCCTCGTCCGGCGGGGACACTGAGCCGGGGGCTGCTTTGATAGACCCCAGAGGTCAGGGGAGGGAAGGGCAGGGAGTTCCTGGATTGACTGGTGTGACGTCATATGACAAAAGTGTGAAGCAATTTGACACGTGGTACTGCTCCTAAGGGTAATAGGTAGAGGGGTTGGTCAGAGGGGATCTAGGGAAGTGACCCTGAGGAGACTCACCTGGATCGCCTGTCCTACCACTTCGTCCGGCGTGACCCTGAACAAGTCACTTCTCTGGATCTGAATTTCGTCAACCATAAATCTTACAATGTTTTCCTGAGAATTAGCGATGTAAGTTAAATGTCAAGCATAGGTCTGGTACACAGTAGGCGTTCCGTAAAAGCGAGTTCTGGATCCTGTCGTGCCCGCCTTGCCACTCTTCTCAGTGACTTTTCCCCTCCTGATGGTCCACTCCATCAACGCTTCCATGGTCACTGGCCGAAGTCTCATCCCCTCCCTCCCATTTCAGGCCTGAGCTGGCTTACATATGCCCATGTCAGGAAGCTCACCACCCGGCAGAATGGCCTCTTTCATTTTAAAACTAACCCTGACACTTCAAAAGCTCTTCGTCACAGAATCATAGGATCATAGAATATTCCAGGCCAGAGCACCGTGGAAAACTAACCCTTTCTTTGGACAAATATGGCAAACTGAGGCTCGCTGAGGACAAAGGCCTTCCTCTGAATGTAGTGATCTTCCTACTAAATGGGGTAACTCGACTTCCTGTGTTCCAATCCCCAACGCTGCCACTTCCTAATTGAGTTACTTTGGGTGAGCTACTAACTCTCTCCAAGCCAGTTTCCTCCTCTGCAAAGTGGGGTTAATAAAAGTATTTTCCTCAAGGGTTGTGGCAAGAATTGAATGAAAGAATCCATGTCAAGTGCTAAGAACAGTGCCAGTCCCAGGGTAAGCATGCAATAAGCATTAGCATTTATTATAATTATTGATGTTATTGTTATATTGATACATAACTGAATTAAAAGTCATACATTGACTGACTCTCCCCCCCTCCAAATTCACTGAGGACTTCTCTGAATCAGGTCCTGTTTGAGGCTTCAGGGCCCTGGTTCCTGCCTTCAAGGAGCCCATAGTCTAGCAGAGGAGGGTCAGACTGAGCCCTTTGACTGGGGAGATGTTTTCTGATGGAGGGAGGTGGGCTCCAAGGGACTAGAGAAATGTTGGATCCTTCGACCAGAAATCAGGACACTTGAGACCCTTTCAGTCTCTATCCCTGTGAATCCCCTGGGGAAGCCTGGCGCGCGCGCGCGCGCGCACACACACACACACACACACACACACACACAGAGACAACCAGGCTCCCAAGCACATTGATGTACCTTTCACTTGCCTATATCACACCTGCCCACCAGACAGTATTGCCCAGGGGTTATGAGGTAGGGATTTGGAGGCAGGTGAGTCTGGGTTTTGGGCTTTGGGGCAAGGCACCCGCCCCCAACCCCGGGGTAAAATGAGATTAATAATAGTGCTAACTTTATATAGAGCTGTTGTGATGGTTAAATGAGAGTATGTGAAAATATATTTGCAAATAGTAATTAATCTAGTAGTATTTTTTAACTCCTCTCACGTGTGCTCTTGCACCCAGGAGAGTGCAGGCTGTGAAATTTTTGATTTGGCCTCTGCAAACAGTGGCTCCTCCCCCAACCCCATCCCCACCCCTGACTCAATCAAAGGGCTAGGGAGAGGAAAACCCCAGCAGTCAGGTGGATGGGGTGATTCTAAAGAGCTGCTGTGGGCCCTGCCCCCTCCCTGCTGGGGCAGCCACGTGGCTCTAGCTCTGTTGGGCTGAGCTGCCTGTGGGTGACTCAGCAGTGCCAGTGCCTGCCCCAGCCTGATAAGTGTGTGTGTGTGTGTGTGTGTGTGTGTGTGGTGGCTAGGGAGGGCTCTGCGTTTCTGAATTTGTGCGTGGGGAGTGCCTTTGGGAATATGCTTGTGATCCTGTATCTCCTGTTTCTGTGCATTTGTGTATGTGTATGTGTAGGGGGGTGTGTTTTGGTGCCTGTGAGGGTGTGCCCCTGTTTGTGAGTTTATATAGAGGGTGTGAATCTGTGTCTGTCTGTGTCCTATAAACAGGTTGTCCCCTGGGCCTCAGGCCCTGGGACCTAGAGAGCTCTGCCCCGTCCCACGGCCCCTCCACCCAGGCACCTGTGTGTGTGTTTCTCGTTGAGGTGACTTGTGCACTTGTGTGGGTGAAGGCCTTGTGTGGCTTTGTCAGTCACTGAAGCGGGAAAGCTGTCACTCCCTGGACTGCAGGCCCCCTGCCCCATGGCCTCTGCCAGTGACATCATAATCTTCGCCTCCATCCCCAGACTGCAGGGAGCACTTTGCTACCTGAGATGCCCCCGTCAGCAGTGACCTCTTGAAGAAGCCACTCACATTTAGCGATCCTGGTTCTTTTACAGGCATTTGCTCATTTTATCTTATTGAATCCTAACAGCCAAAAATGTTCTAAAGAGCTTCTGAGGCTCAGAGAGCTAAAGTGGCAACCCAAGGTCATATCTTTTTTTTTTTTTTTTTTGAGACGGAGTCCTGCTCTGTCGCCCAGGCTGGAGTGCAGTGGCATGATCTCAGTTCACTGCAACCTCTGCCTCCCAGGTTCAAGCAATTCTCTTGCCTCAGCCTCCCTAGTAGCTGGGATTACAGGCACAGACCACCATGCCCAGCTAATTTTTTTTTGTATTTTTAGTAGAGACGGGGTAATAAGTAATAGAGGGTGTGAAGGTGACAGGCAGGGGGCAGCTTTCCTCCCTTGGCTGAGCATTCAGTTCCCCGGAGCCTGTGGGGCGCTGATAAGCTTGGGGGGTGGAGGAAAGAACCTGTTTGTGTCTCCCCCCGCTCCTCTGAGAAGGCCTGGACCTCCAGGAATTCCTTATCCTGTCAGAGCCTGGGCACTCCCACCAGCTTCAGATGGGCTTGAGGTGGGTGATAAAGAAGGCAAGGAACAGACAGGGTGGGGGCGGGGAAGTGCACACGTGGGAGCCTCTGTTCCTTCAGCAGCGCTTCATTGAGCGAATTATTAAAAGTTGAGACTGACAAAGGGGCAGAGAGTCACAAGACCAGGCCACAAGAAATGGTAGAGAGGGAGAGGACTTTCAGGCCCAAGGCAGCGGGTGTGGCCGTTTCGGGTTTGAATCCTGTCTCCACCATTTACGGGGCTTATGACTTCCTCCTAGCCTGTCTCCTCATCAGTCAAAGGCGTTAATGGCTCTCACCCTGCTGCTTTTCCCAGGACCATGATACTAGAAGGGAAAGGCATTTGCAAAGTGTGGATAATGGATGTTCCTGCTGTTACTCACGGCTTCCTATGAGGAAGACCCTAAAGCAATTGTATGCCCAGAGCCCAGAGGGGAAAATGACTCCATCTGAGGGAGTAAGGAAGACTGCCTGGAGGAGGTGACCTCCCAGCTGGACATTAAGGACTAATTTACTACATGGAAATGAGAGAGGGCATTCCAGGTGGAGGAACAGCCTGCACAAAGGCTTAGAGGTAGGATAGTGAAGGTGTACTCTGGGAACAGAAAATGGTCTGGGATAGTTGAAGGACAGGGTGAATCATGAGACCAAATTGTGGAAGGCTTCAAATGCTGGGTTAAGACACAGGGGAAGAGACATTTGGGGATGGTCAGTGAGTCTTTGAGATAGAGGGGACTAGGGTGTGGCAGTCATTTAGGGGTGGGTAAGGGGACAGTGAAAATCGGTAGGCAGTGGGTCAGCAACCCTTCTCCAGGAGAATGCATTTGAAATTTGGGGCCAGGCACAGTGGCTTACGCCTATAATCCCAGCACTTTGGGAGGCTGAGGCAGGCAGATCACATGAGGTCAGGAGTTCGAGATCAGCCTGGCCAACCATGGTGATACCCTGTCTCTACTGAAAATAGAAAAAAATTAGCCAGACATGGTGGTGGGCGCCTGTAATCCCAGCTACTCAAGAGGCTGAGGCAGGAGAATCACTTGAACCTGGGAGACAGAGGTTGCAGTGAGCCGAGATTCTACCACTGCACTCCAGCCTGGGCAACAGAGTGAGACTCTGTCTCAAAAAAAAAAAAGAAAGAAAAGAAAAGAAAAAAGATAAGAAAATTGGGGAAAATCCTCAGGAAGACATTGAGGTGGGGATGAAGTTGCAGAGCCCTTCCAAGGGAGAGATCGGGGTTGGTAGGGATGGAGAAAAAGCCAAGTCAGACACTGCAGCCCAGGGAGGGGCCCATGTATGGGCACAGAGGATGCCAACAAATGAACACTGAAGAGCCCTGAAAGGCCCCACTGCCTAGGAGTTCCTCGGCTTTGCCACAGCGTGGGGCAGGGGCCAATCCTATCAGGAGAACCCCTTCCCAGGGGAGGTGACATCTCCGGAAGGCCTTGTTGAAACAGCAATGGCTGTCAATGATTGTTGGTGTATTATATACACCAACACGTATTATATACGTGCCGGGTGCTTCACTGACCTGTTTTCACAAGATTGCCCTATTTTATGGATGAGTTAAATGAGGCAGAGGGCGGTGAGGTGATCTGCTCACTATCACACAGCCAGAACATGACAAGGCCAGGACTTGAAGGCGATACTCGCTGTTTGCAGGGAGGGGCAGGAGAGAGCTGATGGAGGTGTTTGGGGAGAGCTGAGATTCTGGCTATGTGGGACTCTGAAAACTGGAATGAGCAGGTGCCAGGGTGAGGGAAAGACGGTGTCTGCTGCCCCCTCGAGGTCATGGAGCAGTTCGGGCGGAAGTGCAAAGCTGAGCCTTCCAGGCTGCCAGAGGCTGAGTTCCTGGGAAAGGCAGGTGCCTTTGCGTGCACAGGTGTGCACTCAAGGCAGGAGGTGATATGAAAGGGGAGCTTTCAAGTGGCCTATCCTGGATTGCAACCTCACAGCTTGCCACAACTTGCTGTGAAACCCTAAGTCCCTTATGTTTCCTCTTCATTTTTTCTTCTCTGGGGACTTTGAAAGGAATAAAAGAGATCATCAGTGGCCAGGCGAGGTGGCTCACACCTGTTAGCCCAGCACTTTGGGAAGCGAGGCAGGAGGATCACTTGAAACCAGCCTGGCAACACGGTGAGACCCTGTCTCTAAAAAAAGATGAAAATATGCTGGCCTGAAAGTAGTGAATTATCTCAATTGATTATTCACCATCAGTTACAGATCAAACTCTTTGTTCTATTCTTTCCCTCCTTCTCACTACTGCACTTGACTAGTCTTTTAAAAATTAATAAATAAAATTTAATTTAAAAAATAGGCGAGGAGCACTGACTTATACCTGTAATCACAACAATTTGGGAGACCAAGGCAGGGTGATTGCTTCAGCCCAAGAGTTCACAACCAGCCTGGGCAACGTGACGAAACCCCATCTCTACAAAAAAAATACGAAAAATTAGCCAGATGTGGTGGCATGCGCCTATAGTCCCAACTACTCAGGAAGCTAAAATGGGAGGATCGCTTGAGCCCATGAGGTCTAGGCTATAGTAAGCTGTGATTGTGCCACTGCACTCCAGCCTGGGCAACAGAGCAGGACCCTGTCTCAAAAATAAATACAAATTTAAAAAATAAAAGAGATTATCTTACATCTATGAAGTCCTTTCACAGCCTTTATTCTCTCTTTGCAGTTGGGAAAACCGAAGACCCAACGGGCAGATCCAGGATTGTGGGGCCTGAAGCTCGTCTGAGGTGGGGGGTCTTCCTAGATAAAGAATGCAAAGTTAAGAATACAGGCCGGGCACGGTGGCTCATGCCTGTAATCTCAGCACTTTGGGAGGCCGAGGCAGGTGGATCACCTGAGGTCAGGAGTTCAAGACCAGCCTGACCAACATGGTGAAACCCCATCTCAACTAAAAATACAAAAATTAGCTGGGCATGTTGGCGCACACCTGTAATCCCAGCTACTCAGGAGGCTGAGGCAGGAGAATCGCTTGAACCCAGGAGGTGGAGGTTGCAGTGAGCCGAGATCACACCACTGCACTCTAGTCTGGGCGACTGAGCAAGACTCCATCTCAAAAAAAAAAAAAAGTTAAGAATACAGAGGGCGGCTGAGTGCGGTGGTTCACGCCTGTAATCCCAGCACTTTAAGAGGCTGAGGCTGGTGGATCACTTGAGGTCAGGAGTTCGAGGGCAGCTTGACCAACATGGTTAAACCCCATCTGTACTAAAAATACAAAAATTAGCCGTGTATGGTGGCGGGTGCCTGTAATCCCAGCTACTCAGGAGGCTGAGGTAGGGGAATCACTTGAACCTGGGAGGCAGAGGTTGCAGTGAGCCGAGATTGTGCCACTGCACTCCAGCCTGGCGACAAAGTGAGACTCTTTTTTTTTTTTTTGTATTTTTAGTAGAGACGGGGTTTCACCATGTTAGCCAGGATGGTCTCGATCTCCTGACCTCGTGATCCGCCCGCCTTGGCCTCCCAAAGTGCTGGGATTACAGGCTTGAGCCACCACGCCCTGCCGACCAGCCCTTTTCTAATTCACAGTCTGGTGGTCAAATAAGACATGGAAGGAGTCTTAAAATGTTTAGGGCCAAGAAGAACTTAGATATCAACTAGTCCAAGAGGTTATCAAACTCTTTTTTTTCTTTCTTTCTTTTTTCTTTTTTTGAAACAGGGTCTCACTCTGTCACCCAGGCTGGAGTGCAGTGGCACGATCATGGTTCACTGCAGCCTCAACCTCTCCAGTCTCCAGCAATCCTCCCATCTCAGCCTTCCGAGTAGCTGGACTACAGGCATGCACCACCATGCCTGGCCAATTTTTTTTGTATTTTGTAGAGACAGGGTTTTGCCATGTTGCTCAGACTGGTCTCGAACTCCTGGGCTTAAGCGCTCCTCATGCCTCAGTCTCCCAAAGTGTTGGGATCACAGGCATGAGCCACTGTGCCCAGCCTCAGACTCTTAATCATAGAAGCCCAATGTATGAAACAGAGGGAAGCAGGGCTGTTCTGAGTGAAGCAGTGGATGTGGGTGGGTAAGGTGGGGTTGGCCTCCCCTCTGTCTCCCCCTACACCCTCCATGTGGCTTCTTCCAGCTCCTCTAAGGAACTACGAGTTGGAAACACTGCCCTAGTTCAAGCTCTTTGCTTTAACCAGTGAGAAAACAGCAGACCGGCAAGGGTAAGAGACTGGACCAAGGTCACAGAACAAGGGAGTGGCTAAGGCTGGATTCAGACCCAGGTCCAACTGACTCCAAGTTTGAGGTTCTCTTTGCTCAACCTCAATACTGAAGAGTTGGGACAGAACCATCCCTCCCCACCACGACCCACCTCCCCCTGCTCATCCACTCAGCAGAGGTGGGATGGCGACAAGAAACTCAAACAGGTCCCAAAAGCCTGTAGGAGTGGGACAGCAAAGAAGGAGCCCATTTCGTGCCCCCACATTGGAATGAGGACAGGGATTGGACTTTTTTTCTTTTCCTTTTTTTTTTTTTGGAGACAGAGTCTCACTCCGCTGCCCAGGCTGGAGTGCAGTGGCGTGATCTCAGCTCACTGCAACCTCCGCCTCCTGGATTCAAGCAATTCTTCTACCTCAGCCTCCCGAGTAGCTGGGACTACAGGCGCACGCCACCACGCCTGGCTAATTTTTGTATTTTTAGTAGAGATGGGATTTCACCATATTGGCCAGGCTGGTCTCGACCTCCTGACCTCGTGATCCGCCCGCCTCGGCCTCCCAAAGTGCTGAGATTACAGGCATGAGCCACCACGCCCAGCCTGGGACTGGACTTTTGTCTTTGTTCACTGCTTATCCTTAGTCTGAGTACAGAGCCCACCACGTTGTGAACAATAAAATACTAGTTGAATGAATTAATTTAAAGCAGCAGCTCGGGGTAGGAGAAACTTCCCAGTGGTGGGGAAATTATCCCTCCAGGTTGACCTCATCCTGATCCCCTGATTCACACAGGTATTGAACGTGTGCCCCAGTGGGAGGTGTGGATACAAAGAGGTGCATGCATGTGCGTGCCTGTAATATGAATGTATGTGTGCATGTGTATGTTAACAGATGCCAAGAATGAGTCTGTGAGAGAGGACAGAATGTATCCAGGCTGTGGAGGGTGTAGGGGTGGGTGATGTTTGGGTACACAGCTAAGCGTGTATATGCATGGCCTCTGGGTCACAGGTGTATAGGTGTGGGCCTATTTGTATGTGTCTGTGAGGTGTGTGTGAACCAAATCTGGGCTGGGCTTCCTGCACGTCTTAGTAAAAATTCCCAGCTTCACTGCTTCTTCCTTCTCCTCTTCAGAGCACTTTCCTGACTATCAGAAGAAGGCATTGTGAGACTTTGGGCCAGTCACTTCCCCTCTCTGAGCTCCCGTCTCCCAATTTTTTGTTTGTTTGTTTTTGAGACAGGGTCTGACTCTGGCTGGAGTCCAGTGGTGAGATCATGGCTCACTGCAGCCGCAGTCTCCCAGGATCAAGTGATCCTCCCACCCCAGTCCCCTAAGTAGCTGGAACTACAGGCCTGTGCCACCATACCTGGCCAACTTTTAAATTTTCTGTAGAGACGGAGTCTCACTATGTTGACCAGACTGGTCTCAGCTCCTGGGCTCAAGTGATTGTCAGACCTCAACCTTCCAGTGTTGGGATTACAGGTGTGAGCCACCACACCCAGCCCAGCCCATTTCCTCTTTTTTTTTTGAGATAGAGTCTCGCTTTGTCACCCAGGCTGGAATGCAGTGGTGCCATCTCGGCTCACTGCAACCTCTGCCTCCCGGGTTCAAGTGATTCTCCTGCCTCAGCCTCCCGAGTAGCTGGAATTACAGGCACCCACCACCATGCCCAGCTAATTTTTGTATTTTTAGTAGAGACGGGGTTTCACCATGTTGGCCAGGTTGGTCTCAAACTCCTGAACTCAGGCGATCCTCCTGCCTCAGCCTCCCAAAGTGCTGGGATTACAGGCATGAGCCACTGCACCTGGCCCATCTCCTCATTTGTTAAACACACTCACTTTAAAGTGTTTTTTTGTTTGTTTGTTTGTGTGTGTGTGTTTTTTGAGACAGAGTTTTGCTCTGTCGCCCATGCTGGAGTGCAGTGGTGCGATCTCGGCTCACTGCAGCCTCCGCCTCCTGGGTTCAAGCGATTGTCCTGCCTCAGCCTCTTGAGTAGCTGGGACTACAGGCGCGCGCCACCACGCTCGGCTAATTTTTGTATTTTTAGTAGAGACAAGGTTTCACCATGTTGGCCAGGATGGTCTCGATCTCTTGACTTCGTGATCCACCCCGCTTCGGCCTCCCAAAGTGCTGTGATTACAGGCGTGAGCCACCCCGCCCGGCCTAAAGTGTTTTTAATTCATTTAATTGAAATAGCTATTAGAACTTTTCATGGCCAAGCACTGCATAAGGCACATGGATTGAGAAAACAAATATAACAGCTGTAAGGGACAGCAGTACCTGACATATAACGGATAGTTAGTCAATGATAATTCCCCACCCCACTCACCTCCCTTGTTCGTGTCCCTCTTTCAGGAACCAATTCCAATGCACAGCTTCCAGGGATGAGCAATGGAGGACAGAATGGAATAGAGCAGGAACTAAGCAAGGGTGCTAATGCAAGATATAGCCGGTAGGTGGCAGCAGCGTCCGTGAAATGAGCCCGGTCTCGGGCAGCCTTGCCTAAATTTCTCCCAAGCCAAGCTGTTTGACTGTGTGCACGTGTATGAACACAGGTGTACAGATGTGCATGTGTATGGGTCAGGTGTATGGGTCAGGTGTATGGGTCACAGGTGTACAGATGGAGGCCTATTTGTATGTGGCTGTGAGGTGTGTGTGAACAGCTCCCCGCCGCCCCCACTCCCCAAAGCAGCAGCTCTTAAATTTTGGGTCCTGGAGCATCCAATGAAGATTTAGGATCCTGCAGTTAAATACGAAGTTCGTATTCCATTTAAAAAGGCTCTGGAATCAGCTGTGGACCCGTTGAACATTCTTCTGGGTAAGGAAATACACCCAAATGTATGTGTGTGTGTGTGTGCGGGTTCTTTTCAACTGAAACATATAAATAATTACTTTTTTAAATTTTGTGTCGGGCGCGGTGGCTCGCACCTGTAATTCCCACCATTTTGGCAGGCGGAGGCAGGCGGAACACTTGAGCCCAGGAGTTGGAGACCAGCCTGGGCAACATGGCAAAACTCTGTCTCTACCCAAAAATACAAAAATTAGCCGGGGATGGTGGCACTCACTTTTAGTTCCAGCTACTCGGGAAGCTGAGGTGGGGAGGATCACCTGAGCCTGGGAAGCAGATGGCACAGTGAGCCGAGATCGCGCCACTGCAATCCAGCCTGGAAGACAGAAGAGACCTTGTCTCAAAAAAAAAAAAATTTTTTTTAATAAAAATGTATGGGTGATATGTGAACTTTCGTTACCTGTGTGTAATACTTACTGATCAAATCGGGTGTTTAGGGTGTCCGTCCCCTGTGTATAATACATTTTTGTTAAGTATAGTCACTCGACTCTATTATCAAACACTGAATTTATTCCTTCTTACTGTATGTTTGTACCCTTTAACCCAGTTCTCTTCATCCTCCCCTCTCCCCGCACTCGCCCTTCCCAGCCTCCGCTATCTTCCTACTCCCTATCTTTAGCTCCCACATATAAGTGAGAACACGTGATATTTGTCTTTTTGTGCCTAGCTTATTTCTCCTTTTTTTTTTTTTTAGTGCAGTGGCGACATCTCGGCTCACTGCAACTTCTGCCTCCCCCCGGGTTCAAGCGATTCTCCTGCCTCAGCCTCCCAAGTAGCTGGGACTACAGATGCGCGCCACCACACCCAGCTAATTTTTGTATTTTTAGAAGAGATGGGGTTTCACCATATTGGCCATGCTGGTCTCGAACTCCTGACCTCAGGTGATCCACCGAACTTGGCCTACCAAAGTGGTGGGATTACAGGTGTGAGCCACTGTGCCTGGCCTTGTGCCTGGCTTATTTATCTGAAGATAATCACCTCAACTTCCATCCATGTAGCTGCAAATAATGTGATTTCATTCTTTTTACGGCTAATATTCCATTGTGTATATATACCACATTTTCTTTATCCAGCCATCCATTGATGAACACAGGTAGATTCTGTGTCTTTGCTCCTGTGAATAGTGCTGCAATAAACATGAGAGTGCAGATATCGCTTTGATAAATTGCTTTCTTTTTCTTTGGGTAGATACCCAGTAGTGAGCTTGCTGGATCAAATGGTAATTCTATTTTTCGTTTTTTGACAAATCTCTATACTGTTTTCTGTAGTGACTGTACTAGCTTATATTCCCAACAGTATATAAGAGTTCCTTTTCTCCGGCTGGGTGTGGTGGCTCACGCCTGTAATCCCAGCACTTTGGGAGGCTGAGGCAGGTGGATCACCTGAGGTCAGGAGTTTGAGACCAGCTTGACCAACATTGTGAAAGCCCGTCTCTACAAAAAATACAAAAATTGTCTGGGTTTGGTGGCAGATGCCTGTAATCCCAGCTACTAGGGAGGCTGAGGCAGGAGAATCGCTTGGACCCAGGAGGCGGAGGTTGCAGTGAGCCGAGATTGCACCATTGCACTCCAGCCTGAGTGACAGACCGAGATTCTGTCTTGAAAAAAAAAGAGTTCCTTTTTTCCACATCCTCACCAACAACTGTTATTTTTTGCCTTTTTAATAATAGCCATTCTGACTGGGGTAAGATGATATGTCATTGTGGTTTTGACTTGCCTTTCTCTGATGACCAGTGATGTTCAGCATTTTTTTCATATATTTGTTGACCATTTGTATGTCTTCTTTTGCAAAATGTCTATTCATGTCCTTTGCTCCCTTTTCTTTTCTTTTCTTTTTTTTTTTTTTTTTTTTTTGAGACAGAGTCTCGCTCTTGTCGCCCAGGCTGGAATGCAATGGCTCAATCTTGGCTCACTGCAACCACTGCCTCCCAGGTTCAAGCAATTCTCCTGCCTCAGCCTCCCCAGTAGCTGGGATTACAGGCACCCACCACCACCCCTGGCTAATTTTTGTATTTTTTAGTAGAGATGGGGTTTCACCATGTTGGGCAGGCTGGTCTTGAACTCCTGAGCTCAAGTGATCCACCTGTGTAGGCCTCCCAAAGTGCTGGGATTACAGACATGAGCCACTGTGCGTAGCATATTTTTTTTTTTTTTGAGATGAAGTCTGGCTCTGTTGCCCAGGCTAGGAGTGCAGTGGTGCAATCTTGGCTCACTGCAACCTCCACCTCCTGGGTTCAAGAGATTCTCTGCCTCAGTCTCCTGAGTAGCTGGGATTACAGGTGCGCGCCACTGCACCCAGCTAATTTTTTGTATTTTTAATAGAGACAGGGTTTCACCATGTTAGTCAGGCTGGTCTTAAACTCCTGGTAAACTCCTTAAACTCAGCTAATCCACCCTCCTCAGCTTCCCAAAGTACTAGGATTATAGGTGTGAGCCTATAAGGCACCCGGCCTTTTTTTTTTTTTTTTTAAATAGTTGAGGTCTCACTCTGTCACCAAGGCTGGAGCGCAGTGGTATGATCTTACTCACTGCAGCCTTGAACTCCTGGGCTCAAGGGATCCTCCTGCTTCAGCCTCCAAAGTAGTTGGGTCTACAAGCATGTGAGCCACCATGCCCAGCTAATCTGTACTTATTTATTTATTTATTTATTTATTTATTTATTTATTTATTTATTTTTGAGACGGAGTTTAGCTCTTGCTGCCCAGGCTGGAGTGCAATAGTGCAATCTCAGTTCACCGCAACCTCCGCCTCCCAGTTTCAAGTGATTCTCCTGCTTCAGCCTCCGGAGTAGCTGGGATTATAGGCATGCGCCACCATGCCCAGCTAATTTTGTATTTTTAGTAGAGATGGGGTTTCTCCATGTTGGTCAGGATGATCTTGAACTCCTGACCTCAGGTGATCAGCCCGCCTTGGCCTCCTAAAGTGCTGGGATTACAGGTGTGAGTCACCGCGCCTGGCCAGGTTTCTCAGTTTCTATAATGAGCACATATTCCTTAGATACAGGACTAAGAAACCTCATAAATATCATTGAAGAAGAAACCTTAATGTTCTTTTCCACCAGTCTTTCCTTTTCCCTTAGGGAGGATGGGATTCCCATGTGTTTGGTGGTGCTGCGGGGTCCCCAGCAGTCTACAGAGAGAGAGAGAGAGAGAGAGCAGGCAGGTCTTGCTCAGGTGGGGCACCCTGACAGCAATTGTAGAAGATCCAGGCAGGGATCCAAGAGTGTAGCTAGAGCCAGCAGAGAATGCTTCCTGGGGGCAGAGGCAGTGGAGCTGACCTGGAAGGGTGATGAAGCTGGCACAAAACAGGAATCTGCTCTGCCTGCCCCCTCACTGAGAACTGCCTGCCCTGAGCTGGACTTCAGCAGTCCTCTTCCTGTAGTGGGTCCCCTTCCCCCTCAAGAGAGTTTGAGGTTGCAGGCTGGGAAGTTGGAACTTAGATTCCTAGGGTCCTCCATTAGAAAGGGGCCTGAGAGATCATCTGATTTTCCACACAAATAGGAACTATGGAAGGTTTAAGGCAGAGTGTGTTTTCCCCCATCAATAAGAATGTACCCTAGTTTCCATGCACAGGTGTGTCTCATTGGACCCTCAAGAGAGTCCTGGTAAATACACTGTTTTAATTATTATTGTTATCTTTTTCTTTTTTTTTTTTTTTTTGAGTCGGAGTTTTGCTCTGGTTGCCCAGACTGGAGTGCAATGGCGCGATCTTGGCTCACTGCAAGCTCCGCCTCCCAGGTTCAAGCAATTCTCCTGCCTCAGCCTCCCGAGTAGCTGGGATTACAGGCATGCACCACCATGCCTGGCTAATTTTGTATTTTTTAGTAGAGACAGGGTTTCTCCATGTTGAGGCTGGTATCGAACTCCTGACCTCAGGTGATCCGCCCGCCTCGGCCTCCCAAAGTGCTGGGATTACAGGCGTGAGCCACCATGCCCGGCCCCTATCTTTTTCAAAAGAGTAAAGTGAGGCCCAAAGTGGTCATATGGATAAGGTTTTCCTCAGGGTATACACAAAGGTGAATAAAAAAATCTCTGGATAGGCCAGGCACGGTGGCTCTCACCTGTAATCCCAGCACTTTGGGAGGCTGAGGCGGGTGGATCACTTGAGGTCAGGAGTTCGAGACCAGCCTGGCCAACATGGTGAGACCCCAGTCTCTACTAAAAATACAAAAACTAGCCGGGCATGGTGGCGAGTGCCTGTAATCCCAGCTACTAGGGAGGTGGCGCAGGAGAATCGCTTGAACCCAACAGTTGGAGGTTGTGGTGAGATGAGATGGTGCCACTGCACTCCAGCCTGGACGACAGAGCAAGACTCCCTCTCAAAAAAAAAAAAATCTCTGTATACATTCACATCAACACCGAGATGCTCTCACTCATGCTGTGTGCTCACACACACACACACACACACACACACTCTCTCTCTCTCTTTCTCTCTCACTTTCACAGCTGTCCTTCCCAGCTTTGGTGGGAGTTGGCTCTGACTAGATCTCTCAGGCCTCTGTGAAGTCTTCCTGACTGAGTCTCTCTCTATGAGCAGAGTGGGGCCAAGAAGCCACCCCAACTCCTACCCCCGGGCAGCCTGGCCGCCCTGGCCCTGCCCACACAGCCTGCCCTGAGGCATGCTGGGATCCCAGTCTGCATCAGGGCTGCCCATCTGCCTTGGTGCTCATCACCTTGACATGAACAGGCCCCAAGGTGAGTGGCCCTGGGTTGAGGACTTTGAAGGGAAGTTGCCCCAGGGCTGGGGGAGGCTCCAGGCTCTGGTGGCCTCCTAAGGATGGGTCACATGTGATGGGAAACAGATCTGGGTCAGGAAAGAATTGCCTTCCAGGGAGTTACTTATTAACCACAGGGGCCAGCGACTATTTGAGAACACTGAGGAAGCGGAGATCTCCTGGGGAACGGGGTTCTAACTCCCACCCCAGGGCCACCTTGAATGCACACAAGGAGGTCTGGTGCTTCTATGGCCTGAAGGAAGGGTCACTGAGGGGCAGAGAGATGGGAGAGAGATTTAGTGGAGCCCCAAGAGGCATGTGGGGTGGGGAGGGCTCTGGAGGACAAGGGACTTAGATTAGGGGAGTGGCGGGGGGGGCGGGGCACAGGGAAGGGGAGGAGCCAGTTCAGAGGGTGGAAGGGGAATGGAGCACAGAGGCCTGGTTTGGTTCAGATCTCGCTCTAGGAAATGCCTGCCTGTGTGTCTGTCTCTCCCATTAAACTAGAGCCTTTTTTTTTTTTTTTTAGACAGTCTCGTTTTGTCGCCCAGGCTGGAGTGCAATGGTGCAATCTCGGTTCACTGCAACCTCCGCCTCCCGGGTTCAAGCTATTCTCTGCCTCAGCCTCCCGAGTAGGTGGGATTACAAGCACCCACCACCATGCCCAGCTAATTTTTGTATTTTTAGTAGAGACGGGGTTTCACCATCTTGGCCAGGCTGGTCTTGAACTCCTGACCTCGTGATCCACCCGCCTCGGCCTCCCAAAGTGCTGGGATTACAGGCGTGAGCCACCACACCTGGTCCAAACTAGGGTTCTTAAGGACAACATTGCCTCTCCCTCTGAGACACATCCTCAGGGCAGAGCCAGACTTCCCCATAGGCTTATGTGATCCCCCAGACTGGGGGCCCCTTACAAGGGAACCTGGCAGAGGTGAGCAAACAAAACAGCCAGAGATGCAGACACCGAGAAGAGGGCTCACTTTATTGAGAAAACAGAAGGTTGAGTCCTTGGTACCAAGATGGAGCCTGGGGTAGGCAAAAAGCCTGAAAACAAAACTTTAAGCTTCCTTTTTTACATGCCCGCCTCCCTGCCCCTAATTGGGGCAGCTCCTATTACAGACCCCCAGGCATGCTTTTCCCTGTCTCTGGGCAAATGCCCAGTAGATTTTACCAACAGGTGTCTGTTTCTGGGACCCAGGAACATGAGGGAAGTGTCTCAGTTCTTTTCCAGGATGGCAGAGCCTTCAGAACCATCAACTCCTACCCCTCCATCGTGCAGAGGCCCAGAGAGGGACAGAGACCTGCCCAACATCACAGCAATGAAGTGGACAATGAAGATTCAAAACCACATTTGCAGTCTCCTCATTCCAAGAGGAGATTCTAGATGAGCCCCGTTACAGGAGTGTATTTGCACCGGAACACACCAAGGGACTCCATCCCCATGACGCAGATGGCCCGGGACCTTCTTCCTTTCCAGGCTGTCCCTTCCTCTTTGGGTCCCTGAGAGGGCAGTCCTGGTGAGGGCAGGAGAGGACAGCATGGCTAAGGAGCTTGGGAAAAGATGTCCTCTTAAGAACTGCTTTCCAGCACATGTTGTCCCACCTTCTGAAATTCAAGGAGATGGTTAAAAGAGAAAAGCCTTGCTCCGGACCCACCTGCAGCATTAAGAACCATGGGTTGGGCTGGGCACGGTGGCTCATGACTGTAATCCTAGCACTTTGGGAGGCCGAGGTGGGCGGATCAGTTGAGGTCAGGAGTTCGAGACCAGCCTGGCCAACACGGCGAAACCCTGTCTCTACTAAAAATACAAAATTAGCCGGGCACGTGCCTGTAATCCCAGCTACTCAGCAGGCTGAGGCAGGAGAATTGCTTGAACCCGGGCGGCGGAGGTTGCAGTGAGCCGAGATCTCGCCATTGCACTTCAGCCTGGGTGACAGAGTGAGACTCTGTCTTAAAAAAAAAAAAAAAAAGAAAGAAAGAAAAAAAAAGAAGCATGGGTTGGTGCAGGCACGGCCTAAAACATTAGATAATATGAAAAAAGCTGCATTTTATTGGGCACTTACTATGCACCAGGGACATTGTTCATTAGCTCAGTAGATAACTACTGTGTGCCCATTTGCATTTCCTGGGAACACTTTCATGACCAAAACAGACAAGGTCCTTCACTCATAGCCTCTTTCTGAATCTTCTCAACTTCTCATCAGGTAAGTGCTGTCATCCATGACTGAGAAATGGCTCAGAGTCAAATGACATGCCCAAGGTAACACGGCAACAACATGGCAGTCAGTCAGAAAATTATCAAACAAGCAGGACTTCCAAGGCAAGGAAGAAATGGATGGGGAGAGGGATCTACCAAGGTTACAGGAGTTTTTTGAGCAGCTGGCACGTGCCTCTGCTGCCAACATGATGAGGTGCAGAACCCAGCACAGGGAATGCTCAGCCTGTGACTGTGAGCTGGATGTGAGAGTCTCCTGAGGACCCTCGGTATACTCAGAGCATTTCCTCTCAGGGTGCAGGAAGAGGAAAGCAGAGGAAGTGGACTTGAAGGACCAAAGGTGGGATCCTAGCTGGGCCAATCACTGAGAAGCCATGTGGTCTTGGGCAAGTCATTCCCTTCTCTGAGCCTCAGTTTCCCCATCTGTAAAATGGAGGTAATGATACTATGCCTACCTCATCATCATGCTGTGAAGATTAAATGAGCTATGCCATGGAAGTGCTGTACATTACCCAGTGATAATGTCTCAGTGGCCTCTCAATGAAATGGAGTGTGACAGAGTGCCACACTCTGAAACAGCTCATCCCCGGTGATGGTGCTGGGACTAGAACCCGGGCAACCTCGCAGCGCCATGCTCTACTGCATCACTACGTCCACCTCGAGGGCCCCCTCCAGCTCCTCTCTAAGCCCCATTTTGAATTCCCAAGCTGCCTGCAGCCTGAACCACAGAGCCATCTGTCACCCAGCTCTCAACATCTGCAAGCTCAGCGTGGGGCGGCCAGGTCCTGATTTGCTCCCGTCACTCCTCCCAGCTCCCAGAAATAAAGGAATAAATACATGATGAAAGAGAGGCATGTGTATGTGTTTTGTGTGTGAGTGCAGGGGCCAGGATCTGGGTGCCAGGGATGGGGGGTGGTCACTTCCTAGGGGCTTTGGGGCCGCTGGGGCCGGCTTCAGTCTGGATCTGCAGCAGGTGTTAGTGGGAGCTGGCAGCCAGTAGTCATGCCCTAGGTGAGGGATCTGCGGCTGACACAAAGAGAGGGCTGGCCTTTGGACAGAGACCCACCAGGTGTCCAGCCTGGACTGTTGTTCTTCCAAGTCCTCTCAGGATGCTACAGGGCCCTCTCCAACTTGAGGAGCATTTCTTTTTAATTTTTTTTTTTTTAGACAGAGTCTCGTTCTGTCGCCCAGGCTGGAATACAGTGGCAAGATCTTGGCTCACTGTAACCTCCGCTTCCTGGGTTCAAGCGATTCTCCTGCCTCAGCCTCCTGAGTAGCTGGGATTACAGGTGCACGCCACCATGCCTGGCTAATTTTTGTGTTTTCAGTAGAGACAGGGTTTCACCATGTTGGTCAGGCTAGTGTTGAACTCCTGACCTCATGATCCGCCCGCCTTGGCCTCCCAAAGTGCTAGGATTACAGGCGTGAGCCACTGCACCCAGCCCTTGAGGAGCATTTCTAATTCCAAGCCCAGCAAGCCTCCTTAGAGCAGCTGCCTCTGGCACCCATGTAATTATCAGAGAATAAGCCTGTATTGAGGCCCCACTATGTGCCAGGCACTTTGGTGGCACTTTGCTCACCATATCTCTAGCTTTCAGACAGTGCTCGTGGAGGTGAAGTGACTTGCCTAAGATCACACTGCTAGCACGTGGCCAAGAATTTGGCAAAGCTAGGACTCTTATTGAGACTGACGATCGTATTAGAGATGGACCAATTCCCACATCTCAACTCTAGAAGGAAACCGAAGCTCAGAGAAGGCAAATCCCTTGTCTAGGTCACACAGCCAGTTAGCTTGAGAGCTGGGATTTGATCCAGGCTTGGGGGCTGCCTGGGACATGTAAAAAACTAAATTGGAGAGCTCCCATCACCCTCCTGCCCTCCCTACTCGCATCCTCTCTTATGACACTTGACATTATCCATCACTCCCTCCTCCTGGGAACGCCCTCCTCCTCCAGTTTCCATGGTAGCACATTCTCTCCATCCTCCTCCTGCTTCTCTGGCAGCTTCTCACTCTCCATGGTGGCTTCTGGGCCAGGAAGCAAGGGGATCCCCAAGCTGGATCTCCAGTCTCTTCTCTCTCTCCATCACTAGCCCCGACAGCTCACCTACTCGTCCCTGTAGGTCTCTAGCTCTGACCCTGAACCCTGGCTCCACTTGTAAGCAGTAACTGCCACTTACCATGTACTTAGAGTTTACTTACGTTCTGGGCCTTATCCCTATACATACATTAAATCTTCACAACCACCCGTGAAGGAAGTCTACTCTACAGATGAGGAAACTGAGGCTCAGAGAGGGAAAGCCAAGATCTGATTCCAGGCTTAACCACTACTTCTACTGCATCAAGACGAGGTATGAGAGGTGGGCACAGTGGCTCACACCTGTAAACCCAGTACTTTGGGAGGCCAAGGCAGGAGAATTGCTTGAGGACAGAAGTTCAAGACCAGTCTGGGCAACACAGAGACACTGGTCTCTATTAAAAAAAAAAAAAAAAATTGGCCGGGCTTGGTGGCTCACGCCTGTAAGCCCAGCACTTTGGGAAGCTGAGGCGGGCAGATCCCCTGAGGTCAGGAGTTCGAGACCAGTTTGGCCAAATGGTGAAACCCTGTCTCTACTAAAAATAAAAATATTAGCTGGGTTATGGTGGTGCACACCTGTAATCCCAGCTACTCAGGAGGCTGAGGCGGGAGGATGACTTGAACCCAGGAGGCGGAGGTTGCAATGAGCCGAGATGGTGCCACTGCACTCCAGCCTATGCGACAGAGGGAGACCTTGTCTCAGAAAAAAAACCCAAACAAAATAAATGAATAAAAATAAAAATAAAATTGCTGGGCATGGTGTCACACACCCGTCGTCCCAGATACTCAGGAGGCTGAGGTGGGAGGATCACTTGAGCCCAGGAGTTTGAGACTGCAGTGAGCTATGACTGCACCACTGCACTTGCACTCCAGACTGGGCAACAGAGCAAGACACTGGCTCAAAAAAAAAAAAAAAAGATGATGAAGAAGAAGAGATCTGAAACAGTAGGACATTTTGAAATCAGGGGCAAAAACTTCCCTCCCTCCTCCTGGAGGGAGATAAATGGAAATTTTGGGGGAAACAGACCTACTCTGCAGTTTTGAGAACCCTGTGACGATCTAGAATTACACTGTCAATTTAGAGCTTTAAAATGCACCATGCACAGTACATTCTGAAACGTGAAGATTTGGAGAGCTTCAGGAGGAACAAAAGTTCATGGAAAATTGCTCGTTTCCTTTAGATTTTTCCATTTGGTTTTAGGTCTTCAAAACCTCATTCTGGGGTTCCAGCTTCTAAGACCGTTCTACTTCACTGATGCCTGGAATTAACTGGAAACATGGACCCTGGAATTCCAGGGACCCAAGTTCTGCCACTACGAACAGGCCCTGTGACTTAAGAGCAAGTAGCCTGACCTCTCTCAGCCTCAGCTCTCTTTGTCCTCAATGGGGATAACACTGCTTCCTCACCAGGCTGTCCTGAGGATCAGGTGGGCTGATGCACACAAGACACCTGGCAGAGAGCCTGGCACACAGAAGAGCTTAGTTAAGCCCCATGCTCCAGCTGCACCCAACTTGTTGGGTTTGCCAAGCATTTAAACATCCCCATGCCTCCGCACATGCTATTTCCTCTTTTTGGTGGCCAACTCCTATTCATCCTTCAGGGCCCCCGACCCTTTTCCACCTCTTACAGAACTGCGACAAACATGTGTTTTAGTGAAAAGCTAGAAAAGGCACTTCCCCGTGACACCCTCCCTGGGGCTCCCTGTCACTGCACTCATCACACTGAGGTGCAATCATCTGTTGATGCTTTATCTCCCAACACTGGCTCAGGCTTTCTGAGGGCAGGGCCAAGGCTGACTCATTTCCGAGTCCTGATGCCCAGAGTGCATGCTTGGCATGAAGTAGATTTCAATACAAGTTTGCACTACCTTAAACACACGTGGTCCGGACCCGGGCCCTGCTGACCCCAGGACAGATTTACATATCAGAAGGGGCAAAAAACAGCCAGATCTGTTACAGACACAGGAGATGGCAGTGAGTGGGCTTCAAGCAGCCTTGAAACAGGCCTATCCTGGGAGGGGACACAGGTCCTGCAGGGAGAGTAAACAGCCTGGCTCCAATGTCACCTCCTTCAGGAGTCTTCCCCAGTTCCTAGATTGTCCCTTTTTCTGCCATACCCCCAAAGCATTCACAGGAGGAGCCCCTGATGAGGAGAAGTGTCTCCTGCCATGCTGACGACCTCCCACCCTCAGACACAGGGGTCTCTGTGGTCACAGGGTAGTGAGAGTGATCTAGGTGGCTTGGGACCCCAGGTCACAATGGCTTGGCAGGCTGCATGTGAGTGCTGGGCATGGCCCCACATCTTTCCAGGACCCGGGGGAGCCATTTCCCAAAGGAGGCACATCCCCGGGTCTGGGGCTGCTGGGAGCCTCACCCTGAGAAGGGGGCTGTGCTTTGCCCTCTGAGAGCATCCCTTCCCCCTAACGTGCCCAAAGCCCCTCTTGGTGCCTAAGTCCCCAGCCCCCTGCATGCTATTCAGTCCCTGCTGGAGTGACAGCCTCCCAGCTTTTGTTCCAAAGACATGGCTGTCAAAAGGAAAAGAAGTATATTGTTTCTTTTTCTTTTTTCTTTTGTTTGAGACAAAGACGTCAATTTCTTTCCATCTGTCCCAAAAAAGGAAGAAAATTAAATTTGTTTTTACAAGGATGTCAGCACACTGCTTCAATAGGGAGTCAGGGGTGCATTACTGAGGCAGTGTTGGTGAGGGAGGGGAGAGCAGCGGAGGGAGAGGAGATGAGGCACGGGGGAGGTACAGAGAACAAGGACAGACACTGATATTCTGGGAAGCAAAGATCCAGGAGTGCCTGAATAAAATGCCGAACCAATGAAAAGAAAAACTTCTACACCCAACTCCAGGTGGATATCACTCTCAGCAGCGTGAAGGGGACAGCTGGGCTGGAGCAGGTGGGGGACCTGGGGAGCCTGTGGGGAAAGGCAGAGGGAGACACACACTGATGCCGGGATTGCAGTTACAAAAGCTTCTCCCCCCAGTTCCTTCAAGGTCAGGTCCCCATATGGGCAGTTCCAGTTCACTGGAGTCATTGACACCAGACACATGGATGCAGCCAGATGTTGGGAGAATGGAAGAGGATTTCATCCAGGTTCTTATCAGGGCCCAGGACCCAGCACCAAGTGCGAACTGATGCTTCTCATACCCCGCCCCCCGCCCCCAAGAGTCCCAGGCACCACATACCATCCACGGGATCTAAGTAGGTGGTCCTCTGTCCTCCAGTATCTGGGCCAGAGAAACTAGGGCCCTGGGGACTCACAGAAAGCATCCACCTTCCACTGGAAGACCTAACCTTGAAGCAGGAGCCCACCTCTTCCTCCACCCACCCACCACCACTTGGCACGGAGGTCCACTCCGGGTCTGGGTTTTTTAACTGGTTTTGGAAGCCTTCTCCTTCCCAAGCCTCTGGGCCCCCATTAGTACTCAGTTCTGGGGACCCTACCCCAACCAAGGTCCTGTCTTATTACCCTATCCTGGAGCGGCTGTCCCCCGCTCTGCTGTCCTGTCCCAAGCCCCACTGTGGCCACTTCGATTCTGAGGCATTCCTGCCCATTCCAAGGAAATACATGCCTGTCAAAGAGACAAAAGGTATACTGTTTCTCTCTCTTCCTATCTCTTCTTCCCTCATTCTCCCTCTCTCTCCTTTTTTAGAGACAGGGTCTTACTCTGTCCCCCAGGCTGGAGTGCAGTGGCACCACCATAGCTCACTGCAGCTTCAAACTCCTGGGATCAAGCGATCCTCTCACCTTCCAAGGAGCTAGGCCCGCAGGTGCACACCACCATGCCTGGCTAATTTTGTATTTTTTGTAGCGACAGGGTCTCCCATGTTGCCCAGACTAGTCTAAAACTCCTGGGCTCATGTCCATCCACCCGCCTCGGCCTCCCAAAGTGCTGGGATTACAGGCTTGAGCCACCATGCCTGGCCCCTCAGTCTTTTATATTCTATTTATAAAGGTGTCAAGTCGGACCTGGACCTCAGCGAGCCTTGGCCCTTGCTAGAACTCAGGGCTGGGACTGTATCCTGTATCCAAAGTTGAGGCCACAGGCCCTTTGCACAGGCCCCCTATCTGGTGACCAAATCTTCAGCTGTAGCCACACCCAGCTGTCCTGTCTCTGGGTCTCCCCTCACAGGAGGCTCCTCCCTACTACACAGAGGCCCAGTCTTGCAGCTCAGTTTTCAAGCAACTGTCCCCACCACTGCCCTTTCTGGTCCTGGGCCCGGACCCCCAACTCCGAAAGTCCGGCTCCAAGTTAGAAACCGAAGCTGTCTCAAGGTTGAAGCCCCGCCTTCCTGGAGATGCCCTGTTTAAGGACTCAGTTGTAGAGCCACAGGTCCCGCTCCTCTCCTGGAGTCACTGGCTTTCCCGCCCCACCTAGAGCCGTGGACGGGGCACCCAGCCCAGAGGCACTGCGCCATTGATCTGTCCTCTGCCTCGCCCCAAACCAGAGGCCCACCCCATGCCCATCTAGCGGCCCGGTCCCGTCTCCGAAACAGAGGCCCCATCTGGCGGTCCCAAGCCTCCGACCTTCTACTGCCCCATTCCACATCATGGCTCGCGCCTCCCACTGGGACTCATGTGGCCTCCGGATCACTAGGGAGGGGCGCGCTGGGGGCCGGATGGCCTGGTCAGGCGGCAGCGCCACCGCCGGGACCATCGGACGGGGTGCAGGCGGTGACACGCTCGCGGGCCGTGGCTTCGCGGGCGCGGCTGAAGCTGCTGGGGTCTGGGCGGCCGCAGGGCTTGCGGCAGAGCTGGCGGAAGCAGCGCTTGAAGTTCTCGTCGAGGAAGGCGTAGAGCACGGGGTTGAGGCTGCTATTGGCGTAGCCCAGCGCGATGCACAGGTGCAGCGCAGCCACCACCAGCGGGTCGCGCCGGTCGATGTCCACCAGCGTCCAGACGATGACGAAGATGTGGATGGGCGCCCAACACACCACGAAGGCGCCCACCACCACCAGCACCATGCGCGTGATGCGCCGCAGGCTGCGGTCCTTCTCCTTGGAGCCCGACAGCAGGCGCACACTGCGCAGGCGCAGCAGCATGAGGCCATAGCACACGGTGATGATGAGGATGGGCACCACGAAGGCGAAGAGGAACACGCAGATCTTGGTCACCGTGTCCCAGTACCAGCTGGGGCTGGGGAACTGGAGCATGCACACCACTGCCCCGTCTGGGCCGCGGAAACAAGGAAAGACAGACGAGGTGAGGGGCCTGTGTGCCTAAGGGGCCCCCACCTGCTTGCCCACCCTTCCAAGGCTTGGGCAAGTCCCACCACCTCCTCCCAGCCTTTGTTCAAGGGGATTCTTCTGTCTGGAGTGTCCTCCTCGGCTTCGGTACTTGGTGAACTCTTAGTTATCCGTAAAGACCTAGCAGGATTGGCCCTCATCAGGGAGGTCCCCTGTGTTCTCTCCTGGCCCCTTTTCAGCCTTTGTGTCCATGGGTGGCCATAATGAAATCGTTTAGCTCAGCCCACTGAATGCCAGTCATTGCAGTAACTCAAAACACCTTGACCCATTTCCAAACTAGCTCCATTGGGGACAGGACTGCTAAGACAGACAACATGAGTTAGGAGCAGGACTCAGGCCCTACTACATAGTGTAAGGAAATTACTAAACCTCTTGGAGCTTCAGTGGAGTGGGGCTAATGACAGTACCCACATCTCCAGGATTGTCGTGAGGATTAAATAGGCTAAGGCGGCCAGGTGCGGTGGTTCACGCCTGTAATCCCAGCACTTTGGGAGGCCGAGGCGGGCAGATCATGAGGTCAGGAAATCGAGACCCTTCTGGCTAACACGGTGAAACCCCATCTCTACTAAAAAAAAAAAATACAAAAAAATTAGCCGGGCATGGTGGTGGGCGCCCATAGTCCCAGCTCCTCGGGAGGCTGAGGCAGGAGAATGGTGTGAACCCCGGAGGTGGAGTTTGCAGTGAGCCGAGATCGTGCCACTGGACTCCAGCCTGGGCGACAGAGTGAGACTCCGTCTCAAAAAAAAAAAAAAAAAAAAAAAAGAAAAGGCTAAGGTACCTAAAGCATTTAGCATAGTGGGGTTCAAGCTCTTGGTGTACCCACAGGGAAGAGGGGCATATATGTGGGGGAGTCCAAGACTCAAGGATAGGGTCAGGCTCCCTAGAGGGAAGCAGGTCTCAGCTTAATCACAAGAACCTCCTGGCCAGGCATGGGGCTCATGCCTGTAATCCCAGCACTTTGGGAGACTGAGGCAGGTGGACTGCTTGAGTCCAGGAGCTGCAGACCAGCCTCGGCAACATGGCAAAACCCCATCTCTACAAAAAAAACAAACATTAGCTGGGTATGGTGGTGCATATCTGCAGTCCCAGCTACTTGGGGGGCTGAGGTGGGAGGATCGCTTAAGCCCTGGAGGTTGAGGCTGCAGTAAGCTGGGATAGTGCCGCTGCACTCCAGAGCGAGACCCTGTCTCAAAACAAAACAAAACTTCCTTCCTTCTGGGAGGAAAGCAGACTTCAGCTTAACTCAAGGACTTCCTTCTTGAGATAGGAAGGGTGCCTAGGATGAAATGAGCTCCCCATTCCTGGAGTGTGGGCTTGGGCTGGATGAACACCTTAGGGGGTGTTGTGGGATTCTGATACAGCCTTGAGGCTGGCCCAGGGGACTCCCAGGATCTCTTGGAATGCTAGGATTTAAGAAGCCACACAATGGACTTGAGGCTAAGAAATGAGAAGGGGCTAGGAATCCACAGACAGAGTGGGTCCACAGGACATCAGGCTGGCAGGACCCCTAGAAGTAACTGAATCCAAGACCTTCATTGTATAGGAACCAGAACAGCACTTGTTTAAGGTCACACAGCAAGTGGCCCACAGGTTCAATAAGTGCTGATGGCACACACTGGGAAAGTGTGTGTGTGAGGGATTGTGGAGTGAGGAGGCCCATCTGGTCCAGCCCCAGGAGGGATGCAGTTAATGGCCCGTAAGCTGAAGGCTGACAGTGAGGAATGGGGCTCTGTTGCTGAGTCAAGACCAATGGCTCACAGGCTATAAAAGGGCACCAGGGGCTCTGCCCTTGTGAGGGTCAAAGGTAACCAAGAAGCTTGTTCTCTCCCACCCACAGCATCAACCCTCTGCAAACTTCCACAAAAGGGACTAGAAGGAGTAACAGACCTGGGGGCAGGAACCCTAGGTTGCAGGCCAAATTCCACAAAATGCCTGGCTGTGTGACCCTAAGTAAACCTCCTGACCTCTCTGATTCTGTTTCCCTATAGTCAAATGGAGGTAGGAGTCCCTGCCTTGTCTATCTCACAGGCTTAATCATTTAATAGCTATTATTCATTGGGCCTTGGCGATGAGCCAGGACTTGTCCTAAGTATTCTACACATATTATCTCTTTTAACCTTCTCAACATCTCATGATATAGTGTGACTCAGAGAGGTTAATTAGTTACTATGTCTGTGGAGCCTTCTAAACAATATTTC
The DNA here is from genome assembly GCF_029289425.2 of Pan paniscus. Lineage (NCBI taxonomy): Eukaryota > Metazoa > Chordata > Mammalia > Primates > Hominidae > Pan > Pan paniscus. The sequence continues at coordinate 197,981,526 of NC_073249.2, forward strand.
TCACTTCCTTGCATTAAGGTGGGGCCATGTGACCAGCTGTCAGTAGGAAGAAATGGGCCATAAATTTTTTTTTTTTTTTTTAGACAAGTCCCATTCTGTCGCCCAGGCTGGAGTGCAGTGGCATGATCTCAGCTCACTGCAACTTCCGCCTCCCAGGTTCAAGTGATTCTCCTGCCTCAGCCTCCCAAGTAGCTGGGACTACAGGCGCCCGCCACCAAGCCTGGCTAATTTTTGTATTTTTAGTAAAGATAGGGTTTCACCGTGTTGGCCAGGCTGGTCTGGAACTCCTGACCTCAAGTGATTCACCCGCCTTGGCCTCCCAAAATGCTGGGATTACAGGCGTGAGCCACTGCACCCAACCAACATTTAAAGTGGCTGTGCTTTCTCCCCGCTCCCTCTCCATATTCATCTGCCGGCCAGATGCCAACAGTAGAAGATTCAGAAACCATCAACAGGAGGCTGGGTCCCTGAATGACTGTGCTCCTCCTACTCACACTGGATTGTGATGGGAGTGAGAGAGAAACCTCTACTGTGTTAAGCCCCTGAGCTTTGGAGAATGTTATTGCAGCTCCCCTGATACAGGCAATTACTATAATTACCATTTTAGCTCCTATTTGTCATTCCCTGCAGGCTATTCTCTAGGCTTTGCTTTGGTCATCCAGGCCAGTGGTTTTCAAATTAGGATGAAAGGGAGTTTAAAATGGGACCACAGATCTTGCAGCCTCCACTGCTCACTGGTCAGTGACACCCTCACCTCACTGGACATCCATACATCTCTCTATACATCCACACATCCCTGGCCAGCCACCTACATGTACATAACCAGCCATCCATAATCCCCTTCATAAATTCATACATTCCCTTTGGCCAGCAACCCATATGACCACTGATCAGTCATTCATCTTCACAATAGTCAACCATCCGCATGCCCCCCTGGCCAGCTATTCCCATTCCCATTGGTTGACCTTCCTCTACACTCCCACTGGCCAGCCACCACACCATCATTGATTTTGATCAGAATCCAACCTCTGCTGATGAGCCACCTACACTCACCCTGGTAAGTGCCCTGCAAGCCCACAAAGGCCCATGTACTGCCTCCTGTGGTCAGTGGCCTGTGCCACGGTGCACTCACTCACTCACCCCGGGGACGGGTCACAGCCATGACCATGATGGGCACGCCAACGCCTGAGGCCAGGACCCAGATACAGATGTTGATCAGCTTGGCCTTGGCAGGCGTGCGGAAGTCCAGGGCCTTGACAGGGTGGCAGACAGCGATGTAGCGGTCAACACTCATCATGGTGAGCGTGAAGATGCTGGTGAACATATTGTAGTAGTCGATGGAGAGCACAGCCTTGCAGAGCAGCTCACCAAAGGGCCACGTCTCCATCAGGTACTTGGCACTCTGGAAAGGCAGCGTGCTGGTGGCCAGCGCATCAGCTAAGGCCAGGTTGAAGATGTAGATGTTGGTGGCCGTCTTCATCTTAGTGTACCTTAGAAAGAAATGCCTGTGTAATTAATCCCATTTCACAGATTTCAGTTTCACATGAAACTCAAGGAAGGGAAGTAGCTTTCCCAAGGTCATGCAAAAGGTCAGGGGAGGCTAGGCACGGTGCCTCACACCTGTAATCCCAGCACTTTTGGAGGCCAAGGCGGGTGGATCACCTGAGGTCAAGAGTTCAAGACCATCCTGGCTAACAAGACGAAACCCCATCTCTACTAAAAATACAAAAATTAGCTGGGTGTGGTGGTGGGTGCCTGTAATTCCAGCTACTTGGGAGGCTGAGGCAGGAAAATTGCTTGAACCTGGGAGGCAGAGGTTGCAGTGAGCCGAGATTGCGCCATTGCACTTCAGCCTGAGCGATAAAAGCGAAGCTCTGTCTCAAAAAAAAAAAAAAAAGGGGGTCGGGGCAAAGGTGGGACTAGAACCCTGCACTATCTGATTTGGCATCGCTCCTTTCCCCGACAACAGAAGCAAAAGGATTTCTCTGGTTGTGAATAACTTTGGCAGAAGGTGTTTTAAGAAAAATCCTAGGCCGGGCGTGGTGGCTCACACCTGTAATCCCGGCACTTTGGGAGGCCGAGGTGGGCGGATCACGAGGTCCAGAGATTGAGACCATCCTGACCAACCAACACGGTGAAACCCTGTCTCTACAAAAAATACAAAAATTATCTGGGCGTAGTGGTGCACGCCTGTTGTCCCAGCTACTCGAGAGGCTGAGGCAAGAGAACCGCTTGAACCCGGGAGGTAGAGGTTGCAGTGAGCCGAGATAGTGCCATTGCACTCCAGCCTGGATGACAGACCAAGACTCCGTCTCAAAAAAAAAAAAGGAAAATCCTAAGCCAGGTGCAGTGGCTCATGCCTGTAATCCCAGCACTTTGGGAGGCCAAGGCAGGGCAGGTGGATTGCTTGAGCCTAGTTCAAAACCACCCTGGGCGACACAGTGAAACCCCATCTCTACAAATAACAATAATAATAATAATACAAAAATTAGCCAGGCATGGTGGTGAGTGCCTATAGTCCCATCACTCAGGAGACTGAGGTGGGAGGGTCGCTTGAGCCCAGGAGGCAGAGGTTGCAGCAAGCCAAGATCGTACCACTGTACTCCGGAGTGGTTGACAGAGCAAGACACTGTCTCAAAAATAAATAAGTAAATAAAAGAAAAGAAAAAGAAAAATACTTATCTTCTGAAAGGTACTAAGCAATATGTTTAAAAATAAAACTGGGCTCCAGCAGAAAGCAAATCTGGGTTCTAATCCTGCCTCTACTACTTATTATATTAGCTGAGTGACTCTGAGTTAGAAACTTGAACTCTCTAAGGCTCTGCATCCATAACTGTAAAAAGAGGGGTGATGTTTGTAGCAACCTCTTAGGATGGCTGTGAAAATTTAATAAGCTAACACAGCACTTAGCTCCAAGCCTGATGCATGGAGAGCACTCTGGACACAACCGCTGTTCTTTTTCTTCACAGGTGAAGAATGGAGCTGGGGGCTAGACCAGAGTGACTTGATTCTCTAGCTCCTGGCACTGACCTGGCCTTTGGGGAGTATGATTGGTCAACTCTGAGGAAGGGACACTGCCTAGTAGATTGGCTGGGGTCTGAGACCCCCTGGGTGTCCTCGGTGGTAGACCAGAGCCCCCAGTCCTTCCTGTGGCTCCATCCAGGCCTCCTCATCCCCATGCAACTGGACTCACCTCTCTGCAGAAGCCACAGTGCATCCCTCTTCCCATCCACAGTGGTGTGGGCAAGCGGAGCAGGTGACAGGGTCACACATCCAACCCAAGGCATGAGCCCAGGGGTCCAGGCCAGATGTCTACAGCCAAACTCTGCACCCAGCACTCCCAGCATCCCTCCATGCTCTCTGCCCTGCACAGCTATCTACATTACAGTTGGCCCCTTGTTTGGCCAGTTTACAGCCATGGCCCCTTCTGCACCAGGGCCTGGGCAGGGCAACAGGTAGCCTGGGGGAGACTGCATACACTGAGCCAGACCTTCCCAAATGCAGTGTCACCACCACAGCAACACACGGGCACCCCGAGACAGGGCTATATGACGCTACTCTCATGGCTCTGGAGTGATCTGAGATACCCAGAGGAGGGTTACATGAGTGACTCCTCGAATTCCAGAGCAGGAAGAGAGACACATTGAGGGGAAGTGATTTTATTAAAGCGTGGCCTGAGGGATCGCTTCAGAATTACTGGAAGAGCCTGGAAGAAATGCAGGGTCCTGAACTGCACCTCAGATCTGAGCAATCTTTATCTCTGGAACTGGGGCCTGAGAATCTTCATCTTTAAGAAGCACCTCCTCACCCCAAGTGATTCTTATGAACTCAAAAGTTTGAGAATTACTATGTAGCCTAAAGCCTCCATTTGGGAGAGACAGGGAGATTGAAGCCCAGCGAGGCAGCAGGACTCACCCAAGGTCACACAGCAACAGTGGCGGAGCCAAGGCGAGAACTGAGACCTCCTGACTCCCACGCTCCCTCTTTCCACCACCCCAAGGGTGGCCCCATACTGTATGCCTCCATTCCTTTAGAATCGCTCTGATCCCATGCCCAGCCCTGGACACCTAGGATGAGGCACTCAGTGTTTTTGAATGACGGAATAAACTCGCATCAGCTAAGGCTGTTCCTGCATGAAGTGACTGGTATTTTTGGTTGAAAAGAAATTGACTCACTCATTGTCCTCCAGGGCAGCATCTGTCCTACTCCCTCCCAAATAGCTGTCATTTGCTCTGGGGCTGGAGAAGGAAAAAGTTTTGCTCAGATACAGCAGAATTGCAAGTCTCAGGAAGTGTCTTCAGTGGGGTGTGGGATCACAGCTGTGTGGGAGGCGGTCTCAACCCCACAGCTGACTCGTCTAATTTCTCTGCTCTTACGCAGAACAATTAGAGGCTGTTCTTTGCCTGCTATTTTGATTTGTGAAGGATCCTTCCATTCCCAGAGGGGGCTGGGATGCTGGGAAGTGGGTGATGAAGCTGCCGTAGTTGGTCCAAGCGGGCTGAGCGGCCCAGCGCTGATTGCCCACCAGGTAGGGCCCCGGGCTCCTCCCCTCACGGCCCCCCTCTCTCCCCTCCACCCACAGCCACGCCCCGTCCTTCTGGCCACCTTAGACTCCCTTCTCCAGCCCCAAGACAAATCATGCCACTCCCCTGCTCTCAATCCCCCAGCGACTTCCCAAAATTCTCTCTGTTCTGCAAGCTGCCCCGACTACCTTTGGGATCTCAGTTCCCAGCATGTTCCCCTCCACCGATGTGCCCCTGCCACACACTGGCCTCTTTGATGTTCCCTGGACACATCAAGCCCGCTCCCACCTCCCCACTTCGGGGCCTCTGGACTTGCTCTTGCCTCTGCCTGGAACCCCGGTCCCCCCATATTTTGCATGGCTTGCTCCATCACTTAATTCAGGACTCTATTCAAATGTCACCTCCTCAGGGAGGCCCTCCCTGACCACTCTATCTAAAGTACCATCCTCCCCACCAACTCTCTCTAGCTCCTTCAGCGGCTTCATTTTTCATTACAGCACAAAACACTTCCTGACTTACATTCATCTTCTTTTCTGCCCACTTGGGTCTCTCGCCCATGTAAGTTCCCTGAAGCCAGAAGACTTCGTCCATTTTGTTCCCTGCTGTACCCTTGGGCCTACCAGCAGTGCCCGGCAAAAAAGCAGGCTCTCAGCCAGGCGCAGTGGCTCATGCCTGTAATTCCAGCACTTTGGGAGGCTGAGGTGGGCGGATCACGAGGTCAGGAGTTCGAGACCAGCCTGACTAACACGGTGAAACCCCGTCTCTACTAAAAATATAAAAATTAGCCAGGCGTAGTGGCATGCTCCTGTAATCCCAGCTACTTAGGAGGCTGAGACAGAAGAATTGCTTGCACCCAGGAGGCGGAGGTTGCAGTGAGCCTAGATCATGCCACTGCACCCCAGCCTGGGTGACAGGGTGAGACTCTGTCTCAAAAAAAAAAAAAAAAGCAGGCTCACAAGAGACATCTGTGATGTGGATGTCTTAGTCCAACCTCACCAGCTCGCACAGGGACACTGCAGCAGCCTCCCTCTCCCACAATTCATCACCCATGTAAGTTGGCGGCTCACTCTAAAAGGCAGATTTGGCCAGGTATGGTGGCTCACACTTGTAATCCTAACACTTTGGGAGGCTGAGGTCGAGGACTGCTTGAGCCCAGGAGTCTGAGACCAGCCTGGGCAACACAGCAAGACACTGTCTCAAAAAAAAAAAAATTAGCTGGGCATGGTGGAGTGTGCCTATAGACCCAGCTACTCAGGAGGCAGAGGAAGGAGGATCACTTGATCCTGGGAGTTGGAGGCTGCAGTGAGCTCTGATAATGCTACTGCACTCCAGTCTGGGGAACAGAGCAACACCCCATGTCTAAAAACAAACAGCTCCCTAAACTGGCTTTCCATCTGGGTAGCCTCCTTTCCCACAGTGCCATCCCGGGTCTGGCCACATCTGTAGTTCCTCACATGTTCTGTGTAGCATGCCCTCTCTCCCGAGAGACAGCCACTATCATGACTTGGTGAGAATCCTTCCAAATTACATATATGTATATAGCTTTTTAGAAAATTTTATTTCTGGCCAGATGTGGTGGCTCATGCCTGTAATCCCAGCACTTTGAGAGGCCGAGGCAGGCAGATCGTTTGAGCTCAGGAGTTGAAGACCAGCCTGGACAACATGGAAAAGCCCTATCTCTACAAAAAATACAAAAATTAGCCAGGCGTGATGGTGAGCACCGTAATCCCAGCTACTCAGGAGGCTAAGGCAGGAGAATCACCTGAACCCGGGAGGCAGAGGCTGCAGTGAGATTGCACCACTGCACTCCAGCCTGGGCGACTGGGTGAAACCCCATCTCAAAAAAAAAAAAAAGAAAATTTTATTTCTGCCAATGTAACACAATTACATAGTGTAAAATGTCATACAGGACAATAATGAGAACAGCTGCCCCTCTACCCATCCTTGCTCTCTTATTCCTCTGTCCTGTTCCCCAGAGGCAACCACTTTGAATGTTTTTAGCTATTCTTATAGTGATTATCTCCACAATTCTAAATAATATGCTTACGTGGCTATTTCTTGATTCATCCATTTTAGACAGTACTTGTTGAAGCGTGGATTTGGTTAAGCAAGGCTATGCCTAAATACCCAAATCCCAGTGGTTTAACAAATGAAAGGTTTCTCTCTCACAGAGTCCATTCAGTGTTTCCAGGACAATCTAAATTCCAAGAGGCCATTCCAGGCTGCTTTACTGCTGTGGCCCTGCTGTCTTAACCCAAGGCCCCCTTGCTCACCAGAGAGGGAGAAGAGGCAGCTGCAGGATCATCTAAGCTTTAGTCCGGTGGCGACACATCACTTCCACCTGAAGCTGACTGGCCAAAAGTAGTCATGTGGCCATGCCCAAATGTAAGGGGTTGAGAAATAGTCTTCTATGTGACCCAAAGCAGGGGAAGCCGATATTAGTGAACACTAGTAACGTTCCTCACAATGCCCTATTACAGTAGATGAGGGCTAACTCATCACATCACTCAATTGTTCCTCTCTCCATCCTCCCAACATAGTTGTTTATTTGTTTGTTTCTAAGAGACGGGGTCTTGGCTGGGCGCGGTGGCTCACGTCTGTAATCCCAGCACTTTGGGAGGCCAAGGCGGGTAGATCACCTGAGGCCAGGAGTTTGAGACTAGACTGGCCAACATAGTGAAACCTCTTCTCTATTAAAAATACAAAAAATTAGCTGGGTGTGGTGGCGGGCACCTGTAAAAGACCTATAAAACTTGGGAGGCCGAGGCAGGAGGATTGCTTACACCCAGGAAGGCAGAGGTTGTAGTGAGCCAAGACCATCCCATTGCACTCCAGCCTGGGCAATAAAAGCAAAACTCCATCTCAAAAAAAAAAAAAAAGAAAAAGAAAGAAAGAAAATCCTAAGAATGGAGTCGTGCTATGTTGTCCAGGCTGGAGTGCAATGGCTATTCACAGGTGCAACCATACTGCACTACAGCCTCCATCTCCTGGGCTCAAACGATTCTCTGGCCTCAGACTCCTGAGTGGCTGGGACTACAGGTGCTCACCACCATGTCTGGCTCCAATATAGTTTTATCACCATTTTTAGCTAACTCAACATTTAGGGTTTACATTCTTACGACTGTGTAGATATTGTCCACTGCTAAGCCAAAGAACATACTATAATTACATTTTTTAGTGCAGGCATTTAAGTTTCCCAGAGGTAATAATTGCGCCAATTTTCTCCACTTGCTTAGTTCTGTGTACATATTGCTAAATCTCCTCAAACACTCCAAAAGACCTATAAGATGCCTCTTCCATCCAATTGCATAATCTACCAGTTCTTTTTGTTTTCCTAGTGAGCTATGAGCTATGTCCTGGACCTTTCCTCCCCACTTTCTTTTCTTTCTTTCTTTCTTTCTTTTTTTTTTTTTTTTTTTTTTTTAAGATGGAGTTTGCTCTGTTGCCCAGGCTGGAGTGCAGTTGCGTGATCTCGGCTCACTCCAAGCTCCGCCTCCCGGGTTCACGCCATTCTCCTGCCTCAGCCTCCCAAGTAGCTGGGACTACAGGCACCCGCCACCACGCCTGGCTAATTTTTTGTATTTTTAGTAGAGATGGGGTTTCACTGTGTTAGCCAGGATGGTCTCCATCTCCTGACCTCATGATCCGCCCACCTCAGCCTCCCAAAGTGCTGGGATTACAGGCATGAGCCACCACGCCCGGCTTCTTTTTTTTTTCTTTTTTTTTTTTGAGACGGAGTTTCTCTCTCGTTGCCCAGGTTGGAGTGCAATGGCGCAACCTCCGCCTCCCCGGTTCAAGCAATTTTCCCGCCTCAGCCTCCCGAGTAGCTGGGATTACAGGCATGAGCCACCACGCCCGGCTAATTTTGTATTTTTAGTAGAGACGGGGTTGCTTCATGTTGGTCAGGCTGGTCTCGAACTCCCAACCTCAGGTGATCCGCCCGCCTCGGCCTCCCAAAGTGCTGGGATTACAGGTGTGAGCCACGGTGCCCGGCCTCCTCCCCACTTTCCGTCTGCACTGTTTGCTTTCTATTCTACACCAGCTGCGCACCTGTCCTCCTCGGCTAGAGCACCCGTTTCTTGGCTTGCAAGTCTTCCTCTGTCTTGATCTATGCCTTCATTTTGGTGGAAGCCATCCTCTAATCACTTCCTGAGACAGGGCACATAGGAGGTAGAATTTTTACACCCTTGCTTGTCTGAAAATGTCGTTATTCTATCCTAATTTCTGATTTCTTTGACTGGACATGAAATGGTAGGTTGGAAGTAATTTTCCATCAGAATTTTGAAGGCATGGCTCCCTCATCGTCCAGCCTCCAGTGTTGCCACTGAAGCATCTAAAACCATTCTGATTCCTGATGTTTTGTATGTGATCTGTCCTCTCTACCTGCATAACTTGTAGGTTCCTCTCTTTATCCCTGGTAGTCTGACACTTTGTGACGGTGTGCTTTCAAATGGCTCTTTTTCATTTCTTTTGGGCTCTCTAAGGGTAACCACTCAGTACTTGTTACCTTCCTTCCTTCCCCATCTCTCCTAGGTGAACTGGCAGCTCCGTGTGTGTGTGAAGATTCACGTCCTTCAGTATAAAACGTTCTCATACCATTTCCTCCCCTTTGCCTTCTCTGGGATCCCTGGAAAATCCCTTAGTCAGATATTGGGCCTCCTGGATAGATCTTCTAATTTCCTCACATCCTCTTTTGTTATATCCTCTGGGAAATTTCCTTTTTGTTATCTCTCGATTCTTCCATTGACCTTTTATTATTATTATTATTATTATTATTATTATTATTATTATTTTGGGACAGATCTTGCTCTGTCACCAAGGCTGGAGTGCACTCGTGTGATCACAGCTCACTGCAGCCTCAACCTCCTAGGCTCAATCGATCCTCCCACCTCAGACTCCTGAGTAGCTGGGGTCGCAGGTGCACCATCATGCCTAGCTAATTAAAATTTTTAGGTTGGGCACAGTGGCTCACGCATGTAATCCCAGCACTTGGGGAGGCTGAGGTGGGTGGATCTCCTGAGGTTAGGAGTTGGAGACCAGCCTGACCAACATGGAGAAACCTCATCTCTACTAAAAATACAAAATTAGCCAGGCGTGGTGGAGCGTGCCTGTAATCCCAGCTACTCTGGAGGCTGAGGCAGGAGAATCGCTTGAACCCAGGAGGTGGAGGTTGCAGTGGGCTGAGATTGCGCCACTGCACTCCAGCCTGGGCAACAAGAGTGAAACTCCGTCTCAAAAAAATAAAATTTGTAGAGATGCAGTCTCCCTATGTTGCCTAGGCTGGTCTCGAACTCCCGGGTTCAAGTGTTCCTTACACATTGGCCTCCCAAAGTTCTAGGATTACAGGCACAAGAGATCATGCCTGGCCCCTGTCTTTTTAAAAAGTTTGACTCTCAGCTGGGCGCCGTGGCTCAAGCCTGTAATCCCAGCACTTTGGGAGGCCGAGGTGGGCAGATCACGAGGTCAGAAGATTGAGACCATCCTGACTAACATGGTGAAACCCTGTCTCCACTAAAAATACAAAAAAATTAGCCAGACGTAGTGGCGGGCACCTGCAGTCCCAGATACTCTGGAGGCTGAGGCAGGAGAATGGCGTGAACCTGGGAGGCGGAGCTTGCAGTGAGCCGAGATCACGCCACTGCACTCCAGCCTGGGTGACAGAGCAAGACTCCGTCTCAAAAAAAAAAAAAAAAGTTTGACTCTCATGTTTTATTTTTCCAGTGCCCTTTCTTCTTCTCTTGTTATTCCTTTTTCATATAGCATTATAGTATCTTATTTCAGGGACATGATACCTTCTCTTAACTCTCTGAGGATGCTAAGAAGCCTTGTTTTGTATTTTCTTCTGCTCTCTGCATCTTTTACTTGCTTCAAACATTTTTGTTCCTTCATCCGCTTTAGCCTTCCTCTCTTATCCTGGAGAATTCCTTCAAGTATCTGGTGATATATAATATAATTAAACGCTGATTTTTAAATGAAGCACTAAATAACTGGCAGCTCCGTGCGTGTGCACGTGTGTGCATGCATGTGTGTGTGCCCCTGTGTGTGCATGTGTGTGTGTGCATGTGTGTGTGTGTATGTGTATCAGTGTGAGGGCTCTGTCAACTGGTGGGCTTCACTGTAGGGGAACTGAGTGATGATCTGGCTTTTACACTGAGGGACATGTAAATATCAATTTCCGTAGGTCTTTTCTCTGGCCGTCAGGCCTTCAGAAAATAATCTCCCCATCTCTCACCCGGGTTGCATACCTCTGGCTGCCAGAATTCTGTTGGCAGAGCTGGAGAAAGGGCCCGGGAGTCCCCCTATCTCCCCATTAAAAAAAAATTAAAATAGAGATGAGGGTCTCACTATGTTGCTCAGACTGGTCTCCAACTCCTGGGCTCAAGTGATCCTCCCACCTCAGCCTCCCAAAGTGCTGGGATTACAGGCATGAGCCACCGTGCCTGGCCTCCCGCTCCCCATTTACCTTTGGTATCTTGTCCTGACCCTTTCTGTGTCTGCTGGCCCTGAGTCCAGACTTCCTCCATGTTAACTTCTCCAGGAAAAGAAAAAACCTTGCCTTCTTGCAGAGTGGAGGGGTAGCCATCTGGTTGTGCAGGATACAAAGACGGGGGTGCCTAACAGTCCCAGTACTCCCTCTAGACAATCATCCTCTTGCCCCTGTTTTCTGTCCCACACCTCACCCCTGCTGTCATTCCTCTTCCAGTTGCTTCTCGTGGTCCAAATATATATTGACATCTCTTAGAGAAGGTAAACTGAGGCACAAGAGGTAAGGTGATTTATCCAAGGTCATATGACCAGTAAGTGGCAGAGCTGGTATTGAACTCAGTCTAAGTGCCAACATCTGGTAACCACTCAGTACTTGTTACCTTCCTTCCTCCCCCACCTCTCACAGTGAAAAAGAATGTGAACTTACTATAAACTGGGGTTTGTTCACTCATCTAACAGGTATTAAGTGGACACTTGAACTGTGCCAGGCACTGAATAAGGGATCTAGGAGTAATGGCAACAGTCTGGCCTCTTGAAATCTATGACCTTAGGGAGGGGGCAGACATTGAACAAACTGCTACATTAATTAATGAACAGTTACCTGCTATTACCAAGATGCCATGAAGGATAAGAACGGAGTATATTGATGGACACTGCCTAGTGGGGATGACAGGCTGGGGAATGTGGAGGGACCCTGGCTTAGATTAGAAGGTCAACAATGGCTTCTCTGAGGAGGTGTGCTATGAACTGAATTCAGTTCCCTCAAATTCATATACTGAAGCCCTAACTCCCAACGTGATGGTATTGGGGTTCCTCTTGCTGTCATTTTTTTTTTTAGACGGAGTCTTGCTCTGTCCAGGCTAGAGTGCAGTGGCGCGATCTCGGCTCACTGCAACCTCCGCCTCCCAGGTTCAAGCGATTCTCCTTTCTCAGCCTCCTGAGTAGCTTGGGATTACAGGTACCCACCATCCCGCCCGGCTAATTTTTGTATTTTTAGTAGGGAACAGGGTTTCACCATCTTGGCCAGATTCGTCTGGAACTCCTGACCTCATGATTCACCTGCCTTGGCCCCCAAAAGTGCTGGGATTACAGGCGTGAGCCACCGTGCCTGGCAATTTTTTTTTCCAATAACTGGGTTTTTTTTGTTTTTTGTTTTTGGCTTTATTCTGCAGTTTACATATGAGAGCCCTAAGCCCAACACAACACTTGATTTTCTGGTTTTATTTATTTATTTTTATTTATTTATTTTTGAGGCAGGTTCTCACCCTGTTGCCCATGCTGGAGTGCAGTGGTGCAATCATAGCTCACTGTAGCTTTGGCCTTCTGGGCTCAAGCGATCCTACCTCAGTCTCCCAAGTAGCTGGGTTTACAGGTGCACACCACCACACCTGGCTAATTTTTAAATTATTTGTAGAGACAGGGTTTCACCATGTTGTCCAGGCTGGTCTCAAACTCCTGGGCTCAAGCAATCCACCCACCTCAGTCTCCCAAAGTGCTGGGATTACAGGCCTGAGCCATTGTGCCCAGCCTTTATTATTCTTTCAGTATCCATGTCCACAGAGACTGCTTCTCCCAATAACACATGCCATTTGATCCTCAGCTGGTACATGTACAACGTCAAAGAATCTGGCTCTCCAGCACTCATACCTGGGCCCTTCCATTTAAGTGCACTCATGTCAATTTGGGCTGGACCTCTGCCCTGGTCCTGTCACCTCTGAGGTGTCCTCAGGTCAGAAATGCAAACAGGCTCGGCTGGGCGCGGTAGCTCACGGCTGTAATCCCAGCACTTTGGGAGGCCAAGGCAGGCAGATCACCTGAAGTCAGGAGTTTAAGACCAGCCTGGCCAACATGGCGAAACCCCATCTCTATTAAAAATATAAAAATTAGCTGGGCATGGTGGCGGGCACCCGTAATCCCAGCTACTCAGGAGGCTGAAGTAGGAGAATTGGTTGAACCCGGGAGGCAGAGGTTGCAGTGAGCTGAGATCGCGCCACTGAACTCCAGCCTGGGCCACAAGAGCCAAACTCCATCGGAAAGGAAAGGGGAAAGGAAAGGGGACAGGAAAGGGGAAAGGAAAGGGGACAGGAAAGGGGAAAGGAAAGGGGAAAGGAAAGGGGAAAGGAAAGGGGACAGGAAAGGGGACAGGAAAGGAAAGGAAGGGAAAGGAAGAAAGTAAAGAAAGGAAGGAAGAAAGAGAGAAAGAGAAAGAAAGAAAAGGAAGGAAGGAAGAAAGAAAGAAAAAGAAAGAAAGAAAGGAAAGAAAGAAAGAAAATGCAAACAGGCTCCATGTGATACAACTCTGAATAAATACAATGGGGCCTTTGGGATGGTGGGATTACTGCACTTACAAGAGAGGCCCCAGAGAGCTTGCTCGCTCTCTCTCTCTCTCTTTTTTTTTTTTCTTTTTTTGAGACAGAGTCTTGCTCTGTCGCCCAGGCTGGAGTGCAGTGCTGTAATCTCGGCTCACTGCAACCTCCACCTCCTGGGTTCAAGCGATTCTCGTGCCTCAGCCTCCCTAGTAGCTGGGATTACAGGCGCCCACCACCACGCCCAGCTAATTTTTGTATTTTTAGTAGAGATGGGGTTTCACTATGTTGGCCAGGCTGGTCTCCAGCTCCTGACCTCAGGTGATCTGCCCAAGTTTGCTCTCTCTCTCTTTCTCTCTGCCATGTGAGGGCAGTGATGAGGCAGCCATCTAGAGGCCAGGAAGACAGCCCTCACCAGAACCTGACCGTGGTGGCAGCTTGATCTTGGGCTTCTGTCCTTACCAACTGAGAAACTAAATCTCTGTTGTTGAAGCCATCCAGTCTATATTTTGATCTAAGACACAGCAACATTTCTGCCAGGTTGGAAGGATGAGAGTTAGCCATGTGAAGTGAAGGAGGAAGGTTGGTCCAAAGAGAAGGAACAGCATGTACAAAGTCCCTGTAGCAGGAAAGAGCCTGATGGGCTGCAGGAATGGTCAGAAATCACATGTGACGACAGTGTAGTGAGCCAGAAAGGAGGCAACAGGAGAGGCGGCAGCGGAAATCCGCAGGAGTCAAATCACACAGGGCCTTTGGGCTATGGCAAGAAGTTTGGGTTTACTCTGAGTGTAACAGGAAGCCATTGAAGACTTTAAACATGGAAGTGATGTGGTTCATTTATGTGAGTTTCTTTTTTTTTTCTTTTTCTTTTTTTTTTTTTTTGAGACGGAGTCTCGCTCTGTCGCCCAGGCTGGAGTGCAGTGGCGCGATCTCGGCTCACTGCAAAAGCTCCGCCTCCCGGGTTCACGCCATTCTCCTGCCTCAGCCTCCCGAGTAGCTGGGACTACAGGCGCCCGCTACCACGCCCGGCTAATTTTTTGTATTTTTAGTAGAGACGGGGTTTCACCGTGTTAGCCAGGATGGTCTCGATCTCCTGACCTCGTGATCCGCCCGCCTCGGCCTCCCAAAGTGCTGGGATTACAGGCGTGAGCCACCGCGCCCGGCCGTGAGTTTCTTAAAAGATCATGCTGACTACTGTGTGGAAGCCAGACGGAGCACAAGGCAGGAGGGGGCAAGAGACCCAATTTTCTAGAAAGAGAAATTGTTTATGGCTCCATTTCCCAAAACTCTACTGTTGTTCTCTAATTTTTTTTTCTATTACAAAAGGTTGTGGATATGAAGTTGGGCCTTTCCCTTACACCATATACAAAAATTAACTCAAAATGGATCAAAGATGTAAGAGCTAAAACCATAAAACTCCTAGAAGAAAATATAGTGGGAAAGCTTCATGACACCAGATTTGGCAATGATTTCTTGTGTTTATTTGTTTGTTTTTCTTTTTTTCCTCTTTTTTAAATTTCTTCTTAGATTTGGCAATATTTCTTGGATATGACACCAAAAGCCTAGGCCACAACAACAACAACAACTACATTAAGTTGGACTATATCAATTTTTTTTGAGATGGAGTCTCACTCTGTCGCCCAGGCTGGAGTGCAGTGGTGCAATCTCGGCTCACTGCAACCTCTGCCTCATAATTCTCCTGCCTCAGCCTCCCAAGCACCTGGGATTATAGGCTCCCACCAGCATGCCCGGCTAATTTTTTTTTGTATTTTTAGTAGAGACAGGGTTTCACTATGTTCGCCAGGCTAGTCTCGAACTCCTGACCTCAAGTGATCCGCCTACCTCGGCCTCCCAAAGAGCTGGGATTGCAGGCGTGAGCCACCGTGCCTGGCCCCAGCTAATTTTTGTATTTTTAGTAGAGATGGGGTTTCACCATATTGGTAAGGCTGGTCTTGAACTCCTGACCTTGTGATCTGCCCGCCTTGGCCTCCGAAAGTGCTGGGATTACAGGCATGAGCCACCATGCCCGGCTGACTATATCAAATTTAAAACTTTTGTGCCTCAAATGACACTATCATCCCAGGACTTTGGGAGGCCAAGGCAGGTGGGTCACCTGAGGTCAGGAGTTTGAGACCAGTCTCTCCAACATGCTGAAACCCCATCTCTACAAAAAAATACAAAAATTAGCCGAGAGTGGTAGTGCACACCTGTAATCCCAGCTACTCGGGAGACTGAGGCACAAGAATCGCTTGAACCTGGGAGGTGGAGGTTGCAGTGAGCCGAGATTGTGCCACTGCACTCCAGCCTGGGTGACACAGTGAGACTCTGTCACCCCCTCAAAAAAACAAAAACAAATGACACTATCAACAGAATGAAAAGGCCACTCATGGAATGGGAGAAAAGATTTGCAAATCACATATCTGATAAGGGGTTAATATCCAGACTATATAAAGAATTCCTACAACTCAACCAAAATCAAATAAGTTAATTAAAAAATGAACAAGGGCTGAGGACAGTAGCTCACATCTGTAATCCTAGCACTTTGGGAGGCTGAGGTGGGTGGATCACTTGAGTCCAAGAGTTTGAGACCAGCCTGGCCCACATGGCAAAACCCCATCTCTACAAAAAATACAAAAATTAGCTGGGCATGGTGACATGCGCCTGTAGTCCCAGCTACTTGGAGGGCTGAGGTGGGAGAATCGCTTGAGTCCTGGAGGTCGAGGCTGCAGTGAGCCATGATTACACCACTACACTCCAGCCTGAACGACAAAGTGAGACCCTGTCTTGAATATTTCCCTAAAAAAGATATACAAATGGCCAACAAGCCCATGAAAAGATGCTCAACATCACTATCATTAGGGAAATGCAAATCAAAACCACAATGAGATACCACTTCACACCTATTAAGATAATGAGAAAAAAAAAACAGAAATCAAGTATTGGCAAGGATTTGAAGGAACTGGAACTCTCGTGTACCGTTGTTGGAAATGTAAAATGGTGCAGCCACTGCGGAAAACAAAACTGTAATTCCTCACAAATCTGAAAATAGAATTGCCTCTTATGATCAATCCAACAGTTCCTCTTCTGGTAGAAGAATTAAAAGCAGGGTTTTGAAGAGCTGTGTGTATACCCATGTTCATAGCAGTATTCTTCACAATAGCTAAAAGGTGAAAGCAACCCATATATCCATTGATAGATGGAGAAACAAAATGTGGTATAGACATACAATGGAATATTATTCACCCTTAAAAAAGAAGGAAATTTCTAGCCTGGTGGCAAAGCCAGTTTTACAAAAAATACAAAAATTAGCTTGGCGTGGTGATGCACGTTTGTAGTCCCAGCTACTCAGGAGGCTGAGGTGGAATGACTGCTTGACCCCGAAGTCGAGGTTGCAGTGAGCCGAGATCACACCACTGCACTCCAGCACGGGCGACAGAGCAAGACCCTGTCTCAAAAGACAAAAAAAAGAAGAAGAAGGAAATTCTGACACCTGCTACAACAAGGATGAACCTTGAGGATATCGTGCTAAATAAAATTTGCCAGTCAAAAAAGACAAACACTGAATGATTCCACTTACATGAGGCACCTAGAGTAGTCGCAGTCATAGAGGCAGAAGCCCTGGGGTTACGAGGGGCTAGGGCAAGGGGAGGATGGGCAGTTACTGCTTAAATGGTATGGAGATTCAGTTTGGGAAGATGAAAAACTTCTGGAGACGAACGGTTGTGATGGCTGCATAACAGTGTGAATGTACTTAATGCCACTGAACTACACCCTTAAAAATGGTTACAATGGTATTTTTTATGTTGTATATATTTTATCACAATAAAAAAGGGGGTAATCAAGAGCTGTCGCTGTGTTTATTTTCTAAGCTTGGGAGTGGGGTGAGGGGGTCCTTTCGAGCCATTCAGATCTTGGCTCCCCAACATACATAGCTCAGTGATCTTGAGCAAGTCACTTCACCTTTCTGAACCTGCTTCCTTGTTGGTAATTTCAGTGTAATGATGCTTTCCAGGAGCCGCACGTGTGAAAGCGTGCAGCATACAGGCCAGTGTGTAGTTGAAAATTGCAGCCCTTTTGGTACTCCCCGACCTGGTATTTTTCTTTTTCTTCTTCTTCTTTTTTTTTTTTTCCAAGTAGCTAGGACTACAGGTGCGTGCCATCACACCAAACTAATTTTTTTTAATTATTTTTTTTTAGAGATGGGATCTTGCTATGTTGTTCAGGCTGGTCTCAAACTCCTGGACTCAAGTGATCTCCACTTCAGCCTCCCAAAATGTTGGGATTACAAGTATGAGCCACTACACCTGGCCTGCTTTTTTATTTTAGGGTTTAATCATCACCCTTTGGATCCAGTCAGGGGGTAGGGACTGGAAAGCTCTGGCTGAACCTCTGTTGACCGTGAGATACTTTTGTGAAACCCTTTGCTTTCTTTCTGATTCCAAATCCACAAAGCTTCCTTAGCACCAAGCACTGAGTGGCTATGCATGTTCCTTTCGGAGCCCTACACTCCTCTGTTAAACAAGCCCCCACTGCAGAAGGATCATCACCACCTCTATTAATTTTCTTTCGGTTTGATGGAGACTGGTTGTACCCTGCACAGCCAGGCCACATTCAATCCACACTTGTTCCTGGGCCTCTGGAGAGCTGGGCTTCTCAACTGAATACCCAAGTGCCAACTGACAAGTAAGCTCCTGGTAAGAATGTTCTCCCCAGGCAAAGCTAGAGCAGTTGGTCAGAGCGGCCAACGTCTAAATGCCCGGTGCTCAGGCCGGGTGCAGTGGCTCATGCCTGTGGTCTCAGCATTTTGGGTGCCAAGGCAGGTGAATTGCTTGAGCTCAGGAGTTGGAGACCAGCTGGGGCAATATGGCGAACCCCCGTCTCTACTAAAAATACAAAAGTTAGCTGGGCGTGATGGCGCATGCCTATACTCCCAGCTACCTCGGAGGTTGAGGTGGGAGGATCGCTTGAGTCTGGGAGGTTGAGGCTGCAGTGAGCCATGATCATGCCACTGCACTCCAGCCTGGGCAACAGAGCGAAACCCTGTCTCAAAATAAAAATAAAAATAAAAATAAGGCCGGCACAATGACTCATGCCTGTAATCCCAGCACTTTGGGAGGCTGAGGTGGGTGAATCACTTGAGGCCAGGAGTTCAAGACCAGCCTGGCCAACATAATGAAAGCCCATCTCCACTAAAAATACAAAAAAAAAAAAAAAAAAATTAGCCAGGTGTGGTGGTGCATGCCTGTAGTCCCAGCTACTCAGGAGGGTGAGGCAAGAGAATCGCTTGAACCCGGGAGGCGGAGGCTGCAGTGAGCTGAGATCACACCACTGCACTCCAGTCTGGGTGACAGAGCGAGACTCTGTCTCAAAAATAATAATAATAATAATAATAAATAAATAAAATAAAAATAAATAAATAAATGCCCAGTGCCCAGAAGATCAATACATTCCTTCCTTTGTGCAAGGTGTCAATGGGACAGGACCAGCAGCTTTGAGTGAGTTGTTTCCTTTAAACAATATTCTCTTATGCGCCAAGCACTATGCCAAAAGCAGTGAATGCAGGATTTCATCTCAGCCTCATCCTACAAATGAGCTAAGTTAGATGCTCACCCAAAACACACAGCTAAGAAGTGGCGGTGACAGGACACAAGCGCAGATCTATCTGGTTTCCAGAGCCTAAGCTCATAACCACTTGGGTCTGTGTCCGCTTTCCCCCAGCCTCCTTGCCACCTGCACCCGTGAAACCTTCGCCATGGCAAGGGGCCGGGCTGGGCTGGGGATGGGCCCACTCCGTAGCATTCATCTGCTTCTCACACATTCCCCAACCCGGCTCTGGTTTAAGGATTTGGAGACAATGTGCTCACAGCCCAGGTGGGGTCAGGGAGAGACAGACTTATAAACATCAGAACAATGTCACAGGCACAAATGTGGGGCCCAGTGGAGCAAAGAGGACAGGTCAATTCAGAACAAAATGTACACCTCTGGTCCCAAGGGGGCGGCAGCCAGTATTCATGGATAACTATGTGCTAGGTCTTTCTCAGGTGTGGTTTATGTGCTCCTTAAGCCTGTAATTGGTTTTGTTTTTTAACAGATAATAAACATTTGTTGGACACTTACTATATTCCAGTCACTGGGATAAGCATTTTACTTTATTTATTCATTTTTATTTTTTATTTTTTTGAGACGGAGTCTCATTCTGTCTCCCAGGCTAGAGTGCAGTGGTGTGATCTCAGCTCACTGCAACCTCCGTCTCCCGGTTCAAGCGATTCTCCTGCCTCAGCCTCCCGAGTAGCTGGGATTACCGCTGCCCACCACTATGCCCGGCTAATTTTCGTATTTTTAGTGGAGCCGGGATTTCACCATGTTGGCCAGGCTGGTCTTGAACTCCTGACCTCAAGTGATCCACCCACTTTGGCCTCCTAAAGTGCTGGGATTACAAGCATGAGCCACCGCGCCTGGCCCCGTATTTTACATTATTTAATCCTCACTATGGGGCAGACAGTGTTTATTATTCCCAATTTACAGACAGTGGGACTTGCCCCAGGCTGCAGAGTGGCAAATAGGCTGAGCAGAGAGTCAAACCCAGTGCTTTTCCCCGAAATCCCAGTGCCTTCTTCTTGGCTTCAGTTTTAGCTTCTCTCCTGTGGACCCAAAGTACTCTATGTGTCCTTCACATACTCTTTTTGCCAGGTAGTGGCTCATGCCTGTAGTCCCAGCTACTCGGGAGGCTGAGGTGGGAGGATCACCTGAGTGCAGGAAGTAGAGGCTGCAGTGAGCTATGATTATGCCACTGCACTCCAGCCTGAGGGACAGAGCGAGACTCTATCTCATATATATATAAGCTCCCAGAGGGCAGGGATCACGTCTGTCTTGGCTATCACAAAGAGCCTAGAACCTACAGCAGCACCCAGCACAAAGCAGGTACTCAAAACACATTTGTGAAATGAATAAATGTTCATGTGTCTGTCTTCCACACTAGACTGAGACATCCCTCAGGCAGGAACTGTGTCCCCTTCATGCTGTCTCCCAGGACCCAGCACCCAGCACAGGGCCAGGCTCAGAGGAGGCACAGCGCTTACTGGAGGAACCCTGAGTGCAGGTGTCAGGGTACCCTGATCCTCAGTAATGAGCAACAGACCAAAGAGATCGAATCAGAGCATCTCTCTTCCTCATCCTCCCTTCCCCTTGCACTGTCTCCTTTCGTCCTTCTTCCCTCCCTCCCTTCCTACCTTCTCCTATGCTCACCCTGGGCCAGCCCAGGTGCCCTGAAGGATGCCTGGGCCTGACCCTGTTTGCCCTGAAGTCTGAAGTGACTCAGCTCTGCTGGTCGTGGGGGAAATGTTTACTCTGATCATTTATCCAAGGTAACTAATTTGTCGTTAACTAAACTGAGGGGTTTTTTTCCCACTGATGCACAACAGCCCATGAGTTCAAGGTGGGGGCAAGAGACCTAAAATCAAAAACAGTAACAACAACAGCAACAAGGTGAGAACGTCTACACCCAGTCGCACTGACCCTGTGGTACCTCAGGAACCAAACTGAACAAACAGCTCCAGCCTAGACCAAAGCTCATTTGGTCTCCAACCAAATCCAGTGTGGATTGCTGGAGTATTTAGAATTAATTTTATTCCCAAATGCTGTTCGAGCTCTCAGAAATAACAGCTGCTCACTATAAATGCAAAATCATTTGCAGTCATAATTAAGTTAAGGATCTCGAGCCCATCTTGGATCATTGAGGGGGACCCTAACTCCAGCAACAAGTGTCCTTATAAGAGACACACAGGGAGGAGAGGAGAGGGCCGTGTGAAGAGGGAAGCAGAAATTAGACGATGCAGCTGCAAACTAAGAAGAGCCTGGAGCCACCAGAAATGGGAAGAAGCGAGGAAAGATTCTCCGCAAGAGGCTTCAGAGAAAGCACAGCCCTGCTGTCACCTTGATTTTGGATTTCTGGCCTCCAGAACTGTGAGAGAATACATTTCTGTTTTAAGCCATCAAGTCTGCAGTAATTTATTTTGGCAGCCCCAGGGAACTAATCTGATAAAAGTATGCGTAGTCTCAGCTCCTGGGAGGCTGAGGCAGGAGGATCACTTGAGCCCGGAAGTTCAAGGCAGTAGTGTGCCACGATGGTGCCTGTGAATAGCCATTGCACTTCAGCCTGGGCGACACAGCTTTAGATCCCATCTCTTACAACCAAAAAAAAGGGCAGCCCAAGGAGAAGCATGGATTTTGACACTGGACACAGCTACTGAAGCCCCAGCTCCGTCCCTAACTAATTGCATTGATCTTGGGTGAGCTCTAACTTCTCTGAGCCTCGGTTTACTCCTCTGTGAACTGGTTATCATGATCTTTCCTGCCTCGCGAGGGTGTGGGGAATATCAAATGAGGTAATGCCTGCCATGTTCCTAGCACTCTGCCTGGTGCACCCATATCATAGTGGCTTCTCTTCTTGCTCAAGTGAACAAGATGGATCCAAAATGTACCTTTGAGGCTGCCCCTGGAGTCCCAGGGCCCCTGACTTCTCTGCTGGCTCTTGGTAACCTGCCACCATGGGGGTGAGACACAGAGCCCTGTGTTGGAACTTCAGCGCTGGAAGAGGCTCTGATGGGTAACAATGGGTTCAAACCTCCTCTCCCACTTTACAGATGGGGAAACTGAGGCCTGGAAAGGGGAAAACAGTTGTGCAAGGTCACACAGAAAATCTATTCTGCTGACTTCTGGGAAACCAAGTTCCTTCTGCTGCTTCAAGCTGACCTAGGAACTAAGTCTCAGGTGAGGTTCAAGGTGGCTGAGGCTAAAGGGGAAGGAGAATCCTGTCCAAGACTTCAGAATTTCTGACAAGGCCCTGGCTCTTAGCAGATGTCTACATTCTAGGTCCCTGTGTCTAGTGATTAACCAGCGTAGGGTAGGTCCATGAATGGAACCATCTCAATCACTATCATCATTTCACCACCACCTCCATCTCAGCAGCTATGTGGACTCAGTGCTTACACAACTGACACATTCTATCGAATGCTACTATGACATTTACAGAGATCATCTCATTTAATCACTCCAAAAACCCTATGAAATTGCTGCCATCCTCAGTGTACAGAGGAGGAAAGTAAGCCTTGGGAGGGTATACTGAATTCAATAGTGTGCCCCAAAATCCATGTCCACCAGGAACATTAGAATGTGACACTATTTGGTAATAGGGACTTTGCAGATGTAATTAGTTAAGATGAGGTCATACTAGATTAGGGTGGGTCCTTATATGACTGGTGTCCTTACATGAAGAGAGAGTTGGGTGTCATGGCTCACACCTGTAATCCCACTTTGGAAGGCTGAGGTAGGAGGATCACTTGAGTCCAGGAGTTCAAGACCAGTCTGGGCAATACGGTGAGACTCTCCATAAGAGAGGGGTCCCGAACCATTTTTGGGGGGGTTTTTTGTTTTTTGTTTTTTTGAGACGGAATCTCACTCTGTCACCAGGCTGGAGTGCAGTGGCACAATCTTGGCTCACTGCAAGCTCCGCCTCCTGGGTTCAAGTGATTCTCTTGCTTCAGCCTCCCGAGTAGCTAGGACTACAGGTGTACGCCACCATGCCCAGCTAATTTTTGTATTTTTAGTAGAGACAGGATTTCATGATGTTAACCAGGCTGGTCTCGATCTCCTGACCTCGTGATCTGCCTGCCTCGGCCTCCCAAAGTGCCGGGATTCCTGGTGTGAGCCACTGCACCTGGTCCCCAACCCTGTTTTACAGGAACCAGCCCACAGAGCAAGGAGGTGAGCAGTGGGCGAGTGAAGCTTCATCTGTGTGTATAGCCACTCCCCATTGCTCGCATTACCACCTGAGCTCCGCCTCCTGTCAGATCAGTCAGATCAGCAATGGCATTAGATTCTCATAGGAGCGTGAACCCTACTGTGAACTACGTATGCAAGGGATCTAGTTTGCAAGCTCCTTATGAGAATCTAGTGCCTGATGATCTGTCACTGTCTCTCATCACCCCTAGATGGGACCATCTAGTTGCAGGAAAACAAGCTCAGGAGCCCCACTGATTCTACCTTACGGTGAGTTGTATAATTATTTCATTATATATTATGAAGTAATAATAATAGAAATAAAGTGCACAATAAATGTAATGAGCTTGAATCATCCTGAAACTATCCCCGTTCCCCCACCCTGCCCCCATAGATGGAAAACTTGTCTTCCACGAAATTGGTCCCTGATGCCAAAAAGGTTCGGGACCGCTGCTATAAAAAATAGCTGGGCATGGTGGCACACACCAGTCCCAGCTACTTGGGATTGCTTGAGCCCAGGAAGTCATGAGTTGTGTTCATGCCACTGCACTCCAGCCTGGACAACAGAGAGAGGCCCTGTTTCAAACAAAGGACACAAGACACAGTGACACACATGGCCATGTGAAAACAGGAAAAAATTAGAGTGAGGTAGCTAGAATGCCAAGGATTGCCAGCAACCACCGAAGCCGGGCCAGCAGGCGTTCTTCCACGGAGCCTTCAGAGGGAGCACAGCCCAGCCAACACCTTGATTTCAGACTTCCAGCCTCCTGAACTGTGAAATGTCTAATTTTTTTTTTTTTTTTTTTTGAGACGGAGTCCCACTCTTTAGCCCAGGCCGGATTGCAGTGGCACAATCTTGGCTCACTGCAAGCTCCGCCTCCCAGGTTCACGCCATTCTCCTGCCTCAGCCTCCCGAGTAGCTGGGACTACAGGCGCCCGCCACCGTGCCCGGCTAATTTTTTGTATTTTTAGTAGAGACGGGGTTTCACCGTGTTAGCCAAGATGGTCTCGATCTCCTGACCTTGTGATCCGCCCGCCTCGGCCTCCCAAAGTGCTGGGATTACAGGCGTGAGCCACCGCGCCCAGCCTTTTTTTTTTTTTTTTGAGATGGAATCTCGCTCTGTCGCCCAGGCTGGAGTGCAGTGGCACGATCTCGGCTCACTGCAACCTCTCCCAGGTTCAAGCTACTCTTCTGCCTCAGCCTCCTGAGTAGCTGGGACTACAGGCGCACATCACCAAGCCCGGCTAATTTTTGTATTTTTAGTGGAGACGGGGTATCACCATATTGGCCAGGTTGGTCTTGAACTCCTGACCTCGTGATCCACCCGCCTTGGCCTCCCAAAGTGCTGAGATTACAGACGTGAGCCACCGCGCCTGGCTGAAATGTCTAATGTTTTAAGTCACCCAGTTTATGGCAATTTGCTATGGCAGCCCTAGGGAACTAATACGAAGGGGCTAAGCATCTCACCAGGCATGGCCTAAACACAGAAGCAATGTCTGTTAAAATTGCTCCACACCCCAGCTCTCACAACAGAAGGCCTTTTTTCCATCAAGAATATAGAATGTTAGCCTAGAAGGAGAGATGTCTGGGTAGAGCGTTTACGAGCGCTATGTGCCAGTCTCTCTCCTAAGTGGCAGTCATGTGCTCCATAACCCACTGAATCCCCACAACCGCCACAGGAGGTGAGCACTGCTCTCCCCATCTTACAGGTGGGGAATGTTGAGGCTCAGAGGGATGAAGTAACTCACCCAGAGGCCCACAGCTAGGGATGGCAGGGCCTAGCTTGGGTCTCAGGTTCCTTGGACTCCAGAACCTGCACTCCTAACCACCACCCAATCTTCTCCCTGCTGCAGGTCAAGTTCATTCCCTTGATTTTACAAATGAGGAAACCAAGGCACATCTACCACAGTGATCACAAAGGCTCTGCCCACTGTAGGGGAACAAATAGCATCAATGAAGCTACTGCCAGTCAGCCGGGGTCCAGCTGGGGCTCCCTCTATTTGCAGACAAAGGGTGGTTGCCCTCCACGACTGGCAAAACAAGCCCAGCTGGGCAGCAAGAGCTGTAGGCTGCATCCCTGCCCACCACTTAACGAGAGTGGCAAGTGGCCAGAAATTAATTAGCTGTCTCAGTTTTGGCACAGCCTGAGGAAGGAAAGTGGTTAATTATAATGAAGCCCAGAGAGCATGTCATAGGAGAAGATTAAAGGCTGGAACAGAGAAATCCAGGCCCCAGAATTGAACATGAGCAGGGAGGCCAGCCAGGTCACACTCAACAAGAAGCAGGACAGATGCCTCGTTCAGCTCAGTTCAAGAACAACACACTCATGGCAGCCAGGGAAGAGCAGCTCCTCCCCACCACCCTGGCTCTGCTTCTGGCTTAGGGGTGGCTGGACCAGGGATGGGGCAGCAGGCACAATGGGGGCCCAAGAACGCAGACTCCCACAAGGATGTGGCGTATCAGACCATGGACCTCTGGAAATAGGACATGTCCTTTGTACAAACACCTAGTGACATGCTGTCTGAGTGTTGGACCCTCTGCTGGGGCTCCAGCCATGAACAAAGGATATACTCCCTCTACCCCACACCCACTCATGGTGGGCAGAGCAGAACAGGGGAGCAAACAGGTGTCTGAAATAGTGCATAGTCCCTATTCCAATGGCGGGGGACACACAGGACACTGTGGGAACACAGAGGAGGGTTACCTGTTGGCTGGAAGGGCGGTGAGGAGCAATCAGAGAAGGCTCCCTGGAGGAAAGACTTTCTAAGCTGAAAAGTCAGGGGTTTCTCTGAAGGAGACAGCAGCCTGAGGTTCCTGCACATCTTACTGCCCTCTTGTCTCGTAGTTGGGGGATTTTTATTATAGATCCCAACAACTCTACAGACCAAATCTCGTTAACAAAGTGCCATCTGGATATTTAAGAAGTACCTGAATGGGCACAGTGGCTCACACCTGTAATCCCAGCACCTTGGGAGTCCGAGGTGGGAGGATCACTTGAGCTCAAGAGTTCGAGACCAGCCTGGGCAACATAGGGAGACCTTGTCTTTATCAAAAATTTAAAAATTACCCAGCATGGTGGCACACACCTGTAGTCCCAGCTACTCAGCAGGCTGAGGTGGAAAGATCATTTGAGCCCAGGAGGTGGAGGTTGCAGTGAGCCGAGATCGAGTTACTACATTCCAGCCTGGATGACAGAGCAAGACTCTATCTCAAAAAAAAAAAAAAGAAAAAAAGAAATACTTAGTGACGCCTCCTTAGGGTGAGGGACTAAGCTATGAAACAGGATTGAGGATGAATGTGACACAGTTCCTGCCCTCCAGGAGGAACTGGTAAAAGGGAATGCAAGCACAGAAACAAGCAGCAGCACTGTCATGGGGACACACTGGTTCAAGGCTGGGCACGGTGGCTCATTCCTGTAATCCCAGCACTTTGGGAGGCCGAGGTGGGCGGATCACCTGAGGTCAGGAGTTCGATACCAAACTGGCCAACATGGTGAAACCCTGTTTCTACTAAAAATACAAAAATTAGTCAGGCATGGTGGAGTGCACCTGTAATCCCAGCTACTCTGGAGGCTGAGGCAGAAGAATTGCTTGAACCCAGGAGGCAGAGGTTGCAGTGAGCCGAGATCACACCACTGCACTCCAGCCTGGGTGACAAAAAAACAGAACACTGGTTTGTGACCACCTACTTTTGTGTGTGTCTTCCCTCTCTCTAGGTGACAGGCACTGAATGAAGGCACTGTGATTTATATCATTGCATTTAATCCTGATAGCCAAATGCAGTAAGCACTACCATGGCATTTGGTAGATGAGGGGACTGAGGATCAGAGAGTCAGGGAAACTTGCCCAATGAAACACAGCTGACAGGTTGTAGTACCAGGACTCAAGCCCAGGTCTGTCTGGCCCCGTGATGGTTAGTCTGATGTGTCGACTTGGCTAGACTATAGTATCCGGCTATTTTATCAGACACTAATCGAGGTGCTGCTGTGAAAGGATTTTGTAGCTGTGGTTAGCATCTGCCATCAGCTGACTTTAAGGAGATTATCCTTGATCATCTGGGTTGGCCTTTTCCAATCAGTTCAAAGGCCTTATGAACAAAACAGATTTCTCAGAAGAAACTCCACCTGTAGCATCAGCTCCTGCCTGAGTTTTCCACCTACCACTTTCAGACTTGCCCAGCCAGACCCCACAACGGTATAAGCCAGCTCCCTGAAATATATCCTACTGGTGCTTTTTCTCTGATAGGATCATGCCTGATACAGACCCAAAGCCCACGCTCTAGGCCAAGGCTGGTGCCACAGAGCCACGCAGTCTCCTGAGCTGGAAAAGGGCAGTGACACCCACCATCACATGGGGGGCTTTGCTGTCAGACACTTACTAACCAGGTGCCCTTGGGCAAAAGTCTTTCATCTCTGAGCCTCAGCTTCTTCACCTGTAAAATGGGCACATTACATTGTTCCTACCTCATAGAAGTGTTGTGAAGACTCAGTGAGATTTTGCATGCAAGGTCTCCTGTAGAGAGCCTTCTAATCTTGTCAAAGACAGGCTCATTTTTTCCACAGTTGTAATTTCTCGGTTCTTCATGATTTTGAGTCCTCACCATCTGCCAGCTTAATGTTTCAGTCCCACAATTCCACGTAAATAATGTCCACAAGTTTATTATTCTTAGTGACAGTGATGTAGATGTTACAGTTTCCCTAACCTGTACCCACCCAGCTCCCCAGCAAAGAAATACCCTTTGAGGACAATGGGCTAGGGAGCCCCTGTGCAGAGCATCACACACGTTCTCTCATTTGAATCACACCCACCCCAGGAAGTGGGTCTCAGTATATTCCCATTTTGTTTATAGAAGAAACTGACCCAAAAGATAAAAGGCGCTCATCCAGGAGTGTAGAATGAACAGAACTGAGATCCAAAGCCAGGCATTCCAAAAAGCCCAGGCAGACTCCAGGCCTTTGGCCATGCTGTATGTTACTTTTTTTTTTTTTTTGAGACAGAGTCTCACTCTACCACCCAGGCTAGAGTGCAGTGGCGCAATCACAGCTCACTGCAGCCGCCAGCTCCCGGGCTCAAACAATTCTCCCACCTCAGCCTCCCAAGCAGTTGGGACTACAGGTGTGTGCCACCATTCCTGGCTAATTTTGTATTTCTTGTAGAGATGGGGTCTCCCTGTGCTGCCCAGGTTGGTCTTGAACTCCTGGGCTCAAGCGATTCTCCCACCTCGGCCTCCCAAAGCAGGCCTCCTACCGACTTGATTGCAGGCAGGAGCCACTGAGCTTGGCCTTTACTTCTTATGCCATCTCTCTGCCTGGGACCCAAAAGAGCTTCTCTTTCCTTTTGTTTATTAACAATGGATTATTTTTAAAATTATTTTAAGGACATTACAAATAAGTCTGCTCTGTTCCACAGCCTCTCCCAATCCCTGGCTGTATCAAAAAGTCATTTTTCCACAGTGGAAATCAGAAGGTATCATAGGTTCAGCCTTCTTCATGGACATTGCTTCATGGACACTTTGTACATCTGAGCTCTGAGAGTCAAGGGGCCTCAGTTCAAAGGCTGGCTCTGCCACTTCCTAACTGTGGCCCTGGGCAAGTGAATTATCATCTCTGAGCCCCAGTTTTCTCATCTGTCAAATGGAGAGAAACATGGTACCAAACTCATAGAGTTGGCTGAATTAAATGAAATAACCTATGTGCAATGCTTCACATAGAGCTTGGCACAAAGCTGGCCACCTTGTCAGCATCCAAGAAAGGTCAGCCAGGCATGGTGGCTCACGCCTGTAATCCCAGTACTTTGGGAGGCCAAGGCAGGAGGATCACTGGAGCCCAGGAGTTCAAGACCAGCCTGGGCAACATAGTGAGACCTCATCTCTACAAATAAAAAAATTAGCCAGGCATGGTGGTGCCTGTGGTCCCAGCTACTCAGGAGGCTAAGGTGGGAGGATCACTTGAGCCTGGGCAGTTGAGCCTGCAGTGAGCCATGATCACTGAAAGAAAGAAAAAAGTCA
This sequence comes from Pan paniscus, assembly GCF_029289425.2. NCBI lineage: Eukaryota > Metazoa > Chordata > Mammalia > Primates > Hominidae > Pan > Pan paniscus. Next base: position 198,010,625 of record NC_073249.2, read on the forward strand.
GCAGTTCTATTTTCGGTGTTAACTCCGACCGAGTCAGTATGCTATGCTTTGCTGTTGAGCTCTCTTTTTTTTTTTTGAGACGGAGTCTCACTCTGTCGCCCAGGCTGGAGTGCAGTGTCACGATCTCAGCTCACTGCAACCTCCACCTCCCAAGTTCAAGCGATTCTCCTGCCTCAGCCTTCTGAGTAGCTGAAACTACAGGCGCACGCCACCACGCCCGGCTAATTTTTGTATTTTAATAGAGACAGTGTTTCACCATGTTGGCCAGGATGGTCTCCATCTCCTGACCTCGTGATCCACCAACCTCGGCCTCCCAAAGTGCTGAGCTTACAGGCGTGAGCCACCGCACCAGGCCGAGCCCTCTCTTATATGGGACAACAAGGCCTAGGCAGGTGGAAGGAGTGTCTTGTGGCTAACCTGCCCCTCCCAGCAGGACGGCTCCATTCGCTCCCCTCAGGGAGGAATGGAAAATCACTAGATGTGGGGTATTTCCCAGCACTGTGGGAGGATGAGTTTTTGTAACCAAGGGAAACAGATTATCTCCATCTGTCCTGCAGGGGCATCTGGTGGGGACAGCATCTGGTGGGGCCAGGAGAAGCAGCGTCTCCGCTCTGGCTTAATTCCTGCCCTGGTTCCCAGGTGCTGGGCAATGATCCAAAAGGCCTCATTATCACCAATGGCTTCTTGCTATGGGCCAGGCCCCGCGCTAAAGCCATACAGCATCATCCCCCTTAACCCTTGCCCTTGCTGTTCCCTCTGCCTAAAACACTCTTCCTCCAAGCAACAGTCCTCTGCTCATTTGTCTCCTCTTCTTTGACCTCTCCATATACAGGTATGCCTTGTGTAAAGCACTTTGTAGTTATTGTGTTTTTTACAAATTGAAGGTTTGTGGCAACCCTGCTATGAGCAAGTTATCAGCACCATTTTTCCAACAGCAAGTGCTCACTTTGTGTCATATTTTGGTAATTCTTGCAATATTTCAAATTTTTCATAATTATATCTCTTATGGTTATCTGTGATCGTGTTTTTGTTGTTGTTGTTGTTGTTTTGTTTTTGACTGGGTCCTCACTCTGTTGCCCAGGTTGGAGTACAGTGGCACTATCATAGCCCACTGCAGCCTCGACCTCCCAGGCTCAAGCAATCCTTCCACCTCAGCCTCCCAAGTAGCTAGGACTACAGGCATGTCCCACCACACCTTGCTATTGTTTTTTTCATTTTGTAGAGATGGAGTCTCATTATGTTGCCAGGGCTGGTCTCGAACTCCTGGGCTCAAGCGATTCTCTCACCTCAGCCTCCCAAAGTGCTGGGATTACAGGCATGACCACCGTGCCCGGCCATCAGTGATCTTGGATGCTACCACTGTAATTGTTTTGGAGTGCCACAAACCACACGCCTATAAGAGGATGAACTTAATTGATAAATGTGTATGTTCTGACCGCTCCACTGACCGGCCATTGCCCCATCTCTCTCCCTCTCCTCAGGCCTCTCTATTCCCTGAGACACAACAATATTGAAATTAGGCCAATTAATAACTCTACAATGGCCTCTAAGTGTTCAAGTGAAAGAAAGGGCCAGGTGCAGTGGCTCACACCTATAATCACAGCACTTTGGGAGGCTGAGCTGGAAGGATTGCTTGAGCTCAGGAGTTCAAGACCAGCCTGGGAAAAAAGCGAGTCCCCATCTCTACAAAAAATTTAAAAATTAGCTGAGTATGGTGGTGCACACCTGTAGTTCCAGCTACTTCGGAGGCTGAGGAAAGAGGATCACTTGAACCCAGCCAGTTGAAGCTGCAGTGAGGCATGATTGCAGCACTGCACCCCGGCCTGGGCGACAGAGCAAGACCCTGTCTCAAAAGATAAAAAGAAAATGAAAGGGTCGCATGTCTTGCACTGTAGATCAAAATCTAGAAGGCCGGGCACAGTGGCTCACGCCTGTAATCCCAGCACTTTGGGAGGCCGAGGTGGGTGGATCACCTGAGGTCGGGAGTTCGAGACCAGCCTGGCCAACCTGGTGAAACCCCATCTCTACTAAAAATACAAAAAATTAGCTGGTGTGGTGGCGGGCACCTGTAATCCCAGCTACTCAGGAGGCTGAGGCAGGAGAATCACTTGAATCTGGGAGGTGGAGGTTGTAGTGAGCCGAGATCGCGCCATTGCACTCCAGCCTGGGCAACAGAGCAAGACTCTGTCTTAAAAAAAGGAAAGAAAGAAAGGAAACAAAATACACTTAACTGCTGATATGGAGAAGGTTTGAGTGGTCTGGATAGAAGATCAAGCCAGCCACAACATTCCCTTAAGCCAAAGCCTAATCCAGGGTAAGGACCTAATTCTCTTTAATTCTAGGAAGGCTGAGAGAGGTGAGGAAACTGTAGAAGACAAGTTTGAAGGTGGCAGAGGCTGGTCCATGAGGCTTTAAAGATCACTGATGAAGGCAGCTACACTAAACAATAGATTCTCAAGGGGACAAAACAGCCTTCTATTGGAATAAGATATCATCTAGGACTCTCATTCCTAGAGAGAAGTCAGTGCCTGGTTACAAAGCTTCAAGGAGAGACTGATGCTCCCTCTCTCTCCTTTTTTTTTTTTTGAGACAGAGTCTCACTCTGTTACCCAGGGTGGAGTGCAGTGGTGCAATCTCGGCTCACTGCAACCTCCCCCTCCTGGGTTCAAGCGATTCTCCTGCCTCAGCCTCCCGAGGAGCTGGGATTACAGGTGCACATCATCACACCCGGCTAATTTTTGTATTTTTAGTAGAGACAGTGTTTCACTATGTTGGTCAGGCTGGTCTCGAACTCCTGACCTCAGGTGATCCACCTGCCTTGGCCTCCCAAAGTGCTGGGATTACAGGCGTGAACCACTGCGCCTGGCTTTTTTTTTTTTTTAAGAGACCGGGTTTCACTCTGTCACTCAGGCTGGAATGCAGTGGCACGATCATAGCTCAGTGCAGCTTCGAACTTCTGAGCTCAAGCGACTCTCCCTCTTCGGCTTCCAAAGTGCTGGGATTACAGGTATGAGCCACCGCACCCAGCCAGGCTGACTCATTAGGGGCTAACGCAGCTGGTGACTTTAAATTGAAGCCGACGCTCATTTACCATTCCAAAAATCCTAGGGCCCTTAAGAATTATGCTAAATCTACTCTGCCTGTGCTCTATAAATGGTACAACAAAGCCTGGATGACAGCACATCTGTTTACAGCATGGTTGATGGAGTATTTCAAGCCCACTGTTGAGACAAACTGCTCAGAAAAAAAGATTCCTTTCAAAATATTATCGCTTATTGACAATGCACCTAGTCACCCAAGAGCTCTGATGGAGATGTACAAGGAGATTAAGTTGTTTTCATGCTTACTAACACAACATCCATTCTGTAGCCCATGGATCAAGGAATAATTTTAATCTTAAATTTTATTATTTAAGAAATACATTCTGTAAGGTTACAGCTGTCATAGATAGTGATTCCTCTCATGGATCTGGGCAGAGTAAACTGAAAGCTGGAAAAAATTCACCATTCTAGTTGCCATTAGGTACATTTGTGGCCAGGTGTGATGGCTCACACCTGTAATCCCAGTACTTTGGGAGGCTGAGGTGAGAGGATCCCTTCAGGCCAGGAGCTCGAGACCAGCCTAGGCAACACAGAAACTCCGGCTCTACAAAAAATAAAAAATAAATAAATTAGCCAGACATGGTGGCACACACATGTAGTCCCAGCAACTTGGGAGACTGAGGCAAGAAGATAGTTTGAGCCCAGGAGTTTGAGGCTGCAGTGAGCTATGATCACTGCACTCAGCCTGGGCAGCAGACTAAGACTGTGTCTCTGAGGGGGGAAAAAAAAAAAAAAAAAAAAACAATATTAACAGGAGTTTTAAAGAAGTTGATTCCAGCCCTCATGGATGACTTTGAGGGTTCGAGGCTTCAGTGGAGGAAGTAACTGCAGATGTAGTAGAAATAGCAAGAGAACTAGAATTAGAAGTGGGGCCTGAAGATGTGACTGAATTGCTGCTGCTGCAATCTCATGAAAAAATTTTAATGGATGAGAAGTTGCTTCTTATAGATGAGCAAGAAAGTGGTTTCTTGAAGCTAGGCGCAATGGCATGCGCCTGTACTACCAGCTACTCAGGAGACTGAGGCAAGAGGATCACTTGGGCCCAGGAGTTTGGGGCTGTAGTGAGCTATGATCGTTCCTGTGAGTAGCCACTGCACTCCAGCCTGGGCAACACAGTGAGACAAAAATCAAAAAGAAAGAAAGTGGTTTCTTTTGGTTTTGTTTTGTTTTTGAGACAGGGTCTTGCTCTGTCACCCAGGCTGGAGTGCAGTGGTGCAATCTCAGCTCACCACAACCTCTGCCTCCCGGACTTCAGCAATCCCCCCACCTCAGCCTCCCTAGCAGCTGGGACTACAGGCGCACACCACCACGCCCAGCTAATTTTTGTATTTTTTTGTAGACACAAGGTTTTGCCATGTTGCCCAGGTTGGTCTTGAACTCCTGACCTCAAGGGATCTGCCCACCTTGGCCTCCCAAAGTGCTGGAATTACAGGCGTAAGCCACTGCTTCTGGCCGAAAGTGGTTTCTTGAGATGGAATTTACTCCTGGTGAAGAAGATCTGTGAACTTTGTTGAAATGACAACAAAGGATTTAGAATATAACATTAATTTAGTTGATAAAGCAGCAATAGGATTTGAGAGGACTGACTCCAATTTTGAAAGTTCTACTGTTGGTAAGATGCTATCAAACAGCATCGCATGCTACAGAGAAATCTTTCATGAAAGAAAGACTCAATTGATGCAGCAAACTTCACTGTTGCCTTGTTTTAAGAAATTGCCACAGCCACCCCAACCTTCGGCAACCACTACCTCCAACCAGCAGCCATCAATATTGAGGTAAGACCTTTCACCAGCAAAAAGATTATGATTTGCTGAAGGCTCAGATGATCATTAGTATTTTGTTAGCAATAAAAGTATTTTAAAATTGAAGTATGTATATTTTTCTTTAGACATAATACTATGACACACTTAATAGACTACAGTATAAACAACTTTTTTTTTTTTTTTTTTTGAGACAGGGTCTGGCTCTCTCACCCAGGCTGCACTGCAGTGGCGTGATCTCGGTTCACTGCAGGCTTGACCTCCTGGGCTCCACCCATCTCAACCTCCCGAGTAGCTGGGACTACAGGTGCATGTCACCACACCCGGCTAATTTTTGTATTTTTTTGTAGAGACAGGGTTCTGCCATGTTGCCCAGGCTGGGCTCTAACTCCTGAGCTCAAGCAATCTGCCCACCTCAGCCTCCCAAAGTGCTGGGATTACAAGCATGAGTCAGCACACCCAGCTGTAAACAACTTTTATATGCACTGGGAAACCAAAAAATGTGTGTGACTTGCTTTGAGATATTTGCTTTATTGCAGTGGTCTGGAACCCAAACCACAGTATCTCTGAGGTATGCCTGTACAACTGCAGCCCCGCCACCCTCTCACCCAATGCCTGTTTCGGTTGACTTCACTGCCTATAGCCTTAGCCTTACATCTATTTGTTTACCGTCCATCTTTTCCCCACTAGACTGTCAGCTCCATGAGGGCAAGGACTGTGTCTTCATCACTGTTGCATCCCAAGTACCTAGAACTGTGCCTGGTACTTCAGGGGGGACAACCCAATGATGTAGAGTTTTTCTATCATCCCCATTTCACAGATGAGAAAACAGACAGCACGCTGAGTTCAACAGTGGACAGCCAGCAAGAAGCTGGATTTGAACCCTAGTCCACCTGCTGATGAAGGACAGGCCTGCCTCCCTGCTGTTGGCCTTGCCACAGGGAACCTGGAGTTCTTTAGGCCTATCATGTGTTATCAGTAGCCCCTAGGCCAGGCTGCCCTGTGTAAGAACCCACCTCTTGGGCTGGGCGCTGTGGCTCACGCCTGTAATCCTGGCACCTTGGGAGGCCGAGGCAGGCGGATCACAAGGTCAGGAGTTCAAGACCAGCCTGACCAACATGATGAAACCCTGTCTCTAGTGAAAACACAAAAATTAGCTGGATGTGGTGGCGTGCACCATAATCCAAGCTACTCAGGAGGCTGAGGCAGGAGAATCGCTTGAACCCGGGAGGTGGAGGTTGCAGTGAGCCAAGATCGTGCCACTGTACTCCAGCCTGGGCAACAGAGTGAGACTCTGTCTCAAAAAAAAGAACCTACTTCTTGTGTTCCCAAGTACTGCTATTTCCAGCCACTCCCTGCCTCTCTCTCACTTTGGAAAATCCCAATTGTGCAAAGAGACACAAGGAGAGGGAGCAAGGGGATAGGAAAAGCAGTTCTAGTCCAGCCTTGGCCATGGACTCAAAAGACACAGAACCTTTCTAGGTCTCGGTTTCCTCATTTGTAAATCAGAGGGGCTGAACTTGACATACAAGGTGGCAGAGAACAAGGCAATGGTTAAGAGTGTGGGCTCTGGCCGGGTGCAGTGGTTCACACCTGTACTCCCAGCACTTTGGGAGGCTGAGGCAGGTGGATCACAAGGTCAGGAGATCGAGATCATCCTGGCTAACACGGTGAAACCCCGTCTCCACAAAAAATACAAAAAAAAATTAGCCGGGCGTGGTGGTGGGCACCTGTAGTCCCAGCTACTCGGGAGGCTGAGGCAGGAGAATGGCGTGAACCTGGGAGGCAGAGCTTGCAGTGAGCCGAGATCGCGCCACTGCACTCCAGCGTGGGCAACAGAGCGAGACTCCGTCTCAAAAAAAAAAAAAGAGTGTGGGCTCTGGGCTCAGAACAACACTCTTCTGATTTCAAAATTATCTTGGGACTTTGGGCATGTTATGTCGTTTCTCTGAGACTCAAGTTTCCTTATGTATACCATGGGGGCAACACACCTCCTACGAGGTCAGCAAAAATTAAATGGGATAATATATACACATCTCTAGGCAGGGTGCCTGGCACAAAATAGGTGCTCAAGAAAAAGAACCATCAGCCAGGCACAGTGGCTCACGCCTGTAATCCCAGCACTTTGGGAGGCCAAGGCGGGCGGATCACAAGGTCAGGAGATCAAGACCATCCTGGCTAATACGGTGAAACCCTGTCTGTACTAAAAATACAAAAAAAAAAAAATTAGCTGGGTTTGGTGGCGGGCGCCTGTAGTCCCAGCTACTCGGGAAGCAGAGGCAGGAGAATGCTGTGAACCTGGGAGGTGGAGCTGCAGTGAGCTGAGATCACGCCACTGCACTCCAACCTGGGCAACAGAGCCAGACGCCATCTCAAAAAAAAAAAGAAAAAGAAAAAAAGAAAAAGAACCATCATCCATGAGTCACAGTTCTATGCCTTGGTGACAAGCTCATTTCTGCAGGGGAGGAAAATTCTGCCTCTCCCTGTGTGGTGTTCTTTGAATGGGGCTTTTTTTTTTTTTTTTTTGGAGACAGGGTCTCACTCTGTCACCCAGACTGGAGTGCAGTGATGCGATCTCGGCTCACTGCAACCTCCGCCTCCCAGGCTCAAGCGATTCTCCTGCCTCAGCCTCCCGAGTGGCTAAGATTACAGGCATGCACCACTACTGCCCGGCTAACTTTTTTATTTTTAGTAGAGAAAAAGTTTCACCATGTTGGCCAGGCTGGTCTCAAACTCCTGACCTCAAATGATCCACCCACCTCAGCCTCCCAAAGTGCTGCGATTATAGGTGTTAGCCACTGCGCCCGGCCTGAATGGGGTTTTTTTGACCTCACAGGACCTTAAAGTTTGAGTTCTTTCTACTTATCAAGAAAGACGGGCTGGGCACGGTGGCTCACACCTGTAATGCCAGCAATTTGGGAGGCCGGGTGGGTGGATCACCTGAAGTCAGGAGTTCGAGTCCAGCCTGGCCAACATGGTGAAACCTCATCTCTACTAAAAAATACAAAAATTGGCCAGGCACAGTGGCTCACGCCTGTAATCCCAGCACTTTGGGAGACCGAGGCAGGCGGATCACGAGGTCTGGAGCTCGAGACCAGCCCGGCCAACATGGTGAAACCCCGTCTCTACAAAAAATACAAAAATTAGCCAGGCATGGTGTGCGTACCTGTAATCCCAGCTACTCAGGAGGCTGTGGCAGGGGAATTGCTTGAACCCAGGAGGCGGAGGTTGCAGTGAGCCGAGATCGTGCCATTGCACTCCAGCCTGGGTGACAGAGCAAGACTCCATCTCAAATAAATAAATAAATAAATAAATAAATAAATAAATAAATAAATAAAATTTAAAAAAGAATAGCCGGGTGTAGTGGTGCACATCTGTAATCCCAGCTACTTGGGAGGCTGAGGCATGAGAATCACTTGAACCCAGGAGGTGGAAGGTGCAGTGAGCCGAGATCGCACCATTGCACTCCAGCCTGGGTGATAAAGTGAGGCTCCATCTCAAAAAAAAAAAAAAAAAAAAGACTACAGAAGAAAAGATTCTTTCTGCACACACCCTTCCTGGCCAGAGACAAAGCTGCTGATTTCTGCAGCTGCACTGGGAACTATAAATCAGTAGAACACAACCCAGACACCCCCTCATTCCACCCCACAGCTCCCAGCCGGTAATGGGGCCACTATAGCCTGCAGAGGATGGTAAATTGTTCATTTAAGCCAGACTTTCTGCTCTACCCCCATGATTATCCCTCTTCCTGTGCATGTTATGACATTCCGTGTGGCCAATTTGATTTTGAGGTCCCAGGACTCTGAAGTTAATGAAATCATGCCTTGCCCTTGCACAGCCCCCTGCCTCTCAAAGTCCAGACATCTGCCAGGCAAGGGGGAAGGAGAACCTGAGATCACAGCATTTAAAAATCATTCTTTTTAAAATCTCAGGGTTGGGCGCCTGTCATCCCAGTACTTTGGGAGGCTGAGGCAGGTGGATCATTTGAGGTCAGGAGTGCGAGACCAACCTGGCCAACATGGTGAAACCCCGTTTCTATTAAAAATACAAAAAAAAAAAAAATTAACCGGGCATGGTGGCACATGCCTGTAATCCCAGCTACTTGGGAGGCTGAGGCAGGAGAATTGCTTGAACCCAGGGGAGCAGAGATTGCAGTGAGCCGAGATTGCACCACTGCACTCCAACCTGTGCAACAGAATGAGACTCCGTCTAAAATCAATCAATCAATCAATCAATAAACAAACAATAAAATAAAATCTCAGCCATGGTGAGAGGGGCCTGCAATTCTGCTTGTCTTCTCCACCCGAATCTCCAGGGCCAAACCTCCACCCAGTGGTTTCCCAGTGTCTACTTGCGCACTTCAGTGACAGGAAGCTCCCTACATTACACAGCAGCCCGTACCTTCTTGGAGAGCTTTGACTGTGGGAAAATTCCTTATAGAAATAATGAAATAGCAGGGCGCGGTGGCTCACACCTGTAATCCCAACACTTTGGGAGGACGAGTCGGGCGGATCACGAGGTCAGGAGGTAGAGACCAGCATGACCAACATGAAGAAACCCCATCTCTACTAAAAATACAAAGTTAGCCGGGCATGGTGGCGCATGCCTGTAATCCCAGCTACTCGGGTGGCTGAGGCAGGAGAATCGCTTGAACCCAGGAGGCGGAGGTTGTGGTGAGCTGAGATTGCGCCATTGCACTCCAGCCTGGGCAACAAGAGCAAAACTCCATCTCAAAAAAAAAAAAAAGAAAGAAAGAAAGAAATAATGAGATGTGCACAAACACACATGTCCAAGAATGTTCACAGCATTATGTATGATTACTATTTTTTTGTTTTTAGAGACAGGGTCTTGCTATGTTGCCTGTGCTGATCTTGAATTCCTGGGCTCAAGTGATCCTCCCACCATGGCCTCCCAAAGTGCTGGAATTATGGGGGTGAGCCACCATGCCCGGGCAGCAGCAGCATTATTTAGATTGGCATACTATTGGAAATTATAAAAGTCACTGGAAAAAGAACACATTCATGCAATGTAGCCATCAAAAATCATGTTTTCAAACTAGAAGAGCACATGCTTACCATATAATGTTAAGTGAATAGGCATCTCACAAAATATTACATGCAATGCGATCATGACTTCGACATGTGACCCTGATTTCACTAAAATGGAAAAACAAAGCTGGGTGTGTCGGCTCATGACTGTAATCCCAGCACTTTGGGAGGCCAAGGTGGGAGGATCACTTGAGTCCAGGAGTTCGAGACCAGCTTGGGCAACATAAGGAGATCCCCATCTCAAAAATAAAAATAAGCTGGGCACTGTGGCTCATGCCTGTAATCCCAGAACTTTGGGAGGCCAAGGCAGGTGGATCACCTGAGGTCAAGAGTTCAAGACCAGCCTGGCCAAGATGGTGACACCCTGTCTGTACTAAAAATACAAAAATTAGCCAGGCGTGGGGGCAGGTACCTGTAATCCCAGCTACTTGGGAGGCTGAGGGAGGAGAATTGCTTGAACCCAGGAGGCAGAGGTTGCAGTGAGCCGAGATTGTGCCATTGTGCAAGACTCTGTCTCAAAAAAATAAATAAATAAAAATAAATAAAATTGAGAAACAGAAAGAGAGACAGAAAAGAGATGGCAAGGAAACACACCAAAATGAAAAAGCTCTTTTCTCTGTGGTAGGATTATGGATAATGTCTGTCTCTGCTTAAATTTCTCCACATTTTCTGAAATAAGTTTGTTACCTTTTATTGTAGAAGAAAAAATTTTTTTAATTAAATATGGGGTCTCAGGCCAGATGCGGTGGCTCACACCTGTAATCCCAGCACTTTAGGAGGCCAGAGGCGGGCAGATCACCTGGGGTCAGGAGTTTGAGATATGGGATCTCGCTTTGTTGCCCAGGCTGGACTGCAGTGGTACAATCATAGCTCACTGTCACCTTGAGTTCCTGGGTTCAAGCCATCCTTCCACCCAAGCAGCTGGGACTACAGGTTCATGCCACCATGCTCAGCTAACTTTTTAATTTTTTTGGAGAGACAGGGTCTTGCCATATTGTTCGGGCTGGTCTCGAACTCCTGGACTCCAGTGATCCTCCTGCTTTGCCTCCCGAAGTATTAGGATTACAGGCATGAGTCACTGCACCCAGCTGAAAATTTATAATATTGAGTTGATAAAGTTTCCCTATACCACCCACTCAATAATTCTAGTTCCAGTTCACAACTGTAATCCCAGCACTTTGGGAGGCTGAGGCAGGTGGATCACTTGAGGCCAGGAGTTGGAGACCAGCCTGGCCATCATGGTGAAACCCCATCTCTACTAAAAATACAAAAATTAGCCTAGTATGTTGGCACACACCTGTAATCCCAGCTACTCAGGAGGTTGAGGCAAGAGAATTGCTTGAACCCAGAAGGCAGAGGTTGCAGTGAGCCAAGATCGCATCACTGCACTCCAGCCTGGGCAACAGAGCGAGACTATCTCAAAAAAAAAAAAAAAAAATCTAGTTCCTCTGAGGCTCGATAAATGTCAATCAAATGAATGCAAAGCAAGTGTGACTCCTCTTCTAAATAGTCATAATTACAGAAGATGTTTATTGACCACATACCAAATGCCTAGCTCTGTGCTGAAGTCCCTCATATCAGGCCTCGTGAACTCCTCATAACCACTCTGTGAGGGTCTATCACTACTCCCATTTCACAGATGATAAAGCTGAGGCTCAGAGAGGGTGTGTATGTATTGTTCAAGCTCACTCTCTTAATAAATGGCACCGCTGGGATGTAATTCCAGGTCAGTCTGGCTCCAATGCCCAGGCTCTCAACTGCTGCCACCCCATGCAGAGGCCTCAGAGATTTGCAGACAGCAATCTACCCTCTACCCCATCCCCGTTCCTCGCTTCTCTACCTAGACGTCCCCAGCACTCGCCTCCATTCCGCCATGTCATGGACAGCAGCAGCAGATGGAAACATGGAGTGATTTTGGAGTCAGAGAGGCCTGGGTTGGAATCTCGACTCCACCCCTCTCTTGCTGTGAGAGGCACTCGCTCCCTCTGAGCCTTCTTGTCCCCATTTGCAAATGAGAACAGAAAGCCCCCATCACAGGGCTGTGGTGCAGCTTGCATACTTCAACCTCAATATGGCCTCTGGATCCAGAAGCCTCTGGCATGTGGCAGAAGCTTAGGAAGAGGCTTTTCAGTGTTCTCAGTGACTCCTATGGACCCACCGCAGTGCGTCTGTAAGTCACACACACTCCCCAGGGAATGAACCCAAGACCCAGGAAGAAGCAGGCTCCAGGCAAGACCAAGAGATGCAGCAGGAACAGCAGCCAGGGCTGCTGCTTGTTCTCTCTGCTCAGCCTCACAAGAAGTCATCTAGCCCAGCCTCCTCCTGCTGCCTCCTTCCTTTTTTTTTGAAATGGGGTCTTGCTATGTTGTCCAGTCTGATCAACATCTTAGCCTCTTGAATAGCTGAGATTACAGGCATGCACCACCATGCACAGCTTCCTGCCTTCTTGTTAGGTCCAACAGCACTCCATTTCAGAAAGGGGACAGCTGAGGACAGGGTTTTAATGGCCCCGTCCAAGGTCACATGGCTCTCTTTTCATTGCCCTGAGCCACCCTCTCTAGTGTCCCCACATTGAGCCCCTCCCCATCCAATCCACCCCTCACCCCCACACCAAATTCATTCTCTTGAACACCATTCTGCACAGATTGCTCCAAAATCCCCCTCCCCATGGCCTGTGACCCAAAGCTTCCTCATTTCCCAGCACGCCAACCTTACCATGGGACCCCTGAGGACCTGTCCAGCCTCAGCTCCCACATCCAGACTAGAACCTCAGCACGGCCTCTGGCTCCTCACACAGTCATGCTGGGCCTGCCTCCAGGCCTCTCCTCAGCCCTCCCTCTCACCATCCCCATGAGAACACCTGCCTCCAATTACCTGGGGCTACTCTACCAGGTGTACCTCCTCAGGAATCATGGGTAGCTCCCGAGCCCAGCCAAGCTCAGCACTCAGCAGGTGCTTTTGACACTATGGTAAGAAGGACACCTGCTTACGACGCCTTTCCTGCTTTTGTCCCTGCAGCCTCTCCATCCTCACAGCCACCCTGGTCCCCAACACTCTCGTCTCAGCCTCGGTGAATTGGTGAATCATTGCTCCTGTGGTTCCCTCTATCTGGAATGCTCCACCCGCACCTCTCCAGGGAGCCAACTGCTGCTCCCCTCCATGATGCACAGGCATCCTCTCCTCTGGCTGGGTCTGGAGACTCCCTGGACTCCCATAGTTCCAGGGAGCTGCACTTGTCTGTGGAGTTGCAACTAACCAGGGGGTGGCATGGGACATAGGTGTGTTAGGAGCCAGGGGGCGTATGGAGGTTTAAGCTGTGGGTCTGGGCAGTGAGAGCTGAGGCTGGACAGGCCTGGCATGGGTCAGCATCAGCAAATGCTTTACTGACTGAGTACATGTGCAGGCAATGCAGGACATGGGAAAGGGCCAAAGGCGGAAAACGTAGACAACCAGGCCTCAACAGCCCACCTGCACTTTGCCCACCTGCAGCCACTGCAGGAAACCACAGCGCAGGGCATGCCAGGTGCTATGCTACAGCCTTTCCATGCTCGATCTCTTTGAGTCCTCCCAATAACCTGTCATATCGCCCCAATTTTTTAAATGATAAAATGAGCCAGGCGCAGCGGCTCACGCCTATAATCCCAGCACTTTGGGAGGCCAAGGCTGGCGGATCACTTGAGGTCAGGAGTTCGAGACCAGCCTGGCCAACATGGTGAAACCCCCCCACCCCGTCTCTACTAAAAACACAAAAACTAGCTGGGCGTGGTGGCGAGCGCCTGTAATCCTAGCTACTGGGGAGGCTGAGGCACGAGAATCCCTTGAACCAGGGAGGCAGAGGTTGCAGTGAGCCGAGATCACACCACTGCACTCCAGCCTGGGCAACAGAGTGAGACTCCATCCAAAAAAAAAAAAAATGAGGCACAGGGAAGTTAAGCTGTTTTTGCCCAAAGCCACACCTCTGGGACATGGATAGAGACCAGGCGCTCCCTGACCTCTAGCCACAACCTTTACCACTGCACTGTGTCATCTCACTGGAATCCCTCCTGGCCCAGAGGCCCTGGGTCCAGACCCCAAGAGAGGGGAGGGAGACAAGAAGCCAAGGGGCTTCCAAAAACAGGACACAGATTCAGTGCTACAAATTTTGCTAAGAAGACACTTCAGCATTTTCCCCAGCAGCTTCTGGAACCTCAGCAGGAGACCGAAGAGACAACCAGAACCCTTCATTCACCTATCCCGACCCTGCCACAGCCCACCTGCCTGGCCCAACTCCCCTCCCTGCTGGGTGCTACAGTCACCTCAGATAGGAGGGAAAACACAGTGCTTTGCCAACATCATCTCATCTAATCCTGAGGACAAAGTACCTATGAAATAGTACTATTACCCACATCTTCCCGATGAAGACAGGTGCAGTGAGGCGATCCGGCTTGCTAAAGCTCTTAGTAAGTAGCAGAGCCAGCATTTGATACAAGGAGACAAATCAGAAGACACATGGGCTGAGGTGAGATCAAGGGGCAGAGAAGCACACAGGCTGAAGGCGTCTCGTGGAGGCTGGCCAGGGCTGGCAGGAGGCAGGGCATGCTGGGAGGGTACAAACCTGCTGAAACCTAGCTCAGGGCGCAGAGGAGGCAGGGAGACAGAGAAGGCTGCGGAACAGACAGGAGGCCAGGTAGGAAAGCACTGACTCCTCTTGCCCAGGTTCTGGGTCGGGCCACCCAGGATCTGGGCCAGGCAGGAGGAAGAGGGGGTCACCTGCCACAGGTGAGGGGCCTGCTAAGCCCATCACACCACACCTACCCAGTGGGCTGCCCATGGGAAGTCTCTGAGATGCCAGCCCTGCAGAGGACACTGACTCTGCCCGGAAGAAGGGGTTGTCCGGTGTCTGCTCTGAGGACCAGGGCATCCCCATGGCCAGCACGAGTCATCGTGCTGGCCAATCCCACATGCAGGAGGAGGGGGTGATGCTCTACCTTGGGACCACCTGTCCACAGAAGTCCTGCTCACGCTTCATGGAAGCCTCATTCCCTCCAGCCACAGGCTGTTTGCTAAAAGCACAATTCCCAGAGGCCCCTCTCAGGCCCCCAGGATGAGACAGCTTCTCAGGTAGCTTCTTGGAGGGGAGAGAGGACAGAGTGTGGGGTCTGCAGGACGGAGGATGCTTCTGACCTGGAATTCTGAGATTCCTGGTTCTTATGTTCAGGCCCTCATCAGCGTCCTGCTTCCCAGCCACAGCTCCTCCCTCAGCTTTTGACTCAGTTTCCTTTAGCTCTGCAGAGGCTTCTCTGATCTCTCCGCCCAGCTGAGACCCTCCCCTGCCCCCATCATGGGCTCCCAAATCCCCCACATACTTTCACAGATAGCCCCTACCACAGCTACAAACTTCAGTTTATTGGATGACTGGCTGACGAATGTCTGTCTCCCACCACACCCTAAGCTCCGGAAGGTCTGGAGCACGGTGTGTTTTTTTTCTCGGCATTTAGCACAGAGCATGTAGAATGTTGTAGAATGAGTTAATTCTTTTCAGTCCTTCACACAGAGCCCCTCATGTTCTCAAAGAGCTTAGGGTCTAAAAGGCTCAGATATCACACATTATGCCACTTAATCCTCACCCCCGCCCTGGAGGCGCTGTTGGTGTTCCCACTTTAATGAGAAGAGCTTCAGACAGCTCGTCACTAGCCCGAGTACACAGCAAGTAAGTGGCTTTGAACTCAGATATGTCTGGTCCAGAGCCACAGCTCTGCCCACTATACCACCCGGCTTTCCTTCCCCAAGGGTCTCTGAATCTTCCCTTGCACACCTGCTCCCCACCCCCCACATGCTGCCTAAGCTCAGGACTGACAGGCAGAATTCACTCATTCAACCACTCATTCTTCACTCAACCCAGCAGCCGGCTCATGTACTGGTTGTGGCAGGCCCTGCTTGGGCTGCCAGGAAACCGCAGATGGAGCGCAGCTCGAGGAGCCCTTCAGGGGAGCAGGGTCCCTTCTCCAGCCCGGGCTGCGCTCTCCCCACTGCCCTTGGGGCGTTTCCAGCAGAAGCCAAGACCCAGGCAGCTGCCCCGCCCTCAGACTCTCGTTCACTGTTCACTGGGAAAGGGCGCAGCGCCAGCCCTTATCATTCCGCCTCCCCAAAGGACAGCAGCCTAAAATGCACAGGCTGAAAAACGCAGAGGAGCACAGTCCCCAGGTCTCTGCTCTCTGAGGACTCTAAGACAAGAGGAGGGACACAGCCGGGCACCATGGCTCCGCCCGTAATCCCAGCACTTTGGGAGGCCGAGGTGGGTGGATTGCTTGAGCTCAGAAGTTTGACACCAGCCTAGGCAACATGGCAAAACCCTGTCTCTGCAAAAAAAAAAAAAAGTTAGCATGGCGTGTGCCTGTAGTCCCAGCTTCCCAGGAGCCTGAGGTGGGAGGATCGCATTAAGCCCAGGAGGTCGAGGTTGCAGTGAGCTGTGATTGCGACGCTCCAGCCTGGGCAACAGAGAGAAATCTTGTCTCAAAAATAAAAGAGGAGGGACAGAATTCTGCCACCCTCCTTCCAGACAATGCTTTGACTGTCCTCTACCCCAGGCAACTCTGGAGAAAAGTTTTGGACTTAAGTCACAGACTAAGGTTCTAGCTCTGGGCCTGGTGCCAACCGTGGTACCCTCCGAGAACAAGTTACCTTGCCTGTCTCTGAGCTGCAGATTCCTCATTTTATCTGCAGGATGCGGGTACTGATGATGATTCTAATGCCTGTCCCATAGGATTGAAGGTGAGGATTCAATCATTCAGACCCAGAGATAAAATTTTCACATAAATGGTTGACCAGCGAAATGTCTTGGTAACATGGGGACCCCTAGGGGCCCACTAAGCTGCTTGCGTACACTTGGCAATGCGATTCCGGGAAGGCTGTGTGGGAATGCCCCTAGCAGGCTGAGCCCAGAGCCTCCCCACAGTGGACCCTCAGCAGTGGGAGTCCCCTCCCCTTGCTCAATGGTAGTGGGGAAGCTGTGCTCAGTCAGCCAACCAGCCAGAGGCCCCGGGGAAAAGGTTGGAAATGAGACCGAACACACCGACGCTCGGCTTTTTCCAGACTTGGGCACCTGGAGCTCCCCTAGACAGGGCAGGTGCCAGGAACCCGGAGCTCTCAGAATCACAGCTACTCTCAGGCCCACCTTAGGACAAATGCCTCCCTCAAGCTCCCTTCTTTAGTCAGATTCTACAGGATCTAGAAAATCCCTCCGCCTCGCTATACAGACAGCGTCCATTTACTGGGTCCAGGCGCCAGGCCAGTGCGTTATGTGCTCTCTCACTGACACCTCACAACAACCCTGTGGAAGAAGATTTATCATTACGTCATTCTACAGACGAAGAAACTGAGGCTCAAAGAGGCTAAGTGGTTCACCCAAGTCACAGAGCCAGTTCGTGGCAGAGCAGGGATTCATACCAGGCCGGCCTGCCTCGAAGCCTGTGAAGTGGGGAGAATCACTGACAAAGACACAAAGCAAAGATCAGTCCCGCCTGTGCTTGGGGGGAATTCTCCCACTGTTGCTTGTGATGAGTCATGGAAAGCACAGGAAATTCTTGTACCCGCCACTCTTTCTGGAGGAGCAAAGATCTCCCAGAGATCATCAATGCCGAAGCCCACTGACACCCACACACCTCATCCCATGCTCCAACACACCACGTTCTGCGCTGCAGAGACCCCATACCCTGGAATTCATACTTTCCAATTGAGGAGATTGGGTCTGTATTCTTCGGACAGGGAAACTGAGGCGGATGGGAGGCAGGGCAGGAAGAATGGTGCCTGGGCATCCATGACTAGGCTGAGACTACAGTTCATCTCTCTAACCTCTGAGTCCACGACCTGACCTATGCCCTGCATGGTGACACCCACAGCCCAGAGAGGTTTAGGGCCATGTCCTTGGTCCACCAGCATGAAGGACCCATTTTCAACTAACAGCAAATACCAGGGCATCTTTGTTGTTTTAAAGATAGAAATTTTCCTCTCAACCCTTATTGGCCATGTCTGAGCTTGTGGGGCTGTATCAGGAGGGCTACTTCTGGGGCAAGCTGACGTCTTAGGCTCTCTGAGAAGGTCCCAGCACTCTCCATAAACTCCAAGAAGAGCACCTCACTTCCTGGGATGAAAACTCAAAATCCACTCCAGCCCAGACCAACCTCTGCTGCCTCCGGCAGAAGAAAAGACTGTTAGAGGAGGCAAAGAGAAAATGGGAGAGGGCATTTGTGAGGAGGGCATGAGTCTTCTCTGAATCCTATTCAGAATTCCTGACCAGATGGGCACTGGCGAAGGGAACAGAGAACCGGTTGGCGGCCCACAGCTGTCGCCCATGTTATCCAGGAATTACTGGCAAAGGCACACACAGCTGCACAAACACAGGGACGACGGCCACTCTGGGTGCTCTGCCGCCCTCGGGGTTTCAAGGGCTTGACAAGAAACAACAGTCACATTGTTACATTCAGACAGGATCACAAACTGACCGTTAGGGACAAGCTCACACCAACAGATGAGCACCAAATATGACTTGGTAAGGGCCCCACGGCGAGGTGCTGACACCCAGCACCCTCCTGTCCGCCCTGCCTGCACGGTGCCCTCACACCGGTCTCCCCAAAGGCCCGCGGCACCTCAGAGCAGCACTGCCCACCCCATGGGCATGTTTCCGACGTCCAAACATACAGTTGTACTGTCACAACCATCCACTCACAAACTGTGACAGACACACAAACTGACGCCAAACTGTCCCACAAAGAAGCAAGGGGATGCCAACAGATGATCAAATGTCATTTAGTCAACCGCGGCGCACTCCCCCCCCCACCACACACACACACACACATACACACGATGACACACATTCCTGTGTTCCCCTCGATGTAAGTGGCCTCGCCTCTCGCTGGGCCCCAGGTGCCCCTGCAGGAAGTGCGGAGGCGCGGGGAGTCCAGGGAACGGGCTTGGGGTCTCAAGTTCGTGATCCTCATCCTCACCCCGGGCTCCAGCCCTGCGGCGCCGGCCCGCAGCGGACTCACCGGACGATGCCGAACATGACAAGCACGTTGCCCAGCAGCCCCACGGCGCACACGGCCGAGTAGAGCGCGGTGATGGCGATTGCCAGGGCGAGGGACGAGGCGCTCCGCGCGCCTGGCGGCCCCGACGCATTGGCGCCAGCGCTGGGGAAGGCGCTAGGGTAGGCGTCCGAGGCGTTGGCGAAGAGCGGGGGCTGCAGCTCGGCGCCGGCGGAGGGGGCCGGTTCCATGGCTGCCGGCCGGCTCCGCCGCGTCCCTCTCCACCGTGCGCCCTGGGCGCGGGGATCCGACGCGAGGGGAGCGGCAAGGCAGAGGCCGCGGCCCCGACGCCGCCGGCTGCCGCGCCCCGGCCGCCCCGCTGTCTCTGCGCCTCCTCCGCCTGCCTCGCCGCCCGCACCGGCCCAGCCCCCGGCGTCCGCCCGCTCTCCTCGCCCGGAGCGCTGTGAGCCAGGAGCAGCCGCAGGCTCCTCGGACGCGCCCGCCGCGCGCACCACGTGGCCCGGAGGCGGCCGCCAGTCTGTGCCCGCGACCGGGGGCGGACGCTGCACCACCGGCTCGGAGCTGGGCAGGGGAGGCCTCCCGCCCCCTCCCTAGGGATGCTCCGCCAGCTCCAGTGCGACCCCGTCCCAACCTGGACTCCCCTCCCATCCCCTTGCCACTTTGGTGTCAGAGGGACCTGGGTGTGGATCCCGCCTCCCGCCCCTGCACTAACAGGCGGAGTGACCTTGTGTAAGTCGCTTAACCTCCCTCAGCTTCATTCTCTTTGTCTGTGAGATGAGGAAAATCGTACCACCTCCCTCAGAGGGTGGTTGGGGAGATTGAATAAAATGATTCGAACAAAGAGCTTAGAGCAGTGCCCTGCGGACAGTTACATGCTCCGTAAATAACCTATATTATCCGTGCCTTTCTTGCACCCCATTCATTTCGCTCAACAAAAATTTTGAGGGTGCCTAATAGAAGAGCCAGGTATTTGGGGGGACCCTCTAGTACACAAAACCAGATGCAGCCTCTGCTTCCTGGGGCTTACAGCCCAGTGCAGGAGAGAGAGCGAGCAACCCTAAAATGACATTAAGATATAGGTACGAATTGAGAAAGTGGCAGGGTCTACAAAACCCAGGGGTCAGGACAGCTTCCCTGGGGAAACGACACTTGAGGTGAGGTGTGAAGTTTGGGGAAGAACTAACTTAAGGAAGTAACAAGGGAAGAGGATTCCGGATAAAGGAAGCAGAGGGACTGAAAGGAAGCCAGGAAGAGGAGAAGGCAGGAAGTGAGGGGGCGATGAGGTGGTGGGCAGGCTCTTGAAGACCACCTTAAGGAGCACTCTGGCTGCAGTGCGAGCAGATAGAAGGGGGGCACTTGGCTAAGTCATCCTTGCCACACCCCTTCCAAGACCTAACCATTCCAGATTAGAGCCATCCTTCTTCTTGGGGTGCCTAGCCTTTCCAGAACATTCTACCAAGCATTACTTTGCTCCAGGCACTGTGATAAGCACTTTATCCATGCACCAACACTTTGGTGTAGCTTCTATTATTATTGTCCCCATGTTACAGATGAGAAGACTGAGGCTCAGCACTAAATTATCCCATATAGTAATTATTTCTATCTGAACTGGTCTCCCTCCTTAAAGGGACCAGGTCTGATTGACCCCTGCATCCAGGAGAGGGCTGGGGTCACAGCAGGTGCTCAAGAAATACTTTTTGGATAATAAAGATCCCAAAGGGAACGGGAGTGGAACAATATTAGGGGTTCTGAGCTCTAGGCTCTGGGGCAATGCTCTTGGATCTGTGTGTGGCTGGACAAGGAGCTCTCCCTCATCTCACCCTCTAGCTTGAATCATCCATATATGTGCAAGGCTCCTACACTTTCCCAGAAAAAAGCAAAGCCAGAATTCCCAAGCTCACCCTCTTCTCCATTTTCTCCACCCCACTTAGCTGCTGTCCAGCCACCTCTACCAACTACAGCAAGCCCCCCACCCCAGGGCTTTCCCACTCAACCACCTAAGGACTTATCAGAAAGATTTTTGCTGTGGTCACCTGCTGCCAAAACTCTCTCCCTTTCCCAAAGGGCCTGGTACTCAGAAACTTTTCTAGTGCCAGCAGAGAGAAATTGGGATAGGAAGAAGGAGGGCTACTTTATTGGAATTCTGGTCCCCTCCCTAACCCTCCAAGCCAAGTTTTCTCCTACCTCAGGACATTTGTACATGCTATTCCTTCCACTCGGAAGGCTGGGCCAATACCCCAGCCTAAGCGTTATTTACCCCTCAAGTTTCAGCTTAAATATCACTTCCTTTGTGAAACCTTCACTGATCCCCACCCCACCTCCAACTAGCCCAGCTCTCCTTATTATGCAGCAGCATCACGTACTTCTTCTTTACATATTAATAGTTTCCCATGTATTTATTGTGTAATCATTGGATTTTTTGTGCATCACCTTCACACAAAAAAGTATTGTGTAAAACTAACCATTGAATACTATGCTCAGTAACTTAGTTGACAGGATAATTCATACCCCAAACCTCAGCATCACAAAATATACCCAGGTGGCAAATCTGCACATGGATCCCTTGGATCTACAAGAAAAATTGAAAAAGGCTGGGCACGGTGGCACACACTTGTAATCTGAACATTTTGAGAGGCTGAGGCAGACAGATCACTTGAGCCTAGGAGTTCGAAACCAGCCTGGGCAACATGGCAAAACCCTGTCTCTACAAAAAAAAAAAAAAAAAAAAAATTAGCCAGGAATGGTAATGTGTGTCTCTAGTTGCAGCTACTTGGGAGGCTGAGGTGGGAGGATCATTTGAGCTGGGAAAATAGAGGCTGCAGTGAGTCGAGATCTTGCCCCTGCACTCCAGCCTGGATGACAGCAAGACCCTGTCTCAAAATAATAATAATAATAATAAGTTGAAAAAAACATAAAAAGATCTTGTGTGTTTCTGTGCCCTCCAGCTTAGTGCAAGCCCTGACACACAGGTGCTTACTTGATGAGTGACTGAATAAAGAAGCTCAGTTCCAACTTTGGTTACTTCATAATTTTTTTTTTTTTTAAAGAAGCTCACAATCAAGAAGTTGTGAAAGAGGGCTGGGTGCGGTGGCTCATGCCTGTAATCCCAGCACTTTGGGAGGCCAAGGAGGGCGGATCACCTGAGGTCAGGAGTTCGAGACCAGCCTGAACAACATGGTGAAACACCGTCTCTACTAAAAATAAAAATAAAAAAAAAAATAGCTGGGCATGATGTTGGGCGCCTGTAATCCCAGCTACTTGGGAGGCTGAGGCAGGAGAATCGTTTGAATCTGGGAGGCAGAGGTTGCAGTGAGCTGAGATGGCACCATTGCACTCCAGCCTGGGTGAAAAGAGCAGAAGTCCATCTCAAAAAAAAAAAGAAGTTGCAAAAGATATGTAAATGACCAAGTACATGAGTGAAATAATTGCTAAGAAAACATACATGTTGGCTGGGCTCCGTGGCTCACATCTGTAATCCCAGCACTTTGGGAGGCCGAGGAGGGCAAATCACCTGAGGTCAGGAGTTCAAGACCAGCCTGGCTAACACAGCAAAACTCCATTTCTACTAAAAATACAAACAATTAGCCAGGCTTGGTGGCACACACCTGTAATCCTAGCTACTCAGGAAGCTGAGGCAGAAGAAATGCTTGAATCTGGGAGGCAGAGGTTGCAGTGAGCCGAGATTGTGCCTTTGCACTCTATCCTGGGCAACAGAGCGAGACTGTCTCAAAAAAAAAAAGAAAAGAAAAGAAAACATACATGCCTAGTGCAAGTGAATTTCCCCATTCTGGACATTGGAGGAACAAATGAAAATTCAAAGGCTTCTAGAGGGTTTTCCACAATGACCTTCTAAAGTGAAAACTTGGAAATGATCAATTTATTTTATTTTTATTTTTTTGAGGGGGGGACGGAGTCTTGTTCTGTTGCCAGGCTGGAGTGCAGTGGCACGATCTCAGCTCACTGCAACCTCTGCCTCCAGGGTTCAAGCAATTCTTCTGCCTCAGCCTCCAGAGTAGCTGGGACTACAGGTGCGCAACACCACACCTGGCTAATTTTTGTATTTTTAGTAGAGACGGGGTTTCAGCACATTGGCCAGGATGGTCTCCATCTCTTGACCTCCTGATCTGCCCGCCTCGGCCTCCCAAAGTGCTGGGATTTCAGATGTGAGCCACCGCACCTGGCATTTTTTTTTTTTTTTTTTTTTTGTAGAGATGGTGTCTCACTATGTCGCCCAGGCTGGTCTCGAACTCCTGGGCTCAAGCCTCCCAAAGTGCTGGAATTACAGGCATGAGCCACTGCACCTGGACTTCTAGTCTACTTATCTTTAAAAGGCAGTCTCATTTCTGTGGTCACAAATTCATATAACAACGCTGTTGGCTTCCATTTATGGAGAGCATGTTCTATGGCAGGCACTGGGCCAAATGCTATGTGGATTATCTCATTTAATCCCCAAGCAGTCCTATAAGCATATAGAGTTATTATTATTCCATTTTGCAGAGGTTAGGTTACCTACCCAAGCCAGAACTGAGATGCCAAGCCAGGTCTGTGTGACTCCAAACCCCAGTCTCCTGACTACTAGACTATGATGCCTCCCAGAACAAAGACTAGAAAGTCACCCAGAAAAACATACTCCGTCTGCCTCTGTTCAGCAGAGTTTCCCCACCACCCCGGTGTAGGGCAATGACTCACTTGGAGCTTGGGAGATTCTTTATTATTATTATTATTATTATTATTATTATTGAGATGGAGTCTTGCTCTTGTTGCCCATGCTGGAGTGCAATGGCGCAATCTCGGCTCACTGCAACCTCCGCCTCCCGGGTTCAAGCGATTCTCCTGCCTCAGCCTCCCGAGTAGCTGGGATCACAGGCATGTGCCACCACACCCGGCTAATTTTGTATTTTTAGTAGGGATGGGGTTTCTTCATGTGGTCAGGCTGGTCTCGAACTCCTGACCTCAGGTGATCCGCCCGCCTTGGCCTCCCAAAGTGCTGGGATTACAGGTGTGAGCCACTGTGCCCAGCCACTTGGGAGATTCTTGAGTTCATCCCCACTGTTGGGGGGAACCAGGGTAGACACAGTCCTTCACACCTGGGTCACAGAGGAGTTTGAGCTGTATTTGGAGCTTGTTCATATCCTGACCTCAAGGTGGGAGAAATGAAGAGAAAAACGGATGGGAAATCCTGGGCTAACCCAGGGCATCAGAAGGCGTCAGCAGGAGAGAAACAGAAATCACTGAAGGAGTCAGAGCAGAAAGGAACTCCCTGGGGAAGCTATTAACAATTTAGTATGTGGGAATGTGGCTCCCACCTGCCAAAGAGACAGAGCTGCCTGATGGAAAATACAGCGGCTGCCTCCCAGTGAGCAGGCAGCTCCCCTGGGTTGCCTCTCAGTCTGGCTCCATCAGCAAGCTCCAGGAGGGGGAGGATAGTAAAGATAACTATAAAATAATGCAAAGGACTTTTGACTTTCCAAAGTACTTCCAGGCCGGGAGCAGTGGCTCACGCCTGTCATCCCAGCACTTTGGGAGGCCAAGGCGCATGGATCACTTGAGGTGAAGAGTTCAAGACCAGCCTGGTAAACATGGTGAAACCCCATCTCTACTAAAAATACAAAAATTAGCCAGGTTTGGTGGTGGGCACCTGTAATCCCAGCTACTCAGGAGGCTGAGGCAGGAGAATCACTAGAACCTGGGAGGCGGAGGTTGCAGCAAGCCGAGATCGCGCCATTGCACTCCAGCCTGGGCGACAGAGCAAGACTCCACCTCAAAATAAAAACAAACAAACAAACAAAGCACTTCCAGATTGATGACTTCATCTTGACACCAGCCTGATACACGGGGAAGTTAGGCTTCATTATCTTCATTTGCTAGCTAGGAAGACAGACATCTAGAGAGCCTGATACACGGCAAATTGGCGAAAGAAATAGGATTGGCACTATCCATGTAGTTGCTCAAGCTAGAAACCTGAGAATCATTCTTGACTCCTCTCTGTCTCTTTCCACCACTTCTAAGCAATCACCAGGTCCTGTCCATCCTTCCTTTATAATCCCTGAATACCGCCATTGTTCCTTATTCTTATTACCAATGTCCTCCTAGTCTGACAAACCACCATTTCTTCTTCTTTTTTTTTTTTTTTCTTGAGATGGAGTCTCGTTCTGTTGCCCAGGCTGGAGTGCAGTGGTGTGATCTCAGCTCACTGCAACCTCTGCCCCCCGATTTCAAGCAATTCTCCTACCTCAGCACCCTGAGTAGCTGGGACCACAGGGACGTGCTACCATGCCCTGCTAATTTTTGTATTTTTGGTAGACACAGGGTTTCACTATGTTGGCCAGGCTGGTCTCGAACTCCTGACCCCGGGTGATCCGCCCACCTTGGCCTCCCAAAGTGCTGGAGTTATAGGCACCATTTCTTGCTGAACTACTGAAATAGCCTCTGAAATGACCTCCCTGCACCCAGGCTTGCTGCCTTCAAGTAGTAACATGGCTCCAGGGTGCTTCACACCTCCACCTCTCTCTACCTCACCAGCCCCTTGTACCACCTTACATCTTTATCTTTA
This sequence comes from Pan paniscus, assembly GCF_029289425.2. NCBI lineage: Eukaryota > Metazoa > Chordata > Mammalia > Primates > Hominidae > Pan > Pan paniscus. The sequence continues at coordinate 198,036,107 of NC_073249.2, forward strand.
CATGCTGGGTTCCAACAAAAATAAACTCCTTGAGGTTCTCCAAACAACTTGCTTCTCTCACCTCCAGTTTTATCTGAATGGTTAAGAAAAAGGTTTGAGCATCAGACTGGTTGGATTTGAAATCCCAGCTCATCTACTTAACTAGTTGCATGACTGGGTGAGTTATGTAAGTTCCGTAAGTTTCATAAACTGGAGACAACAAAAGTACCTACTTTATGGCACCTGGTGTATAGGCATTGTTCAGTAAGTGTTAGCTATTGCTGTGATGATGGTTGCTCTGTTTGGAATGCTCTGCTGCACCCCCCCGGCCCTCTGTCATCTAACCCACTACAACACCTCCATCACTTTGCAGCTGAGATGCCACTTCCTTCCCTGCTTCCCCAGATGAGTTTCCATCACATACTGTCTGTTCCCTTGGGGCACATCTCTCTCCTGGAAGTACAGTCAAGTCCTGAGTCCCTTGAAGACCATCCTATCCAGGCATTGCTGGGGAGGCCTAGGTCTGTCAGGAGGAGGAGGGAAAGAAGTTGAAGAGGAAGTGATATAGTTTGGCTGTGTCCCCACCCAAACCTCATCTTGAATTGTAGCTCACATAATTTCCACATGTTGTGGGAGAGACCCAGTGGGAGATAATTGAATCCTGTTTGTATTTTTAGTAGAGACGAGGTTTCACCGTGTTAGCCAGGATGGTCTCCATCTCCTGACCTCGTGATCCGCCGGCCTCGGCCTCCCAAAGTGCTGGGATTATAGGCGTGAGCCACCGTGCGTGGCCTTATGTATGTCTTTATCAGCAGCATGAAAACCGACTAATACAGGGAGGGTGGTCCCAGGCAGGACAGAGAGCTGGATTCTGTGAGAAGGGGAGGATAGAGAAGTAGTGGGTTCTTTGAGTGAAGACTTTGGTGGGTGGTAAGAGCCTGAGAGAAGTTCTGCAGCAAGTTCAAGGTCAAGGGAACACAGACTGTCTCCCCTCTTTTGAATGGACCCTGAGGCTTGAACAAAAGCTCTTCAGAGATTATTTTGATGAAACAAATGACAGAGGCCTCTGCCCCATGTTTCCTGGATGGTGAAAACCTCAAGGGACCCCTCCTTCCCAGTGACTGAGGATGGATTTTCCCACCACCCTAGTGGATGGGGCAGAGACAGAGCTCGTTTGACTTTTTAAAAGTTTGTTTTTGCATCTGAGTGTCACGGAGGAAATGCCTACACCTGTTAGAGGAATCATCATGAGGCCTAGAACAGGCATCAACAAGACAGATGGAAATTATGCTTTTCAGAAGAAGGATGATGACTTGGAGGAACTGAACATGCAAAATCTCCCTCCATTTCCTTGTATCTGGTATTGGCGCCCTGTCCAGACACTTTTAGCTGTCTGCCCAACAGCAGTGTTCCCTCTTCATTCCCTGCAACTGTATCCCCCCACCCCATCAGGGGATAAGGGTTTTCCCTTGATTTGGGGAAAGGGAGCCCCTTCTCTGCCTCAAGGAATGAATTGGTCTAAATACATTATGGTAACCTGTGGTAAATTGCAAAGTGGTCACAATTCTTCATTCCTCTCTATGCCCTTTGCAATGTGACTTTGCAGCCCCTCCCATACAAGTGGTTGAGTCCATTTTCCCACCCCTTGGACCCGAGCCAGCCTGTGACTTGCTTTGTCCAAAAGAATGGGATGGAAATGAGAGTGCCAGTTCAGAGCCTGTGCCCCAGGGGGCCTTGCATTCTTCCACCCAGTCTTAGAACCCTACTGCTGCCATGGGAACAAGCCTGGGCTAGCCTGCTGGAGGATGAACCCAGTCAACCCAGGACCCCAGTTAGAGCCAGCCAACACCAGACACTTGAGTAAGTAAGGCCATCCTAGACTAGCCAATCCCCAGCCGACTCAACAGCTGGCCACAGACACACACGTAAGCCCAGCCAAGATCAGCCAGGACCACCTGGTTACCCATAGACTTATGGCAACAATAAATGGGGGTTGTTTCCAGCCACTAGATTTTGGAGTGATGAGTTAAGCAGGAGCCATCATAATATATACTTTCTACAGCACTGACTGGTCTAGGAGTAGATATGTGGCCAATAAGTCATTAAGAGAAATCTGCTAACAAACTTTTTTCCAGGATAAAAATCAAAGCTTCATCAGGAGAAAACTGTTTGCCCCTGCCCCTTGGGAGGTTGATATGATGCCTGGAGCTGCAGCAGCCACCCTGCAATCATGAAGCAGTACACGTGAGGATGAAAAGCCAATACAGTGACGTTGTGAGAATGGAAAGACAGAATAAGCCTGGCTCTTTGGTGACGTTGTTGAACTCCAGGTACACCACCTCTGGACTACCTGCTTCAAGACCTTTTGTTTAGGCCAGGTGCAGTGGCTCACACCTGAAATCCCACCATTTTGGGAGGCTGAGGCAGGTGGATCACCTGAGCTCAGGAGTTCAAGACCAGCCTGGCCAACATGGTGAAACCCCATATCTACTAACAATACAAAAATTAGCTGGGTGCGGTGGTGCGCACCTGTAGTCCCAGCTACTTGGGAGGCTGAGGCAGGATAATCACTTGAACCCGGGAGGCAGAGGTTGCAGTGAGCCGAGATCACGCCACTGCACTCTAGCCTGGGTGACAGGGTGAGACTCTGTCTCAAAAAAAAAGACCTTTTGTTTAAGCCACTCCTAGTCATGTTTTTGGTTCCTTGCAGCTAAAAGCATTCCTAAAGGATGCACTAGTGTGCATTCTTCTTGCACGAGCATTCCAAGAAGAATGTCACAGGAATAAGTGGGCCTGGTGAATTGGCATGAATACATCTTCGTTTGGACACTGGGAGCTGGAATCCTGTGATTAAACACACAGACTCTGGGTTTAAACATTGGGTGGGCCACATGCAAGTGAAGTGACTTTGGATAATTATTTCCATTTTTCCAAGCCTCCGATTCATCATCTGTTAAGAGGCAATAATAATATCACTCACACCTGTAATCCCAGCACTTTGGGAAACTGAGGCAGGAGAATTGCTTGAAGCTAAGAGTTTGAGACCAGCCTTGCTAACATATCAAGACCCCATCTCTACAAACAAACAAACAAAATAGCCAGGCATGGTGGTGTGCACCTGTAGTCTCACTTACACCGGAGGCTGAGGTGGGAGGATAGCTTGAGGCCGTGAGTTTGAGACTGCAGTGAGCTATGATAGCACCATTGCACACCAGCCTGGGCACTGTCATCATCATATATATTTTATAGGATTATGAAAGAGATAAATAAGGTAATGCAAGTATAGAACCTGGCACACAGGAAACATTCAATCAGTTCTTGTCTTAGCTGTACTAACAATAACCACAACCATGTTTAGATCAGCCCTCCTCTCTTGATCTTGTGGGGCAAAGTGGTCTCAGTTTTAGACCAATCCATCCCTGGGATTTAGCCAGTGTTGGGTCCATGGATGGCACAGTGCGCTGGATCCTGCCTGCAGTTCATTCCCATGTGTCCAATTGCAGGATTTGTTTGCTTGTTTGTTTGCAAGTGGAGGTTGATGAGGGGAGGGATTAGAAGGGACTTGAAGGATGAGCAGCAGCAGGGATGGCACAGTGGCTGGGAGGACCATAGGACAGGCTCACAGTCCCCAGCCCAGTGCCAACTAGAGCCTCATGAATAGAGGCCACGGTGTTACAGGCAGAAGGCATGGGGCCCCAGCATCCCTTGATCCCCTGGCCATCAAGTGTGACCCAGCGGGGCGAAGGGCCTTCAGACTTCTCCTCTGAGAATGGCCCATAGTGCCTCCCCTGCTCACCTCCTGAGGGCAGTGAGCAAACACCATGATGGTGGAAGTAAACATTCTTTGAAAAACTCGGCCTGGCTCCTGGTTTTTCTATCAAACTGTCATCTTCCTCAGGCAAAAATCAGTTCTTCCCTTCCCTTTCTCTGGTTTTTCTTCTCTGCTTGCCCCCTTCAGCTTCCTGCCCTATCCTAACCCTTCCCCACCAGGTTGGACTTCCCATTCCCTCCACTGGAATCCTAAGACCCACCTGCTCCCCTCGCTCCTCCTCCTCTTGCCTCAGCAATTACTGTCTAGAGCATCAAATCAGCCCAGGCCTCATTTGCATACTCTGATGCTGAAGGTATTGAAAATTGCTTTCAGTTAACCTTGTCAGATCCAAAGTATTCTTCCTCACTCCCCCCTCCCATCTAGTCTCCCCCAGCTTCTCTCCACAGAGCATGGCCAGGGTCCTGAACCAGAGGCAGTCACCAGGGAGCCAGACTGAGTGCCAGTACTCCAGCCCTCAGAGTCATCTCTGCTGCCCCCTGCAAAGGGCCCTCAGGCTCAGGGCACCGGCCTCCTGGTTGGATCCCTGAACCAATCTGGCAATGAATCAGGGTGGTGTGGTGGAATAAACACAGATTTAGGAGCCCTGGGATTAGTCTTTTATCACCAGAAACGTAGATTTGTAGAACCAGAAAGAAAACTTAGACATTGGCCAGATTCGGTGACTCACGCCTGTAATCCCAGCACTTTGGGAGGCCAAGGCGAGTGGATCGCTTGAGGTCAGGGGTTCGAGACCAGCCTGGCCAACATGGTGAAACCCTGTCTCTACTAAAAATACAAAAAAAAAAAAACTAGCTAGGCGTGGTGGCACACACCTGTAGTCCCAGCTACTTGGGAGGCTGAGGCAGGAGAATCACTTGAACCCTGAAGGCAGAGGTTGCAGTGAGCCAAGATTGTGCCACTGCACTCCAGCCTGAGTGACAGAGCAAGACTCCGTCTCAAAAAAAAAAATTAATACATAAAATTTAGGCATCATCTAGTCCCACCCTCCTTTAGTTTACAGAAAAAGATGCTGAAATTCAGAGTGATGAAGGGACTTGAGCAAGCCACACAGCAATTGAGCAGCAGAGTCAACACCAGAACCCACATCTCCTGAATCCTATGATAGTTTCCTCCATACTGGACATGACCTTGAACAACTGCATGTCTTTACAAAGTGCCAGGCCTTTGTGAAGCACTGTACGTATACAATTTCACTTAATCCTTCAAATACCACTTTCAGGGCACGGGTATTAGGATCCTCAGATTACAGAGGGGGAATTCAAAGCTCAGAGCAGTTCAGGCTGTGACTCCAGATACCCTCCTGGCCAAGGCACAAAACCTCTTTGTGAATGCTAAGCACCTGGGACTCAGTTTCCCCACCTGTGAAATGGAAGCATTGGACTCCATGGCCCTAAGGTACACCTGTGAGGCACTGAAAGGAATTTCAAGGAGACGCTGGCTGTTTGCTAGTTGCCTGTATCAGTGGGAGAATTTTTCTGTTTTCCCTGTTTTGCTTCAAAACAGTTCGCCCCCAGGTTTACACTGAAAGGAGCCCAGGGAAGGTGCCATGGCAACCGCAGCTGCTGCAGGGAACCAAATTTGCCTGACTTGGCCAGACTGGCAAACCAGTTGACCCAATGTCTGCCCTTCCCAAGGGGTCAGGACAGAGCCACGGACAGCCCAGAGGAATGAGACCCCAAGGCATCTGGAGAGGGGAGGAGGAGCCTGCATTCTTCCCCGGTGATTGGAGAGAGTGCAGGTTTGCAGCCTGAAAACCAGGCTCTGTGGTCAGCTCTGTGATATATAAAGGTGGGAATCTCTGGCAAATCCTTTACCCTCGGTGATCCTCCAGGATTTTTTTTTCCTCACCTAGCACATAAAATATGCACAAAATAAATAGCAGTTTATCATTATTATTTTAGAGAGAGGGTCTCGCTTCATCACCCAGGCTGGAGTGCAGTGGCGTGATCATGGCTCACTGTAGCCTCAAACTCCTGAGCTCAAGCGATCCTATCACCTTAGCCTCCTGAGTAGCTGGGATTACAGGTGTGTACCACCACACCTGTCTGATTTTTAATTTTTTTGTAAAGACAGAGCCGCACTATGTTGCCCAGGCTTGTCTTGAACTACTGGCCTCAAGCAATCCTCCCACCTCAGCCTCCCAAGCAGCTGGTACTACAGGCATGAGCCACTGTACCCAGCTGAGATTAACGTTTAAATCAGTGGACTTTGAGTAATGCAGATTGCCTCCCATAATATGGGTGGACCTCATCCAATCCGTTGAAGGCCTGAATAGTGCAAAAGATTGATTTCCCCTGAGCAAGAAGGAATTCCGCCTTCAGACCTGAACTAACACACTGGACACTGACTTTTCCCTGGGCCTCCAGCCTGTTGGTCCACCCTACAGATTTTGGACTTGCCAGCCTTCATAATCATGTAAGCCAATTGCTTAAAATAAATCTTTATAGGCCAGGCGTGGTGGCTCATGACTGTAATCCCAGCACTTTGGGAGGCCAAGGCAGGTGGATCACAAGGTCGGGAGATCGAGACCATCCTGGCTAACACGGTGAAACCCCGTCTCTACTAAAAATACAAAAAATTAGCCGGGTGTGGTGGTGGGCACCTGTAGTCCCAGCTACTCGGGAGGCTGAGGCAGGAGAATGGCATGAACCCAGGAGGCGGAGCTTGCCACAAGCCAAGATGGCACCACTGCACTCCAGCCTGGGTGAAAGAGCAAGACTCGGTCTCAATTAAAAAAAAAAAAATCTTTATATATGCACACATCTTTTGGGTTCTGTTTCTCTGGAGAACCCTGACTCATAGGACCTACTGTGTGCTTAGTTCTGAAGACAGAGCAGTGCACACAGCAGACAGGTCGGTGGCCTTGCTAAGTTCACATTCCAGTTCAGGGAGGGAGCAATAAATAAGAAACACATCATGAAACAGACTAATTAGAGATGTTTGCAAGTGTGCTGAAGGGCACAACTTGGACTGACCTCAAGGCTGATTCAGGTGGAGGGTTAGACAGGGCAGCTTTTAGGCAAAGGCCAAGACTTCGGGGTCAGTTTCCTCTTTTGTAAAATAGTGCAAAGAATATCATTTTGTTTGTCATAGAGAATATGCAGAATTAGCCCGCTTATGTTTAAAAAAAAATAGATGGATGTGTCTGACAGGTCGGGAAGAACTGCTGTCTTAACAGATGGCAGCAGGTTCCTTAGGGAGGAAACTGTCTCTCTTTAAGATAACACTTTGATAAACCACTGGAGGTAGGAAGTACAAACCTGAACCCAAAGGCATTAGCTCTCAGAGACAAGTGGGTAAGAGAGATCACATTAAAAACAACAGGATCTAGGGTGGGAGATGCAAGGACGTATGACCGGCATACAAATACATAAGAAAGCAAAGTGGAGAAAGCTTGACACCAAAACACCATCAGGGGCTATTTCTGGATGAGGGAACATGTGATTTTGTTTACTTTTTAAAATACCTTTGTGCATCTGTCTAAATCTTTTACAATAAGTAGGAAAAAAATCCAGCAAAATTATTTTCATTTTGCAACATACATAAATAAATCCTTGCTGTCAATCTGGTGGAAGTGGCCAAGATGGCAGGTCTCGCCTCACCAAGGCAAGGAAGGGAGAAAAGTAAGGAGGGCAGGGCGCCAGGCACCCAGACAGGGGACCCAAGGACCTTCCTGGACAACTATATCAATGTTCAATTTTAGGCTGGGCGCAGTGGTTCATGCCTGTAGTCCGAGCACTTTGGGAGGCTGAGGCAGGTGGATCACCTGAGGTCAGGAGTTCAAGACCAGCCTAGCCAACATGATGAAACCCCATCTCTACTAAAAATACATAAAATTAGCCAGGCATGGTGGTGTGCACCTATAATCCCAGCTACTCAGGAGACTGAGGCAGCAGAATCGTTTGAACCCAGAAGGCGGAGCCTGCAGTTAGCCGAGATCTCACCACTGCACTCCAGCCTAGGCGACACAGTGAGACTCCGTCTCAAAAAAAAGTTCAATTTTAGATCATTAGTACTCCTGTGACATAACCCCACCTATCAACCCTCTATACCTTAGGAATGTGTGTAAGATGCACACAGCTTCTTTTTTTGTTGTTGTTGTTTTCTTAGACGGAGTTTCGCTCTTGTTGCCCAGGCTGGAGTGCAGTGGCGTGATATCGGCTCACCGCAACCTCCGCCTCCCAAGTTCAAACCATTCTCCTGCCTCAGCCTCCTGAGTAGCTGGGATTACAGGCATGCGCCACCACACCAGGCTAATTTTGTATTTTTAGTAGAGACAGGGTTTCTCCATGTTGGTCAGGCTGGTCTCGAACTCCTGACCTCAGGTGATCTAACCGCCTCGGCCTCCCAAAGTGCTGGGATTACAGGCATGAGCCACCGCGCCCAGCCGCACACAGCTTCTTATGAATGCATATTTTTCTGGAAATGGAGGAAAGTTCCTAAATTCTAGGTCTCAGTTAACACCAGGCTGTGCTGCCCTGGGAGTTACACACCCCAGCCATCAAAAGGATGCAGAGCAGAGGCTAAAATTTCAGCAGAGTTGGGAAGTAGGGCTCAGAGATAACCAGGCCCATGTAAGCCCCCTGGAAATACAAGCAAGTTTTGAGGAGGGAATTGGAATTCCACTGGGCACAGAAGGAAGGGTTCAAACCCATCTTCTTTCAATCTTAAAACCTCCGGCTGACTTCTGGGTGACCGGCATACGAATGCATAAGAAAACAAAGTGGAGAAAGCTTGACACCCAGACGCCATCAGGGGCTATTTCTGAATGAGGGAACAGCATGTGATTTTGTTTACTTTTTAAAATATCTTTGTGCATCTGTCTAAATCTTTTACAATAAGCAGAAAAACAAATCCAGCAAAGTTATTTTCATTTTGCAATATACATAAATAAATCCTTGCCGTCAATCTGGCGGAAGTGGCCAAGTGGCAGGTCCCACCTCACTAAGAGGGGATGGGAGAGAGACAGGAGAGAAGCGGGCCTTGTTCGTCCACTGCATTTGGAAACGTGATTCATTTCGCACTTTAAGCTGCCATGAAAATGAAGACAGCGCCAAGGGAGACTTGCAAGAGTTGCCCATCTCTCTCTCTCCCTCCTACTCTCTCTCTCCCCTCACCCTTCTCTCTTTCCATAGCAAGTGTGAGAGCAGCCCCAAGTGTCCGGTCCTTCTCTCCAGAGAGCTCACTCCTGGCCATTTGCCTCCCAGACCCAGAGCTGCGTCCCGGTTGCTCTCAAGTCCAGGAAATTTAACAAGGCAGTGTCCGCTCCCACCTTTCTCCCTCCCAACTCCATGCCAGGCCTTAATCAAGTTGCTACAAGGCTCTCGGTCACGGTCACCTTCACCCAGAGAGGGAGTTGCTATTCTTCCCTTCATTCCCCAAGGCAATGCGAGCCACAGGCCAGTTCCAGGGGTGCCAGCTAACAAGCCTTGCTGACAGCTTGACGTCTTACAGGAAAACTCAAATGTTGATATCCAAAAGCCCCTCCTGAGAGCCCCTGCTGTCCCCTCAGCCTCCCACCCTCATGTCAGCGGAGGACTCCCTGCTCACATCAAGCTCTTCTGTTCCTGCCCTTTCTTCGCTGAACCCAAACTGCCCCACCCCATTTCCCGGATCTTCCAGAGAAAGAAAACCACAACAACATCTGCAACCAAAGACAAACAAACAACAAAAACTGCTAATAACCAAACAACCTTTCCACCCAGAAAGACGCCCTTTACCTCATTGTGCAAAGCAGTTTAGCTCTTTTGGCCTCAATTTCTCCCACCACAGTCACTCTGGGACTTGCGTTGCATAACGAGAAGGCCAAGTAGGTATGTTGTCCAAAAATAGGCAGTTTTCCACCAGGATGGAATCTGGCTGCATATAGAAAATGCAATGCTGCCAGACAGCTTTTTTTTTTCCTTAGTTGAATATACATAACAAAATCTACCATTGCAGGCAGCTTTTTAAAATAGGACTTTTGCCAGACGCGATGGCTCATGCCTGTAATCCCAACACTTTGGGAGGCTGAGGCAGGCAGATCACTTGAGGTCAGGAGTTCAAGATCAGCCTGGCCAACATGGTGAAACCTTGTCTCTACTAAAAATACAAAAAATTAGCCGGGCGTGGTGGCAGGTTCCTGTAATCCCAGCTACTCAGGAGGCTGAGACAGGAGAATTACTTGAACCTGGGAGGTGGAGGTTGCAGTGAGCCAAGATCATGCCACTGTACTCCAGCCTGGGTGACAGGGACTCCATCTGAAAATAAATAAATTAATTAAATAAATAGGATTTTCCCCATCCCTGCTACATTATGAATAAAAAGGGCAAATTAAGTCTAAGGAGAATATGAATGGCAGTGGGGGTGGGAAACTGTTTGCAAGGCAGGTGGCTTCAAGTGCCCAGGAGGTGGCATGCACTTCTCCTGGGCACCCCCAAGTTACAGCTTCTGCTTGCCTGATGACTGCCCAGCTGGGAGTGACTAGCGGTGAGATTGCAAAATTGGGTTGAGGCCCTACTGCAGAGGCCTGAAATGCTACTTGGTTGACTATATGCATCTTTTTCTTTCTTTTTTCTTTTTTTAGACAGAGTCTCGCTCTGCTTCCGAGGCTGGAGTACGGTGGCGCAATCTCGGCTCATTGCAACCTCCACCTCCTGGGTTCAAGCCATCCTCCTGCTTCAGCCTCCCAAGTAGCTGGGATTACAGGTGCCCACCACCAAGCCCGGCTGATTTTTGTATTCTTAGTAGAGACAGGGTTTCGCCATGTTGGCCAGGCTGGTCTTGAACTCCTGACCTCCAGTGATCCATTCACTTCAGCCTCCCAAAGTGCTGGGATTACAGGTGTGAACCACCACACCTGGCAACTATGTGCATCTTTCTAATCCATGAGGAGCCACTGAAGTGATCATGTGACGTGAGGGTGAGAAGAGCAAGGGAAGAGTCCCAGGGTGGGGAAATGCATTAGGAGAATGGCAGGGAACTAGCCAGGGTCCAGATTCTGGCCATGCAGGGTAGGGAGATAGAACGGAGACTCTCATATAAATACTACACCCTAGGCTGGTGCGGTGGCTTACACCTGTAATCCCAGCACTTTGGGAGGTGGAGATGGGTGGATCGCTTGAGCTCAGGAGTTCCAGACCAGCCCGGGGTAACATGGCAAAACCCCATCTCTACAAAAAATACAAAAATTAGCCAGGTGTGGTAGCACCGCCTGTAGTCCCAGCTGCTTGGGAGGCTGAGATGGGAGAATCACTTGAGCCCGGGAGGTGGAGGTTGCAGTGAGCCGAGACTGCACCACTGCACTCCAGCCTGGGTGACAGAGCGAGACCCTGTCTCAAGATAAATAAATAAATATTTATTTATTGTATTTATTTATATCAATAAATTATATAATTTATGTGCACATAATTAAATTATTAATTATTCATTTACATTAACAATATTTATTTATGTATCTCATATATATGACATGTGTACACCAGGGTTGGAGAGAAGAGCCCTGATAGAACAGAGGAGACGGAGCTTCGTTGCTGGCACCGTCTCTCCCTGGTTGTGTGTCCTCAGCAAGTTCCTTCCCTTCCTTTCCCCAAGACTCCACGTTCTCATCTAAAGTCTCTTCAGACGCTAAGAGTCCATGTGCAGCTGGGGAGCCAGGCTAAAGGAGAGGGCTCCAGAGGGGCAGCTCAGCTCTGGGCAGGGGGCAGCCATGGCGGGGAATGGGAAGCCCAGAAATAGCTGAGGGCAGTGGCAGGCTAGGGCAGGGGGTGGGGAGCTGGCACTTGACATCTTTGTCCTCACCTGTCCGAAACTCCACTTCCTCATCACCCAGTCAGTCCCTAACACTTCGCAAACTGGCCTCAGCCCCAGCACACTCTTGATGCTGCCTCCTCTGTGGCTGCCAAGGACCCAAGCCCCAAAGCGCTTTCTTGGTTTCCATTCCCCTCAGTCTCTCTGGAACGGCTGACACTGTTGTTCCCTATGTCAGCTGGCCTCAGTCCAGGCTTCTCCTGCCTCTCATAGGTACCAGGTTATTATTCCTAAAGTGCAACTAGCAAATCTCATTCTCTTACTCACAAACCTCCAGTGGGTCCTTACTGCCACGGGTTTAAGTACTAACTCATCCCGGAAGCACGCTCTGCACAATGTAGCCTCAACCTTCCTCCCCAGCTGTCTCTCCCCCTGCTCCCTTGCACAAATTGTGAACCCCAGCTGTATTCTCAACATTCTTTCTGACCTTTCTGCCTTCTCTCACCCAGTGATTCTCTCCTGAAATCTCCTTTCTCTGCTGGTCAAATTACTTTCCATCATCAAGGTCCACACTATCTCTTCCTTTAAGGAAGATTTTTAAAATCTGTCTTGAGGCCTGGCGCAGTGGCTCACGCCTGTAATCCCAGCACTTTGGAAGGCTGAGGCAGACGGATCACTTAAGGTCAGGAGTTCAAAACCAGCCTGGCCAACATGGTGAAACCCTGTCTCTACTAAAAATACAAACATTAGCCATGTGTGGTAGTGCATGCCTGTAGTCCCAGCTACTCGAGAGGTTGAGGCATGAGAATCACTTGAACCTGGGAGGCAGAGGTTGCAGTGGGCTGAGATCGTGCCACTGCACTCCGGCCTAGGTGGCAGAGTGAAACTGTGTCTCAAAAAAAAAAAAATCTGTCTTGATCATTTCCAAACTTAACCATAAAATAGTTAAGCTGCAGAACAAAGACACTATAAAAAACATGGGTTTACACAAGCCTTCTTTGATTCCTGCCTGTTTTCTAACCCTAGTTCTCCAGTTTTCCCTTTGACTCAGTGAGCTGTTTGATAACCTCCCAATCCATTCCTTCTCTCCTTAAGCTACCCAGAATTGGTTTCTGTTGTTTCCAATCAATAACTGTGACTGGTACCCCTGCCTCCCTCCTGGATTGCTATCGAGTGAGATGCTGTCTATACAGGTGCTTTGTGAACAGTAAAACCCAGCAGAAATGTGATTTATCATATTCCACTCTGTATTTCCCCCAACCATCGCCTCCCATCATCCAGCCACCTCCAACAGAAGAGAACCAGCAAAAACAACTCAGAATCACATTAGCCAAAGGGAATGAAGGGCCAGAAGAGCTAGCACTGAGGCCCAAAAATAGAACACTCATGTTACACTTGATAATTACCTCCCTGACTATGACTTTTGCAATTACATAAGCCCAAACTTTTTTTTTTTTTTGCATTGTAAACAGATAGCAAATAATCTCTAAAACCACTTACTGATGATTCCTGACTCCATTAACGGAAATTTAAGTGCTTTGTTTAGATCTTCTGTTACTGAGCCACCAAGGGAGAGAAAGTGGCCATTTCCGCCCCCTGCAGTTTCTTCTCTGGCCACATGTCCTTTTTTTTTTTTTTTTTTTTTTAAGACAAGGTCTCACTTTTTCACCCAGGCTAGAGTGCAGTGGTTCCCTCATAGCTCACTGCAGCCTCCAACAACTCCTGGGTCCCTCCCAAGTAGCTGGGACCACAGGCATGCATCACCACTCCCAGCTAATTTTTTATTTTTTGTAGAGATGGAGTGTCACCATGTTGCCCAGGCTGGTGAACTCCTGGGCTCAAGCAATCCTCCTGCCCCAGCCTCCCAAAGTGTTGAGATTACAGGCGTAAGCCACCATGCCCAACCTCAAAAATGTGTTGAATCAAAAAGGGTAGAAGCAAAAGAGTACATACTATATGACTCCATGTTTATGAAGTTCTAGCACCAGCAAAACAATCTTTGGTGACAGAGGTCAAAATAGCGGTTTCTTCTAGGCTATTGACTAGGAGGAGGCATGAGGGAACTTTCCGGGGTGTTGGAAATCTTCTTTATCTTGATTTGGGTAGTGGCATCTGGGTGTGTGCAAAATATGCAAAAATTCATCCAATGGTACACTTAAGATTTGTGTACTTTACTGTATGTAAATTATTTGGGAGGCCAAAGAGGGAGGATCACTTGAGTCCAGGAGTTGGAGACCAGCCTGGGCAACACAGTAAGATCCCATCTCTGCAAAAAATTAAAACTTACCCAGGCATGGTGGTGTGCACCTGTAGTCCCAGCTACTTGGGAGGCTAAGGTGGGAGGATTACTTGAGCCTGGGAGGTTGAGGCTGCAGTGAGCGATGATCATGCCACTGTACTCCAGCCTGGGCAACAGAGCAAGACCCTGTCTCAAGCAAACAAAAAAACACAGATTTTTGAGTCCCTGGCTTTTTTTTTTTTTTTTTTTTTGAGACAGAGTCTCACTCTGTAGCCTAGGCTGGAGTGCAGTGGCGCGATCTCAACTCACTGCAATCTCTGCATCCTGAGTTCAAGCGATTCTCCCACCTCAGCCTCCCGAGTAACTGGGATTGCAGGGCCCACCAACCACGCCCAGTTAATTTTTGTATTTTTGTAGAGATGGGGTTTCACCATGTTGGCCAGTCTGGTCTCAAACTCCTGACCTCAGATGATCCACCTGCCTCAGCCTTCCAAAGTACTGGGATTACAGGCATGAGCCACCGCACCCAGCTATGGCTTTTTTAAAAAACGAAATCTTTCTTAGGCCCTTTATGCTTTCCATGTGAACATGTAAAAGCTTCTTGGCTTATGTACGCGTCTTCTCTACTAGACTTGGGAGCCAAGAGCCCATTGGATGGCAGCCCCTGCAGGATCCTCCACAAATTAGATGCTTGATAAATAGTTCCCTTGTGAATTCACCAATGCAGATCAGAGCTGCTGATCATTTGTTTTTGTTTGTTTGTTTTTGTTTTATTTGTTTTTGAGGTGGAGTTTTGCTCTTGTTGCCCAGGCTGGAGTGCAATGGTGTGATCTCGGCTCACCGCAACCTCCTCCTCCCAGGTTCAAGCGATTCTCCTATCTCAGCCTCCCGAGTAGCTGGGATTACAGGTGTGCACCTCCACATCCGCCTAATTTTGTATTTTTAGTAGAGACAGGGTCTCTCCGTGTTGGTCAGGCTGGTCTTGAACTCCCAACATCAGGTGATCTGCTCGCCTCAACCTCCCAAAATGCTGGGATTATAGGCATGAGCCACCGCACCCGACCCGCTGATCAGTTTTCTATCTCCCTTTCGGTCCCTGGCACGATGTTGAGCACATTTTTTGGGCCCTTATCATGTGCCAGGCTCACAACAAGGCATACACATGAACCCTGCATACACATGAGTTTCACAGCTCACAACAGCCCTGGGGTGCAGGTACAACTTTGTCCTCATTTCCCACATGAGGAAGCTGAGACTTCTCTCAGGTTGCCTGGCTAAGAAGTGACAGATTCAGACACTGGTCTGTCTGACGCAGAACCCAGACAGCTAGCCAATAACCAGCACCGCCTCACGTTGAGGAAAGAAGCAAACCACTCATGGTCCCAGTGTGCTTTGCGACAGCTCATGAACTCCTCCCTGGGACCCACATGTTATCACGCACGCCTCCACAGGCAGGAAAGCTGAGGGTCAGAAACACTGAATGCCCTGTGCCCACAACTAGCAAGCGCAAGACTGGAAACTAGAATCCGTCTCCACTGAAAGCCCGTGTTGTTTGTGTGACACCCTCAGGCTGCCTTCCCATAGGATGATTTGACTGCAGGGAAGGGCTTCAGCAGCAGACCTCTGTGCAGGCTGGGTGTTTACTTTCCCCAATCAGGAAGATGTCAGGGCTCAGTGGCCTCCTTTAAACCACAGTGTAGAGCCGGGTGTGGTGGCTCATGCCTGTAATCCCAGCACTTTTGGGAAGCAGAGGAGGGCAGATCACTTGAGGTCAGGAGTTTGAGACCACCCTGACCAACATGGTGAAACTCCGTCTCCACTAAAACTACAAAAATTAGCCAGGTGTGATGGTGGATACCTGTAATCCCTGCTACTTGGGAGGCTGAGGCAGGAGAATCTCTTGAACCCAGGAGGCGGAGGTTGCAGTAAGCCAAGATCACACCACTGCACTCCAGCCTGGGCAACACAGTGAGACCCTGTCTCAAAAACAAAACAAAACAAAAAAGCACAGTGTTGAAGTATTGTAGACTTGATTGTACAAGGCTTTGACAAGGGTGGCTGTGGCTGTGGCAGCATTTAAGATAGCCTCAAATGTTCTAAAAAAACCAGATCCAAATGAAAAGGACACATCCTTTCATTCAACCAGTATGTATCGGGTTCATGACAGGCACAGTGCCAGGCACTGGGGAACATGGTAGACCTGGGTTTTAGCCTCGTGGAGCCTGTGATCCATCAGGAGAATCAGAAGTGGGCAGTGAAGGGCAAGGTCGGGACCATAGGAATGCATAACAGGGGTTCCTGGCTGAGCCCAAGAGCTCCAGGGAACGTTTCAGGGAGGAATGATATTGAATTTTGATCCAAGTCATGAGCAGGGGTTAGTAGTTGAGGGGAGTGGAGTATGTGTGTTGGAGCAGGGGGAGTAGTGGAGAAGGCCCTGACACAGGAAGAGAAAGCCCTGGAGGCTTCATGAGGCAGCAGGTTCGCCTTGTTCACACTCAAGCCCCTCGCACCACACCTGGCACGAATGAGGCACTCAATAAATACCTGGATGCCTGAATGAATGAATGAATGAATGTTTAAATGAAATTCAAACTAACTGAAGGAGAGTGGAGATAAAACAGCATGAGATAGAGCCTGAGAGGTGTCAGGCGTCGGCCAGATCACACAGTCTTGATGGTCATGCTTAAAGGGCTTGGATTTTTTTTTTTTCTTGACACGGAGTTTCGCTCCTGTTGCCCAGGCTGGAGTGCAATGGTGCAGTCTTGGCTCACCACAACCTCCGCCTCCCAGGTTCAAGCGATTCTCCTGCCTCAACCTCCCGAGTAGCTGGAATTACAGGTATTCGCCACCAACCCCAGTTAATTTTGTATTTTTAGTAGAGACGGGGGGTTCTCCATGTTGGTCAGGCTGGTCTTGAACTCCCGACCTCAGGTGATCCGCCCACCTCAGCCTCCCAAAGTGCTGGGATTACAGGCATGAGCCACTGCACCCAGCGGGCTTGGATTTTATTTGAGAAATAAGAGGATATCTGAAGAATTTTGAGACATAGTATGATCCTATTTGTATTTTTAAAGAGGCACTTTGGCTACTGAGGAGAGAATGGCCTACAGAAGAGGTGGCTCGAGATGAGGGAAGTGGTGGGAATGGAGAGTCTTAGATTCAGGAGACACTGAGGGGATGGGATGCTCAGGACTCGAGTCGAGAGTGACTCGCACAAGCCTCTGGCTTAAGCAACGAGTTGGATGATGCAGACATCCACCATGACAGGAACCCTGGAGAGGAACAGGTTCTCTAGGGAAGATGAGAGTTTTTGTATACTTGAGGAGAAGATATCTTAAGAAACATCCAAGTTAAAAAAAAGTCACAAATGTTATTGGATATGTGGACTGGAGCCCAGAGAGAAGGCTATGGAGAGAGTTCTGAGTACTGATAACACCCAGATGGTAATTGCAACCACGGGAAAGAATGAGACCACTCAGGAAGAGAGGTTAGAGCCAGAGGAGGGCAGGGCCCGGAACTGAACTTTAATGGCTACAGAGGAGAGGAATAGGACCTGGCAAATGAAACTAAGAAGAGGAGAGAGGCAGGTGGCAAATTGAAGAGTACGGGGTCAGACAAGGAGGAAGGAGAATGTTTCAAGAAAGAAGCACCCTCTGAATTAAGTAAAAATGAGGATTGAAATGTTTCCAGTGGACTTCACATGGAAGTGATGGATGACATTGGTTGCTATAAAAATATAAGCAGGGCCGGGCACAGTGGTTCACACCTGTAATCCCAGCACTTTGGGAGGTCGAGGCGGGCAGATCACCTGAGGTCGGGAGCTCAAGACCAGCCTGACCAACATGGTGAAACCCCATCTCTACTAAAAATACAGAAATTAGCAAGGCGTGGTGGCACACGTCTGTAATCCCAGCTACTCAAGAGGCTGAGGTAGGAGAATCACTTGAACCTGGGAGGTGAAGGTTGCAGTGAGCGGAGATCGCGCCACTGTACTCCAACCTGGCCAACAAAGCGAGACTCCATCTCAAAAAAATAAATAAATATAAAAATATGAGCAATTTTTTTTTTTTTGAGACGGAGTCTCGCTTTGTCACCCAGGCTGCAGTGCAGTGGTATGATCTTGGCTCACTGCAACCTCCACCTCCTGGGTTCAAGCAATTCTCCTGCCTCAACCTCTAGAGTAGCTGGGATTACAGGCACAAGCCACCATGCCCAGCTAATTTTTTTGTATCTTTAGTAGAGACAGGGTTCACCATGTTGGCCAGGCTGGTCTTAAACTCCTGGCCTCAAGTGATCTGCCCACCTAGGCCTCCCAAAGTGCTGGGATTACAGACGTAAGCCACCACGCCCGGCCAAAGCAATAATTATTATTGTCTCAGCCCTCGGAAAGAAGACTGTGTTCTGGGGACAGGACTTGAGAATCCTATAATAAGGCTCTGGATGCCAGAGATCTTATTGGTTATTGCAATCCTTCCCTTTTCGGGGTCAGGATTTCTTGTCTTTGGGGTAAAGAAAAGCTGTCTGTGAAGAACTTCTTACACAGGGGGAAGAATCCTGGAATACACATTTGTGTGTGTGTGTGTGTGTGATACAGGGTCTTGCTCCAGATGAGTGCAGTGGCACAATCACAGCTCACTGTAGGCTTAAACTCTTGGCCTCAAGCAATCCTCTTGCCTCCTGTCTCCACTTTCCAAGTGCTGGGATTACAGGCATGAGCCACCTTGCCCAGCTGAAAACATGCTGTTGTTGTTTGTTTTGAGACAGGGTCTTGCTCTATCATACAAGCACGAGTGCAGTGGTGTGATCACAGCTCACTACAGCCTCTACCTCCTTAGTTCAAGTGATCCTCTCACCTCAGCCTCCTGAGTAGCTGGGACTATAGGCATGCACTACCACTCCAGACTAATTTTTTTCTTTTTTTGAGATGGAGTCTTGCTCTGTCACCAGGCTGGAGTGCAGTGGCATGATCTCAGCTCACTGCAACCTCTGCCTCCCAGGTTCACGTGATTCTCCTGCCTCAGACTCCTGAATAGCTGAGATTACAGGTGCTCACCACCATGCCTGGCTAATGTTTGTATTTTTAGTAGAGATGGGGTTTCACCATGTTGACCAGGCTGGTCTCGAATTCCTGACCTCAAGTGATCCGCCTGCCTTGACCTCTCGAAATGCCGGGATTACAGGCGTGAGTCACTGCGCCCAGCCCAGACTAATTTTTGAAATTTTTGTACAGTCATGGGGTCTCACTTTGATGCCCACACTGGTCTTAAACTCCTGGCCTCAAGCAATCCCCCCTCTTTGGCCTCCCAAAGTGCTGGGATTACAGCATGAGCCACCACACACAGCCTGAAAACACTCTTAAAGTATCAGCAAAGACCTATGATTTAGCAAAGAAACCACCTAGAATTCATGATTCATTCACTCAAGTTTATTGAGCCTCTACTATATGCCTGACACATAAATCTCAATCGAATAACTTTCTTCAGACCCTTCTGTATGCATTGCATTAATTTCATAAGACCGTTGTCCTTTCATTGCCTAGGCATGGTGGTTCACACCTGTAATCCCAATTCCCAGAACAGCCTGGGCCACATGCTGAAACCCTATATCTACAAAAAAATACAAAAAATAGCTGGATGTTGTGGTGGGCACCTGTAGTCCAGCTACTTGGGAGACTGAAGTGGGAGGATTGCTTGAGCCTGGGAGGCAGAGGTTGCAGTGAGCCGAGATCACCCAATTACACTTTAACCTGGGTGACAGAGCCAGACCTCATCTCAAAAAAAAAGAAAAGAAGAATGAATGTTGTCCTTTCATTAAAAATGTGAGGCTGGGCTCAGTGGCTCATGCCTGAAATCCTAGTACTTTGGGAGGCCGAGGCAGGCAGATCACTTGAGGTCAAAAGTTTGAGATCAGCCTAGCCGACATGGTGAAACCCCATCTCTACTAAAAATACAAATATTAGCCAGGCATGGTGGCATGTGCCTGTAATCCCAGCTACTCGGGAGGCTGAGGCACAAGAATCGCTTGATCCTGGGAGGCAGAGGCTGCAGTGAGCCGAGATCAAGCCACTGCACAGCCTGGGTGACGGAGGGAGACTCTGTCTCCAAAAAAAAAAAAAAACAAGAAGTGAGGTCTCACCAGAACTTTTTATTTAATCTCCCACCAAACTCAGGATAACCCAGCCATCCTTGACAATTCATCATTCCCCCAATTTCCCATGGGTCTGTTACCTCTACCCAGAATGTCCTCCAACTGGATAAATTCTCCTTATGTTTAGGCCCAGTTCAAATGTCATCTCTGTGAACTTTCCTCAAATGCCTCAAACTTAATCCTCCTTCCTCAGGGCTCCTAAGGGCCAGAATAGCACTTGTCTTCCCATATAGCATTGGTGGCTCTGTGGGGCTGCAGTCTCCCTGACCCAGCTGTGCCTCTTCTTTTTTTTTTTTTTTTTTTTTTTTTTTTTTTTTTTTTTTGAGACGGAGTCTCCCTCTGTTGCCCAGGCTGGAGTGCAGTGGCGCAATCTCGGCTCACTGCAGGCTCCGCCCCCCGAGTTCACGCCATTCCCCCTTCTCAGCCTCCCGAGTGGCTGGGACTACAGGCGCCCACCACGTCGCCCGGCTAATTTTTTGTGTTTTTAGTAGAGACGGGGTTTCACCGTGTTAGCCAGAATGGTCTCGATCTCCTGACCTCATGATCCTCCCGCCTCAGCCTCCCAAAGTGCTGGGATTACAGGCGTGAGCCACCTCGCCCGGCCGCTGTGCCTCTTCTTATAAGCCCGTAATAAATTTTTCAAAAATCACCCAACTCCACTCCCTCCCCGTGTCAAAACGGGACTCTGCCCAGACTGCAAGGCTCAGGCTGAGCAGCCATCTCAGAAAATACTTCTATACTGCCACCTCCTGGCAAGATGGGGTATGACAGCTACTGATTCTGGCTTTTCTGGAGTTCTCTCAACTCCTTGTATTCTTTCATTCATTCGTTCTTTTGTTCCTTCTGTGCCAAACTCAGGTTATCTGGTGAGCCAGACAGACCTAGTTCCTGACCTCAGGGAATTTAGAACTTAGAGCAGAAGACACATTAGGAACTGGAATGTTATGGGAGCTATGATCCTGAATGTTTTGAGGCCACAAGAAATGGGGTGGCTTTGCCTATATCTAAAGCTGCCACCCCAGAGGCCATGACTGGGGTATAGTCTGAGCACGACATTGCCCTGCTATTTTGGCTACTGAGGCTCTCACTTGGGAAGTGCATCTGTGACCAGGCCTGTCCTCCATATCCACCCTCTACACATTCTCCTGTGATGTTTTTTGGGGGACTCTGTTGCCAGGCTGGAGTGCAGTAACGCGATCTTGGCTCACTGAAACCTCCACCTCCCGGATTCAAGCGATTCTCCTGCCTCAGCCTCCTGAGTAGCTGGAATTACAGGCACTTGCCACCATACCCGGCTAATTTTTGTATTTTTAGTAAAGACGGTTTCACCATGTTGGCCAGGCTGATCTTGAACTCCCAACCTCAAGTGATCTGCCTGCCTCAGCCTCCCAAAGTGCTGGGATTACAGGCATGAGCCACCACACCCGGCTCTTTGTCATGTTTTTTTTTTTTAACTTAATGATAACAACGGCCGGGCTTGGTGGCTCACGCCTGTAATCCCAGCACTTTGGGAGGCCGAGGCGGGCGGATCACAAGGTCAGGAGTTCGAGACCAGTCTGGCCAACAGAGTGAAACCTCTACTAAAAACTACAAAAAAGGTGGGGCACAGTGGCTCATGCTTATAATCCCAGCACTCTGGGAAGCCGAGGTGGACAGATTACGAGGTCAGGAGATCGAGTCCAGCCTGACCAACATGGTGCCCTGTCTCTACTAAAAAAACTACAAAAATTGGCCAGGTGTGGTGGTGCACGCCTGTAATCCCAGCTACTCAGGAGGCTGAGGCAGGAGAATCGCTTGAACCCGGGAGGCAGAGGTTGCAGTGAGCCGAGATCACGCCACTGCACTCCACCCTGGGCAACAGAGCAAGACTCCATCTCAAAACAAAAACAAAAACAAAAAACAAAAAAAATTAGCCGGGTGTGGTGGTGTGCGCCTGTAATCCCAGTTACTCAGGAGGCTGACGCAGGAGAATCGTGTGAACTGGGGAGGCAGAGGTTGCAGTGAGCTGAGATCGCGCCACTGCACTCCAGCCTGGGCTACAGAGTGAGATTCCGTCTCAAAAAAAAAAAAAAATAACAACTAAGAAAAACAGTACACCATACTAAAAACAACTCAGCATCTCTCTCAGTTCCTCTGAATGGCTGGGTCCTGGAATCCATTTCATACATTCTTGAAGTGGTAAGATTAGAACGAATACGTTAGAGCTGGAAGAGACCTTCACTTTCATTTACTCATTCTGTAGATAAGCATTGAGCATGTATTAGGTACTAGGCATTGTGTTAAATGCTGAGGGTGTAACAGTGAACAAGAAAGCAAATGGTGTATACTCTCATGAAGTTTATGTTCTCTGTAGGGAGAGAGAAAACAAAGTAAGTACACAACTTTTAAGTATTTCTTGTTAATAGGTGGTACATAATGTGATCCAGAATGCAAAAGGATGCACAATGAAAAGCTCCCCACTCTTACCCCAACCACCTAGTGCACCCCCATAGGGCAAGCAATGTTATCAGTTTCCCCTGTAGCCATCCAGATATAACATATACATATACAAGCAAATGTATTCTCTCCCTCATTCTTGTTATACAAATGGTGGTATTTTATACACTCTCTGCTGTACTTTGGGTTTTTTCCACTTACCAATATATCTTAGAAAGCATTTTTTTTTTTTTTGAAATGGAGTCTCACTCTGACGCCCAGGCTGGAGTGCAGTGGCGCAACCTCGACTCACTGCAAGCTCCACCTCCTGGGTTCACGCCATTCTCCTGCCTCAGCCTCCCAAGTAGCTGGGACCACAAGCGCCCACCACCACACCCAGCTAATTTTTTGTATTTTTTTAGTAGAGACGGGGTTTCACCGTGTTAGCCAGGATGGTCTCGATCTCCTGACCTTGTGATCCGCCTGCCTCGGCCTCCCAAAGTGCTGGGATTAAAGGCGTGAGCCACTGCACCCGGCCAGAAAGCATTTTATATCAATACATGGATTCTTATCTTTTGTTCAGTTGTATAGTATCCATTGTATGAGTATTACATGATTTAAAATAATGTTACAGGGCCAGATATGGTGGCTTATGCCTGTAATCCCAGAACTTTGGGAGGCCAAGGCAGGTGAACCATCTGAGGTCAGGAGTTTGAGACCACCCTGGCCAACATGGTGAAACTCCATCTCTACTAAAAATACAAAAATTAGCCGGGCCTGGTGGCACACGCCTGTAATCCCAGCTGCTCCGGAGGCTGAAGCAGGAGAGTCACTTGAACCCAGGAGGCAGAGGTTGCAGTGAGCCCAGATCGCACCACTGCACTCAAGCCTGGGTGACAAGAGCAAAACTCTGTCTCAAAAAAAAAAAATTATAATAATAATGTTACCACCAGGCATGGTGGCTCACGCCTGTAATCCCAGCATTTTGGGAGGCCAAGGTGGGTGGATCACTTGAGCTCAGGAGTTCGATACCAGCCTGGCCAACATGGTGAAACCCTGTCTCTACTAAAAATACAAAAAATTAGCTGGGCGTGGTGGCGGGCGCCTGTAATCTCAGCTACTCGGGAGGCTGAGGCAGGAGAATGATGAACTCAGGAGGCGGAGGTTGCAGTGAGCCAAGATGGCGCCACTGCACTCCAGCCTGGGCTACAAGAGCGAAACTCCGTCTCAAAAAAAAAGAAAAATCCCAGCTACTCAGGAGGCTGAGGCAGGAGAATCGCTTGAACCCATGCTGATGCCACAGCATGGGTAGGGTGACAGCAATGGGGGTAGAGAAACACTGGCGATGTGGGGATTTATTTTGGAAGTGGAGCTCACAAGACATGCTGATGGGAGTGGGTTAAGCTCACAGATCATGCAGCCCAGGTTCCTCACTTCCCAAGCAGGCCAAGCCTTAACAACTTGCTTGTCACAGGTCAGAGCTCTGTAGTGGTGGATCCCGGCCTAGAATCCAACGTTTCTGACTCCCACATCAGTGTTCTTTCACTTTAGTGAAGCAGAAGGAGTTGGAATTTGAGTAGAAACTGTAATCTTGAAATTCTATGAACCAATAATTACCGACATATTCCTTTTTGTTGTTGTTGTTGGGCAGCTTTCTGTTGGCTTTCTTGACTCCCTGCCTCAGGGTAGAAAGACACAGATCTGGGGTGGGTGGAATCTCAGATATACCACACCCTGTGGCCAGCCTGGAGCAAAGGGGACAGGCAATGTGGGGAATGGGGATGGTGAGTGTAGAGAGGATACTCGGGAGACCTCACTGATTAGGTCATCCCTGCTGTAAAACCTGAAGGAGGTGAAGAAGTAAGTGGGCCTTGCAGATATATGAGGGAAGAGTATTCCGGGGGAAGGCGCAGCTGGGAAGAAGATCCTCTAGCAGGAGCCTGCATGTCTGGAGGCCACAGTGAGTGGAGCAGACAGGAACAGTGGGAGGTAAGGAGAGACTGGGGATGGGCCTCAGATGGTCAAGGCTTTGTAGGCCATTGAAGGATTTAGCGTTTACTCTAAGTGAGATGGGGGCCATGAGAGGGTGAGCTGAGAAGCGACGTGATTTGGTGCACATTTTATGGGATCCCTCTGCTGCTGTGTGGAGAACAGACTGGAGGAAGCAAAGGTGGAAATAGAAACTAGCCAGGAGATTACTGCAATCGTCCAGATGAGAGGATGGTGACTTGGCCCAGGATGGATATGGTGATAAGGGAGGAGACCACCCCTCATATCATCTTATGCCCAATTTCTGCCTCCAAAGAAAGAAGAAGTAAAAACTAAAAGGCAGAAATGAAATCCACAAGCAGACAGCCCGGCGCCGTGCCCTGGGCCTGGTAGTTAAGATCGACCCCTGACCTAATCCGTTATGTTATCTATAGATTCCAGACATTGTATGGAAAAGCACTGTGAAAATCCCTGTCCTGTTCCGTTGGGATCTGATGACCGGTGCATACAGCCCCCAGTCATGTACCCCTTGCTTGCTCAATGGATCACGACCCTCTCACCCCCTTGCTTGCTCAATGGATCACGACCCTCTCACGTGGACCCCCTTAGAGTTGTGAGCCCTTAAAAGGGTCAGGAATTGCTCACTCGGGGAGCTCAGTTGTTGGAGATGTGAGTCTTGTCGAAGCTCCCGGCTGAATAAAGCCCTTCCTTCTTTAACTCGATGTCTGAGGGTTTTTGTCTGTGGCTTGTCCTGCTACAGTGAGACATGGTCACCAAGAAAATATAACTGACTAATCTGATGTAGGATGTGACAAAGGGAGCCAAACATTACTCCCAGGATTTGGTCTGAGAAACTGGAAGGATGTGTTCATTATTAATGAGATGGGGCAGATGAGGAAGGACAAGGTTTGCGTTTAAAAGTGTTGGGTTTGAGGCCAGGCACACGCCTGGGATTACAGTGGCTCACGCCTGTAATCCCAGCACTTTGGGAGGTCGAGGCAGGCAGACCACCTGAGGTCAGGAGTTCAAGACCAGCCTGGCCAACATGGAGAAACCCTGTCTCTACTAAAAATACAAACATTAGCTGGGCACAGTGGTGGGCACCTGTAATCCCAGCTACTCAGGAGGATGAGGCAGGAGAATTACTTGAACCCAGGAGGTGGGTTGCAGTGAGCCAAGATCGTGCCACTGCACTCCAGCCTGGGTGACAGAGGGAGACTCTGTCTCAAAAAAAAAAAAGTGTTGGGCTTGAGATGTTGCCAACATCCAGGGGAAAGCCTGGGTTGACAGTTGAATATATGAGTTCAGGAGACAACTCCGGGCTGTCTGTATTTGGGGGTTGTTGCCACATGGGTAGTGACTAAAGCCACAGGCCTGGACGAAATCTGGTGAGTGTGGACAGAAGGTCAAGGACTAAGCCCTGACATCAAAGACAAAGAACTGAGGAGGAACCGGGCCAAGGAGACTAAACAGGAACAACCAGTGAAACAGGAGGAAAATCAAGAGGCATGCTGTGCCAGAATCCAAGGGAAGGAAGGAGAAAAGCATCAACAATGTCACAGGTTGCTTATAGATCAGAGAAGATGAGGACTGAGAATTAGCAATGTGGAATAGTGGCCTTGCCAGGAGCATTTCTGCTGGAATGAAGAAGAGAGCCTGAACTGGAGTGGGTAAGAGAAAATGGAAGGACAGAAGTGGAGCCAGTGAGCAACAGCTTCCTCTCTGGGGTTTTGCTGCAAAAAGGAAGAGAGAAATGGGCAGTAATAACTGGTGGAAGAAATAGGAGAAACAGGCCGAGCACGGTGGCTCACGTCTGTAATCTCAACACTTGGGGAAGCCGAGGTGGGAGGATTACTTGAGCCCAGGTGTTCGAAACCAGCCTGGGAAACATACAGAGATCCTGTCTCTACAAAAAATAAAAATAAGCCCAGTGTGGTGGTGCATGCCTGTGGTCCCAGCTACTCAGGAGGCTGAGGTGTGAAGATCGCCTGAGTCTGGGAAGTGGAAGCTGCTGTAAGTCATGATTGCGCCACTGTACTCCAACCTGAGTGACAGAGCAAGACTCTGTCTCAAAAAAAAAGAAAAAAGAAAAAAAAAGCATAGAAAGAAAAAAAAGAAATAGGAGAAACAACAGCATGTTTGTATGTTAATGGAAATGATCCATTAGAGGTAAAATTATAATGTGGGAGAAAAAGAGATTTGATGAAGCCATCTTTTCTGGTTTTTTTGTTTGTTTGTTTATTTGAGACAGGGTCTTACTCTGTCTCCCAGGCTGGAGTGCAGTGGCATGAACATGGCTCACTGCAGCCTTGACCTCCTGGGCTAAAGCAATCCTTCTGCCTCAGCTTCTGGAGTAGCTGGGACTACAGTACCACCACACCTGGTTTTTTATTTTATGTAGAGATGAGATCTCACTATGTTGCCCAGTCTGGTCTCGAGCTCCTAGGCTCAAGTGATCTTCCCACCTGGCCTCCCAAAATGCTGGGATTACAGCTGTGAGCTACCAAACCCGACCAAGCCATCTTCTTGAGTTGCTGAGAGACTGAGATGTGATGCACAAATGGAGGGATTTGTTCTAGACAGAACCATGTGTAGTCCAAAGACATTGGTTCTCAAACTCTAGAGAGAACTTGTTAAAACACAGATGCAAGATTTCTGATTCAGGAGTTGGGGCCCAATAACTTGCATTTCTGACAAGTTATCCAATGGTGCTGACGCTGCTGGCCAAGACCAGGCTTTATGAGATACTGATCTGTAACAGGTGGGAAGGCAGCATCTGTGAGGGGGGTAGATGTAATGGAGTCTGTGACGTTTTGTTCTGATTGCTTCAATTTTCCTGTCTAGTTGAACTGGAAGTAAAGATGGGAGAGGAGGTGTTGGAGACCTGAGGAAAGGGAGACGGTATGAAATGGTTCTCTTGAGAGTAGAAGGAATCTGGCCAGGCACGGTGGCTCACGCCTGTAATCCCAGCACTTTGGGAGACCAAGGCGGGCGGATCACGAGGTCAGGAGATCGAGACCATCCTGGCTAACACAGTGAAACCCCATCTCTACTAAAAATACAAAAAATTAGCCAGGCGTAGTGGCGGGCGCCTGTAGTCCCAGCTACTCGGGAGGCTGAGGCAGGAGAATGGCGTGAACCTGGGAGGCGGAGCTTGCAGTGAGCTGAGATTGTGCCACTGCACTCCAGACTTGGCGACAGAGCGAGACTCCATCTCAAAAAAAAAAAAAAAGAGAGTAGAAGGAATCAATGGGAGAAAAGCTGATTTTCCTCCTGAGGCTGATGCTTGTGAATTAAAAATGAGACACCGGTTGAATGATTTTTCTCCAGCCACTCTAAACTGTACAGGTGCAGGTAGGTGGAGAATTGGATGTAAATAGGGTTGTGGTTGTCAATTAAATTTGATGAAGCAAGAGAAAGGGGCCAGGGAGTTGATGGTGAATACTAATTAGAAAGGGGGATTATGGTGAACCATGGAATTGAAGCTAAGTAAAGAGAGATAGACGAGGCATGGTGAGGGAGAAAGAAATTAACTTTTCTTAAAAGTGGGTGCTTTCTTCTCAAAGCCTTACCCAACTTGCCTTCATCTCTCACCTCTCTGGACTTCTGTTAGCTGGCTCTTCCCTCCAGCCTCATACCCATGTTTCTTTATAGCACTCATCACCATCTGACAAATGTTTCCCTCTAAGGCAGGAGCTTTTTGATACCTGCTGTGGCTCCTGTGCTCTCCTCCACACTGTCCTCCTTATGCAATCCTGATCAGCTTACTCTTCAACCACATATCCAGGACACATCCTGTAGGTCCGCATCAAAATGCCTTGATCTGGAATAACACCCATCTAAAAACTGAGTGCCTAACTTGTCGACTGAGTGGCTTCAAGAAAGCAGAAACCTAGAAAGGTTTGAGTTCCAATGCTAAAGAGTAAGATGAGAAGGATGGGCTTCTGCCAAGTTGCGATTGATGTCTGAGACCCAGGTCCTTGGGGCACCCCTCACCTCAGGATCCCAGAAGAGGATCCCAGAATGGCCATTTGAGGTTGTCACAGAAGCGCTGGGTCCTTTAGCAAACCAGTAAACTTACGGAATCACAATTTGAGAGGGGTTGGGGAACCATGAAGATGGTTTGGTATTATTTCATTTTTTAAAAAATTGTGTAGACGTGTATATTTAGGAACACAAACATGCTACATATACTGATTTTACTTTTTGAGACAAGGTCTTACTCTGTCACCCAGGCTGGAGTGCAGTGGCACAATCATGGCTCACTGCAGCCTTGACCTTCCCAGACTCAGGTGATTCTCCTACCTCAGCCTCCCCAGTAGCTGGGACTACAAGTGTGCGCCACCACACCTGGATGATTTTTGTATTTTTAGTATAGACAGGGTTTCGCCACGTTGGCCAGGCTGGTTTCAAACTTCTGACCTCAAGTAATCCTCCAGCCTTAGCCTCCCAAAGTGCTGGGATTACAAGCGTGAGCCACTGGGCCTGGCCCATATACTGATTTTATATGTTACAAAGCAAGTGTTTTTTTAAAAAGGTTTATAAGGATAGATTAGCGAAATGTTTTTTATTTATTTTTATTTATTTTTTTTTTTTTGAGACGGAGTCTTGATCTGTCGCCCAGGCTGGAGTGCAGTGGTGCGATCTCCACTCACTGCAACCTCCGCCTCCCGGGTTCACTCCATTCTCCTGCCTCAGCCTCCCAAGTAGCAGGTACTACAGGCGCCCGCCACAACGCCCGGCTAATTTTTTGTATTTTTGGTAGAGACAGGGTTTCACCATGTTAGCCAGGATGGTCTCGATCTCCTGACCTCATAATCCGCCCGCCTTGGCCTCCCAAAGTGCTGGGATTACAGGCATGAGCCACTGCGCCCGGCCTAGCCAAATGTTATACCAAGATTTTTGTTGTTGTTTGAGACGGAATCTTGCTCTCATAGGCTGTCTGCGGCATCCTTCACGAGCTGTGTGATATTGGGCGGGTCAGAGAATTGCTCTGTGCACGCATTTTCTCATCCAAAAAAGGAAATTGCCTCTGAAGCCACTTGATGGTATGAGTTTTACAGGGATTTAAATTGACGTTAGTGGTCCTTTTTTTTTTTTTTTTTTTTTTTGAGACGGAGTTTCACTCTGTCGCACAGGCTGTAGTGCAGTGGTGCGATCTCCGCTCACTGCAACCTCCGCCTCCCAGGTTCAAGTGATTCTCCTGCCTCAGCCTCCCGAGTAGCTGGGATTACAAGCGCGCGTCACCACGCCCGGCTCATTTTTTGTATTTTTAGTAGAGACAGGGTTTCACCGTGTTAGCCAGGATGGACTGCGCCCAGCCTGTACACACTTTTTATTCTGCATGTGTAACTGTCTGAACTGTGTTGGCTGTTTGTTTTAAATTAGAACAGCACTACTGGGGCCCGGCGCGGTGGCTCACGCCTGTAATCCCAGCATTTTGGGAGGCGGATCACCTGAGGTCAGGAGTCAGAGACCAGCCTTACCAACAAGGTGAAACCCCGTCTCTACTGAAAATACAAAAATTGGCCAGGCATGGTGACGGGCTCCTGTAATCCCAGCTACTTGGGAGGCTGAAGCAGGAGAATCGCTTCAACCCTGGAGGCAGAGGTTGCAGTGAGCCAAGATCGTGCCACTGCACTCCAGCCTGGGAGATAGCACTCCAGCCTGGGAGATGGAGTAAGATTCCATTAAAAAAAAAAACAAAAACAAAAACAAAACACCAGTAACGTCAATTTAAATCCCTGTAAAACTCATACCATCAAGTGGCTTCAGAGGCAATTTCCTTTTTCGGACGAGAAAATGCGTGCACAGAGCAATTCTCTGACCTGCCCAGTATCACAGACCTCTTGAAGGATGGCACAGACAGCCTATGAGAGAGAGCTGAGCTGTGGAGGACGATGAAGAGGGGAAGGGCTCCTGTGGTTTCCAGAGATAAAGAAAAGCTAGGGAAAAAACGCCAATATAGATAGGGGCAGTTTTCTGGGTAGCTCTGCTCTTATGGAGCTCGCCAAATATAAGATGGTATATTCCTTAAACAGGATGCTGAGAAAACAAGAATCTTCATTTATTTCTCTTTTCCCCAATGCCCAACAATAGTAGCGACAGGAGCTCACAAAATACAGGTTAACACATGGAAACAACAGATGAGTACACTCACACGCATACCTGGAGAGGGCAGCAAAATTGGGAGTTTCCTCGGGGAGCTGCCCTTCAGAGGCACCTCAACTTTTTCGAGTACATGAACCCACGGCCCGCAGGTCGGCTAACAGCTTTCCAACCTTTACCCAGGCTCATGTCTGAGCATTATTGAAGAGGCCGAAGAAACCAATAAGCTACACATGACACGAATGTCATCTTTGCCTGGTTAGCAGGGTGGTGTGAAACCCCATTTCCCTCTCAGACGACCCAGCTCACCTGCGCAGGTGAGGGCCGGGCGCTTCCGCACAGGCGCAGAAGCAAGGGCGGACACCATCTTGAGCCGCAGCTCAAGGTGGCACAACCGCCGTCAGAGAGAAGGCGTACAAAAACCAGGCTGCGACGGGGTGGGGAAGCATGGAGGGAACCTGGCTACAGCCGAGCAGAAGGTGGCCCTCCATCCGCAGACACGGCGCACGCGCCGTCCAGCCGCCAAGCCCGGCCCCCGCAGGCGGAGCTCCAGAGCCTGTCCCGGAAACCCGGAGCCAAGGGCCCTAAAGGGCGTGGGACCTTCTGTAATTCCCTCCACTAGCTGAAGACCGCTGGCTTACACCACAGCATGTCAGCTTCCCACGTGCAAACCCGGCAGCTGTAATTAAACATCACAGTTCCAAAGGCTTCTCAGTAGTAAGGAGGTGCACCAGCTGCCCAGAAACCACTAGCGATGAGCGATGCTCATGACAAAGTGGCATTGCTTCCTAAGGCAGAAAAAATTGATTGCAAGTGGACTTACAGATCTGAATCCTAGGGACACCTTTACTTCCACTCTCATTTTCAAAACATTCATGACACGCAGGCCACAAGTCAACTTTCAAATAAAAGTCAAATAAGTGGTAACATCAAGTGCAATGTTAGCTCCATAATGAAAAACGAAAACTTAATTTTTTTAGTATGTTTTGAGACGGAGTTTCACTCTTGTCGCCCAGGCTGGACTGCAATGGCATGATCTCGGCTCACTGCAACCTCCACCTCCTCCTGGGTTCAAGCAATTCTCCTGCTTCAGCCTCCCGAGTAGCTGGGATTACAGGCGTGCACCACCACGCCCGGCTAATTTTTGTATTATTAGTAGACATTAGTAGAGACGGGGTTTCACCATATCGGCCAGGCTGGTCTTGAACTCTTGGCCTCAGGTGATCCACCCGCCTTGGCCTCCCAAAGTGTTGGGATTACAGGCGTGAGCCATTGCCCCCGGCCAAAAACTTTTATTACAAGACCATTTACTTTCTCACTGGTAGAGAAAGCTCCAAGGTGTGGGAACCAGGACTTCAAACATTCTAGGTAGGACTTCTAACGTTTTGGGGTCTCTATTTACAAGGCTTAACAGAGACATCGTGAAAGGATGTAAACCCATGAGCACTGAGCCATGCCCTAGCTGAAGTACTGTCAAGTGGAAGCCCTCTAATTCCAGAGGATTCATTCACATGTAGCTTTTTAAAAGGTGAGGACAAAATAAAGTGGTTAAGTGTTTTGATTAGTCTCAATAATTCTCCACTTACCCTGGTAATAAGTCCCAGTTTAATAATCCATTGCAATTTGAAGAATTGCCTTTAAAAAAAAGTTCAATAGGGCCGGGCACGGTGGCTCACGCCTGTAATCCCAGCACTTTGGGATGCCAAGGCAGCTGGATCACGAGGTCAGGAGTTTGAGAACAGCGTGGCCAACAAGGTGAAACCCCGTCTCTACTAAAACTACAAAAATTAGCCGGGCACGGTGGCAGGCACCTGTAATCCCAGCTGCTCAGCAGGCTGAGGCAGGAGAATCACTTGAACCCAGGCGGCAGAGATTGCAGTGAGCCGAGACTGCGCCACTGCACTCCAGCCTGGGCAAGAGTGAGACGCTGTATCTTAAAAACAAAAAACAAAACAAAACGAAAAAACACCTCGATAATTCTGAAACATTCTCCAATAAAAGGAAGCAGAATTTCTTGGAAAAAAATGGAATTGGGGCAGAAAATACAAGATTCCCAGGGAACATCTTACAGTACCGGAAGGGCAGACACCAGAAAATTTTTCTGAGACAGGGCCTTGCTGTTAGGCAGCTCACTGCAACCTCAACCTCCCCTGATCAAGTCATCCTCTCACCTCAGCCTCCCCAGTAGATGGGACTACAGGAGCATA